>NW_023416390.1:23823223-24423223 GCF_014108235.1 Myotis myotis
TAACCATGGGGAAAGTAAATGGAAGTGGGATTGGAATTGGGTGGTTGGTGGATGGGAATATATATATATATATATATATATATATATATATAGTAATTTTTCAGCATATTTTGTGTATTTTTTTTTACTTTTCCTTTTTTATTTTATTTTATTTTATTTTTTTAAATATATTTTATTGATTTTTTACAGAGAGGAAGGGAGAGAGACAGAGAGTTAGAAACATCGATGAGAGAGAAACATTGATCAGCTGCCTCCTGCACATCTCCTCCTGGGGATGTGCCCGCAACCCAGGTACATGCCCCCAACCGGAATCGAACCTGGGACCTTTCAGTCTGCAGGCCGACGCTCTATCCACTGAGCCAAACCGGTTTCGGCTACTTTTCCTTTTTTAAAGAGTAGTACTAATTTACTTTTTCTAATTATTCATTTTATATTTATTCTGAAATAAAACTCAGCTCTGTCCCACCACTCCATAGAAATAACACTCAAAAATCTTGTCAGTGACCTACTAATTGTTAAATTCAGCAACCCCACTTGACTTTTCATTGTATTTTACCTCCTGTAGCATTTGATACTATTAAACACATGGCCCTTCTTTGAAGCTCTTGCTTTATATGACATTACACTCTTTTGCTTCACTTCCTACTTCTCTGATTATTCTTCATTCTCTTTAATTATTTCTTTTTCCTTATTGTTTTTATTTTTTTAATTGAAAGCATCCACACAAATTCCCTTAAGCCATACTGTTTTCCAGAGTAATTTTAACAATACTCAGAAATTCAGTGTTTACACTTTTAAGCAGAAGACTCAGAAATCTGCATTCTAGGTGCTCTAATAATTTTCTGTACTGAAATTTTAATTATATGTCAGAGAGCTTCATATCAATGTACAATGGGTAACTCAAAAATACTCATCACATAATACCCTTCTCACAACTTTCTCACCTCTGTAAATTTCATAGCTTACATGATCTTCAGTCAAATGAGATTAAAATGTAATTTCCCAAATTTCTCAGCTATATCCTTGGGAAGTTATTAAAACTCTCAAGGCTCAAATGCCTTATCTAACAGGGAAATATTAGTAATAATATCCTCTAAAGTTTGTTGTGAGAAAATGTATACATCATCCTCCTATCTAATAATAGACAAACATGGTATTTGACTGTACCTTTGCTATGCCTCCCATGGGCTAATCAGCGTGATATGCAAATTAACTGCCAACAAAGATGGAAGCTAATTTGCATACTGCAGGCAGGGTGGGACACCGGGAGCTGCCATCCAGGCCCCCGTGTGCGACCCCAGGAGCCACCAGAAAGCCAGGCCAGGCAAGGCAACCCCCCCGGGACCCAGGAGCTGCCTTGCCTGTGGCCCATGATCATGATCGTGATCAGAAAGCTGGGCGCAGGCAAGGCGGCACCCCAGAACCCAGGAGCCGCCTTGTCTGCGGCCAGTGATTGTGATCGTGATCTGAAAGCCCGGCCGCAAGCAAGGCGGCCCCCTGGAACCCAGGAGCCCATCAGTGAGGTCTGCAGGTGAAGCAGTGATCAAGCTATGAGGGGGAGGGTGGGGGGGGGCGTGGAAGGAGCTACAGGAGCAGCTCTGGCCGGAGACTGAAGACTCCTGCTGGAGCAAGGAGCAAAGACTGAAGGCTCCAGCCACAGCGAAGATTGTGTCCAGAGCGAAGATGGAAAGCAGTGGCAAGAGTGAAGGTCTGGGTCCCGGGTGCCAGAGGAAAACTGGTGCTGGCAGCCAGGGGAAAGAAGGCCTATTGCACAAATCTTCGTGCAATGGGCCTCTAGTATATACATAAAACTCAACAAGGTGACAAAAGGATTTTTATTATAATATAACTAAATGCTGAGACTAGAAATCTTATACAAGAATTTATATCTTTTTCTTCTCATAATTACTCTCCCCACAACACTCAGTTGAAAGGTTATGAGGGTCTATCAAGCTGTCGTCTTACATCACTTTCTTCCTTCAAGGACCTCCTTTGTTCTAAATAGGATGAAGATAATACCCCTTATTGGTCTCCTTGCTTCATGTGTCAATAGCATTTGTTGACTCCCATTGCTATCATAATAATTTCCAAATCCTGTCACACTTTAATCAAGGACTTGTACAATCAACCTCTCCATCCAGCCTGATTCCTCACCCATCAACTCTATGCTCTAATCATTTTAAACAACATGCTTCTTCTTTCAAATCTTTTATGCCTTTCTTATATCTGTCTCTTTGTCTGAACACCTCTTCCTTACTCCTTTTTGTATTGAAACCATTTTTGAAAGTTCATCTTAAAAGCTTCCCCCACTTAGGCCTTAGGCTGTTTCCAAATCTTAGCTATGGTAAATTGTGCTACTACGAACATAGGGATGCATATATCCTTTGTGATTGGTGTTTCTGGTTTCTTGGGATATATTCCTAGAAGTGGGATCACTGGGTCAAATAGGAGTTCCATTTTTAACTTTTTTAGAAAACTCTATTCTGTCTTCCATAGTGGCTGCACCTAAGTGCCCATCAGCAGATGAATGGATTAGAAAACTGTGGTACATATACACAATGGAATACTATGCTGCTGTAAAAAAGAAGGAATTCTTACCATTTGAAACAGCATGGATGGAACTGGAGAGCATTATGATAAGTGAAATAAGCCAGTCAATGAAAGAAAAATACCACATGATCTCACTCATTTATGAATAATAAAGACCATTATAAACTGATGAACAAAAATAGATACAGAGGCAGAGCAGCATCAAACAGACTGTCAAACTACAGCAGGAAGCCCCGGGAGGGTTGGCGGGAGGGTAAGAGATCAACCGAAGGACTTGTATGCATGCATATAAGCATAACCAATGGACACAAGACACTGGGGGGTAGGGGAGGCCAGGGGAATGTCAAGGGGGAAAAAAAAAGGAGACATGTAATACTCTTTAAGCAATAAAACAAAATTTAAAAAAAAGCTTCCCCCACCAATTCCATAAAGAATTGACTATCTCCTCATTTTCACTTCCAAGTCACTGAGTTTTACATCTCTGTTATCCTTACGTCATGTCTTCTTATATCCATTCACTTTTTTATTTATTCAACCAATCCATTCAGAGTGGACTACTCTGTTGGGCAGTGTGAAGTACTCTCATGACACAAAGATGATCATCCTGTGCACAACTACCTTTCTCACCCTATTTGAGTTCCTTGAAGGCACTTCTGATTTATTTAACTGTCCCTTTTCCTACAGTCCAGCTGATTCTTTGCATAGAATATCTGATTATCAAATGCTCATTGATCAAAGTAGAACAGCATTTAAAACTCTTTCTACTAGAAATAAAATGCTGACTCAAAGATACTTTCTTCAGAAGGCTAGCTCACCCTTTTGCCATCTAATTCTCTTTTGAACATCAACAGAGCAAACTAGGTTTCTTTTTCTCAGGAAGTCCTAACCCTCCCAGTTTGATTTTATTTCTGCCATATTGTGAGAACATAGTGATTGAAAAGATGCCCATAGTCAAGTGTCTTCATGGAGTTATATCTGGAACAGGTATTGCTCTGGACATACATGCTTACTGAGCCTCTGTGGAAATACTTAAAAACCACTTGGGACCTCCAGGAAAGATAACAGTCCCATATGCCCAGTTCTAGATGAAGTTAGCCCTGAGTTCTGAAACCTGAATGGCTACAGTCTTGCCTCACATTCCACTAAATCTTTTTAAGGAGTGTGAGAAAAGGAAATGAGGGAGTGGAAGGGAGTGATGTTAGTAAATTCAGAGAGTGAGTGTGCAGAGGAGGCAGGGGCCAAGTGGAGAGCTTAGGATCCTTGTTCTAACTCAGCAGAGCCCGAAGAGGAAGGAGGTTGAGTGGCAATTTATGTTTCACAGCCTGTAAATCATGTCTACACTCCACCAGGTCAAGACGTTTTTCAAGATTCCTTCCAGTATCGTATTGCACCTCACACTCACCTTGTTCATGCAGAATGTTAAAAGGGAGTTATTTTCTTTCTGCTTGTACACATTTGCATATGTAAAAAGTCTCCACAATTATTTTTAAAGCATCCTACATAGAAATTTAAAAATTAGTTTGTATTCAAATCCTTGTTCTGTTTCTGAACCTTTCAAATATGTAATTCCTTATGCTACAATAATTCATAACCTTGTAACTTTGTAAGAAAAATGAGCAAAGCTTTTTAAAAAATAATGATAACCTTTCTTTTTCAAAGGCAAGTGCTGATATATTTGAAGAGGCAGAAAAAATTATTTAAATAACTGGATTTTTTTCAGTCTATGATTCTACTAATTGGCTATGTGAATTTTATAGTCAATATTCTCATATATATGATATAAATAAAAATGGCTTCTTTTTAATTGACAGCAGAGAAATAACTATGCATCTATAATCTCCAGAGGAAGGCAACAATTATATAACTGCAATTACAAATGCACACATGTAAAAATATTTCTGGGCGAAAAAGTTTTAACCCTGAAACATGATTATCAGAGTTTCCAAATCTGGAAATGGATACTAGTTTTTACTTTTATAGAAAAAAAATCTTAAAAATTAAGATTTAATAATAAGAAAAAAATAGGATTAATTTTTGGCAAATGCATATAGTTATTTTAGAATTCACCATTTGCATAGTTACTTCAAATTTATTAAAATTAACAGATAAGAATTATTTTTAAACAACTTTAATGATTTTGTAAAAATATCTTGTCTAAATAAGCTAAAGCAAAAGGACCAGCTTAGAAAGTAGGGAGAAAAGAAAGAAGGGAAGGATACAGGAAGGGAGAGAGAGAGAGAGAGAGAGAGAGAGAGGAGAGAGAGAGAGAGAGAGAGAGAGAGAGAGAGAGAGAGAGAGAGAGAGAGAGAGAGAGATATTAAGGAATGAAGGAGTAATGAGAGGACTCTTAGAAAAATGTTGCAATAGTTCCTGGGGCAATATATTACTGAATATAGATTTATAGTTTGACCTGTAAATTACAGAGTATTTGAACTAAGTAATATTAAGTCCAGCAAATGGCACTTGATTTCCAAATGGTTAGGTGTCTGATATCAAAACTAATTATTTAAAGCATTTGTATAAAATGACAGTTGTTAACATTTACCAAGAACTTATCCTATGCCAAGTCTTGTTTTAAGTTGCTTAGGAGCATTAACTTCTTTGAATAAATCACTTAAGTACTCTATGAGTTGAGCATTATTCTTATTCCCATTTCAGAGATGAGAAAAATCAAGGCTTTGGGAAATTAGGTAACTTGCACTGATTACCATAGATAGGAAATTGTAGTCACTGCTGTTTAAACCAGGTGTTCTGATTCCCAAACTCACACCCTTCTCCACTGCCTTTGGTACACGTGAAAAAGCACATTCTATTCAGAAACAGTCGTTATTAACTTCATTTCAGTTTTGGAAGACCAAGGTGGCATTCCTCTCCAGCAGCAATTCAAGAAGAGCCTGGAATAGACACATGTTCACAAACAAACACCATCTTATTTTCCCAGAACTTCCTCTAAAATCCTTTAAATCACCATGTCAGTAAAGTCCATGTTAGCCTTTTACAGCAAAGAGTTGTTAAGGTGTAATTGTGGACAAAAGCTTTGTGCTCAGGAAGATGTATTCCTGCTGTTACCTGTCTCTCTGCCACCCCTAACAGTTATGCTCTGAAGTTCAGCTGTATCCCTACCAAAGTATTCATTCCAGTTTCAAACATATAAGCATTAATTCCAGGAAAGTAAAATATTGGTGACCTCGAAGAACGGTGTTTTAGAAGCTTCCTTGGTGCTCCCCTCTGGTCTAAGTGAAATTACTTTGGTGTGCAAAGTGACACACAGGTCCAAACACTCTTTTAATATTTTTTTCTGTGAAAAGAGGCCTCTTAGCAAGGTTTCTTTTATGTTCACTCCTAATGCTGGAAGTGTTTTGCAGATTTTATGGAATTCCCCACTGAGAAAAATAAAATGCTGCCTTTGGATGGCCCACATTTTAATGATTGAATAGGTACTCAGCACATTGTAGTTGCTCAATAAAGGCTTGTTGAAAGGAATTAAGCTTTATCGATGGCTGGATTCCAAGAAAAACATCTGTTAGGATGATTCAAGTTCAAAGGCAGGTGCTCCCTGTGTGGCATATTTAGGCCAGGTGTTGAGTAAAGGGACTTTAAACCGAAACGTTAAAAAGAAGAAAGGGAAGCATTCAAAGGTGACTCAATGAGAGTGATGTCTTACTTTTAAAAATCATAATTGCCAGTTTTCTATCACCCTGTGAGGTAGGCAGAAAATACTGCCTCCATTCTGTAGGTGAGACCATTGAGACTTGGGCAGGAAGAGTGCCATGTGGAAGATTAGCCGGTTAGCACATGACACAACCTAGACAAGTGTGGAGGAGATTGACTCCAGGCGGCCACACCGCCTGCCACTCAGAAGAAAACTTCACTGAAACCAGAAAGCATAGTTTCTGTGCCAGATCTGTTTACTCTACCCCCATGGAGCTTTTCTTCCCACAAGACTTAATTACTCATTGCTAGCATCATGCACATTCAAGAGTCATGTGTGTGGTATTCATTAAAAGCAAAATATAACACAAAATAACTCTGAGATGTAGCTGCTTCCCCAGAGGGTGGAACGACTCCCACAGACAACAGAGCCACAGCCGTAGAGCAGATGATGGGACCAGTGAGAGGGGAGGAGGAGCAGCGAAGTAAGAGTCTCCGTGGGTGGGGTAGCTATTGACTTGAGCTCCTCGCCTCACTCCATCAACTTTATTACTCACCAGTGGGCAACAAGGACTCCTCCTTCCCCCATATTTCCCTTGGACAAGTTAGCTGACTGTGCTACTAACTTTCATATGCTTTTGGGAAGCTGAGTGCCCCTGAAGCGTAGATTGATTTTTGGTAGAAAGGAATTCATTTTGCGTTCTTTCTTACAATGCAAATTAAACCCAAGTTTCAGTATTATAGTGTAATACTTTTATTGCTACATGGTGGCCAGACCGTTGTTAAGAACACTGAATTTAGCATTGTACTCAGCCATGCAGGAGCTTTGTGGTGTGTGAATAAATGCCTAAGTAATTTGTGGTTTAGCAAAGGATTAGTAATCCCTGAATCTAACCCAAAGTATATATAAACCTGAATATTTTATTTCCCAAAATTTGTTGGGCCTCCATTTAGGAGTTGAGGTGGTGAGGTAAGAACCTTAAATAGAGGGATTTGGCTGTATCTATGCATAAGGAACATCTACACTAATAAAAGAGAAACATGCAAATTGGCCATACCTTCATGACACCCATCAGCCAATCAGGAGTGAGTATGCAAATTAACCCAACAAAGATGATGGGTTAATTTGCATGTGCAGGCTCCAAGTGGCCAGGGACGTGATGGGATGCTTGTGTCATCACCACGGCAACGATGCAGGCATTCTGCACTGCCCCAGACCCTCAGGGCCACTGGGCAGCATGGGAAGGCAGAAAGGCATCTCTGGCCAGAGCGAAAGATGGTGCCGGCAGCCAGGGGAAGGAAGGCCCATTCTTGCATGAATCTTCATGCATTGGGGCTCTAGTTGAAAATGAAGCTGATAATCTTTTAAAAATATAAAATATGTTTTGGGAAACCATATAAATGCAGCAAAACTAATTTATTGATTTCCAGAATTCTGGAAAGCTTCAGATCTAATATATGTTAATTATTCCGTTTTCTCTTTGTAACCCTTCACTGGTAAGAGAACATCTAAGACCTCACTGCCATAGGCACGGACCAATTCCAGGAACTGGAACCCTATTCCAGGACCCAAAGACATGATATCAGCTTATATACAGCCAAGTTGACTCTAGAAACACTTTAGTGATTAATCTTTTTTGGCTTGCCTCCATGTTATAGCAACAGCACTTTTTCCAAGGGCAAAAACATATTTTTGTATGCGAAATAACTATGCACTGAAAACACTATAATCACAAGTCCCACATATCTCAGCTCTGAGTAAGCAAGTGGAACATTGTGGAATACTAAAAGATAATCAATGATTGGGGCTAAACTGAAGCCCTGTATTAGTGTAGTTTTGAATGTCTTTTCAAATAATAAGTGTCAAGAGTGTTGTTTATCTGCCAATCAGATAAACCTGGATCATTCCAGCCACTGGTAGCAAAGAAGGACATCACAGGTGCCTATAGTGGTAGAGAGGAGAGATTGGGAAAAGGACCTGTTAGTCTGGGTGAAATAATGCTCACTCATTTTTCTTCAGTAGAAAATACCTATTGAACACCTACCCAAGGTGCAAGTGGAGTCACTTTAGCACTTCAACTTCAATGGGCATTTTCCTCTCACTGGATATAATATATGCTCATAAATACTCATAATGAGTGGCAGAAATTAATACATTTTACAAAAGCTTAATAACAAACATGCTATTCTGCTCAAAGAAATTTAAAATCACTCCCAATATGGGGAGCACAATTAAGGCTTTTAACTTAGAATCAAAGAAATGATGTGGGACTCATGGTGGTGAAGGCCATCTGTCCTATCTAATAAAAGAGAAACATGGTAATTAGCATTTGACCGCTACCCTTCCCATTGGCTAATCAAGGCAATATGCAAATTAACTGCCAGCCAAGGTGGCGGCTGGCAGCTAGACAGCTTAAAGCGAACATTAGGCTTACTTGCTTCAGTGACGGAGGACTCCAACGTTCCCTGCCTGCCGCTGCAGGCCTCTGAGCTGCAACTCTAAGCACCTATGTCACAAATATAGAAGCTAAACAAAACCCCAGAAACCTGCTTTAGTCTGTCGGGCAGGATCGCAACATTGTTTCAAATACAGAAGGTAAACAAAGGCCAGAAACCTGCTTTCAGCAGCAGAGGCCTAAGAGCTGGAGCCAAGCCACAAAGCAAAAGCTGGCCCAGAATAAAAAAAGAAAAGAAAAAAGGAGCAGTTGGGAGCTTCAGTCACCTGTCAGCCTGAAAACAGCCCTCAGCCCCTCACCCAGACTGGCCAGGCACCCCAGTGGGGACCCCCACCCTGATCCAGGACACCCTTCAGGGCAAACCAGCCAGCACCCACCCGTGCACCAGGCCTCTATCCTATATAGTAAAAGGGTAATATGCCTCCCAGCACTGGGATCAGCAGAGCCGCGAGGCCTCCCGACACCTGGATCAGTGTGACAGGGGGCAGTGCCCAAACCCCCTGATCGCCCTGAGGCTCTGTGTGTGACAGGGGGCGGGGTCACAACCTCCCTATCCACCCTGCTCTGTTCGTGACAGGGGAAGGCGCCCCAACCCCCTGATAAGCCCTGCTCTGTGCCTAATAGGGGGGAGCTCCCCAACCCCCTGATCGCCCTGCGGCTCTGTGTGTGACAGGGTGCGGCGCCCCAACCCCCTGATTGGCCCTGCTCTGTGGGTGATAGAGGTTGGCGCCCCAACCCCCACCCCTCGGGCCCTGCTCTGTGTGTGATGGGGTAGAGCCATAACCTCCCCATCAGCCCTGCCCTGAGTGTGACAGTGGTGACGCCCCAACCCCCTGATAGGCCCTGCTCTGTGGGTGACAGGGGGTGGTGCCCCAACTCCCCTATCGGCCCTACTCTGTGAGTGACTGGGGGAGCTCCTCAACCCCCTGATCGGCCTTGCTCTGTGCATGACAGGGGGCAGCTCCCCAACCCCCTGATCCGCCCTGCTTTGTGTGTGACAGGAGGTGGTACCCCAACTCCCCTATCGGCCCTGCTCTGTGCGTGACAGGGGGCACCGCCCCAACTCCCTGATTGGCCCTGCTCTGTGTATGACAGGGGGTGGCACCGCAACCTTCCCATTGACCCTGCCTTGAGTGTGACAGGGGGCGGTGCCCCAACCCCCCAATCAGCCCTACCCTGAGTGTGACTGAGGGTGGCATCGCAACCTCCCAATCCACCCTGCTCTGTGCATGACAGGGGGCAGCGCCCTAACTCCCCAATCGGCCCTGCTCTGAGCCCGACCAGGGGCTGCACCTAGGGATTTGGCCTGCCCTCTGCCACCCGGGAGCAGGCCTAAGCCAGCAAGTCGTTATCTCCCGAGGGATCCCAGACTGCGAGAGGGCACAGGCCGGGCTGAGGAATCCCCCCCACCCCCCGAGTGCACAAATTTTTGTGCACCGGGCCTCTAGTATATATATAAAACCCTAATATTCAAATAGACCAAACAATGGAACAACCAAACAACCAGTCACTATGACATGTGCTGACCACCAGGGGGCACGCACACAGAACATGGTGGGCATTAGCCATCGTGGGATGGTGAAGCAGGCGAGTGGGGGTGCCAGACCAAGGCAGGGCAGCGTTCCCTGTCATCGAGCGAGCCTCTGGTGGTTACTGAAAATTCTTTGCTCCCATGCACTGCTGTCCCGCCTGGTGCTCGCAGCAGCTGCCAGCGCTCAGCATCAGCCCCAATCGTTCAGCGCCATCAGCCGGTGCAAGCGGTGGCTGCCAGCCCTGATCACCGCTCAGGTCTTCTCCACCTCCCCATGCTCCTGAGGGGTGATCGGGGCAGTAGCCACTGCTTGCACCCACTGACAGCACAGAGCTATTGGGGCCGGCGCTGCCAGCAGTGGGTGTGAGTAGGCCGGCACTCTCAGTGCATGGGAATGGCGGTGGGAGTGGGGCTGCGAGTAGACAGGGGACTGACCCATGCCACAGTGGGAGGGGCCGGGTGAGGATGCATAGGATGGGCCAAGACCTGCCCCTGTGGCCACTGCAGTGTACACTGAGTTTCAGATAAAGGGAATAGTATACTAACAAATATATAATATTATAAACAAATAATATTAACAAAGGCACAAAACTAAGAAAGTATAAAATTGGCATATGAAGCTCCATAGTTGGCTAAAAGAATATAGTGAGGAATAAAGTTGAAATTTATGTTAGCCCATCTTGTTTAGAATTCATTTTTTAGGTAATTAGTAAAAGGGTTAAGTAGCTACTTATCAAACAAGGAAGTTATACAGGGACTGTATTGGGAATAATATGGAATAAATGTATAGTACATTGCTGCGGATACGATATCTCTAGTTTAAATTACAGAAAATAGGGAAAAGACTTGCTTCATGGTCCTCAGGAAAGGAAAGAAACCCGTGCTGCCAAGCAGTAGGAGTGAGCTGCCAAAGATACTGGTGGCACCATGAACAGATTTGGGAAATCAGAAAAAGGGAAGCTTTGCAAGAGAAAATGAATGAGCTCAGCCTCAGATAATGCCTTAGAGATCAAAATCCTGATAATCTATCTCCAACAGGAGTTAGAAATCCAATCTTGAAACCCAGAAGAGAGACTGAGATGGTAAATATAGATTCGAGAGTCATCTGCTGCCTAGATGCAATCACTGAAACTGACAGATTAGATGAGAGTGTTAAGGGAGTGATTGCAAAGGGAAAAAGTGCAAGTCAAGGACAAAGACCCTAATGTCTTTCTTTGGGGAGTGAAGCTGTTGGATTTCTAAGTAGTCACTGTTTCACCAGATGAATTTTTTTTTTCTAGTCCCAAAATATATTAGGACTGTTGGCATCATGCTTAAAACAGAAGTTATCAATATGTTGCTTAGCAGTAGTTAACATTTTATTTTTTCTAGAGATTGGAGCTCTAGCATAGCCCCAGTGTGTTGTGTATGACATTGACGATGGGATTGATAGTAGTGGTTTTACATTTGTGTGTGTGTTGTGTGTGTGTGTGTGTGTGTTTTGGGAGGAGGGTAATAGCCAGATTTTCCTTATCAGATAAACAATAAATAGAGAAATGTATACAACCATGTATACCCTAATATTACAGTAATTGCTAAAGACATTTATAGTTAAGTGTTATGCATCAGCATTTACCTTTACAACAACTCTTTGAGGTGAAATTATTACCATCTACACTTGATGTATGAGATCATATTATCATACTTAAGTGTCATTCCCAACATCACAAAACTATTAAGTAGCAGAGAAAGATTCTAATGACTGACTATAAAACTGAGATTTTGTCATTATATTTTCCTCTTTTGACTTATTTCTGAATCAATAGTAAATCATGGTCTGCTGATTTATCTGAATATCATTATCTGTTCACTTATATCTTACTTGATTTCATTTAATTTTAAAATAAATACACATTAAAACTAACTATTTTGGTCTACAGGTCTATGAAGTTTAGTGCATAAGTAAACTCGCGTGACACTCACCATAATCAGGGCATAGAATAGATCCATCACCCCAACAGCTTCGTGGTGCTCTCCCTTTGCAGGCAAACTTTCACTAGGTCCCAAAGCCTTGGCAACCACTGATCTGTTCTTCATCACTATGG
The DNA here is from genome assembly GCF_014108235.1 of Myotis myotis. Classification (NCBI taxonomy): domain Eukaryota; kingdom Metazoa; phylum Chordata; class Mammalia; order Chiroptera; family Vespertilionidae; genus Myotis; species Myotis myotis. The sequence continues at coordinate 23,835,496 of NW_023416390.1, forward strand.
TTTTCTCTTTTTGAGAGCATCTAATCTAAATGGAACCATAAGGCATTTGATCTTTTGATACTGGCTTTTTCACTCAGCATACTGTTTTTGAGATTCATCCAAGTTATTGAGTATATCACTAGATTGTTGAGTAGTTTGAGATTGTTGAGATTCCATTGTATGGAATCAAGTTGTTACATCCATTCACCAGTAAAAATTGTGGTTTTCCCCAATCTTTAGCATTTATGGGTAGAACTGTCTTAAGCATGCTGCCAATAGTCCTAATATATTTTGGGGTTATATGGTAAATGTACTTATATTACTATCTTTTAAAGCATTTGAAGTGAAAGTAACTAGTTGTACAACTACAGCAAACCATTGTGGTTAACTCTGAAGAAACACTCTCAAAAAAACAATTTCATGAAAAATAAAAATATGCTGCAAAGAAAGAAAAGAGGGATCCACAAATACAAGTGCTGTGGCAGACAAAACCCAGTAATGAGTCATGTGACTCTTCAGAAGTTCACATAAATTATCTAGACCATTTTCCACAATCCACTGGGAGAGGAACCAGGGGCCCCACAATTGTGACTTGTCACATTGTGGGTTTGCACATAACTAAAGCCAAAATGAGATTCCTTAACACCCAGGAAAGAACTGTTCTAGAAAGTAAAATAAAACTCTTCTCTCAGGGAAGCCCAATTTTAATGAGAGTAAAGCTAACATTTACACTTAGAGTGGTTTAAAGATAAAGGTATATATGCTCTCTTTGGGACAGTAAGGAGTTTTTCAATGGCATACTAGTACATGAGTATGTTTACTGAAAATTTCTCTATTTCAATGTTCTGAAGTTATAAACAGTAATTTAAAGTCTTCTATAAATATTTAAATATGAGTTTTATCCTTTTGTAAATATAACATCATGTAAAGAAATTATAAAGTGTTGGTTCTATTTTGGACATTTTGAGGTCATCATATGTAAAACAAATGTTTAATGCTAACCAAATATTCCACTGTGTTAATACTATGCCTACAGTCACACTAAACAACATGAGCTATGATAGCTTATAAAGTCTATACATTTAAGAATAATGTTCATTAGTTATACAACTAGTAATTATTATAACATATTTGCTCATTAGTTGATGTCATAAAATGCTTTTCTTTAAGGTCTACTGCATTGGGTAGATTAAAAGAAATACTGAAAATGTTACCAGTGGAAGTGGGGGTCCATATTCCCACCTGTTGCTTGTGAGAGTGGACTTTTTGAGATATCCTGGGAAAAATAATTTTTTTAAGACTTGCACAGGAGGATTAAATATTATAGAAAGTTTTATTTCTGTGGAATCGACCCCTGAGTTTCCAAGGTCCTATTTCCCTCAGTCCCCCAAGGAAGAAGTCCCATTTTGCCTTTAGCAGGGCTAAAATCAGAGCTAGTGTAGAGCTTCCATTCTATGTCTTCATTCTCCAGTCCAGCATCAGGCTAGCTTAGCTGTGTTCCCCACTTCAGTCCATCAATCCATTGCATGTGGGGTACATAGGACCATATGGCTATGGAAGAAACATGGTTGAATGCAAGGAATCAGGAACAAGAGAACCCCAGGAGCCAAGACCTAAGAGAACAGCCAGAGAGCAAACTCCTTTGTTTGGGAGATTATGTATCCCCAAATTTTTATAGGCGTGCAGTGGCCCTGCTCATTATAACCGGCCATATCTGTCCCCAGGCTTAACTGACAGGCAAGTACCTTCTCTGTGTCATCCCATCTTCAATGGGTCTGCATCTGTCTCCTCTTTGTTGGACTCCTTCCCCCAGTGATTTTCAGGGAAGAGGTTGATGGTTCCCTGGGGAGTGTGTAGTCACAGCTTCCTGGTGCAGCTGCCCAAAAGGCATGCCTATAATATCTGGCTTTCCCTTTGCTTTGTTTCTATTATTAATAACTACCTATTTACAATGGGATCAAACATTCTAGTAGTTTCCTACTGAAAAAGAGAAACAAAGAAATGCAGTGGTTTACAGAGTTATATTTAAAATAAAGTTCATTTCTACCTCAAATATAATTTTGTCGAAGAGAAATGCTTATGCTGAAGTGTGAATGTAATGGGAGAAAGTATGACCAAAAAAAAAAAAGGAATAAAACTGATGAGATTACCAGCAATTTTACCTACAGATTATTGATGTAATTACACAGAAAGCAGCTGTGGACTTCCTGTTTCATGTAAAGAGCTTGGATATTGTCAGTCTGTCCTAAAGACAAGTAAAATACTGGATACACTAAAAAAATCAGCAACTCTATTTAGATCTAATAGAGGGAAGGACATAGGGAAACTGTTGCCCCCAAAACTGGAGAAACCAAGGGGTGATATAGGAGCTTCTAGGAGCAGAGACTCTAGTGGAGTGGAAACAACTGTGGGAACCGAACAGGAAGGAAAACCTATAGTTGAGGAATTACTGGAGGCTCAGTGAGGAGAACTCTGAGAGTTACAACAATCTCTCCTTTAATTCAATATAGTTAAACAAAACTGTGATCCAATCTTAGCTCTCCTCTATTCGATAATAATTCCAGAAAAAAATGTAGCCGAGACCACCATAGATTTATGACTTCTGAGAGTATTCTATGCTTTGGGGGCATGGATCAGTGTCCAACTCTCTGTCTAACTGGTGAAAGGGAAGAAGACAACTCAACTCTGGAGTAATGATAGATGGTGTTCTATAGAGATTGTTTATTTCTTTTATAATAAATAAAAAGAATTAGTTGTTTTTTAAAAAGTGGAGGAAAATAATAAAAGCACCAGCTTACAGAAAAAAAAATAGTGAAGCAAGTATGGAGTTGATAATACAGTGGCTAAAGATAAAGTGCTGGAGTTTTGGGTTCATTTTCTACCATCTATAAGCTAGTTACTTTCCCAATATTATTTTCCATAGAGTTACTATGTTGTTGCAAGACCTCACCTTATTTTTGAGTAGAGGCCAAACCATTATCATGGGGCTGAAGACCAGAATGAACAGGCCTTACTCAAAAATAAAAGAGTATAAAGAGCAAGACTCTGCTGAGAGTGTAGATTTGAAGGAGTGTTGAACATAGGAAGAAACTGAAGGGTCACAGATCTGAAGGGATCAGAATAAAAATCAAATTTGTGTTATCAGCGCAAGTGCTTCTTAGCTGAGTGCTAATGGCATTAACACTAATAGCATTAATAGTACCAAAAGTATTACTATTATTTTTGATAACAATACAGTGACTGGTTTTCCCCCATCTATCTCAATTATAATATTATTTTAAAGCCATATATTTTAGGAATAGATGCCTGATTTTAATTAACTGAGAATTAATATCTGCTAACACTCTTAAGAAAAAAATTCTATATATACTCTGGTATGGCTATGAGTAGTGAACTGTTATGGAAAAAACCACTCTCTCTACCCTCTAGAAATACTGTGCAATAGGACCTAAGTAGTCAGTGTGAAAGTATAGGCTCCTTCTGATTACTATGCATTCAGACTAGACATGCTAATAGGATAATTAATTGCTATGTGACACTCATTCTTCTCAAGGGTCTTATTTCTCATTGCTGGAGGAATTTTATTGGCCTTACGCGATGCGCTACCTTATTCACAGTGAAACACACATAGAAACAGCTGAAATGCAACATACGCAGGACTGTCCATTTATGCGAAACATACTAGTATGAGTAGGATAAGTACAGCTGTACTTAGAACCAGATGTAACCTTTATAAATGCTGTTTTATGGTAGATAATTATGTTGTTCATCTTTAAAATTGAGCTGAATAAGGAGAGTGTTTTTAATCTATTGCCCCTGTCAATATTTCCAGATCCTCTTTAAATAAAGGAGCTAAACTCAACTCCCACTTTTCTGAAAGCCATTTTTTAATTTTTCTAAAAAAAATCATGCTGCACTAATTGTATTAAAAAATTCTGACATAAACATTTCAGCATTCCTGAACCCTGAAATACTAAGTATTTATTTTTCAAAATGTTTTCATCATTGTCCAAGTGAATACATATTTTTACAGTTATAGTCATCACACATTCTATTTCTTCCCTACATTACATCATACTCCTTTTCCATTTTCTACAGTTTTCAGATTTATATCAATAGCTAGTGATAAATGGTTTAAAACTTACAATGTTTTCTACTTGATTTAAGATAAAGAGTATGTGGTATTTATTCACACATAGAGAATAAATGCAACTATCATATAGCTATAGATGTCCATTGCTAAGGCCATGTTGAAATAATAGAGATTTTTGACTATTTCACTATAACCAAGGCAAAGTCCTTGATTTGGCAGCTCAAGTAATTTAAAAATTGTTTTATGGTGCTGGATATTGAAGGTAGGCATAACTTTCTGGTAGATAGTAATAATGTTAGATATATCTAAAGTAATGTGATAATCCATTATAAGTGACCATTTATATTGTTAAAAACAAGAAAAAAATTTCATACCTAAATATGTGGCTCACCCATTGCTAATCTCCTTAACACTGAGTGGCAAGACTCCTCTGAGTGTCCTGAGAAGTGTTTTGAGAATCAGTAGGTCTTTGTACTTGATTCTTCAGCTCACTGTTTGGGTCCATGACAGCTGCTCTTGCAATTAGCCCTCCCCCTGACCTCATGGTCAACCACAACAGCATTGGAGATTTTGGGAAGGGAAATTATTACTTTTAAGGTATCTGGACAAGACCTGCATGTGTGGAAATTAATAGGTGAACTGTTTTCTGTGCTGTATTCTCCTTTTTCTTTCTTGGTTACAAATTGTCCCCATCCATATGTGACAGGCACATCTGGTTACATACTCTATGGGTGAAGAAATGGATCTAACAGGAAGAGGAAGCCATATAATACTCCCCAGGACTGTTTAAAAGAGGATTCCTCAGCCTGTCTTTAAAAACAGGAGCCTTAAGGGGAAATATCAAGCTAAAGGATGCTTGCTTTGCTGGACTTACCTCTCTTAGTTCAGAAGGAAGAAATATGTAGAATAAGATGATACTTCCTAGGATGGGTCAAGAGTATAATAATGCAGTACAAGAACCAAATTTTAACATATTGAAATAATGGGTTAGTAATGAGCTAACATCCATCCTCTCTTTATTACTCTCGAATCTCCCCATCTCATGGAAGGGTTGCAGGCCATGAGCATCTCTCTCTTCAAGTCTCTGTCTGCTCAGTTTAGAAGGCAGACTGTGGCTCAGAATCTGGTTTGGTATCATTTTGGAAGTGGTAAACAATCCCCATCTCTCCCTATCTTTCATGCTGCCCTTTGATTTCAGACAGGCAGACTTGTCTACAAGCTGTAAGAAGCAGAGTTGAATTGGAGGTCAATTATTCATTGATGCATATCTGCATAAACCTGACTCATAACCAATCTAAGAGTGAAGAGCAGAGTTAGAACAATAAGGAAATAATGGCTGAGGAAGGAGGTGTTCGGGGCACAGTGGATAGAGATATGGTGCTGGATGCTGTGGGAGAAAGAGAAGAGTTTGAAAGTAGAGCTTTAAGACAAGTGAGTAGTGAACTTTTAGCAGACCTGACCTGGCCAGCGATGATGGATGCTTAGGCACACTGGATTAAAATACCTCAAAAAAGCATTTTCTAAGCCTCTTTCGTGGGGTGACATGTGCAAATTTGCCTAAACAGGGCAAGGAGAATAAGAGTGACAAAACAAAATGATAGTCTCAAAGAAAGTGAATAAATGAAGTCCCTGAAGGCCTGCGAAGACAGCATTCCCCAAGTGCTGTTCACTCCTGGGGGCCATACTCCCAGGATCTTTCACAGATAAAGAAGGATACACAACTACCTTTGTCAATCTATTTTGTGTATTATGACAATCCTGCCTACCTTGCTTTCTAGAAAAATATGGAATATAAATTAATAAACATCAGGAAAATTTGAATTGATAAAATAAGGACATTTTTATACATATAGCCAAATTATCCAATAAATTATTATAATCAAATGATTACAGCAAAAATATTCCTTGGAATTATAGCTTTAAATCTACTTCTCCCCATTAAATTTATATATGAAGATTCTTTAAAATGTATAAAATGCTTTTTATTTTTACTTTTTGAACTTCAGTTTCCAGAGCACCTATAGAAACCCATGGCATGAAGAATATGGCTTCATTTTATTAACTAGGAATTTATATGCCAGTGTATTTAATGACAATGAGAGCTACCATGCTACACAGAAAATAGGCCATAAATGATTGTCAAAGGAAGTAAATAAAAAATAAAGGGAGTTTCAACATGTATTAAAATAGCACAAACAACTGCCAAATAAATGAAAAATGAAAAATAGCTCTAAGGGGAAAGGATATGCCCTTCTCTAGGTGTGTAACAAGAAGGCCCAGGTATAGACATGGAGTAAGTCATCAGTGACAGTGGTCATTCCAGGAATTCTGGAGGCAGTGAGCATTTCAAAATGTTTCCAGTAGAATTAACATTTGAATCTTTCTGTGAAATATCATTTGGCTATGGGCTGAGAGGTCAGAGAGTACTTTCCAGAAAGTACTATGAATAGATAGCTCTTTTATCTCAAATCTCTTATGCATGCTGCAAAGCCTTGACAGCTATCTCTATTTAAGCTGCATTGGAGCAGTGCCTTAGAGATTTTGGATTAGCCTGAAGTTGCTGCTTTGACCATATTAATATTAAACCAATAAGTACCTGGATTATTCAAATTGGTGTCCTTGAATGAGCTTAAGACCTTATAGCAGGTAATTTCTAAGTGCTAAGAAATCTGACATAATTAATGCTAATGGCATTGATCTTTAATAAGAACTTTTCTGTGAAAGAGTTCATTGTTAGTTTCTTTAAGACAGAGCTGTATAGCAGTGGTTCTCACCAGGAGTCAATTTTGCTCCCTGACTCTCAGGGGGCATGTGGCAATGTCTGGAGATACATTTGGTTGTCATAACTGGAAGGTGGGTACTGCTGGCAAGTTCCGGGTAGAAGCCAGAGCTGTTACTAGACATCCTATAATAGATAGACCAGCTCACTCTTCCACAATAAGGTACTCTAACACGTTGTTAGTGTCACTATTGTGGAAAACTTGTGTACAAGTATGAAGAGGAATCATCGTGCAATTTGAGAGAGCACACAGACAACTAAAGAAATTTCAAAATTTTGATTTATGGTCATAAAAACTCTGACATAATACATTTTTTCCTATACTTAAACTACTCCCTAATAATAAATTAGGCTTCTTTTGACACTGCATTAACTGTTTAAAACCACTAGGGAGCTATTCAGTATGTTACTACGTTGGTGTATTAAATATAGCCTTAGGGTATTTAAAAAGTTAACGGAACTTTCAAACGTACTTAATTTACAACTGAGCATTAAGAGAACCAACACATGTGAAAAAGACATAAATGCACTCAAAAGAAACACATAAACACGCTTAAATGTTCAGAGGACATAAAGAGATCTAAGCTAGGTGTATGTGTGTGTGTGTGTGTGTGTGTGTGTGTGTGTGTGTGTGAGTGAGTGTATTGAAGAGAAGGAGTCATTAGTCAGGAATGGCCAGAGGTGAGTTTTGATCTGAGTTTAAAGAAAAATAAAATTATAGATAGTTAGGAGGACATTCTAGTAATTTAGTAGCCCTTGTTAATGTAAAACAGAAAGTGGTTACTTGCTAATTCAATTTCCTGAGAGTTTTCAACAAATAAGACTTGAAGAAAGTGATTAGTATCCACTGAGTGAAAACTGTTTAAAATTAATTCATTCTTTGATTAATTTTAAATGGAGTTTTATGATAATGTTTAAATGTTATGGGTACCTAGAATGTGGTTGATTGCTTAAAGAAAAAAATCTTCTAATTTTGAAAAAAAAAATGTAACATTTCATCATCACATATTTAGCATACTAATTGTATGGGAAGAGAAATGGACTCAAATCTATGTTGCTACTCTTCATTTAAAAAAAATGACAAGTTTTAAAAGTAGAGCCCTTAAACATGGGGTTTTATACACAGTGCAGATACTTTTTATATTTGCTTTCCACAAATATTTCTGGGTAAAAGAAGAAATTACAGCTCTGATTGTTAGAATCTTCCCTTCCTTGACTATCCAGTGGAGTAGTTTCTGCACATGCAAAGAAGGAGGCAGAATTAGATAATCGTGAAAATCAGAAGATGTGCCATTGATAAAGTAGTACTGATAAGAGCAAATGTTTCTTTTCTTTTCTAAATATGCTTTATACAGTTGTATAAAATGAGTAAAGATATAGACAGATATAAAATATATGAATAATTAATAAGTATCAGAAAATTAACAAAGTTGACTTAATTCTTATATATATGATTGAAATCATCTTTTCATGAGCACATGAAACATTTATAAAAATTAATCATAGGTTGGTTATAAATAAATCCTCAAGTTATCCCCCCAAAACATTTTTGAGAGAATTCAAGGTATATTTCTGAGAATTTGAGGAGTAAGCTATAACTAAACAATTAGAAATCCTTTATGGCCTGAACATTAAATAAAACTAATCAATTTTATGTTGATGCATGAGCTGATGTTAAAACCAAAATAAAGCCGTAGCCCATTTTGCTCAGTGAATAGAGCATTGGTCATTTAAAAAATGTAAAATGTGTTAAATGTACCATAGAAAATTCCACAAAGCAAAAGGTTTTATAAAAGAAAATAAAAGTGATAACACTATAATATAAAAAACCAGATAATAACTATCAGGATTAAAAGGGATCACACTACAGATAGTACGAGACATCAAAAAGTTATTAGTAACATATTTTGAGCACCAGTAAATATAAAAATTTGCACTAAATTTAAAAAACTCTTTAAAACATGGCTTACCAAAACTGAAAAAAGAAATTAAAATCTGTATGATTTAAGATATTACAAAGAAATTGAAACTATTGCTTCCTTACATAAAATATCACTGGGTAATTCCTTCAAACATACTAGGTAGAATTAACACCTTGAAAGAAACAATTATTCAAGACATTTACAGTGAAAACTCAAAATGTTATTGAGAAAAATTGTAAAATGTTTAACTATAGTGGTATATTTGTAAATTAGAAGACTCAATATTATAAAAATTTTAACTCCTCTTCAAATAATCTATAGATTCATTACAATAAAAATTTATAAACTCTTTGTGAAATGAACATGGACATGAAAAAGGCTGAGGATAGCCAAGGCAATGTGAAGCTATACAGTTGCGAGACTTACAGTAAGAGATTTCAAGAGAGAATTGTGCTATGATCATTAAGGCCGCTTCATAAAGGTTTAAGTAAAGACAAAATGGCTAATGGTGGAGAATAGAGTCAGAAATCATTCCACAGGTACAAACATCTGATTTATACCAGAAGCATGCTGAAAGTGCAGTAGAAAAAAATGACCTTTTCCATAAGCAAAGCTGGGTCAATTTGTTATCCATATATATTTTTAAAAGTGTTCCTTGGCCCCTATTTTGTATCATACACAAACCCAATTCCACATTGATTGCAGACCTAAATGTGAAAGAAAAACAATAGGGCTTTTAGAGAAAAACTGAAGAACATCTTTGTGACCCTTGAATTGGCAAAGATTTCATAAACAAGACACAAAAGGACCTAACTACAAACAGAGACTAAAGATTAATTTATTTTAAAAACTTGAATTCATTAAAACCCACTATCAAGACAGTATAAATACAACCCAAAATTATAGAAGTTATTCTCCATACTTATATCTGCCAGTGAATCATTTCCAGAATAGTATTTACACAACTCCAACAAATTAATAAGCAAAAGATAGACTGCCAAATAGGAAAATAGACAAAAGACTTGAACAGACCCTTAACAACAGAGGGCATTAAGTGGCTGATCAATGTATAAAAAGTTGCCTTTATTAAATAATCATTAAGGAAATACCTATTAAAACCACAACATGCATGATAAAACTACACATACGCCAGAACAGCCAAATAAAAAAGACATTCAATATCAAGTACTGACAATGACATAGGACAACTGGAACTCTCATAAGGGTTATAAGAGTTTTGTCCTCTTTGGAAAATTGACAAAATCTCCTATAGGTAACTATACACAGATCCTGTGATGTAGTATTTTTCCTAAGTGTTTATGCAGAAGAAAGAGATTCATATATTTATCAGGCCCAAAGTGGAAGCTACTCAAATTACCATCAATAGTAGAACAAATGAGGAAGTTGTCATATATTCACTCAGTGGAATTACTCAGCAATGGAAATGAACAATATATACCTACATGGAAATATAAATGAATATTATGAATAAAATATTGAACAATAAAAAAAGCCAAACACAAGAGAGCACATGCTATCATACCATATGCTTCTATCTATTTAAAGAGTACAACATGCCCTAGCCCGTTTGGCTCAGTGGATAGAGCTTCAGCCTGTGGACTGAAGGGTCCCAGGTTTGATTAGGGCTAAGGACACATGCCTGGGTTGTGGGCTCAATCCCCAGTGCGAGGTGTGCAGGAGGCAGCCGATCAAAGATTCTCTCTCATCCTCTCCCTTCCTCTATGAAATCAATAAAGAAATATTTAAAAAAAAGAGTACAACACAGCAAAGGTAGAAGTCATAATAGTGGTTAACCATATCAGGAGAGTCTTTAAGCTTTGGTAGGGAGGTCATAAACTTAAAGAGAGCACCAGGATTACTTTTGGGGTGCTGCTTATGTTGTGTTTCTTGAGCTGAATGTCACTTACATATGTAGGTTCACTTTGTGAAATATTATCAAACTGCACACTTACTATGCAACCACATTTTGTGTATATTATTTTTTAATTAAAAATAAATAAAGGCCTAGGCTTTGTAGGCAAAGTGTTTGGGATGAAGTCATGGCTCCCTCACTTAGTAGCTAAGTAAGCGTGGACAGATTACTTACCTGTACTATGTCTATTTTCTCATACGGAAAATAGCCATCAAAGAGTACTTAGTTTCAAAGAATAATTGTGAACATTAACCGACTGAATGCATTTAAAACACTTCCCAGAACAAAGTTACCACACTCAATTAGTGGTTGCCAAAAAATGGCCCATAGACACCTTTAGCTAGAACTCAGCTGAAATTTACTCACATAAAAGGAGCTCCATCATATATAGATTATCTCTCTGAAAGGTGGAATCTGAAAAGGCAAAATCCACTGATGGTTTATGAAATGTAGCATCATATTTTATCTTAGGGTGAGGTCCCATGGAGGGCAGTTTCCCCTGAGCAGAGTGGAAGAGTCACTGGGGAGAGAACGTAATTATTTGTGGGTTTCCAAAGAATCCTGTGGTTTTGATGGTGTAATGGTGGTATGATCCATAGGTGGGTGCCTCGACCTTAAGCTAGAGCTGCAGAAACTCTTTCAGAGTGATTCTCAAACTCTTTTCTGGTTAATCTTAGCTTTTAGAGAAACTATGCTGAACTGGTATCCGTTAGCTCAGAATAATGGCTCTGCAATATCTTGAAGTATCTGCAAGTCAGATAGTAGAAAAAAGACAGAAATATGAAGAACTTCACATTATCATAAGAAATACTTAGAACTTATTTCAAGTTTTTTTTATTGGCCTGGGCCTAACCAAAAGAAAAGTCTCAGGGATCAGTTTGTCTGACCTCAGATAACCAGATGACTTTTTCCTCTCAATTGATTAATTGATTGTTTTACTTTTTCTGAATTGCTTTCCCAGATGAAACAAGATATTTTAGTAAGTGCATAGACTCCACCTTTGATGGCCAGTAAATGGTTGAGGGCTAGTGTATTGCTTAGAACTAGTTTAATGGATTAATGTATGCTGATCCACTGGGCTTGTTGTTTTATTTCCTATCTGGGCCATGTCAGGAGTAAATTGCACAGCACGCTGTTTACTTGGAAACTTCTAGCCAAGGTAGAATTTTGTACAAACCAGTGAAATTCAGTGTCTCAGCTCTCTTCTATTAAATGAACATAGCTTTATCTTAATAACATACAAGCAACCTGGAAGTTGGCATTTAAAAAAGGCCAGATGGCCATATGTAAAGCATGGGTCTAATTTTGGCATGATGAACACAAGAGGGCATCTGATTTCACAAGAGTAATAGCCCCATGGTTACAAAATGAAGGGGTACAAATATGGTGTTTATGATAGCTGTTTGGACCTCATAGGTCTCATTACAGAATGCACACTTTGGGTGGAGTTTAATCATGTAATCATTTCCACATAGTTAAAGGAAAAAAATTTATCCATAGGTCCTGTTTAAGACGTATAGATATGTTGGGGTTAATGATAATAATTCCTCTAGTAAACAAAGCACAAGATGTGATTATTACTGAGGGGCTATATTGAACTTATATCCCTGACTATAATATTCTTGTGATGCCAAATACAAGAATTGAATGATTGGAAATTGCTGCAAATGTTTGGGGGAGGGGCGGTTAGAGAGTTTAAGGGGTTATAACAAATAAGATATTTGAGAAAAGGGCAAAAATATTACATTGCCATTTTCATTATGTGATATATTAGACTAACACAAAAGAAGAAAATATTGTAAGCAATCAGAGAAATAAGAAAATGTAAGAAAGACTATAAGAACATATAAGAGTGTTACTCTAATTACAGGTTTTATTTCAAAGGTCTTGGAAGAAAGTTATCGACAACTGATATCATGTTCTTGATCCAGCTATACCTGAGACAACTGTCGACTTCTGAACTGAAACTATTTTGAGGCATTTTAACAAATTTCAGCCTCAGAGCTAGATCTCCAGAAGAAATAGGTATGCAGGTTGCAAGAGCTGTAGCACATTTATACTGAAAGTGATGCTATGGAGTTGAAGAAACCATTAAACTAACAAAAATTGCCATTTCCAGTGACGCTGCTTTGTCTTTTTTTCTACATATCTAATTTCCAGGATGTATATCAGGTAGGACTGTATTCAGTGGTGTCACTTTTAGAATGGCAGCTTACACCTGTTGGGCATAAGGCTGTGTATGTGACAATAATTTCTATAACATCTAACAGAATCAGAGAAAACAAGCTTGGTTCTGCCACTGCTGTATGAAGAAAGCCAATTAACTATACACAGTCCTTAAATTCCTTTTCCTCTCATTTTTATTTGGCAGCAGAAACTTATTTTTCCAAAAGCTTGCCTTCAGTATAAATCTTATTTCAGCTGATCAAGGTAATGACTTAATAGTTATTTCACTACCACATGCCATGTTGATCCCAATTCTTGCATAACTGGATTTTCAGTACCTTAGCTTCTGCCAGACCAAAGAACCAATCCCAGATTTGTTCAATTTTCTTGGCTTTTACTTTGTTTGCCTGCTGACTACTCCCAGTTCTGATCTCTCTAACAATTAGAGTTCATGACTGTAAACGCCTGACTGTAACATAATCCCAAAAGGAATGTGTTGGTTAGTACATAGAATTAACAGGAAACAGGAGATCACAGTTCTAAGAATGAGCAGAAAGCAAAGGCAGCCAGAAATGCCAAACAACAACATAATAAGAACAGCTGGTTAAAAATCCCTAGACACTGCTCCAGGATGATGCCCACACTGTGATTAATGCCCTCACTACCTCTGCTAGATACTGGCCACTATGGCTAATGCCACTACTACAAAACCAGTGGACACAGAATACATGGTTTTCTGTTCCAGCATCTGTGCATCACTCCATTCAAACCAAGTTTAGGATGGGAGCATTAGTGTGACTGAAAACACATTTGTATTTGTGTTCTAGATGCCAGGGACCTGGGCACAAGAGACTATTCCACAATACCAGGGAAATTTGAGATCCCTCCCGGGGGAGGGGGGGCGGTGAAAAAAATTACGGCACAAAAAATTACGGCACAACTACAATTTTCTGCTAGATTTTATGAGATAAATAAATAGATACATGTATGCATTGCACACATTCTTACATTCATACAAAGGATGATTTTTCAGGGTCTTAGAGAGGACCCTGAGAAGGGAAATATTCTCCTGTTATTTATCTGGCTTAAATCTTTTATGCTTCTTGTCTCTTTTATCTGTTTAAAATGGGATATAGTCATAACAATGTAGTAAGGTCTATGAGTCTTAGCATCTTCTACACTCCAAACAGAAGATGTTGTACAGAATCCATCCCTGATAAGTAACTATTGATTTATTGATTCCTTCTGTCAATATCTCCTTAGGTACCAATTGATTCATGAGCAAAAAGAAAGGTTAGGATATCAGAAGTTACATGCAGCTATGAAGATAACTATGGACATCAAGTCATAGACAAGTTCAGAGAGTGTGGCATTGAATCAAGTAGGTATGAAAAGGACTCTTGAATTTTTTTTTCTCCTTTGAAATCCAATGAAAAACAGATGGGCCTTAAAATTATTAAACACTGAGAATTGAACCTACATGACTCATTTTTTTTAAAAGCATACCCAATGCAACTTCAAAATATACTCATTAAAATACCATATTTAGTTATCTGAAGATGCATTTACATGCAGTGTTTTTTTTTTCTTTTTTCATTTGTGTTTCTTGTTTGCTTGTTTGGTTTGTTTTTCCTTCAAGACAGTAAGTAAAGAAAAAATATGCTATTTTATCAAAGGATAAAGCCAGATTCATCTGCTGTTAGATATTTATAAGTTTATACTGTAAATGTAGACATCTGAAGTAATGAAAATAACCTTGCAAAATATCTTGCACCAGCTTTTACTTCACGGCCTTTACTTTTGTGTTTGTTGTTTTGCATTAATTAGTATTAACCAACAAAATTATATAGATTAAAGTGACCCCAAATGGTAAGTTTTACGTACACAACTGGACTAAAACAATAGAAAGTTAATTCAGTAGCAAGTCCAATTGTATTTTTGAAGCAAATTCTGAGGGGGCGAATTCTTACAAAGAAATATATTGAACTCTTTAAAAGCCCAAGAACATTTCTTAATTAAAATGTCATTGCTGAAAAATTCAATTATGTTTTAATGTTTACTCAGATGGTATTGACATATAGAGATGTATTTCAACATGATGGCAGCGATGAATGGTCTGGAATTTTAATATGAAGAGCTTATTAGTTATTATGGAAAATAACTATGAGGCAGATCAGCAAAGGTCTAAGTAACCTTCGTTATGGATAATTTTTTAAGTGAGAAATGGAAAAATTAAAAAAAAAATAACCTGAAGTCCTTAGTTCTTAATTCAAAAGAAGAAGAAAAACTGATAGGATGGCATAAAAGTAAGCATACTAATATTCATATCTATCAAAATAAATTTGTATATGCATACAAAGATGTTTAAAAACCAAACCTGGTATGTGGAGTTGAAGTATGCATTGGTAGAGAAGAGCAATATTGATAATAAAACATGATAACCTCAGAAACATATCTTTTTTTAATTAAATCTTTATTGTTCAGATTATTACAGTTGTTCCTCTTTTTTGCCCCCCATAGCTCCCCTCCACCCAGTTCCCACCCCACCCTCTACCCTTACCCTCCCCCCACTGTCCTCATCCATAGGTGTATGATTTTTGTCCAGTCTCTTCCTGAACTCCCCCCCACAACCCCATTCCCCCCGAGAATTGTCAGTCCACTCCCTTTCTATGCCCTGATTCTATTATATTCACCAGTTTATTCTGTTCATCAGATTTTTTATTCACTTGATTTTTAGGTTCACTTGTTGATAGATATGTACTTGTTGTACATAATTTTTATCTTTACCTTTTTCTTCTTCTTCCTCTTAAAGAATATCTTTCAGCATTTCATATAATACTGGTTTGGTGGTGATGAACTCCTTTAGCTTTTTCTTATCTGTGAATCTCTTTATCTGACCTTCAATTCTGAATGATAGCTTTGCTGGGTAAAGTAATCTTGGTTGTAGGTTCTTGCTATTCATCACTTTGAATATTTCTTGCCACTCCATTCTGGCCTGCATGGTTTCTGTTGAGAAATCAGCTGACAGTCATATGGGTACTCCCTTGTAGGTAACTAACTGTTTTTCTCTTGCTGCTTTTAAGATTCTCTCTTTGCCTTTTGCCCTTGGCATTTTGATGTGTCTTGGTGTGGTTCTCTTTGGATTCCTTTTGTTTGGGGTTCTCTGTGCTTCCTGGACTTGTAAGTCTATTTCTTTCACCAGGTAGGGGAAGTTTTCTGTCATTATTTCTTCAAATAGGTTTTCAATATCTTGCTCTCTCTCTTCTTCTGGCATCCCCATAATGCAGATGTTGGTACGCTTGAAGTTGTCCCAGAGGCTCCTTACACTATCTTCATATTTTTGGATTATTTTTCTTTTTGCTTTTCCGGTTGGCTGTTTTTTGCTTCTTCATATTTCAAATCTTTGACTTGATTCTTGCAATCCTCTAGTCTGCTGTTGGATCTCTGTATATTATTCTTTATTTCAGTCAGTGTATGCTTAATTTCTAGTTGGTCCTTTTTCATATCCTTGAGGATCTCACTAAATTTATCTGCGGTTTCTAGAAAATTCTTGAAAAACCTTATAACCGTGGTTTTGAACTCTATATCCAGTAGTTTGCTTTCCTCCATTTCTGTCATTTGTGACCTGTTTCTTTGTCTCTGCATTTTGGCTGCTTCCCTGAGTTGATAGGGTGGCTTTCTGTGCTAGTTGTCCTATAGGGCCCAGTAACTCAGCCTCCCCAATTACCTGAAGTGGACACTCTTGATATACCCCTTTGTGGGCTGTGTGCACAGTCTTGTTGCAGTTAAGCCTTGATTGTAGTTGGTATTACTGGGAGGAATTGACCTCCAGGCCAATTGGTTGTGAAAATCAGCTGTGTCTTCAGTGGGATAACTTCTGTGCTGGAGACACCCTTATGGGGCAAGACTTGCTTCAGTGGGGCTTTGGTGCTCACTGAGTCTTCCCCCTGAGTGTGTCCCTTATGGATCTGAGGAGTTGTAATCTGGATGGTCCCACTCTGACCACTGGGTACACTGGCACTTGGATCTCTAAGGAGGTGCTAATTTAGCCTCTGCCTGAGGCTACCCAGCAGGAGCTATGGAGAGATCTACAGACTCCTCTTCTTTGTTTAGGATTTGGAGGTGCCCAGATGAGGCCCAGCTGTGAAGCAATGCAAGCTGCTGTGGGGACTTGGGCCTTCTTTTGGATGTTCTGGGTCTCTCTGACCCAGCTGCAGTTTGTTAGGTAATTTTAGATTGCAAAGGGCCAGGTCATTCATATGCAAAAACCTCTGTGCACAGCTTGGATGGGGCGGGGTCTCAGGGAATCAACAGGGCAGAGCAATCAGCTATGTGGGATCCTCAGCCCTGCCTTAAGAGTTCCGGGGCCTCACTGTCCCACAGTAATCACTGCAAGCACCTCTGAGCGAAAGCCACCCTCGAGTTCTGACCGATGCCAGACAGTCCAGTTTCTCCCCGTATGAGTCTGGGTCCCCAGAGACTCACCCGGAACTTGAGTTCAGAGCGGGAGTGTGTGTCTCCCTCCCAATTAAAAAAGACAACTGCATCCTCAGTTGCCAGCCTTTTCTGCGCATGCCTCTGTACCTCTGCACTTTATTTCCGCACCTCCTCTGCGCCTCAGTTTGCTTTTCTCATTTATTGATTTATTGATTGATGGATTGATTGATTGATTGATTTTCTTAAAGTATTACAAAGAGTATTACATATGTCTCCTTCTTTCCCCCCCCCTTAACATTCTCCCAGCTTCCCCTACCCCCACCAGTGTCTTATGTCCATTGGTTATGCTTATATGCATGCATACAAGTCCTTCTGTTGATCTCTTAGCCCTCCTTCCTGCCCCTCAACCCTCCCCAGCCTTCCCACTGTAGTTTGACAGTCTCTTTGATACTGCTCTGCCTCTGTATCTATTTTTGTTCATCAGTTTATAATGGTCTTTATTATCCATAAATGAGTGAGATGATTTGGTATTTTTCTTTCATTGACTGGATTATTTCACTTAGCATAATACTCTCCAGTTCTATCCATGCTGTTTCAAATGGTAAGAATTTCTTCTTTTTTACAGCAGCATAGTATTCCATTGTGTATATGTACCACAGTTTTCTAATCCATTCATCTGCTGATGGGCACTTCGGCTGTTTCCAGATCTTCGCTATGGTAAATTGTGCTGCTATGAACATAGGAATGCACATATCCTTTCTGATTGGTGTTTCTGGTTTCTTGGGATATATTCCTAGAAGTGGGATTACTGGGTCAAATGGGAGTTTGCTTTCTTATTGGTGTTTCAATCTTCTTGGGATATATTCCTAGAAATGGGATCACTGGGTCAAATGGGAGTTCCATTTTTAACTTTTTGAGAAAACTCCATACTGTCTTCCATAGTGGCTGCACCAGTCTGCATTCCCACCAGCAGTGCAGGAGGGTTCCCTTTTCTCCGCATCCTCTCCAGCACTTGTCATTTGTTAATTTGTTGATGATAGCCATTCTGACAGGTGTGAGATGATACCTCATTGTTGTTTTGATTTGCATCTCTTGGATGATTAGTGACTTTGAGCATGTTTTCATATGTCTCTTGGCTTTCTGAATGTCCTCTTTTGAAAAGTGTCTATTTAGGTCCTTTGCCCATTTTTTGATTGGATTGTTTATCTTCCTTTTGTTAAGTTGTATGAGTTCCCTATCAATGTTGGAGATTAAACACTTATGGGTGATAACATTGGCGAATATGTTCTCCCATGCAGGGGCTTGTGCTTTTCTCTTTCCTTCTAGTTGTAGAATTTCCACTCTGCCAGCCTTCCTGTGGTTCTGGATGATGTCCGTTTTGTCTTTTAGTTGTATTTTTAAGTTGTTGTGCGAGGCAGCAATTTCAGGTGCTTACCTATGCCGCCATCTTGGTTTCTCAGAACCTTATATCTTTAGGAAGAATATGATAAGGGAAGCAGGTCATGGAGACTGGACATGGGAATTGTGTCATGGTCAGTTGTGATTGGGAAAATCAGAAACAGATATCCTTATGTTGTTCATGATCCCTATACTAGGTCCCTAGAGGATACATGAACAGAAGAATCACCAAGGAAATGGAAGATATCTATTACTAGATAGCATTTTGTGCCAACATCACTAGAGGAACTCCTACCCCTGAGAAGTTGGAATACACCCACTTAGTGCTCTCCTAGTCTCCTTACTGCAAGTAGCAGTCCAGAGGGAGATTTAAGTGGCCTTTGTTATTTGTTCCTTTTACCCAGGCCAGCCCCTGGGTATTGTCCCTTTGGATCGCTGCATACTGTGAAAAGGGGCATGCAGAAGAGAGCACAAAGAAGACTTCAGCTCAGACTTGAAGCAGATGAGGCCTTCTCATCTGCTTCCAACATACCGTCCCATGTTTCCACTTAGCTTTCCGAAAATTGGAGAAATTTTATCTAGAGCACTGCTCCTCAAATTGGACTGTACATTGAAATGACCTGGGTAGATTTAAAAACTGTTGATGTCTGGGCCCCACATCTAGATATGTTAATTTAATTAATATGGGTTTATGGCCTGGACATTGCTTAAAGACTCCCTGGATGTTATAATAGCCAACCAGAGGCAAGAACAACTGACTTAGACTTGATGTTATTTATACAGTAGTTGCTAAGAATGGAGTGACCAGTAAAAGTACATAGGACCTAGAAATATAGTCAAGAGACATTCAAACAAAAATGATCTGATAAATAATAGCAAACTATGTGAAATAGCTTTGTTATTTCTTGGCTGAACTACAATCCACTTCCTACTAATTCTGATTACCTAGTCTATTTTTTAAAACTCTATTTGAAGTGGGCAATAGGCAATTCTACCACAATCAGATGTCTCTATATGTATGAGGATTTGCTTCTTGGCCTATTTTGCTTTTATTCAAAGATGCACATATTCAAAATAATTTATTATCATTATCCTTTTAAAAAAAAATGGGACTTGGTTAATATAAATAAAAAGGGAAAAGCTTATTTATTGAAAGATTAACAATTTCTGTAGGCTATCAAGATGCTTCAGAACAAAAAATCGTTAAACTTTTTACTAGCATATTAAACAGGAAATGAATTTTATGATCAAGAAATAGCTATGCAACCTGGCCAGTGTGGATCAGTGGTTGAGTATTGTCCCATGCATGCACCAAGCAGTCGCAGTTTTGATTCCCAGGCAGGCCAATACCTGCATTGCAGGCTCATTCTCAAGTAGGGGGCATGCAGGAGGTAGCCAATTGATGATACTCTCTCAATGTTTCTCTCTCTTTTTCCCTCTACCTTCTTCTCTTTCTTTCTAAAATCAATAAAAACCTTTTTTTAAGTAGAACAAATAGGTACAAAATAAAAAAGTAAAAAAAAAAAAAAATGAGCCCACCGGTTGAGTGTCAACCCATGAACCAGGAGGTCATGGTATGATTTCTGGTCAGGGCACACACCCCAGTTGTGGGCTCTATCCCCATTGGGGAGCATGCAGTAGGAAATTGATCAATGATTCTCTCTCATTAATATTTCTATCTCTCTCTCCCTCCCCCTTCCTCGCTCTGAAATCAATAAAAACATCTGTAAAAAAAAAAAAAAGAAAAGAACAATGGGCAGAAGGAACTATATGCACTTTAATATGCTTGGCTGGCAGGAAATAAAACTCAACTTAAACAGATCTAAACAATAAAGGAGATGTATAAGGTGATTTAAAATAAAAAATGTAGCGTTAAAGGGAGGTTTTAGCTGCAGTCCTCTGAGTTTTGTCTTTTTTGTACTGGCGTGTTCTCAGGTGAGCTTCCCTATGGTAGCGAAATGGCAACCAGCAGCTATAGGATCTGCTACCCAGATCTCTTTGTGGTCCTTTTCATGTGCAACAGGGAGAAATCTTATCTTCTGACTGTTCTTACAAGAGTTGGAAAGGAAACTATATTTTTACTTCAATTCCCAGCAAACAGCTCCTAGAATCTTATTGTCCCAAATAGGACCTTAGGTCCCCCTCTAAACCCATCACCATGGCTGGTGGAATAAAATGAACAGAATAGTTTGAGAAAGCCAGGATTCACTCCTGAATCTGGGGGTGGGACTAGCCCTTATAGAATCATGAGTCTCCAGATGTTAAAAAATATAAATAGAACCCAGCTGGGTGTGGCTCAGCATTGATCATCAATCCAGGAACAAAGAGGTCACTGGTTGGATTCCCTGGTCAGGACACATGCCTGGGTTTCTGGCTCAATCTCCAATAGGGGATATACAGGAGGCAGCTGATCAATGATTCTCTCTCCCTCTCCCTTCCTCTCTGAAATCAATAAATATATCTTTAAAAAATATATATATATATATATATATATATATATATATATATATATGTATTTATAAATGGAGGGACATGAGTATACAACAAACTAAAGTCTCATTTTGACTCCTTATACATATGGAAATAAAAGAGAGGAGGGAGACAGAGTGAGAGAAATGAATGGGACTAGGTAACAAACATATGTACAACAGAAATGGAAATTCATGAGGGGAGCAATGTAGCTGGGTTCCAATTTAAATTCTGCCAACCAGTTTTGTGTCCTTGATTAAACAAGTCACTTACATTGTTAAAATTAGTGTATTTGGCAAAGTGACCTTATTTCTAAGATCTTGTTCAAACCTAAAAATCTCTTAAGTTTGTATCTCTAAAACATATTGCACCTGATCTGCTGGTTTTCAGACGTATTTTTCAAGAAACATTTAAAGCAATAGATCTGATTTATGGTCTTGGGAAAAATTGTCCAAGAAAATTAAAGAATGTGTCCATGTTTTTTAGGTAGCATGGATACCTCTGTGCTTTAGCATCTACTAATGGAGCCAACCCCATGTTTCTCTTCTGCTTTCCCGGGTGACTGATAAATCAGAGCAATTGCTCTGACTTGTATAAGAATGGCTTTTCCTGTATTTTGTTTTAAGACTTCCTAGAATGATTCACTCTGCTACCACAATTCCATTGCGCTCACAAAATGTTATGTGACACTGCTAAGGTAAATTTATTGAGGGTCTCAATTTTAATTAGTTTTTTTCTCATATTTTCTCTGAAAAGTTAATCCTCTTTTAATGAAATTGTAAAATATAAGCAAATCTTACATGACACTTTTATCACCTGCTCATTTGAGATCAAAAGTCTAACTGTACTGCCTTCTCAAATTATACCAAATTTTAAGTGCTTATTAAAATGGTAATTTTTAAAATCTCAGATCAATGGTTGAGCTTTAATTTATTTGAGCAAAATAAAACAATGCAGATAATGGTTTAGTGCTGTATTTAAACATGTTTTATAGTACTCAGATATTATGATAGTGATTTTTATCACAATTTGAAGTAGATTAGGAAGTGGATTCTTCACTAAACTTTCCATCAGGAAAGAATCTGCCAAAATAGCTTCTCTATAATAAAAAGGGAGATACTTTCATATCACAACCAAGTTTTATGGTGTAAAATAGTACCTGCTGTTACATTCTGATGACTGTAAAAACCTAGTGCACGTGTGAGTTTGCCAGTTTAATAGTGTTATTCCTTTCGTTCAGTGATAAAGAAAATATTTGTACTCTAATCTCTCTTCCACATTTTCCAACCGTATCTCTTACATTTAAGACCTGAAATGACATTTTGGAGCGGTGAACAGCACTGTTGTATTCTCCATTTAATTGGGGCACCCCAGTTCATATTGTTCTAACTTTCTTCTTTATTCATGATCAAAGTATAGGCTCACTTTGTAGCGTTATGCTGACAATTTACAACCAGCTCATAAATGCTCCATGCCTTGTGATTTATAGTGGGCCTCTTACTTTCTGTCTATGACCTCTTTCTCCCAGGTCCCCGCTCATTGCTCATCTCAGGCAACCAGTTGAAATTCATTAGCTTAGGTACCTGTTGAAAAAGAAAAGCCAGTATTTAAACAATCTCTACACCACTCCAGGCTCCTGATGCCAGCGTGTTAAAGGAGTGGAAGATAACTCTTGTAGTCATTTGGCCTGAGAACGGCTCAGAACATAACTAAGCTCTGCTGGCAATTCTAGGTAACACTCTCCAGAGGAAAAATAAAAGGCAAAACAAGTTTTGATAATGAAATTAATTGAGAAAAACCAGTCTAACTGTCAAAAGAGAAGAACCTTGAGAAGAAAGGCAGCTTCTAAAGGTCAATACACAGTGTGCTGTAATCTTTCCCATCTGTGTGCAGGCTGGTGGGATTCTGAGACTGTCATATGCAGTCTTTTTCTGAAAATAACAGACAAGGGGGAAAAAAGGCTTGCCCAACAGGGAGCCTGGATGTACTGAGCTGGATAGAAAACAAAACACTATATGGTATAAAACAAAACACTATATGTTACAAACTTAGGATGACCATTAATTTTCTTTCCCCTTGACCTACATGGATCCACAGATAGTTTCAAAAAAGTAGGGCCATGGAGAACTGCAGTCATTCCCTCACCACGGGAATAGAATGTTACATTTACAAGGTGCAACAACACCAGGCAGCTTCAATCAGTGTGTGCACTTTCCATTGTCTGACTCTGTATTTTGATGAAGGCTAATAAGGCCCACTCCATTTTTTTTCTAATAGAAATTGTGTGTGTGTGTGTGTGTTTCAGTAAATACAAAATGAACTTGTGTTCTCTTTATCTAAAAGGTTTGACAGACTTTACTGGAAATCTAAAATGTGGTGATTCTATATATAGAAATATAAATTTCTCCTGTTAGAACAACATTTGATACAATGGTTTTTTAGAAGGTTTATAACAGATATACCAAATGTCATTGTTTCTAAAAGTGATAATTTCATACACTCTCATTTCTATGAATCTACAATTTTTGACACAACGAAGAAATGATTGAAAAAGAAATTATATACAATGTTTACATGTGTATTATAGTGTTTATTACATATATACATATATATGTAGTTAAGTATTACATAACTATTACAGTTATTTATTAGATAAATTATCATACATAAACTTTAAATTACTTTATTAAAATTTTGTGTGTTCTTATTAATTAAAGAAAGTGTAAAATGCTCTGCTTTATCTCCAACCATTATGTACAAAGCCAAATGGTTTCAATAATGTTCTTGGGGTATCAGTTTCCGTTCTTTCTAAAAATCTAATCTTTTAAATGTTTTCAGCTCTAACTCTAACATTTTCTGAAGTACTACTTCCATCTATATATTGGCTCATCTGAAGAGATCATTTTTTATACATATTGCTTCATTTGTACTTCCAAATGCAAGAGATTCTGGAGTACACATGGATTTTAAAGATCCATGAGGCCCAGATACTGTCATGTAATGAAGATCTAACTTGTGTTTATCGGTGCCATTTCAACCATAGTGAGAGTGGCAGCTTTTACAAAGTGTGCTGACATCTAAACTTCATAGATAAATCCCAAGCTTACCTGATTTCTTTTTCTCTTCTGTGAATTCCTTGCTTTGTTTTAGAAACATGAAACAAGCTAGGGTAGGCTCCGGGAAACTTGTCACTGTGGCCACAGCCTCCAAGGAAAATAGGATCCATAAAATCTTGGACATAAAAAATAATAACACTCTCCAAATGCTAGTTAATAAAATGCTCCACCTCTTCAGGAGAAAGAGATATTTTATTTGTATTCATTAGGGTGACCTAACCACTCACTGTACGCTTTATTATACCTCTCCTGTGTGATGTAATAGCCTGAACCATTGAAAATAAAGCACGCAGATCGCATTGTTTTCTCTCTGTGTGTATTTGAAACACAGGTACCCTTTGTTTCTCCTTTTCCCCACCCCCTTTTGAGTTCCTCTTCTTCCCCTTCCTCTCCTGTTTCTTCTTGTCCTCCTCCTTGCTCTGCCCACC
Organism: Myotis myotis; assembly: GCF_014108235.1. Lineage (NCBI taxonomy): Eukaryota > Metazoa > Chordata > Mammalia > Chiroptera > Vespertilionidae > Myotis > Myotis myotis. The sequence continues at coordinate 23,860,216 of NW_023416390.1, forward strand.
AGTGACTCCCCTAAGGAGCAATTTAATTTTACATTCTAGAGGCAGTCTTGTTGGTTAGAGCCCCTGTGAGATTACACAAGTGGATTAGGTTTATTTTCTTGTTGTTGAGTTGACATCTTGGGTTACATATTACTCGCCTCCACTGGTTTATGTTGACCTAACGACCTTTTCCTTTTTTTGGAAGAATGCAGTGTTTTATAACTAATAAATAATGAATAAATAATCTCAGTTAATGAAAATAGAACCACACAATGAAAATCTGGTTCTAGAAAAAGAGAAATAGGGAAAGAAAGAAGCTGTTCACACATAGGCTGCGAAATAAATGTTTCTTTTCCTTGGTTTAGGAGAAAGGAATCTCACCATTAACAAATGATATTGCTCTGAGCCCATTAGGTTGAATATTATATGCCACTGTCAATCACTTTGCAATCCACAGGGCAATAATTCTCCATAATAACTGCCAACTCTAGTCAATATATTTGCATCATTTTACTTTAGAGGCTTATGAAATGCAAATGAAAATTCTAATAATAACGCTTCTTACTTAATTAGTTGTGTCTGATGGATATTCTCTTTCTTCAGCCTGAAACATAAAAATTCCAATTCCAAGCCTGATATGGCCATTTGCCCATTCTTTGTTATTATTGCCGGCTGGGCCCATTGCTTTGAAGTTGCTAAGCAAGAAGACATGAGTCATAACATAAGAAATGAGATCCTTTCTTGGAAATCAGTGCACACTACAGAAATCTTTTATTCACCATGTTATTTTAAACTTAGAAAAAAAGTATCATGCAAACATTCTATTCTTAACTAATTTAATAAGATATCTTTGGGAAAAAATAAAACTGTGACTTCATCAGAAGTCAGAGCCATCCACTGTGAATGTCCTGCTGTGGCACTATACTGGATATGTGTGCATTTGTACTGAGCATCCCTCATTTTGGAAAAATACTGCTCTCCCTTGCTCCATAGTAATTCTGATTATACATATGTTGGATAAGTGACAGAGCCCTGGTTACTTGGAATACTCCATTACCCTGAACACAATAGGAATAGAGGCTGCCCAGCTGGTTGCTTGTGGAACTGAGAAGCTGTTTTCCTCTATGGAAAGGATGCTCTGGCTCCCACCTTTCTCTGCTCTTTCCACAATCTTTGGTTCCATAGAGTGTGGCTATTGAACTTTACTCAGGAACCTAGGTTTACACCATGAGGAGGATGTTTCACCAATAATTGGGAGCAATATGTGCTACACAGTGTGATATCAAGAGCCTTTCATAGGACATTCCAACCTATATTTATCACTGATGTGGCACAGCCTTACCAGTAAGCTGATTAATTTTGGTGGGTTCAGGCAGTGGTATTCTTTATGAGTTTTTTTGTTTTCTTTTATAACCCCTTTTATAACTGCAAATCTCACATGAATACAATGATATATTTTGCAAAGAAGTGAAGCTGCTTTGGTAGAGCAAACCAGAACTCTTTTATTATTCTTTTTTTTTTCTGTGCCTTCACTTTTCTAATCCCTTGCACTTGTATGTGAGTCCCAAGATTATTCTATGGAAGCATAAGTCTCCACAAGAAAAATAACTTAAAAATTACACAATCAAGATGTTGAATTATTGCGTCATATATTCAGGCTTATTTATTCATATGTAATATATTCCTATGTAAACTATCCTTATGACATCAACAGTGTAGCCATTATTCATTTCATTAATTAAGATATATATAAGTAGATGGGTGAGAGGGAGGATGATAGATAGCTGAAGGCAGGTAAGTATTGATGAAGGAAAGAATGGAAATAGATTGTTGTATAGTCCTGAGTAGAGTCAATGGTAATGCTGCAATTAAAGGGAGCCCTGATATGCTAGCAACATTATAAGGGATCCCTAAAGAAAAGAGGTTAGCTTATGAGAAAAGTAAGAATAACAAATATGGAGTCAGAAGTATACCTTATCTACTTTCCAACTTTGCTGACAGATAGGTCTGGTGCAACCAATTTCTTCTTGACTTGGTATTAGATAGAGACAGACAGCCATTACTGAAAATAAGGGTGCACCCATTTTGGGCATTAAGAAACTGCCACCCACACCCTTATGTGCTAATTCGTTTCCTGCCAAAACATGTCTTTTGAGTCATGTAGGCTTGTGCTAAGGAAAAAATCAGGCAGCATGCTCAATGGAATGTAGAGAAATATTCATGAACCCATGGGTCTGTGACTTCCCACAGGAAGTTTTGGTTTCTGCTTTCAAATGAACCTGTATAGGTACTGCTCCAGGCTTATAGATTATGGAGATCAATCCAAAATATTCACATTCATATTTTAAGTTAAGATTCTGAATTTCTATTAGAAAATTTCCAAATTGTTAGCAGAACACGGGGCAGAAAATACATATCACAGTGCTCAAAATGTTTATTGGAACCAGGGGTCTAGATAGGTTGTTCTAGTGTCAGGCAGGGACAAACAAAACAAAAACAAAGCCTGTAGATCACATTTAAACCCTCAGAGTAAATATGAACAAAGAATAGGCCATATTTTTCTAAGGCATCTGGGTATAAACCTTTTTTTCCCTCTTTGCCAGAAACCATAGTGTTTATAGGCATGTTTTACTGGAAATCTGCTGCTTCTCACAATGTTTCCTGCACAACTGTCTTAGTAAAACTACATCTGGAAATGACAAGCGCACAGTTGTAAATCTGGAAGTCAGTGTGTTGTTGTAATAGCTTGCAGCTACAATATGGCCGTCTTGCTGAATGCCAAAGAGAGTTACAAAGACAGAGGCCAGCTGTAGCTACTGAAATGGATATTATTTTTTCTGCGGGGATAGAAGGGGTTTTAAGAGGGTTATAATGTTTCTTGTCAAAGTGCCAAATGAACCATAGTAGCATTGAACTTATTGTCTCTTGGACAAATCAAATGAGATTTTGACCACCAGGTTGGAATGAGCAAGCTTGATTTGCTGGATGGTATAAAAACAGGTAGATCCATTGAATTGTAGTGTCCTAGAGTTAGTCTGGGTCTTAGGAGCAATCTAAATCAGATGTCTCCTTGAATAATGAGCCCCCCCGCCCCCTTCCTAAGAGCCACAGAATGTCAACTTCAAGTATCAACTTGAATATCTCAGCAGTTCTCAGTACTGGGTGACCGAGGTAATATATAGGTCCCAAGCAAAGCATTCTATGTGGTAAGGCTGGAGCTTGCCTCATATATCTGTTTCTTTAAGTCTTTTAAATTAATCTGGGGAATCACAAAATTATTCATCACTGAGGGAAGCTCATCAAATCCCACTTTGATATAAATGTCACCAGTGAGAATGGCAGTAATAATTGAAGTAAGCACTATTTAGTGATGAAAAAATAAAGAAATCACACAACTTTGATTCTTCTTTTTAACAATGTAATAAATAATGGAGTATTGAGTGAGCATTAGTATATTTAGACACCATGGGCTTTGTTTGTGACACATACAAATTTTAGAATTGTTTATATTTAAAATGGCTTATACTTTCAGCAATGTCTCTACACCTGTATTTAAAAGATATATATTTAAAATAACTACCACAACTCTGTTTCTAGCATGTTCTTTTTGCTTTAGTTTTGTCTCAGAGGAAGAGCAGATCATCTCTCCTTATTAAGCCAAACTCCCTTTTCCCATATAAAAGTGAAGGTGTTCAAAGGTACAAACTTCCAGTTATAAGATAAATAACTTCTGGGGATAAAATGTATAGTAAGATGACTGTAGTTAACAATGTATGCATATTTGAAATGTGCTCAGAGTTCTCATTACAAGAAGAAATTATATTAGGTGATGGATGTTAACTAAACTTACTGTAATTATTTTGACTGATATACAGTATATATATATACTCATTATATTTATATATATGTATATATATATACTCATTATATTCCAGATTTACATATATATATATATATATATATATATATATATATACTGATTATACTCATTATATATACATATATATATATATACTCATTATATTGTATACCTTAAACTTACACAGTATAATGTGTCAATTATATCTCAATAAAACACCGAGGAAAGAATATAGTCTACTGTAGTATAAAATAACCAAATAGTCTACAACTAAATCTTCCAGAATTAGAAGAAAAATATCCTTTTAAAACAATTGCTCTTGGAAGATCCATGAAGCATGATGGTAGGGCCATTGCTTATGGTTCATCGGTAGCCCCAATATCTAACAGAATTTCTAGGAATAGTAGATGCTCAATAAATATTTGTCAAACAAATGAATGAAAACAGTAAATGAGTAAATATATAATAAATGTATGTATTCTAGCTGTCTCAACTCCCTCACAATTTACTGGTTGTTTTTCTTTGCCTCAGTAACAAATTTTTGAAAAACTACCCTGAGCTGCTGAATGCTGAGTCATTATTTCAACAGCTTTCCTCATCTTTATTTTCTCATTCCTACTATACATTTGACACTCTGGACTTTTCCGTCAACAGCATCAGCCCTTCAACACACACATACATGCATACACACATACTCAAAACATACACATACACATTTTAATAGATTTTTCTTTCCTAGCTTTCATGATGGGACATCAGCCAGTTCTTCAAACTCTGTTCATGTATCTTCTTCACTGTCTCTGGCTTTTCTCAAAGACACTTTCCCCTTGGTTCCAACTCTCTGGATGCTGAACTTGGACTTGTCTCACCTCACATCTTGGTGACTTAATGGCCTCTCTTTCTTGATACAGAGGAAAAGGGTGAAGAGGAATGGAGAAAGCAGTTTGGAGAATACCTTTTCAAGTGAACCAATACTTTCCCAGCTCCTACCTCCTCTCTCTTTCTCATATTGTGGCCCTTATACAACCTGCATCAGAATTGTTAAAACATTGATTTCAAGGTTCTACCTTAGTCCCTTAGTCCCACTAAAACAAAATTCGAGGAATGGAACATCCATAATCTATATTAAAAATGAAAACTTTGCCTTGGCCAGTGTGGGTCAGTTGGTTGAGCAGTGTCTCATGCAGTGAAAGGTTGCTGGTTTGATTCCAGTTCAGGGCATATACCAGGTTATGGATTTGAACCCTGGTCGAGGTGCTTGCAGGAGGCAACGGATAGATGTTTCTCCTTCACGTTAACCTCTCTCTCTCTCTCTCTCTCTCTCTCTCTCTCTCTCTCTCTCTCTCTCTCTCTCTCTCTCTCTCTCTCTCTCTCTCCCCCTCCCTCTCTCCCTCTCTCCCTCTCCTTCTCCCTCTCCCTTTCAGTTTTCAGTCAGGTGTGGCAGACCTTTGAACTATATATCACCATATAGAAGAGGATAAATTTAGGAGGAGGAGGGAATGAAAGATGGAAACATCCATTCCATTCGAAGGCAGTGACACCATCATTTTTCTCAGCCCTCTCCGCTTCCAGTTTAACTAGAGTCCTGTATTGACTTTAGCTATCTTCAGTGTGTTGAAGATTACTTATCAATTTCTTACCTTCACTATGTACTGATACCTCATTCAATATAAGACAACTCCAGCAGATAACTTTCTCTTAAGTTGGTAAAGATATGATTATGGCTTTTTAGAGGAGTTTCCTCAAGTAAATACAATACAGCAGAAATTCAAATTATATGATTTGCTAAGACTTTAGTACTTCTCTTTGATTCAAAATCCTACAAATCTCTGGTTATCTTTTATCTTTATCTTTACTACTACATTTTTACTTTTCAAACTCAAATCAATTTCATTATTACTGCTTTTTAAAATGAAAATATTTTCTTTGTGATAGTTCACATATTATCAACAAACATATAATTGCTCTAAAAATGTAGGAGGGTCATCATTACTAGTATTGATAAGAACATGGTTATTTCCAAAGCATAAGCATAAGCATAAGCATATGGTAATGGGGCTAGTTTATTGCTGCACAAACTTATTGACACTTCTATGGAAGGATACAGGTAGAATAGAAAAAGAGAAATGAAATGCGAAAAATGTAATTAACAACCAATGCAGTGTTCATTAACATTTGTTTTATTGATACACACATAATTTTACTAGTACTCTATGAGACTTTTGAAAAGCAAAAGGTTTGCCCTTGTTCCAACCCTACCCTAATTCCCAATCATGTTTCTCTTTGGCCAAATTTAGCAATGATAGTTCTCCTAGGGGCCATCCCTGGCATATCCCTTATGCATGAGGAGAGGAAAGGCTGCCACTGATAGTGGATAAAGCTAATACCTTCATAAGTACAAACTGGTTAAGGTCCCATAGCTTTCTTATCAGTTCCTTAAGTTAGAAGAATGAACACTGAATGTTTTAAATAATAACTACTCACTCTTATCTTATACCCTTCATTTTTTTGACATGCTTTTTTTTTTGTTTTCTTCTCCTTCCAAGTCATTATTCTTTGAGAGGATCCTCATTGATATCTAGCATGAAATATTAGAAAATAAAAGTATGATGTCCTAGAGTATTAGATAGCTGGGTGTGTTTTAACCTTGACATTTCTAACATATGATTCAACCTCAACTATGTATGAGTTGTCTACACGTTAGCTATCTCTGAAATTTGGGAGTCATTACCTATCTAGATGCAATTTGACCCGTCACTTTCCACTTGGAAAAAGCTGTATTCTCATTACCATTTTTACCTCCTTTTCCCTATTTTATTTTACTAGTTTGTTGATATTGCTCTTCCTAAGTATAATATTTGACTAACTATACAAAATTCTAATGTAAATAATAACTCAAAATATCATACTACTCATAATAACATCATCCAGAGGTACCTATGTTAACATTTAAATACTTCTTTTACCAAGCCCTTTTCCTGCTTTGCCTTTTTAGAGTTGAAATCATAATGTGTATTTTTTCTAGCTTGATTTATTTTCCTCTGCATTTTATTATAAGTATTTTCCATTTAATTAAAAACATTTGATAAACACCATTTTAATGGTGCCATGATATTCAACTAAATGACAATCACATCACTTATTTGAATATTTTCCTAATTGAGGACATTGAGGCTATTGCCAAGAGTATGAATGGCATATTTTGAGAGATGAATATAGAGGAAGATAATTGTTTATATGTTGTTCACTGATTTGTTTTCCTAGACCAGACTGATGCTGAATCCATGGATTGGAGACTGTACTTTTATGTCTCTTGATACATATGACTCTTACCCATGTCCAAACTAGATTTTAGATTTTACCAGATTATTGTAACTACAGGTAGTCAATATTTATTTGTAAGAATTGTTTAATAGAGGTAATAGAAAATAATTGAAGAGAAATGTAAAGGGGGGTAATTTTCTAGAAATGTCTATATTAAGGATATATTTTATCCTTAATTAAATAATGTATACATTTTAAATCTACATTTCTGACCATAGGGAACATGCCAGTCCTTTCCATGTTGCTTTAGAAACAGTCTTCAGGGTTCTTCCTGCCTACTTTCTCTTTTACTTCTCAAATGAATTTAGACTTGCTCTACCCTTCTATGTCCAATAGAAACATGCATGTGGTTCAGACAAAGGAGAAGCATTCCTTTTTGCTTTCCCTGACATTTGGATTGTTTTCATCTGTAACACAAAACCAGTTGCCCCTCTGATTTCTAAAGGTTTTTGTGCCCTCAGTTCTACTCTGTTCTTCATATTCTATTTTGGTTACTTAAATGCTCTCAGCTCATTCACTCACAGACACTTCAGTGTGGTACTTGTTGGTTCGGGTTAATAGTCTTATTCAACCTGCAGCTTGAGAATGATATACTCGAGGGTTGTCCAATGTCACCGGTCCACAATCTTTCAGTGAAATTCCTTTACACTGTGTTCAAAAATTGTTCACAGTCCGACATAATTTCCTCTCCTTTGTCTTCTGGTGAAACAGTAGTGGAAGCTCAAGGACATACCCATGTTGCAGTGGTGACTTTCCCCCCAGAGCAACCTCTTAAACAGTGAGAGGGAAGATGGGTAGACAAGGCTGTTCTTTAACTTTTGGATTTTCTGTGTGTCTTTCTGCATGGCTGGTGATAGTGATATGGGCAGGGGCCAGAGAAACTACTCCTTATATTTTTCAAATTGAGAAAAACATCACTTTACTGATGCGATTCTGCATGGAGCTACATTTCTGTTAAGCATTCCACAGCGAGAGTCACTGCTGGAGAACTTCACCAGTCTTCCCTGTAAATGACAGACTGTTGGAATGTAAAGCATTTGGTTTTTTACAGATGCTTTTACTAGGGTTGGAAGCCGTGATCTATGTTTCAGGTCAAAGGCAAGAACATGCTTTTCCCTATCTGTTTCCTGTCTCTAAGCGATCAATCATTTATGTCCCAAGGGAATTGTAGTTCTTAGGCATGTGGCCTGTTTTCCTTTGGCTTCTATTATCATTTGCTAATTAGATTACAAGCTAGTATTTACTTTACTCTGCAGCTTTGAGACCTTCCCCTGCAGTGTTTTTCTATTAGCTTTACAAATGCTGTAGATCAGGCCTTTCCTTGGCCTATTGTCCTAAACCAGGAAAAGTGGGGAACTTTCCATTCACATCTGATTATTCTTGGGGGGAGGGGGGAGGGAAAAGGTGAAAATAAAATTAAATCAATCCTACTTAATGTTCAGACTGATTCAACTTTAAATATTTGCACTTAGGAATTTTGGAGATTTTGCTATCCCTGGACTACTTTAGGTTTTAAAATAACTTTTAGCTTAATTGATATCTTGCTTCAGCTTAATACTGTATTTTTCTTTGACATGAAATACTCTCATGTCCCTCCCGTTGTGATGATTAATTTGATATGGCAACTTGCTAGGCCATGGTGCCCTATTGTTTAGTCAAACATCAGCCTATATATTGCTGTGAAGGTATTTTTAGATGTGATTAATATTTAATTTAGTAGACTTTGAGTAAAGCAGATTACTCTCATAATGTGGATAGGACTCATCTAATTAGATGAAAACCTTACAAGGCTGAGGTGTCTTACAGGAATCCTGCCTCCAGATTGCAACACAGAAATTTTACCAGAGTTCCCAGCGTTCATACTCTAGACTGCAAGTTCAACTCTTATTTAATTTCTAGCCTGCCCAGCATATTTTGAACTTGTGAACCCCCCTCGTCACATGAGCCAATTCCTTAAAAGGAACCTGTATTTGTCCTATGGGTTCTGTTTCTGTGGAGAATCTTGACTAATACACTTAACTCTACTCTTTTCTAAATTTTCCCTAAGATTCTATTTATCAAAGAACTGTCTTCCAAAATACTTTATGAATCCAAGGAACAACATACTTTAATTTCCATTATGACCCGAGAGGTATAGATAACTTTGTATTTTGTAAATTAAAAGCTCTTGATGCCCTTTGGGACAATAGGCATCACAAGGGAACAAAAGATAACCCAGATGCCAAAGGCCAGAGCATTTCTCAGCAGCCCAGGGGAGATATTTATTATAATGGGTTATTGGCTGTAATCTGTTTAAAATATATTTTCAATGTGGGTGGAATCTTGTTTACCTCAAAGCTTTCATATTAGAGGTAGCATGTTGTAAATTGGCTATAGAAGTTTTCTGTGGAATGGGGAATGTATCAGGATCTGTGAAGCTCTTGTGAGCTTTCGCCTCCACTCTGAGAAGACATCTTACTGGTGTCTTGCATACACTTCTCAGGATATTTTCACAAGTCCTCTCTTTTTAAAACCGTGTCCCCACTGTCTTCCACCACCATTTCACTAGCACTGGGCTCTTATGAGGAATAGAAAAGACAATGAAAAGGGGACTTTTTAGCCCAGAGAAAATTTTCACCTGAAGGAACAGTTCAAGTTTATCTTAAAACTTCTAAAATACCCTGGACTCTACAAATTAAGCCTGGTTTCAGAGGATCAGTTGCAAATTTCTTTCCATGAGTCCTGGCAGGATTGACTATTTCTGTCTAACTCTTTAACCCCCAAAACTCTCTCTTGCACATTCTAAAACATGGGGTAGGAGACTTTAAAGCATCTAAGTGGAATACCCTTTATAGGATTCCCTAATTTCTTGTAGTTGTTGAGCATTTCATCATACGTAAGTGGTGTGGTGGGTGAATATGTGTAGGGTGAATCTAAAGCATACAGAAGAGCTGCACAGTAGAACATTTCACATGAATGAGTACTCTAAGTAACACTAAATAACAAGGATGCGGTATACTTTCTATTTTTGCCAAGATTTCAATGTAGATGAGAACAGAAGACAAGAGATCCCAAAACATTATGATAGTACAGACTGCAGTTTTCCAGGATGAAGACCTTTTAGTGTGCTAAAACACAAAGAGCCCCAGGCAAACTGAGTTAGTCAATTCAAGTATCACTCAGGAATTAATACCAAGAATGGTGAAAATAAAGAGGAAGCATCCAGGTGAGGCAGAATGGTAAGTGAAGACATCCTGGGGTAGGGAGAACTCTAGGAATTTAAGAAGAGGGGATTTGTCTAGGCGGGGGAAAAGGGTGTTCCAAGCAGAAAGCTCAGCAAGAACCAGGAAATAAGGCAAAATTAAACCTAATGTGTCCAGAAGACAGACAGCAGATAACACTGGCTGGTGGGCGTCTGAAGGAAGTAAGATAGAAAACTAGAAAGTCTGGCCATGGTCAAATTCAGGAGTTCAGATTTTATTCTATTAAAAATAACCAAAGGATTCTGAGCAACTTCTGCTATGATCTAAACAATGTTTTAGTTTTCGACTATAAAAAAATGTTGGGTGGGAGACAGGACAGACTAGAGTCTGGGAGATCAGGTATTGTACTAATTAAAGCTTGAGAAATGATAAGATAAATTAGTCTGATTGCAGTAGAAATATAAAAGTAAGAATAAATATAAAAAACCTGTCAAAGAAAGAGTTGGCAGAATCCTGTAACTAATTAAAAATAGCAGTGGATAAAGCAAATGGAATCAATGATACCATCAGACCTTCTGAAGTCTGAATCCCTATGAAAATACTGTCAGCCTGGAAGCTCATTCCCTTCCAAGGAAAGCTGATGGCCTTGGCTCTTAAGATGATATCTTCCCTAGGGGCAAGTAAAGAAATTTGGCTAATGCCTTAGATCCCTTAGTGACTAGTATTGAAGACACGTTTGTTTTGAGTATGTAGCACTGGTTTACAAACTAAGACATGCATAAGTATATTTTAACTTAATTTTTATTTTTAGCTCACTTGAGCTAGGGTAGTAAAATATTAAACTCAGGCTTTTGCATGACAGTTCTCTCCCTGGAAACATACCTAAATTCTGAGTTTTAAGGACAAATAGAGAAAGTGTGGGGGACAAACAGCCACAATCTGGGCTTCAAATATTTTCTCCAAGTGGTCTCTGAGATGTCATTCATATTCTAGGGTTCCATGCTGAAATGACCTTTATTCTTTTCCAACTGACCTTTACGTGGCTAGTGGCTCATTCAGCCATATCTCTGCTCCTCTTGGAAACTTATATGTTGTGGCCTCATGACATGCTAGGGTGCAGAAATTTCTGCCAGTTTACCTGGAGTTCCGACCACTTCAATTTACTTTGTAGTCACCACTTTCTTGGGGTCTGTTTGCCTTCATGATTTTCAGTCCCCCAAAAAGGAAAGGATAAAGCCCCATTAGCTAGGGATCCCTAAGTATTTGTGCATTCCCTGCATGCCCACCATCTAGTTCAGGGTCCCTCAAACCTTTGTGATGAAGCATCAGTATCACCATCCTCCCATTTTGTCATGGATTGAAAAACAAAAATAAAAGAAAGGGAAATTTAAAAAATACAAGCTCATATACTTTATTATATCAGAGTCAACAGACATGCAATTACTGTCCAATTATTATAAATGTTTCTAAGTGCTATCTCAATATCTGTACTTACTTTGTTGAAGAGTGCTCATATGCATTGGGCCTCAATCCATAATTCACAGCAGAACTGATACAAGTCTAGCTCTTCACTGTTGGCCTGGAAGTATCTTTCCTGAATGGGGAAAAGAAATCACATAAACTATCAGGAGGAAAGCAATATCTCAAAATATCTTGCCACACAATCAGCATTAAAGTTACGATTTTCTGAACTTTTCACAACCCACACATACACTCTGTTTCCCTTCACACATAGGAAATTATTGAAATTATAAAATGGGCAAATTACTGAAACCCTGAGAGCCTCACACACCTCATCTATTGTATGAAAGTAAACATTGTACCTATGAGAATTTGTAAGTACATGAAGATTCTATAAGGAAATGTCTGTAGAGTATCATGTCATAGTGATTAGGAATGGTGGCCCTTACTATCTCCATGAAGACACAAGCTCAAGGAAAAATTACATTAAGGGCAGAGGGTCTCTGCCATCCATTTCAGGAAATAGGGTTACAAAAGCAAGCATTCCTACTTGGTATGACTTTGGGATTTTATCATGGAGCTCTAAGTCCTTGCTAAGTCTAATCTAATTAATCTTCCTCATGCTTACGGAGGTATCATGGAGCATAAGCTATTGGATAATTAACTACTGGGAGCCTCACCACTTTTGTGATTCAGAAACTTATTGCCTAGATGACTTTACCACTTGAAAATTAAGTGAGTTCCTTATATTTATGGTTTTTAAAGCACTTTTGAATACTGGAGGATTAAACACACTAAGAATGTCTAGATTGCAGTAATAATATGATGGTTTATTCTTGCAGTGTTAAATACCTCAACATAGAGGATATTCAATATAATCTAATGCAAACAAATCTTTAACCTATCTTTCTTATTCACTAAAAATGACACAAATTTAAATTAATAACTGATACAGCAATAAAGCTGCTAGAAGATAGGATTCATTGTGCATTAAGCTCTAGGTTCTTTATTTAGACTGGAAGTGATTATATGATAATAGGATAAATGCTTTGCTAAGTATATAAAAACTAAAAAACTCTGTATATCACAGAGCCACATTACATTTGCAGGGCATTAATTTACCTCATTATGCAATAAAATTATTTTTAAAGTAAAATCTCAAGGAAAAATCACTTTGCTGAATGAAACTCAAGATATGTTAACGTTGGATAAAAATCAGCATTTGGCATAAGTTCCATGTCATCTAAACATCTTTCTCTTGACCTTGAAAAAGAGAAGATTCTAGGGAAATCTAAACATGCCTTGGCAAGAAGCCAAGCATTTTATTCTACTCACTCAAGAATTTTTTCTTAGAGGAATTATGCCTAATTCCTAACACCTACTTGCAATGAATTGATCATCATTTTGGACACAAGTACTGAAAAGTCAGAATAGTTTATAACCATATTGAGAAAACACTTTAGAGTAAATAGTTACAATTTAGTAATGACTACAAAGTTAGTCATTAAACAAACAAACAAAAAAACTAGATGGACATGGAAGTAACAAGAGCATAATCTACTAGGTTGTCCAAGTGACAAAATGAAGAGTTAGCTCATCCTCTCTTTCCCTCACTCTCCCCCAACCAGTCCATGACTCCATTCTGTCAGTTCACCTACCAAACTACAGGATGGGGCAAAAGTAGGTTTACAGTTGTGAGTATGCAAAACTCAGTTTATTCTTGTATTATTACTTATTAACTACTGTGTCATTTCCTACACAAACAACTGTAAGCCTATTTTTCCCACCCTGTATATCTCAAACCCCTCATTTTTTCTCCATCTTTACCAAATTCTCAGTTCAAACCATCATCATCTCTTGTTTGAACTCTGCAGTTGCTTTCTACTAGGGCCCCAGCTTTCTCCCTTGTCCCAAAGTCCATTCTTTATATAACAGCCAGAGGAATATTTTTTAAAAATGTAAATTGGTATCATAATACTCCACTGATCAAGCCTCACTGACATTCTAACACATTGAAATAAAACCCATGTCATATTCTAGTCCCCGTCTGCTTTTCTGCTTTGGTCTCATCCCACACTCACTCTCTTCACTATGATCTATTCGTTTTTGCCTGCTTCCTTTTTTTTCAGATTCCCCGAAGTAGTTCCAAATTTAGGGCCATTGTACATGCTATTCATCTGCTGGAAAGTTTCTCCAAAATTTTTTCAAGGCTGGCTCCCTCTCATAAATCATATCTTACCTTCTTAGACATGTCTTCCCCAATCACCCTAAATGCTGACCATTCCACTTTCTATTCTATTATTTTCTTTGTGTCACTTCTCATTCTCTGAAATAACTTGTACCTGGGTTGGTTTGTGGTCTATTTCCCTGTACTAGAGCTCTTTGGACTAGTTATTGGGTTTGTCTTGTCACTGCTGTATCCCCAAAGCCAGCACTGTGTGTGGCACTCATTAGGTCTCAGTAAATCTGTATTGGATATATTCATTGACTAATGACTGATAGGCACAGTGCTGGCTGGTGAAAGGGCTTTTCTGACCTGTCCAAAATAGAAATGAAAGGACAAGTATCCAACCTATTTGCATCAACTTAGCAAGCCTTCATCAAAGACTATTTTCAAATAAGCAAATTTATTTAGAAACTAGAAGCCCGGTGCATGAAAATTCATGCCCTGGAGAGGGGACCCTCAGCCCAGCCTGCCCCCTCTCACAGTCTGGGAGCCCTCAGGGGCAGGAGGCGACCCAGTGATCAGGGGAAGGTGACGCCCCATCACACCTCTGCTGTTACCACTGCCGGCAGCGCAAGCCTCAGCCAGCCCTGGTTACCTGAGCCTCGGGCGGCCCTGGGCAGCTGGGCAGCTGCCATCTGAGGCTTGCCTGCACCTTGGACCAGCCCTGGGCAGCCAACATCTGAGGCTTGCCTGCGCCTTGGGCATTGGCTGGGCAGCTGCCATCCGAGGCTTGCCTGTGCCTCAGGCCGGCCCTGGGCGGGCTGGGGGGCTGAGGGGACTGGGGGACTCTGGAGGCAGGTGTGGAGCGGCCAGGCCTGCCTGGGGGTGGGCCCAGCCTTGACACATGCCTGCCTCCCCAGTGGGGCTGAGGGGACTGGGGGACTCTGGATGCAGGCATGGAATGGCCAGGCCTGCTTGGGGGTGGGCCCAGCCTTGACACATGCCTGCCTCCCCAGTGGGGCTGAGGGGACTGGGCACTGCCATCTTGTGGCTATGGGCACTGCCATCTTTGAGGGAGGGCCGGCAATTAGCATATCCCCTCCTTATTGCCTGTGGGTGCTGCCATCTTTGTGACAATGTGAGGGTCAATTAGCATATTCCCTCTTTATTAGATAGGAATATTAGGTTGTTAAGTTGTTAAGCCTTTTGCACCCTCTCTAGAGGCTTATGACTGATGACATTTCCAGCACCTTTTGAGTGGACTTCTTGATGGTACTACATTCTTTTGTGGACTATTTCAGAATTTGTGTTACTATTTTCCATTTTTATTTTCACCCCACAACGTACATACGTCAAAAAGGATGTTGCTATCATGGATGATAGACATTTTATCAATTCCTGCTGTCAGCATTAAAAATAATGTTTGGACTGTTCCCCCAAGAGTATAGTCAATTCTCTCGATAAATTAATGACTGGCCTTAGCATCTGACAGGATAAATGAAACTCCTCTAAATCTCTGCAATTAATGAAATGGCTTCTATGCATACTTGCTTCAGGATGCCAGCAACACAGGCAGCATACTGCCAGAAATATAGATTACAATAGGGAGCTGGATTACTTATAGCCAAATCCACTCAATTTGCCTTAAAATGTCCAAGTAAAGCTAAAATAAAATTGAGAACTCATATGGGGAAGGAGGTGGAAGAAAGTATTGCCTTAAGGAAAGATGGCATAGAAAATTAAATAACAAAACACACAAAAATCAACACAACCCAGTTTAAGGTTTATAATAGAATTAAGTGGGAAAAAAACATATTTGGAATTAACATGCACATTTCAACTTCCCTTAATTGGTATTATCTAGGTTTCAGTTAGCATTTTTCTTGTCCCTTTCTTTATTTTTCCCTTAAACTCATCTGGGACTTACCTCCAAAGGTCACTCTTCTCACCAGAATGATCCACAAACTTTTTAAATGTCAGGGATCAATGCCTGAGGGTGGGAGGAGGTGGAGGAAGAATATAGGTGCACATATGACCTGTCAGCTCCACAGGGGCATGGAAGGATCAGAAAGACAAGGTCAAGGAATTGAAGTGAAAAGTACAGATTTCAGGGGTCAGAGGAAGCCACAGCCTGACCTAGAGCCTGATGGGGCACGTCCTTCTCGCCTGGAGGAGAGAGAGGCCAGTGAAATGTAGATCACAATTTATGAAGAAGACAGTGCCAGAAAGTGAGGCAGCAAACCCAGCTTAGAAACGGAACAGGCCTGGAGATTTCCCAGCAAAATGCACTCAGATTGCTTATTTCTAAAGCCCACTCAGGGCCTTCATGAAGTCAGGGTGGTCAAAGGAAAATTAGGAAACAGCATAAAAAAATAGAATATACTTGCCACTCCTCTTTTGTGTTTGGTTGTTCTCCAGAATCTCTAGTCTAAGGAATCCTATATCTTTATGCTATTAATAAATGTCTGATATGTTCATCTCCATTTCCCACTGTCCCCCTGGATTCTCCCCCAAATTGTTCTTCATCCAAAACTGCTGGATGAATGACCAATAACTTACTGTTACCTCTTTCAGGTGAATGAGTATTAACAATCATCAGACCTGTTAGGTTAAAAAGATAAGGAAAAGTGAAAATCTAATGGAAAATAGTAATATTATTTATTTGGTTTTATTTACAAAACCAACAGCAGTTATTTTCAAAAGTCCATGTTTAGCCAAAGTGAACCTTGAGTCCATTAAAAAAAAGGCATGTAAGTATTGTCCGTTTCTCTTCTTTAAATCAAATCAAACAATTACAAGTCTCTATCCTTGCAGGGAGGTGGGATAGTCAAACATAGACATCATTATTCCTGTGCCCATTCCCTGGGCCTCACTCCTGGTCAGTTCAGATGAGAAAACAGGGTATGTATGTGATGCCCAGAAAGAAGGGGTGTGGATGCTGACCTCCAGGGATCACAGTGACCTCTGGTGTCCTTCTTGTCCAGGTCTGCACGGGACCCTTGACCCTTGATCTACTGCTTCTTAGGCACAAAAGAGGTCCAGAAATCCTTGCTGTATCCCAACTGTGTTCTTGCCACTCCCTGAGACACAGCGATGCAGCAATGGGAGAAGAAAAAATCCACTCGGGGTCCAATCTCTCCATCTGTTCTCTTTTATTTTCTGAAGTGTTCCCAGTTGGCCTCTCATTATCCTCAAAAATCCCTCAAGAAATTTCACAAATAAATTCATTCATTTATTTCTGTATTTAATTAACTTATTAATTAATTATTTTAATACCAATGACGTCACGTAACACCCAATCATAGGTAATTATGATAATCAAGCATTAGCTGTTGCAGAGGTCTTCCTGTTCTAGTCCTAGAGGCTTGTTGCCAGTGCAAGCTGCCTGCTCTTCTCTAGAAAATGACAGCCTTGGCCAGTCATCTGCTGGGACCCAGCTGGCCCACTGGGCATGGGGAGCTGCTTGGCAGAAGAACTAAAATGCCCTCAGCCAAAGCCCAATGAGGGAACAGGCTGCCATGTGCCACTGCAGAGAACCCAGGGCATCTCACGGCTTTAATCCATTTGATAACCTAATTTCAGCTACTTTGTTTGTGGACATTTATGTTCTATTCCAGTTTCTCTGACAATGAGCAGAGTAGCCCACTTCAGTCTTTTTTTTTTTTTTTAATCTATCAGCACCTCTCGAAACAACATATATACACACAGCTATAGTTTCGTATCTACCCAAATCTGTAGGATATGTAAATGTTCTTCTCATATATTATGTATGTGTATATGCATGTGTTTATACATTATATACACACAAGGTGGAGCAAAAGTAAGTTTATAGTTGTGAATACACAAAACACAGTTTATTCTTGTATTATTATTGATTAATTATTGCATTATTTTCCATATGAACAATTGTAAACCTACATTTGCCCCACCCTGTATGCATACTAGTATATGTAACATTAATGTGAGCTGCATGGGACTCCCTCCTCTCCAACCTCTATAAATAACAGGTAGGTGCCTTCTTCATAATGTGGACCATGATGCTTGCCATTTAATGGACCAAATTATTTTTCCCTGAAAATGAGTTTGGGATAAGTGACATTGACTTGACTTTGATTAAATCAAAAGCAGATTCTCTTTCAGCTGATTCTTGATAGAGAATAAAATTATTTCTTGAGAATGTCATCTCGATTCAGAAGAGACCCTTATATTCTAACAACCAATGAATGTGGAAGGAAGAATGCCTTCCAGTTCTCATATATATACCTATGGGACCCTAGTACTATCTTGGAAAAGAGGTTGTGGTGCAATACATTCTGAAAATGACCTTACTGGGTATTGGTAGGCACATATCAGTCTGGAAGAATTTTTAACATAGTCTTTTATTTTGGGTTCCACTAGCTTTGCCTTGCCCACTAGCTTTGCCTAGCCCAAACAGGACATAGAGGGAGGGAAGATAATGAATGTAGGATATTTATCCCTCAAGTTCCCTTTTCAAAGGGAACCTCTGGCTTGCTTCTCCTCAACCAAAGTTTAAGGCTTTCTCACACCAGCTTTCTCCATATGACTCTCAAGTTTGGAGTGCTGGTCACCACCGACTATCCTGACTGGTAACAATACCTTTACAAATGTATCCTTGCATCTCTCTACATTTGGTGTGCTGTCTGTTTCCTTCACTTGCCAGTCATTTATTCTCACCCTGGTACCCTGTTGGGTGGCCAAGGTCCCTGGGATGAAGTAAAGGAGAAAGAAAGGAAGACTTCCCAGTGGACTGCCTCCGGGCGTGGACTTGTCTAAGATGATCAATGCTTGGCACTGCACAGAATAATAAGTCTGTGGGGTGCTTTGAAATAGTATATGTCTCCTTCTGTCACCCTTGTCTGATTTATGCTGAAATTCAGGACGCCAAGGAAGAACATGCTTCCTGCTCCATTTAGCTTTTTTTATTTGACAAATATTTATTAGGCGCCTATTATGATGGCTGGGGTGTGTGGACAGAAAATAAAGAAGCAAAAATTATATACTAGATGATGGCAAGGGCTATGGCAAAAAATAGCATTGAAGGAAGGGGATGCAGAGTGCAGAGAGGAATATAGGAGTTCCCCATTTCAGACACACTGGTCATGGGCAGCTTCATGTGGAGGTGTCCCCTGAGCAAAGACCTGAGGATGTGAGGTGAATTATGTTAAAAATTGTACTAGAGCATCATAAGCCACAGGAGTCAATTTGCTATTGTGCTGGTGTGTGTTTGGTTGTCACGATGACTAAGTGGGAGGCAACTAGAGGAGGGCACACTACTGCTCATAATTAGTTGATGGGACCAAGAAAATCCAATGTCCTGCAGTGCATAGGACAGCCACAGACAATGAAGATCGGCCCAACAGAAAATTGGTCCAACAGCAACATCCTTGTTGAGAAATGTGTAGCAGAAAAAGCAAGTGCAAAAGCCTTGAGGCTGGGGTAATGCCCCTCCCCCATCACACACACATATTTCGCCTTAACCTAAAGCAGGACTACTGTGACCTCTGTCCTCACATCTTCCCCCGCTGCCCTGCAGCACAGAGGCTCTGGAGCAGCTTGTCCTGCTCTGTGTGCCTGCCCCTCTGTGATGTGTGCATTTTATCCCAGGGATTGAAGTAGAGCAGAACACAGGTGCCTCGTGATGGGAGTATTCATGGCTGTCCTTCAAACTTGAAGGTGAATTTGCTGGTGCTGACTGATTCAGTCAGAAAAAACCAGTAAGAGACCAAAGGTCCTGCCTATCCTGAGCACATGCAAAAATCTCTCTTTGCCTCAAAAGTTATTTCTTAAAAAAAATAGTTGAAATTCTACAACATAAAATTCTCCCAAGGATTTATTTCACTTACTTTGTTGGAAACACTGGCAAAAATTAGCAAACACTTCTCATTGGTAATTTAGACATAAATTGATCATAAATTGTGCTTGTGGAGAAATGATACATTTTGCATTTTCCCTCCATGTGTATGTATTCATAATTTCTTTGGAGATGAATTTATCTGCACATGGGCTATATACTTCACATATACTCTACAAATTTGTTCTTTCTTATTTACTTTAAACTTCTAAGATAGAAGGATAAAAATATTAGGTTATACTTTTATAAATTTAAGTTAAACAACAAATGTCTATGTTTTTTAAATCCATTTAATATATGTTTTAATATATGTTTGAGCTAGTCTTTTACCTCCTAATGAAATACTGAATGCTTATTAATATTTCTGTTATTTTGCCACTCATGAAGATAAACAGTATAGCAGATAAGCATCACTTTTTTTTTTTTTTTTTTTTTTTTTTTTTTACTGAACAGAAACCTGGAAAGAGAAAAACTGGCCTCCAACTAAGGTTTAGAACTTATTGCCTCATAAGGACTTTTAGCTAGCAAACCATTCTTTTAACTAACTCTAACAAGGGGTTGGTTGACTGGACCCATGCTCCTATACTAAGACAAGATTGTTGTAAATCAGGGAGTAAGGTCAGAGTGAAGGCATGAGCTGAAATAGGACCCTGATAGCTTATCTCTAATCATTTCCTCACTTGGTCAAAGTCAATAACATTTTCTGTCCTCTAGTAATTCTGCACTCTGCTAACTCTTGAAGAAACGGGTTTATCAGAACTATCCTCCACCTAATTTTCTTTTCTCCATTTTAAAGGACTTATCAATGCATCTTCTGTGTCACTGAAGAAGATACAGTCTTACCTTTGCTCTTTGCATATTTAACCTGAGTTTATGATCTATTTCTGGGAGGGAATATTCAATTCACTGATAGCCTGGGCTGAAACCGTTCTAGTCATTTTTCAACAGACTCTAGGGAGACACCTGTCAATGTGCCAAAAATTGATTTAAAGCACTTTGGATCTGGAAATCTAAACTATGGCCAAACTTTCCTTCCTTGTATTGATTATAGACACATGGACCTGTTCATAGGGGAAAAATGCATTCGAGGATTTAAATGGTCCCATGAAAGAGGAAAATTCATGTACTACTTGGTGAAGATACTGATTCTTTGGGAGACTCATACATCCTTGGGATAAAATTCTCAGCATTTGCATGGGAATGAATAAATAAACAACATAGAGTAGCTCTTTCTAAAATTACTCTGCACCATCTAACTTAGGGCATATTTTGACATTCTAGGTGATGTTCAATATTTCCAAGGGGAAACTGCTAAGACCTGACACTGTCATTACCCTAAACATTGAAGGAAAACTGTTTCTATGAGGTCAGAAGTCCTTTAATAATACTCCATAATTATATTCACTTTTGAAGTCTCATTGCAATTAACTCAAACTTATTATTAACTCATAACTTATTATAGTGTTCATTTCATTCTTTCTAATACTAAGGTTATTTTTCTGCTGGATCTTTCCAATTGGATTATAAGTTCCTTAAGTATTTTATCATCTCTGTGTTGTGTTTTTTTTTATGACACCTGCCATGGACAAAAACTATTATTGATGCCCATGAAATGGGGGTTGAATAAATTAATTAAAAACTAGCCATGCATCTGCTCAGAATTATTACTATTTCAAGAATCTTGAAGGGTGGCCATTACTAATAAATTAAGGTAGAGAAATTTCAGGTAGATTAGCTTACTTTAGTAAATAAATTTCGTTGAGTTAATCAGCTTTTAAGTGAAATATAGTACAAAATATATTCATAAACAAGGAGATTTTTCCCCAAGTTGCTCATAACAATCTATAAACATTATCCATTATCAAAATAAATGTGTCTTGTGGCCCTAGCTAGAACATGAATCTCATTAGGGTAGGTATTGTAACTCTTCTAACCAGAGATTAAACGCATATATAATGTTTATATGTCAGGCCTTTACACATGGTAGGTAATCAATAAATGTCTAAATTATTTTTTAGAAATTTTCCATATTTTGACCATAAAGCATATGAAATTTTTTTTTAATTATCTTTCTCTCTCACTTGTTTATATTTATACTTTGGGGCCTAGTACATGACCTTTAAAGGGGTAAGTGCAACTGGATTATGCAGATGTGATATGCCACCTGTGTGGGAATAAAGCAACCAATTACTTGTGAACTTAATAAAATGTTGCCTTTTCCCCAGTCCGATTGTCTGAATGGTATGTTTAATATAAGCTCACCCATGGGAACAGATGGAGCATCATGGTAAACTGCCAATGAGTAAGTGAGTTTGAAGGCCAGGGCTGAGACACCTAGCCTTGTAGTTGAAATGTCCCTTGGCGAGGATTCACAATGATCCCATCACCTTGTCCAAGATCTGGGCTTGACCTGACCTAATCTGACCAGGCAGGCTTGACCTATACACAAAAGCAGAGAACCAGCACCAAGAATCTTTGAACACCAAAGGTAGTCCTTTTGCAATTACAGGGATCACCATTTGGGCTCTGGTCTGGAGTCTAGAGTCCATAACACATACACAGATCCTAGGAGGAATTGGCTAGTAACAGCTAACACCAACCAAAGAGTATCTGGCATTCAGAATAGTGCAAAAGCACAGTTGAAATGAGTGGACTCTTCCCTAAAGATGAAGGTTAGTAGGGAAAGCTATAGATCATTGACATAAAGTTATAGGGAATTGATTCTTAATCACATCTCAAGTTAGACTATGATTATTTCAAGGACTGGGCTATGCTGAGAATGTAGGTCTCAGTGCATAAGTAACTGGTAGCCTAGTGACTATAGCAGAAAAAGCTTAGCCACTCAGTCCTGGCTCTATAAACTGTGATTCTATTTCAATTTCTAATGTTTCATTTCAACAATGCTCATACATCCTTAAAACAATTCTTGATTAGCCATCACTATGCTAATTCTTAATCACAAAGCCTACCTAAAGTAATTTCTCTCAGCAGTTAGCTTTTCAGATGACTAGTCTACTGTATTCCCCTAAGGGAACTTGGCCACTGAATACTAATAGGTCATGCTTGTCATAGATATGGTCATTTTCATGATATGTGTAAGAAATTGACATACATAAATAATATGTGACTTGTCACAGAGAAATTAATCCCAGGGCTGTGCATCCACTAGGGCCTCTAATATTCTCTATCATGCAATGTCATTTCCGTTTCCATTTCCAAAATGATCTTTCACTTTACCATGTTTGAGAAACTAACACTCATTCTAAACTAGGTTCCCTCATTCCTTTATTTGCTGACTCTAAAAAACTCTATTTGCAGCCAGCTTCAGCTTAAGTTTCCTTGTAAAAGAGTAAAGAGAACTAATCACAATATTGAGATTTTTAATGAAAGAATGGCCAATTCAGCCTAATTATAGAAGGTCAATTAAACATAGCACTAAACCATCTGAACTACAAAGAACAACTTTCTATTTAGGAACTCAGGATACAGCAATTGCATGGTTAATTTGGCATGTAACCAGGACATAGATTCCCAAATTACAATCCTGTTTTTCAGACTTGCAAGTAGTTACTTTACACTGATTTTCACAAGCATTCGTTTATAGGATAAGATTTCTTTCAAAGGTTATTTTGGAACCATATAACGGAGTCATATTTAAAAATCAGTTCAGTATAGTTTGCCTCCAATGTCTTGTTTTTCTACCAAGCCCATCTTTTGGTCAAGTCTTGATTTAGCATCTGACTGGGAAGAGACATCAAACTAATGGTCTTCTGCAGAAAGCTGTCAAATATCATCATTCTCCATGATTCCAGAAAACTTTCACTTCCTAGTGCACTGGTTCTCAAAATTTGGGGTTAAAATATCAGCTTGAGATCTGATAGAAATATAAAGTCTCAGGCTTTCCAGAAATTTTCTTGGTCAAAGGTGAGGTCTAAGAACTTGAATTTTAATAAAGTCACACTAGCAACAATTTTAATAGGTCCACAGATTGTATTTGGAAATATTGATTCCTATAAAACTAATGAAATATTAAATATCCTCCAAACCATCTTTATGTCCCTACCTGTCTTAATTCACTATATTAAACTCAGTTTGATGGTCTCATGTAATAGCGATTTCAAGGACCAGAAGGCTTTCCAGTTCTACCTACTGCTTTGTAATTTATCTTACAGAATTAAATAAAAGCAGCAACATCTTGAAAATACATCATTTTAAATTTAGTCCTCCCAGCTCAGAAAAAAAATCTAGGACCTGTATGTTTGAAACCTAATCTCCTTAATCATGTGTTTCTCTTGACTTAAGGTTTTTATTTACTACTTTTCTATGTCCCTACAGAATTGATTACTGGGTGAACCATTTCTGGCTGTCTCCTAAAGTTGATTTCTGTGTGTTTTATAGGTTTATACAGGCCCATCATGAGTCCCGAGGATATTATACAGGTAGTTGCATAACAGTTAGAGTTAACGGGGATGTGAGAGAAAGTCCCACAGGGTGGTTTCCTTTTTTCAAAAACACAGTACTGGTGTAAACAAACATTAGCAAAGCTTCTATTACTGTTCAACAAGATCTCATTGAGAAAAGAATGGAGAGCAAAATTTTAGGTGGGGGTTTTCTGCCTCTTGAACATGCAATAGAGATGTATGATAAATAAATTGATTCATTTTGGGGGTCCAGCAATAGTCAATAGAAGGAATTGACTAAATGTTGCCCCAAGGAGTGCATTCCAGCCTGCAGTTCACTTTTTGTTCTGGTGAAAGTGCCTTCCCTCAAGCAGAGCCCTGGGTCAGTCTTCACAAACTGGCATAAAGTCCAGGTCCATTTCTTGGGGAGAGGCCAGGCTTGGCTAAGACCATCTGAACTTCAGGGTCATTATGATCCCCAGATAGCTCCTTTGATAAGGTTCATGATAGCTCTGCTTTAGACGCAAACAACATCCAGTCCTTGAGTGGCTCCACACTTAGGGTAGGCTCTAGGTGGTCTGGGATTCCCTAAGTCAAGATGCCATAACTCCAAGGGAATTGCTTTGCTACATTATCTGTGTATGTCTAAAATAAGTCACAAGTCCAAAGAGGCCATGAATGACCCATTGTGCAGGAAACCCTGGATTCTAAGGCCCTGTGAATAACCACAGCAGAGTCTTGAATCCAAAGTAGAGTGTTGGAATGGCCAAAACCCCAAGATATCAAGCTTCATATTAATGTGCCCCCCGGCCAAAATAGGTTCCCGATATCCCTAAACTGTTCATGTGCCATTTTGATTACCCATCACTAATACCACACACCTGTGGGACCTCCACGATTATTAAATCCAAGAATAAATCCATTGCTTTACAAACTAAATTATACATGTCTTAAGGACTAACTTAGTGTGCAAAGAAAGTCTATAATTCCATAGGATTTAAGTGTGGCATGTTTTCCTCAACACCAAATTTGCTTAAAATTTGTAAAGGAAAAATTAATTTTTATATTACATCCAATTATTACTGAGTAGGGCACAACATCTGATTGGATTCTAGAAAAGAAATGTTATTTTATTTTTTTAATAAATCTTTATTGTTCAGATTATTACAGATGTCCCTCTTTTTTTTCCCCCATAGCTCCCCTCCACCTGGTTCCTACCCCACCCCATGCCCTTATCCCCCACCACTGTCCTCATCCATTGGTGTAAGATTTTTGTCCAATCTCTTCCCACACCCCCCACACCCCCTTGTCAGTCCACTCCCTTTCTATGCCCCTGATTCTATTATAATCACCAGTTTATTCTGTTCATCAGATTTTTTATTGACTTTATTTTTTAAAATATATTTTATTGATTTTTTTACAGAGAGGAAGGGAGAGGGATAGAGAGTTAAAAACATCAATGAGAGAGAAGCATCAATCAGCTTCCTCCTGCACACCGCCTACTGGGGATGTGCCTGTGACCAAGGTACATGCCCTTGACAGGAATCGAACCTGGGACCTTTCAGTCCTCATGCCGATGCTCTATCCACTGAGCCAAACCAGTTAGGGCTTGACTTGATTTTTTAGATTCACTTGTTAATAGATATGTATTTGTTGTCACTTTGTTGTTCATAATTTTTATCTTTACCTTTTTCTTCTTTTTCCTCTTCTTAAAGAATATCCTTCAGCATTTCATATAATACTGGTTTGGTGGTGATGAACTGCTTTAGCTTTTTCTTATCTGTGAAGCTCTTTATCTTACCTTTAATTATAAATGATAGCTTTGCTGGGTAGAGTACTCTTGGTTGTAAGATTTTGCTATTCATCACTTTGAATATTACTTGCCACTCTCTTCTGGCCTGCATAGTTTCTGTTGAGAAATCCGCTGACAGTCATATAGGTACTCCCTTGTAGGTAACTAACTGTTTTTCTCTTGTTGCTTTTAAGATTCTCTCTTTGTCTTTTGCCCTTGGCATTTTAATTATGATGGGTCTTGGTATGGTTCTCTTTGGATTCCTTTTGTTTGGGGTTCTCTGCGCTTCCTGGACTGGTAAGTCTATTTCTTTCACCAGGTAGGGGAAGTTTTCTGTCATTATTTCTTCAAATAGGCTTTCAATATCTTGCACTCTCTTTTCTTCTGGCACCCCCATAATTCGGATATTGAAGTTGTCCCAGAGGTTCCTTACATTATCTTCATATTTTTGGATTCTTTTTTCTTTTTGCTCTTCTGGTTGGGTGTTTTTTGCTTCCTCGTATTTCAAATCTTTGATTTGATTCTTGGGATCCTCTAGTCTGCTGTTGAATTTCTGTATATTATTCTTTATTTCAGACAGTGTATGCTTATTTTCTGACTGGTCCTTTTCTATTTTTTTGGCATTCTCACTAAGATCCTTGAAGGTCTCACTAAGTTCCTCAGAGGTCTCACTAAGTTCCTTAGAGGTTTCTAAAGATTCTTGAGTAACCTTGTAACTGTGGTTTTGAACTCTATATCCAATAGTTTGCTTTCCTCCATATCTTTCATTTGTGACATGTTTCTTTGTCTCCACATTTTGGCTGCTTCCCTGTGTTGATAGAGTAGCCTTGTGTGGTAGGTGTCCTATAGGGCCCTGTGGCTCAGCCTCCCCAATCACCTGAGGTGAACACTCTTGGTGAACCCATTTGTGGGTTGGGTGCACAGTCTTGTTGTAGTTAAGCCTTGATTGCTGTTGGTATCACTGGGAGGAATTGACCTCCAGGCCAGTTGGCTGTGAGGACCTGCCATGTCTACAATGGAAGAACAGCTGTGCTGGAGACACCCTTATGGGGAAGGACTTGCTTCAGTGGGGCTTTGGTGCTCACTGAGTCTGCCTCTTGAGTGTCACTTATGGATGTGAGGAGTTGAAATCTGGTATCATCTCACACTGACCACAGGGTACACTGGCTCTTGGATCTCCAAGGAGGTGCAAAGTCAGCCACTGCCTGAGGCCAGCCAGCAAGAGCTACAGCGAGATCTGCAGATTTCTCCTTGTTTGGGGTTTGGAAGTTTTGGAGCTCTCTGACCTAGCTGCAGTTTGTTAAGCTAGGCTACAAAAGGACAAGCCATTCATATGCAAAAGCCGCTGCGCACAGCTTGGGTGGGGTTGTAAATTGGGTGGGGCGGGGTCTCAGGGAATCATCAGGGTGGAGCAAACAGCGATGGCTGCCAGTCAGCCGTCTCCGTGTCTCCACACCCCCACATAGTAACAATGATCCCTGTGAGCACCTCTGCGAGAAAGCCACCCTTGCTTTCTGACCTGATGCTAGACATTCCAGTTTCTCCCTGTAGGAGTCTGGGTTCCCAGGGTCTCGCCAGGAAATGGAGTTCAGAGCAGTTGGGAGCTTGTATCTCCCTTCCAATTGAAAAAGACAGTGCACCCAGTTACCAGCCTGTTTTACTCGCCTCCCTACCTCTTGTCTTCCTCACCTCCACACCTCCTACCCAGTCTCAATGCACTTTTTTCTTTCCTTCTAGTTATAGAACTTCCACTCAGCCAGCTTTCCCGTGATTCTGTAGGATAGCCATTTTGTCTTTTAGTTGTAGTTTTGATGTGTTTGTGAGAGGCAGCACGTACAGGTGTTTACCTTATGCCGCCATCTTGGTTCCTCCCAGAAATGTTATTTTAAAGAACATTCTTTCTTGTGTCATTCTCTCAGAACTCTGCCTCTTAAACACATTAGAGAATATGGTCATTCTCTTCTGTCAGTCAGTTTGTATGTTAAGAAAAATTGGGAAGCACTATGCCAGTCTCCTCAATCTGCTGATGAGGCAACTGTGGCCAGAGAGAGAGAGTAACCATTTGTTCAAAGTCAACAATTAGCCAGTGTTAGAACTCGTGATGATTTTGCTGCATAGCCCCCAATTTGCTATCATGTGTGCAACCTCCTCTATTAAACAGTAAGGACAAGAGTTCCTTTTTTTTTACCGCAGCATAGTATTCAGCATGGATGGATCTGGAGAGCATTATGCTAAGTGAAATAAGCCAGTCAGAGAAAGATAAATACCACATGATCTCACTCATTTGTGGATTATAGAGAACAACATAGACTGATGAAAAGGGACAGACTCAAAGACTGAGAAACAGCAATCAGGCTATCAATCCCCAGAAGGAAAGTAGGGGAGGGCGGGGGTAAGGGGAAGAGATCAACCGAAGGACTTGTATACATGTATATAAGCCATACCAATGGACATGGACAACAGGGGGATGGGAGCATGAGTGTGTGTGGGGGGGAGGTTGGGGGTTAATGGGGGGGATGAGGACACATTTGTAATACCTTAACTAAAAAAAAAAAAAAAAAAAAAAACAGTAAGGACAATTCTTCAGATTCTTTTTAAGGCTTAAAATACAAATATTCCCAATAAATATATAAGACATTGGTATCTTGGGTTTAGATGATTGACATGTCTGATCCATTTCTTCTATATTTATATAAGAAAAGGAAGAGGCAGAACATGATGGGCTTTGGGAGTGAACATGATTGCTTCCTTAATTGTATGTGTGTGTTTGTGAGCACACTTCCCATGTGTGAATATGTAAAAGTTTATGGCTCTAAGTTTCTAAATTTGCCAGTAAACATGCAGCAGAATGGAAGAAATACAGCCCTAAATATGGGGAGAACCAAAGCACACATTTTCCAATTTTGCAATTTTGCACAATGTAATAGTAGTGGATATAACCCAAGTGTTGCTTGCCTAACCTCGGCCTTTTCCTTGGAAAAATCATTACTTCTTGAGCATTTCCATCACTCATGTGAAAATATAACTCAACATCTTTCCACTTGCAGCTGCTTGAAGCAATGGATTATGCCTTTGAACTTGCCAGTAAACTTCACGGTCCCAGTATAAATATCAAACTTGTTAAACTTGCTTTCCAAGGAAGCCCTATAATGAAAAGCTTATCTGTTTGGGGGGTAAGTTAATGCCTCAACTTTGCCTCAAAGCCAGATCCTGAGAAAATTTCAGGGGTAGAAAACTTCCTGCTCACTATCGGGGTCATCTCTGGCCAAGCCCGGAGGCTGGTTTCACTGATGTTTGGGCTTGGCCACTCTCCTGGCTTCCACAAAGCCAAGCACTCTCCCCATGGGCTCTGTACCTTCCTCTGCTTTTCCCCTTCCCTTTGAATGGACACATTCAAGGATCAAACAGGTCTGCATGCCAGAGCTACCACCAAAAAAAGAGAAACAAGTCAGTGAGGGAGAGTGTGATGGAATTTTGGCCAGGGAACTATAAGGTGCCTAATGCTGCCATGCAATCAAACAAATGTTTAGCTTGCTTGTTCTCAGGCCTCAGGTGGCAGTCTGTGGAGAAAAGGAAAATTTTTTGAACCTTGATTGTAGTGGGATAGCTAGCAGTTTTCTTCTTTCTGGGAGAGAGATCCTGAAAGTCTGCATTTTAACAACAAAAGCATTTTTCAGTGCCAAAATTTCAGAGGGTCAATGAGTATTTTTAAAGAGGAGTTAGAACATAAATATTATTATTACTTAGTAAGAAGAATGGCTTTAGAGCAATCATCTTGCATATCCAGCCCTTGTAAACGTTTATGTCTAAACCTCTTTTTTCTAACAAAATGCTCACTTTGTCTTCACATGGGCTGTTGAATTCATAGCAATCTCCACTAGGTGCTGGTCATTTGGGACATATCAAGAGTCCTCCATGGGAACGTCAGGGAATTTTTGTTTTCCCTTTAGGTAGTCATAAAATGATTGCTAATGAGAACCTTCTGGCCTTCTTTAGACACCAAATGTGTTTCCACAGTATGCCCTAGAGAAAGGCTATGGGTTTTAAAGCACTCTGTGGCACAAGACAAAAGGAGAAACTCAGCAAACAATTGCTGATAATCAGGCCAGCCCCTCTGAACAAATGTTTCTACCTGGACCCACTAATAAATACGCCAGACCTGTTTGTTGTTGCTTTTTTCTTTTCTTTATTTTTCTTTCCTTTTCTTTTCATTTCATTTCTTTTTTTTTGTCCCTTTTTAAACCACTTCTAGATATATGGCTAGCTGTATTGTAGTTAAATTTCAAAATACTCATTTGGCAGCTTTGTACAGTGGTACTATAATGTTTATAAAGCCCTCGTTGCTAGTTTGAAAGTGACATGCACAGATATGCACTTTAAAGAGGGCATAAAATGAACAAAATGCATTACCAAATGCAGTGCGCAGTATTAACCACATTCTTATGAGTTTTGTATTTGATCCAATAAACCAGTGGTGCCAGATGTAAAATTAGCCTGTAAAACTTTCCCTCCACTTTACCATCCACTGTTACTACTCTCAAATACCAGTGTACAAAGGTGGCATCTTTCTTGGAGGAAAAAAAAAAGAGGTGGCCTGGCCAGTGTGACTCAGTGATTGAGCATGGACCCATGAACCAAGATGTTACTGGATCAATTCCCAATCAAGGCACATGGCTTGGTTTCTGATTCAATTCCCAATGAAGGGCTGCAGGAGGCACCTGATCGATGTTTCACTCTCATTGAGGTTTCTATCTCCCCCTCTGCCTCCCTCTCTCTCTAAAAGTCAATTTAAAAAAATTAAAAAAGAGATTTATAATATAAACCATGTATAACACACATATTCATTATACACCATATATGTTAATATATATCTACTAGAGGCCTGGTGCATTAATTCGTGCATGGGTGGGGTTCCTCGGCCTGGCCGGTGATTGAGGCCTATCAGGAGGCTGACCGGCTCCGGGGAGGGACCCTGGGAGGTTAGCTCTGGGAGCACACTGACCACCAGGGGGCAGCCCCTGCATTGAGCATTTGCCCCCTAGTGGTCAGTGTGCATCATAAAGACCAGTCAACTGGTCATTCCAGTCATAATGGTAGCAGCAGTTGCTTAGGCATATATATACATATATATATATATACATATATATATATATATATATATATATATATATTATATATATAATATATATATATATATTATATATATAATATATATATATATATATATATGACTGGTTGACTGGTTGCTATGAGACACATTGACCACCAGGGGGCAGATGCTTAATGCAGGAGCTGCCCCCTGGTGGTCAGTGCCCTCCCACAGCAGGAGCACTGCTTAGCTGACCAACAGGCACTAGACGCAGGACTCACAGCTGGCTGCCACAGCCCAGAAACCACAGAGGAGTGGCAGCGAGCCTACCAAGAGGTGGCAGAGGCAGGCACAGTGGGGCTGGTTTGAGCAAGAGCAGCAGGTGGTGTTGGACTGCTGGTTTTGGCCTTCTCCCTGTAGGCCACACTGAGGAACCCCACCAGTGCATGGGCCTCTAGTAATGTACAGTGGGGCCTTGACTTACGAGTTTAATTCATTCCGTGATGGAGCTCGTAACTCAAATTACTCGTATGTCAAATCTTAAAGTGAACGAGTGAGACAAGTGATGCTGGGCTGATGTTGTGGCATTCACTGTGACGTTCGCTGTGCCAACTAGTGGTGAAGTATCTGAAGCTGGCTCGTAACCCAAATGTTAGGTCGCAACTCAAAGCAAAAAATTGGCCGAGAGAGTATCTCAAAAAACTCGTTAGCCGGGCACTCGTAAGTCAAGGCCCCACTGTATAATCTATTACATATAGCTATTATATATATGAAATAATTACAATAATTCCAATTATTGAGGAAACTTGACTTACCTCATGCCTGAATGTGCACAGAAGGCTGACTTGAGCAGATCACTAGGTCTGCAGGTAATTGGTCATGGAAAGACATGTGAACCAAACCAGGGCCATATAATGTAGTACAGGCTTTAATTAGCATGTTTAGGAAGACTAGACACCTGCCTTATTATTCATTAAACTTAAATTTGTGAGGATACTTGTCTGTTGCTCATGAGAGACATCCTTAGAGGAGAGGCTGCTCAAGAATAGAGCTGCCCTGGCCAGTGTGGCTCAGTTAGATGGGGCATCCTCCTGTGAACCGGAAGGTCTTAGAGTTCCATTCTGCAGTCAGGGCATGTACAGGAGGCAACCAATCAATGTATCTCTCTCACATTGATGTTTCTCTCTCTCCGTTCCTCCCTCTCTAAAATCAACTTTTTTAAAACAGAAGAAGAATTCAGCTGACTCAGAGGAAAGCAGAATTAAAAAACAGAGAGCAGCTAATCCCTGAGGACATTATTTGAGCAGCTGGCTCCAAAAATACCTGAATCCAAGTCTTCCTTGGACTTTTCAGGAAAGTGAGTTGATAAATCCCTTTCTTTGCCTAAGGTACTTGGAGTTAAATTTTCTCTCTTATAACTGAAAGTATACTGATGTATATAAGTCTTCATTTAGTAGATTCTAGTTAATGTATCTCAACAATCTGTGAGATAAATATTATCTTCATTTAACAGATTAAAAGTTAGAACTCAGATGAAAAAAATCTAAGTTAACTACCTGCCCAAGACCACACAGCTAGTAAGTCATAGGAACAAAATCCTAGATTTCTAATATAAACTCATAGGTTTTAATGTGTCTTTAAATGTTACTATCTTTGGAAGAAAAAATAGTTTAAGCATGCTCAAACCTCAGAGGGAAAGTAGGGGAGGGGAGGGGTAAGGGGGAGAGTTCAACCAAAGGACTTGTATGCATGCATATAAGCATAACTAATGGACACAGACACCAGGAGGGTGAGGGCATGAACAGGGGGTGGTGTGTGTGTGGGGACAATGGGGACAAATATGCAATACCTTAATTAATAAAGAAAAAATAGTTTAAGCAAGGTATAAATAATTTAAATTTTAATAAATAAAAAGATCTAAGTGTACTCTTAATGAGAGAATCAAAATGAAAAGAAAGGGGAATCTGAAAGAAGGCTGAATGTATATCTGTACTGACTAGCAAGCCTTGGAGAAAGCAAATGGTAAGAACTGACATTCATTGAGGGCACATGAATGAATGCACTTAGTCCTCTCCCAAACATCATAAGGTAGATGCTATTATTATTATCCCCAGTATATAGTTTTAAAAATGAATAACAGAGTTCATACTATGTCTAATACAGTGTCCAAAGCTCTCTAGCTCCTAGATGTATGTAGACCTACACATTTGATGTTCATGTTAATATATATGGAAAAATAGGAAATGAGTTCTAAATAGAATGTGCTACCTGTGCTGACAAATACTTGTTAATTGCTTTAGCAGGATATTCTTCTAGAATCCTAGAGTGCCTAAAATATGATTTGATAAAAATACATGATCAAACAATACAACTTTGAGACTTGATTTTAAAGGAAAATTGCTATGGTATAGAAATGTATCATAAACAATTATTATCCCCTGAGATATTTGGATGGGTAGCAATTATACTTATTATAATAGTTCTCATCACTAAGAAGCTTATTTAGCAGTCTGAAGTCTTAGGATCCTAATGTCATAGGAAAGGAGAGGAAACACTATCCGACCTTTCTTTCAGCTTCACTGCCAGAGATGTTACTGGAAATTGATGAATATGGACACAGTGCTGCAGAAATTGAGGTATTCAAAGGAGTTTTTAAGAATTATTTAACACTAGAGGCCCGGTGCACAAAAATTTGTGCACTCGGGGGGGCAGGGGGGTCCCTCAGCCCGGCCTGTGCCCTCTCACAGTCTGGGACCCCTCGGGAGATAACGACCTGCTGGCTTAGGCCTGCTCCCGGGTGGCAGAGGGCAGGCCCAATCCCTAGGTGCAGCCCGGGGTCGGGCTCAGAGCAGGGCCGATTGGGGAGTTGGGGCGCCGCCCCCTGTCATGCACAGAGCAGGGCGGATTGGGAGGTTGTGATGCCACCCTCAGTCACGCTCAGGGTAGGGCCAATTGGGGGGTTGGGGCACCGCCCCCTGTCACACTCAAGGCAGGGTCAATGGGGAGGTTGCAGTGCCACCCCCTGTTATGCACAGAGCAGGGCCAATCAGGGGTTTGGGGTGCTGCCCCCTGTCACGCACAGAGCAGGGCCCATCAGGGAGTTTAGGAGCTCCCCCCTGTCTCTCACAGAGTAGGGCTGATAGGGGAGTTGGGGCACCGCCCCCTGTCACACACAGAGCAGGGCGGATCAGGGGGTTGGGGCACCGCCACTATCACACTCAGGGCAGGGCTGATGGGGAGGTTATGGCTCTACCCCATCACACACAGAGCAGGGCCCGTGGGGTGGAGGTTGGGGCGCTGACCTCTATCACCCACAGAGCAGGGCCGATCAGGGGGTTGGGGCGCCGCCACTCTCACACCCAGGGCAGGGCCGATGGGGAGGTTATGGCTCTACTCCATCACACACAGAGCAGGGCCGATCAGGGGGTTGGGGCGCTGCACCCTGTCACACACAGAGCTGCAGGGCGATCAGGGGGTTGCAGAGCTCCCCCACAACAGGCACAGAGCAGGGCTGATCAGGGGGTTGGGGTGCCTTCCCCTGTCACAAATAGAGCAGGGCAGATAGGGAGGTTGTGGCCCCGCCCCCTGTCACACACAGAGCCGCAGGGCGATCAGGGGGTTTGGGCGCTGCCCCCAGTCACACTGATCCCGGTGCCGGAAGCCTCGCGGCTCCGCTGATCCTGGTGCTGGGAGGCATATTACCTTTTTACTATATAGGATAGAGGCCTGGTGCACGGGTGGGTGCTGGCTGGTTTGCCCTGAAGTGTGTCCTGGATCAGGGTGGGGGTCCCCACTGGGGTGCCTGGCCAGCCTGGGTGAGGGGATGATGGCTATTTGCAGCTGGTCACACACCCTTCAGGGTGGGGGTCCCCACTGGGGTGCCTGGCCAGTCTGGGTGAGGGGCTGAGGGCTGTTTTCAGGCTGGAGGTGACTGAAGCTCCCAACTGCTCCTTTTTTTCTTTTCTTTTTTTTATTCTGGGTCAGCTTTAGCTTTGAGGCTTGGCTCCAGCTCTTAGGCCTCCACTGCTGAAAGCAGGTTTTGGCCTTTGTTTACCTTCTGTATTTTAAACAATGTTGCGATCCTGCTGGCTGAAGCCCAGTGGACTAAAGCAGGTTTCTGGGCTTTTGTTTAGCTTCTATATTTGTTACATAGTTGCTTAGAGTTGCAGCTCGGAGACCTGCAGCAGCAGGTGGGAATGTTGGAGTCCTCTGTCACTGAAGCAAGCAAGCCTCATGTTAGTGTCAAGTGCCTGGCTGCCGGCCGCCATCTTGGCTGGCAGGTAATTTGCGTATTGCCCTGATTAGCCAATGGGAAGTGTAGCAGTCGTACACTAATTACCACGTTTCTCTTTTATTAGATAGGATGACTTTTAAAAATTTAGATAAGTTCTGAAATTATAAGAGGCAAATTGAAGAATGGAAAGTAGTGTTCATAGTTGACATATCTGCATTAGTAATTAATCTCCAATCCTTTAGATGGTTTATTGATAAGGGGGGCGGAAAAAGTCATCTAAAATAGGGGAGGAGAGGAGGTTAGAGAGCAACCAAAGGACTTGTATGCATGCATATTAGCATAACCAATGGACACAGACACTGAGGCGGTGGGGGCTTGCCCTGGGTGGGAATGACTGGGGGGAGGGGGCCAATTGGGGGAAAAGGAGACATATGTAAAACTTTAGACAATAAATCAAAAAATACATCCCTTTAAGCAATATGGATGTGAGAAGTCTTGTTCTTGGTCCATTTCCAGTCGGCTATGGCTTGTAGGCAGCTACGAAAGGAGCTTTTTCTATGCAAGTTTTTAGATGGTCTTATCTAAGCTTAGCCTGATTTCCCAGAAACACTGAGCTGACTTTTCCTTTGTGAGGAAGGCCAAGCAGAGAACATCTTGAACGATGACAAAAGAGGTGCTTAAAGAACTGAAGGGGATGTAATTCTTTGAAAACCTTGCTGTACGGCTACCTCCATGTGCTGAGAATAATATCATGCTTTAGATGTCTGCTACTTTCAGATCTTTTATGTAAAAATAGCAACTTTAGAGGAGCTTATATGATGTCATTTATTTTAACCTGCTTTAGCAGGGTCCTTCAGATCAGGCCCCAGCTCTTTGACCAAGGCTTTCCTGCACATGGCCAAGAAAATAGACCAGCTTGGGAAAATGCCTGTGACTACATTTTTTTTTTAAATGGACACTTCTACTTAAGAGATATCTGTAGGCAAGACACAAAGAAACATTAACTGAGACTTTTTAAAATGCCTCTTTTAATTGTTCTGTGATAGGGTAGAGTCAGTCTTCTAAAAGAAGAATTATTATTTCAGAAATTGAAGTAGACTTTTCTAGAAGACTCTCTAAAAATTTAGAACAACAAGCCAGGGTACCATATTATTATTTTTTGGCCCTGAGAGGTTTGTTAAATATGGAGAAATATACTACTTCAAAGTTCAGAATCTATTACTTCTTTTCATTAAAAATGGCCACGCTAAAAAAAAGAGAAAATTTGTAATTGAATCCAAATAAAATTATTGTTCTATAAAACAGTTCACTTAAATGGCCTTAATATGTCTAAAATATAATTTTATTCTTAGAAATAGAATTTTCATGTCACTTACCAAGAAAATATCTTAGTATGTGAAGTGCATTTCACACATTACTTAAATTAAATTTTATTGTTTTTGTTTCCTTTTTATTTCTATTTTTCCACAAATGGAAGTACTCACTGCCTGTATGGGAAAAAAAAAAAAAAACACAATATTTTATTGCCATCAAACCTTGATATATGGTAGATACACACTAATGCAAATACTTCACAAAGTATAGCATAGATTGAAACTCAGAAACAATGAGAAAAAAATAGACATAACTCTCCTATAGTATACCTGTGTAAGGTTTAGGGTTTTCCATAATTTGGTTCTTCTTCATTTGTGTGAGTAATGGAGGAGAGACTATAATTGTATTCAGTTCAGTGATGCTGAATTCAATCCTAACTCCTAGATCATTAGCTGACCATTACTCATTAGCATTATAAATGCTCTCCACTCTTACAATGGGTGTTCTTATATTCTCTGACAGCCGGGGTTTTATTAATTTGAGATTTAAGAATTTGCCTAATACCCTTAGAAAGTACAGTTTAATAAAACTCTGCCTTACAAAATATAAATCAAGCATACATAATTATATTCATTTTAATAATTTGCCTTTATAATGGCTTTCCATTAAAAAAATTAAAAGTACTTAGATTTGATTACTAATTTTATCTCTGCTTAATACATTGCAGATGCATAAAGGCAATTTACTTTAGAAAATAATATATGAATGTGAAACAATTCTGAAACATCAAAGTAAATACTATAACAAAAGACCAATATCCTTAGAATATTCTTTGCCACCAATATTTTAGTTAGAAAAATTTCATAAAATTTTTCCTGTTATTTTCCTTTTCCGATATCATTACTCATCTAGAATGTACATTTCCCCCTTAACTCATGACCGCCATTTTTGCTTATAACATTCTTAAAATTAACTGTAAAATTTCAAGATATATGAAAAATACTAAGTAGTATTCTGTATTTCTATTTGGTAAACAGTGTTATAGTTTTAGATTATTTTGTTCTAAATTAAATGACCTATTTTAGAAGTTATACAAGGTCTCTTCTAAGTCAGCCAGAAGATATTGACAGATGTTTAGCTCCTTTAAGCTTTTAAAACTCCAGAACAGATCACATTAATGTATCCTAGTTTTGAACATTCTCAGATCTTGGCCAAGTTTTGGCAATTTCTTCTGTATTTAATTTTGGGTACCTTCTGTATATTCAATGCCTTTTCATTTTGATTCTGTATCTTATTAAGATTTAAAAAGAGTTTTTATTTGAAAATTTGAATCTTTTTCTTCAGTGAAAACTCAACTGCATGTGGAGAGACCATTGCCAAACACCTAATTAAAGTGACAAGAGAAGGAAAGTCACCTCTACTCACAGCTGATCTCACATATGTGCAGTCAAAGACCACAGCTTCACAATTCCTCCCTGCCTGGCATTGAGACTGACATGCAACCCAACACCACCAACAGTACTAGTAAAAATTTCAAAAGACAAACAAAACAAAAACCTGGACCTCAGTCTGAACTATTTATTTCATCAAATTCTCTTAAAGCTTCATATTCCTGTTTCAAAATGTTATGAACTTTTCAAGATCTTTCTGGCAGAAGAATCCTTCTCTCCTACAGCCTCCTTTAGTGCATGTTCCTTCATGGTTATTTATATGTCTGTCTTATTCATTCTACTAGATCATAATTATTGAAGTGTGCATGGGGGACTGCGTTTCCCCAACCACATTTAGGCTGGCTTTCTGTGCCAACACATTCTTGCATAGCTCTGAGAGTTTCACTAAAATTTATTCAGTACTCTTTATTGAACTAGCCATCTGACAGTTATCAAACACAGGAATTAGTGAGAGCTCTTGTAATTGTCAGGCCACTCCACTGTACTAGTATATTCAAGAGGAAATTTATTTTATTACCTTCCAACATAATTCCAGTGAACATGTTTTGCGTGCCAAAATGTCCAATCTTGGGTGTGAAAACAGGCTATGAAGAAGAGCAGAATCCAGTTCTCTTTATAATTGCTCATAGAAAATGCTCAATTTAGTATATCCTGAATGAATGGCTACAAAATTACAATAAGCATGTATTAGTTACCTATTGCTGTGTAACAAATTACCCCAAAATTTAGCAACTTAAAACAAGGAACATTAACTCACAGATTTGGTATATCAGAAAACTAAATTGATGCTTAGCTAGGTGCCTCTGGTTCAAGGTCCCTGATGATGTTGCCATAACTGTCTTCTGAGGCTGTGGCCACTTCAGGACTCAAATGAGCTTGAAGGATCAGCTTCTAAGCTCACACATTGGTTACTGGGAAGCTTCCGTTGGACTCAGGGGCCTCTGTTTCTCATCATTCCATGTGGGATGCTCACAACATAACTGCTCATTTCCGTCAACATGAGTGACCCCGAGAGAAAAGGGAAGATAGAGAGGGGATGAGAGGGAGGGAGAGAGGCAAAGAGAGAGAGGATTATGGAGAGAGATTGGGGGGGGGGAGATAAATAGATAAAGAGAGAGGGGGTGTGCTTCAGTATTTTTCTTTCTATAACTTAATATCAGAAGTGATATTCATTTCCCATCACTTCTGCCATATTCTATTTTTTAGACTGAAACAACAAGTCCAGCTCACACTTAGGGAGGGAGGATTACACAGGTTGTGAATAATAGGATAAATAATTCATTGAGGGTTTTCTTAGAGGCTGCCTACTACTATGTATATGAGTTGAAACATTGTCCTATCGTTCTTCTCTTTTCAATGAATTTCACTTAGGGATGAAGTGTACTGTAAATTTAAATTCAGTTATCCATATGTAGAATGTCCTTTTTGCAGTTGTTCATTAAGTTTTATGTCTAAGGTAACCTCCCTTACACATTTGATGGGGTTGGCTGCCACTTGTTCTGCCTAAGGCCTGTTAGCTGCTACAGCTCATCTTATAGCGTCTCTTCTGGCAGTCGGCTAGACTGAGCTTCCTCATGTACTCTCAGGTTACTTCCTTCATGGCGAGAGTAGAAACTGCAAGATCTCTTGAGGTCCTGATTTGGGACTTTCAAGGTGCCACTTCTGCCTCATTCTACTGGTCAAAGCAAATCATGAGACTAGATCTTTCAGGAGTGGAACAAAATTCCTCATCTCCATTGAAATTGGTGTGCAGATCATGATGGGAAGAATTTCTGCTCATTACATTATCTAGCATAGTCTTTTCTCTAGTCAGAATATTCCATATTTATTTCACACACAAAACATATTCACAATCTCTAGAGACCCCCAAAATCTCATACCATGATGGCCTCAGGCTTAAAGTCCATGATTTTGCTGCAGATGAGGCTGCTGGAACCTAGCTCCTTAGGTGTGGTTGCTTAATTCAGACTTGTGAACCATAAAGAAAAGTCATCTGCTGCTCACATAGCCAACATGCATGGTGAGCCAGTGACTGGTTCACCACAGTAACCACATAAGGAACAGAAGGCACAAGAGCCTGGATAGTCCTCCACAGCCTCACTGGTATGCTTGGCTGTTGGTTCTGGCTGTTGGATAAGCCCCTTTCTCCAAGTGGC
Organism: Myotis myotis; assembly: GCF_014108235.1. NCBI lineage: Eukaryota > Metazoa > Chordata > Mammalia > Chiroptera > Vespertilionidae > Myotis > Myotis myotis. The sequence goes on from NW_023416390.1 coordinate 23,900,496, forward strand.
CTCTCTTTCTCGAGGAGACTCACCACTCTCGAGGAGTGGCTTCTTCACTTCGTGGGTGCAGGATTCTGAGATGGAAAGAGAGAAAACTATAAGCTCTTTGAGTTCTAGGTTCCAGAGCCACATAATGACATTTCTGCCATGTTTTACGGTTCAGTTCAAGTTACATGGTAAATCTAAATGTGAGCAAATGGGAAATATTTGGGAGGAATTATTTCAGTCATCTTTGCAAATCATTAATCAAAGGAGGCTACTGGCCAACTCTACGCCAGTTTATTGTCTACAACATAAAATAAAATTTAAATATTTTGCTTTAGATATTTCTAGCAGTTTATAAGTATATATCTTCATAGTATTTGTACTTATATATTAACCCTATTCTCTTCTTCACTGTGGGGGAGTGGGGGCTGGTATAATCGCATGCACAAAGGAAGGGATATGAGCATTTCAGAACTACAGCACAAAGAAATAGTTGCAAGTGAGTATTTCCCCCACTTTGCTATTTCATCTAACTGGACCCTTTAAATGCATTTTAGACTGCAGAGCCCAATACTGATTTAGACTCAGAGATGTGGGAGCAGGATAAATCAGTTGTTTTCTGATTATAATAACCCCACAAAAAATGGCTGACTGTAATTTGGAGATCAGAATAAACAAAGAGAAAGTGGTTTAGCATCCCACATCTGAGTGTCGATCATGTAGGATAACTAGTTTCTCATCTTGTGTATTTGTTCACAATGTGTATTTGTTCATATTTATTTATGATGAGTATGGAGGACAAAAATCCACAGCTAAAACATTACATTGATAGTATTAATGTTAACCAGTGACTTCTGCTTTTTTAAAAATTCTTTACATGATGATTTAGTAAAAATCTCAAATACTGCCCTGCTGGCATGGCTCAGTGGTTGAGTGTTGACCTATGAACCAGGAGGTCATGGTTAAATTCTTGGTCAGGGCACATGCCCAGGTTGCAGGCTCAATCCCCAGTATGGGGTGTGCAGGAGGCAGCCAATCAATGATTCTCTCTCATCATTGATGTTTCTATCTCTCTCTCCCTCTCTCTTTCTCTTTTAAATCAATAAAAATATTGAGATCGGGCCTAAACCGGCAGTCGGACATCCTCTCACAATCCGGGACCACTGGACCCCCGGCCAGGCAGCCTCCGGGCTGGGCGGGGCTGTGGGCCTGTGCATGCCCCCGCTGGTGGCCACTTCCGCTGGGGGCCACCCCTAGGCCAGGTGGCACTGCGTGCCTGCTTGCGACCCCCAGCCGGGTGGCCTCTGGGCTGGGCAGCGCCGCCGGCAATAGCAGGCCTGCTCATGACCCCCGGCCGGGTGGCCTCCAGGCTGGGCGGTGCCACGGGCTTGTGTGTGCTTCTGCCGGGGACTGCTCCTGGGCCATGCCTGACCAGTTGTGACTGTTATGGTGCCTGTGCTAATTAGCATATCCCTTTATTATTATATAGGATGGCAAATCATTTGGTGCAGTATCTTTAAAAAATCAAGGAACTAAAGAAACTATTTTCTTTTTTACTAGTTTATTTTTTCAACCTTTTAAACAATTCCTGAGTAAAGCTCAGTGTAAAAGAGAGAAAAAAAGTCCTACTTTGATTGTTCAATTTGGTTTTATTAATTGAAAGATCAATATAATATAAACAACTAGAATATTCCTATAGTGGGCACATTTCTCAATATCGTAGAATTACCCACTGTGCATTCAGACCTTAAAATAGCTTTTAAAGAGAACTCATGAGAGCTAATGGAATGTGTGGACATTATTCTTCTTAGAATTAGAAAAGCCGAGAACTAATTGGGAAGGAGGAGATACAAATAACATGAAAGGTTCACCTTCTACACTCCCCATTCCCACTCTCTCTACAGTACATTTTTTTCTGGGAAAGATTGGGAAAATATTCAGCAATAGCTCTGAGGTATGACCTGCAAAAGAGGTGGGCACTTAGAAACATGAGGCAGCATGTTACAAGCACAAAGCAAGTAGATTATAGTAAACACACACATACACACACACACACATACACACACGTGCACATGCCAAACAAACAAAACAACAACAAAAATACCCTCAACCAATTACTCAGAGCCTGGTAATTTCTTTAGATTAGAAAAAGAAATGGGTCCCCAGAAAGATGCTCAAGGTCATATGCAAGCTAGTATTGAAGGGGCCAGCAGGTAGTATCCCCTTCACTTTCTAGTGCTCCCTGCAGTACACTGCAGTCAACAGCTACCTTGGATTTCCCAGCTGTCCCTGTATCCAGCTGCTTTTCTGAGGGCCTCTCAGAATTGCCCAGATCTGAGTCAGAAAATCTCCAGCAGGCAATCCTCCTGGTCAGTCCCACCCCACTCTGCTTCTGCTTTTACCTCTGCCAACCTTTCAAGATCTGAAAAATTATGAACTTGATGACAAAGTAATTTCTTTAAAAATGCAGAAGTTGAGCATACATAGAATTATACCACTAAAATTTTCCAGCAAGCAGAAACATGCAGGTGATGTTCAGCAGTCCCTCACTGAATCTGCAGATTGCTGCAGAAGGTAGCCATGGGATAACCACCCTGATGACAGACATTGGGGAAAGGGAAAGGGCATGTCCAGTTCCCTTCTAAGAGAGTATTGCTGGCTCTTTGTTTACTTTCTCCTCTTCCTTCTTCTACTTTTGTTTCTCTGTTCTGATTTCTTTCTATTCATTTGATATTGATTGATCACCTGCTATGCAGACAAAAAAAGGAGAAATTCTAGTTCAGTTAGCTTGGAACTCAAACTTCAAGGAAATCATATGACTGAATCTATAAGGGCTCCAGACCCACAGTATCCAGGTTCAGATCCAGACTGAGCCTCCTATTCACTGTGCAAATGGTAGTACTAACTCAGTGAGCTGTTGTGAGGACTGAACAAATATATAAACACTTTTAACAGAGTCTGTTAAAAGTTTAGCTATTCTAATCGGCCTATTACTTAAAATTCTCCCCCAAATTTTGATAATCCCTAGGGCTGGAGAGGAACACAGACCAGAGAGCTGAGTTGATCATTGGTTGAGATTATAACACTAAATAAAAAAATAATCATTACTTTGATTTTGCATAAAAGTAAATAAATGACATTCTCTGTTCTTAGGTGAAAAAGGGAAGATAAGGTATAAATAAAGGTGAGTTGGTAAGAATCTGTGTTTAAATTAGAGTGTTGTTATCTGAGAATGTGATTGTGAAAATATTACACCCACTACCCATGTAATCAAAATAGGGTGTAGTAAGGCTACTGAGGGATGAGGTAGAGGGATTCTTATGCAGGAGAGAAAACTTCTTTTGGGGAAGAATATATTTGCTGAAACCAAACAAGAGTAGGGTGAGATGTAAAGCGGGGATCTAGGTAGAGGGGGTGAGGGGTCCTTTTTTTTCCAGACCAAGAAATGAGAGAGATATTGGAAATCCCCAACTGGATGTGCAGCAAAGCTGGAAGTAGTGCCTGGAAGGAGGTCTGTTAAAGAGCAAAGGTTAGACAGGTAAGGAGGGGGCAGATCACAAAAGAACTTGTAAAATACTATAATGGAGTTCAGGCTTAATTGAGGCAGGAGTGGGGAGCCTTTAAGGGTTCAAGCAGGAGATTTATAAAGTTACGTTAAATATCTGGTTTTTTTTTTCACCATTTGCTTTTCCCAAAGAAAAACTCATATCTTTGTTTATTATTTTGTAGATAATTATATGGGGGAAGCATAAACTTAGGGAAAGAAAAAGACACCTATAGCTAGTAAAGATAAATATGTGTGTGTGTTTGTGTGTGTGTGCATGTGTGTATATGTCTGTATTTTAAGGAAAATAACAGAATCTTGTTTTTTAAATTTCCACCACTGCTCAACCAGAGATTTCTGTGGAAAGGCAAGAATTCTTTTTTTTTTTTTTTTTTTTTTTGCCAGAAATAACTCCAACAGAGTCATTGCCAGAAAGAATTGAAACAAAGAACTCAAGTCCTCAATAAAAGAATGTGGAGAAATAAAATAGTATAGAGAAAGAGAGGAAGCATTCTGCCCATATTCCCCAATGAAACCTTCTCTTCCAGCATTGACTTGTTTTGCATTCTCTCTTATCCTTCCTCCCCAGCATACACACATATCTTTTTAAAATGGAGCATCTGTAAAACATTTGGTTACCAGGAGATTCAAACACATTGAGTCAAGTGATTGCCAAACAGCTTTATTTTTGCTCTCATATCCTATCAGAAGACCTTGTGATCATTTTGGGATGATGAAGAGAAACAGAAGGATTTAGGACCAAAACCGAAGCTGTCTCTTCATCTTCAAGCCATTTCTTACTCTATTTTTGAAATATGCCAGTAAAGAGATGGAAATGGATCCCTTAAGAAAGAGCTAGAATGATTTGTGGCAGTATATATGGAGGTAGAAATGGATATTCAAAACATATCTGTTCAGTTTACATGTCATATGCTTCTCAAAAAGAGAGAAAACATATTTTGAAAGAGAGAGCAGCATTCAAACATGGACAATAGTCACATAAGTTTATCATCAAATTTTGGTGTCTCAGAAAGTGTGAAAACCTGAGGGCTGGGAGAGGAGGAGGTCATGAGCCTCCTTTTCTGTGTAGCAATATCCCTTCCTTGTCTTCATTCTGCATCACCATTCAGAGCAGCTAGGGATACTCATTGTCTCAAGGCAAAGACCCATGAAAATTAATTGCATTACATTGTTACTAATGTAAAATGTAAAGAATGTCATTGCTATTATCTTAATGTTTTATTTTTTATTTGGATTATAAAATTGTCGCTTATATCTAATTATCCCTCTATTTATCTATTTATACAAATGTTTAAAGTTTCCAGTTTAATAAAGCTCTCCTAACTCCAATTTGCACATAAAATCTAACATTAACTCAACCTTGGATGGTATCTAACTTACTCTCCACAGTTTTGTAAACACTCCCAAGAGTTTTATGGTGTTCCAATTACCAGATTGTAAGTTAAGGGTATTCAAACTAAAGAGAGTTGTCTAGTTTTTAAATCTTCTTTCTTCCCTCTTCCCCACCCGCCCCCCTCCCCAGACAAAATGTTACATGGCATATCAATGCAACCAATATATCAACAGATAAACATATCATTGATTGTTCTGAATCAGGGAGAAAGAACTGAAACCCTGCCTCTTTAACCTGGACATCCTCATCCTCTTTTATCAAGGATTCTCTTGCAGGTTATGGCAATTCTGTGGGAACTTGGGACCTCTTGGAAAACCACTAACCCATTTCAGCCCACTCATTTTACTAATGAGGAATTTAAGTTCCAAAGAAACAAGTGGACAGTGCAACATTGCAGAGTAGTGATCACTAAAACTAAGACTTTGTAGAGGATTTTATTGGGGAAGCATAAAATTAGGGAAATAAAAATCAGGAGTTGAAGTACTAAATGCTGGCTCTTTCTAGTATAAGATCAGAGCAGCAAGGGATCAGAGCAGGGCTGAGTGAACCATTAGAGTATCAGGGATTCAAGTAAGCAACAAAAATTGAGGGTAATAGAATGGGAAGATTAAACTTAAGAGAGGAGATGGGCTGGTTGCAAAATATGTCTACTAACAGGTCAGAATAGTACTAGCATTTTCTAGATTCATGAGGATCCATTAAGTACCAAATAAATAATAGGCCCTGAAATATTGTATTGCTCATTCTGAGATATTTCTTTGTAATATGACTTAATTAAACTATCTGCAATAGTGAGAATGCCAATAACATCAGACATTACCATGTCCAAAAATAAATATAAAACATTTTAAGTCAAGTCTACATGACTTTTGGATTACCTACTAGTTTTGAATTATTTCTCCTTATTAGCACTAATAATCGAGGACTAATGGGATTAGCTGAATGGAGAGCATCATATGTTAATTTTTTCCCATCTTTTGTAACAAAGAGTATAGTTGAATGTTAACTCACTGAAAAGTAGAAATTGTAGAAAATCACAATTACATTTAATCCTAAAAAGAAATGTAAATACTCATGCTTTGCACATTTAAGGGCTTTTAAAAAAAAAGTCATACATGAATATACATTAAATATTCTATTTTAAAACGTAGTCATATAAGTTATTTTTGTCCCACATAATTGTTTTTATCTAACCCTTTCAGGTGTCATAATTTCAAATGTTTTGCAGTTCACATGGCACTGTTTGAAAATCACTTTGGGTTATTACTATCAGGGCCATGTGTTTCGGATTTTCAAGAGGAGTTCTGACTTCTAGGGCAGTCCTGATTGCCAATATCCTGTCCTGTTATTAGGCCATGTGTTCCATAATTTTTCATTTTTCACTATTTTGGGTAAGGAAAATATTCACTAAGTTTCCAGTTAAGTTGTTCTGATGATAACTCCTCATTCCCGTTCTCCCATCTTGGAAGTCCACTCAAGCAAAGAATATTCCAAAAATCAGAGGCTTCCCCCAGAGACAGGGAGGGGGATAACCTGAACATTCCGATTGGTGTGGAGAAAATATGAGGTGTCCATTTCAGACTGTAACAACCTCAGAGAACCAGAATTTCACAGGGCAAGATGAGCAGACACAGAGCCATTTTCAAACTAAAGTTTGCCTTTGTCCAAAGGGAAGTTGTCAGTATGGCTTTGGTATTTCACTGACTCAAATCCCTGGGATGATGCTAGAAGTCATTGGGGTCCTCTGAGAGGGGGTTTGTTAGTACTTCCCTCCTTCCCCTCTCTCACTGAAATTACTAAAAACGCTGCAGATTCCAAACTCTTAGGTTTGATAAATATAGTGCAGATGGAAAACATAAGAGAGGTCAGAGTCAGTTGCCATTGGGCTAAGAGTGTCCTATTTTCATTCAAGTGAAAAAGATGACTCAGAAAACTATGGTTCATGCAAAACCAAAGTTAACCTAACAAAACTTCTTTAATAAATAACAGAACTTGTCAGTGTTAAGAGGCTCATCTAGCAGTTCACATGACTTTAAGTACCGTGCAGCCACCCACATGTCATAAGCAATATCAGAGATGTGAAATAATCATGGCATATGTTTTTCCTAATATGTGTATGTGTGCATGCATGTCACTCTCTTGAGTCCATCTTAAAAACTAACAAGTATAAATTTACTGTAAGTAAGCAAATTAAAATATATTATTTTTACTATTATTTTTATTTATTTGTAAACTCCACCTGAGCACACGGTGGGGAATCCACAATGCCAGAATTCAAATGCTCACTGGATTTGGAGTATTTTCCAACTGTCTTACATCTGATTTGGCCTGAGTGTACATCATATAGTGGCAATGTCATCGGATGGTATCCTAGTGAGTAAATAATTACTTCCTTGATGAGTTAGGCATCTTTAAAGGTGCTCTAACTGCTATGGAATCCTCAAGTATTCATTTAATAAGCTTTCACAAATGGCCTCATGATCAAAAAGCCTTAGGACCCCATAAACAGGATTTATCTTGGACCATGGCTACGCAGCTGGTTACACAGCTGGGAAACTGGATGAAACAACAGTCAATCAATTCATTTTGGCTATTTCCATGATTACCAGTAATTGTTCCAGCTGCACTGATGTGTGGTGATCAATATTCATTGTAAGATGGCAAAAATGGACAGCATGGGTACCCCTTGTCTTTTCATTTCACACATGTTGACCTGGCCATATACAAACAGAATAATTCATTCAACCAGCAGCACCTACCTTCTACATCTCCCATTACAGAATGCCACAGTAGCAAATGACTATTAAATACAAAGGGGAAAAAAACCCACAAAAACCTCTAGCAACTGGGTGCCTTAATTATTGCAAAGAATAGTTTGGGGAGGGGTGCGGATGGATAAATGGAGAGGATGGCAAAATGCCAGTGTTCCAACATCTGCCGTATTTAGATACTCAAAGTTGCATCCCATCAAGGTCAATTGAGTCCTTGAACCTACCCAAAAAGAATTCCAAAAGTTGGAATTCTAAGAGAATGACTAAGAAAGAGACCTCCAAGGAAGACCTCAAGGAATCCAAAAAAATACACTCCCAAGGTACACTCCTGAGGGACCACTGCCCCTTTCTGTGTTCCCATTGGCATACTGCACAAATTGCTCAGAGCTGACTGTCAATAGTGAGATGCCAATGTGTGATGTGAGATGCCAGCTTCTAAAATGTGGAAGCCTGCTGAGGCCACAGCCAGACTAAAGATTTTAGATTTTTGTTTGTTTGTTTTGATCAAAATGAGTAGAAGAACTCCTTGTTGGTATCCTCCAATCTGCCTTGAGCACACTTTGTCTTCCCTTTGAGAAAAATAGAAGATTCTTCACACACAACTCATTGTCTCTTATTTAAGAACTCTAGTGTGTATTGAATGAAAGATTGAATTTCTAATAGGAGATTTTTCAAAATGAGATGAATGGGAGAATGAATTAATAACAGCATAAGTGTAACAGAGGGCATATTCTCTATAGGAAAACATACAGAGTGGGGCAAAAGTGGATTTATGTTGTTGGTATGGAAAATAATAGGATAATTAATAAATAATGATATAAGAAAAAACTCTGTTTCACATATTCACAACTGTAAATCTACTTTTGCCTCACTCTGTATAACTAAAGATTTTAAAGTAAAATATGGATTTCCATTAGTGGTCATAATTGTATTCTAGAAAGCTAAAAAAAATGCTTAGCCATACCAACCCAAACTTTTTTTTCTAAATTTCCCTCAGTTTTCAACATTTTGCTACTAATTTACTTTTTTCTCCCCTCACTGAGCAGAGGCCCCATCAGCACTAGGTTTGTGTTTTATCTTTTAGCTAGACTTAGTTCTTCTAAGACAATCACTTTCAGTTATCTCATTAGTAACAAAGATTAAGCCTGGTCTTCTCCAGATGCTGGAAGATTTTAGTTCAGAAATTATTTATAATGTAGGGGGTTAGGAGGAGGGGGTAGTAATTTATTTTGTGTTAAGAGCTCTTGAGTCATGGTTCTTTTCTGCTCCCTCTCTCCTGGTCATAATGGAAATTTCCCCTACCATTGAATGGAGGTCGTATAAAGCCAGGTATTCTTACAAAACTGTTATCTGATTCAATGTAACAAGGATGCCATTGATTATAAGAGAAAGGCATAAATAATCTTATTCTTCATTATTACATAAAATTCTCTTACAGCTTGCTTCTTCACACATTATCACATTTTTTATTCTCACAACACCTTATAACCTTCCTATTAGATAATGCTCTGTGATTCTGGTTCTTACAGCATTCAGGCTTCCAATGTGATGGCTGGCTGTCGCATTCCCTTAGTTTGGTGTTTTCAGAAAAGTAGATGCTTGGCTCCAGTTGTATATCCAAAGAGGAGCAGCATATTCTAAGCCAAGGACAGAGGATAGCAGGGGCAAGAGGCTGGGACTGCTCCTGGGTTCTAGTCCCAGGACCACTTCTTGAGAAATTTGGGGTGAAAGTAGAATCTGTCCAGGTTTCAGTTTCCTCAGCTCTAAAATGAAGGTGTCTGTCCAGGTGACTCCCTTCCAGCTTTGTTATTTTTGGATCTGAGAGCAGAGCATCATTTAAATGATAAGTATTGGACTTCTAATTATTTCAAGTACTGATAATATTTCAATTTAAAAATTGTGTCTGGATCTTTAGTTTGCTTCATCTAACTCCATCTGGGTGATTCAGGGAAAATCAGGGAGTTCAAGCTGTCTTGTCAGGATATGGATGGATCTTTGCATCTGAAAAATCATAAATCTGCTTGAAAGGCAATATTAAGGATTTTATTCACTATATCTCATTTAATTCTTGAGTAACTCTCTGACATGCTCATTAATATTCTTATTTACGTGTTGGGAAATGGAGATTCAGAGGATTTAAATAAGTAACCAAGAGTCACACTGCTCATGAATAATGGATGTAAGGTTTAAACTTCTGTGTGACCAATCTCAAAGCCAGTGTTCTTGACAGTTACCTAATACTGCTTATAAGAAGTTGAATGGCACACATAAGCACACACATACACATATATGTGTGCCACAGAAAACATGTCTCCATAAAATCCAATAAATGCTTGATTGAGAGATGGATTGCATATATGCATGCAGATGACAGTGTTCCTATGGTGATCATGACCCATACTGGTTCCAAAGTGTCTGAACCAAGTTTTATGCACAAAAGCCTGCCCTTCGGCTGCCAATGTGTCATTCCAGGTCAGCCTCCTTGACAAAAATCTTCTGATTAGCTGCCAAAGTGTTTCTTGCCTGGGTTATTTTTTAACATCCTTTACTTCCATGCAATAGACCACAAATACAGAGGCAAGAAATATGCTTCGTACATTTTGAGAATGTCTGCCAAGCGTGGGAACCCGCATAATGGTGGACAGAATGTGAAAAGTGTCACTTTGAGAGGGCTGCCTGCAGATGGTAACTGATTTATTTACAGTCTGGTGACTTCACTAAACCAGAGGCTCCTTTTCAAATGAAGACTCCATATTAAGTAGGAAAAGGGGATTTTCTTCAAAAGGGTACTTCAGCACAAATACTACCATCACATAAGTCACCAGCCCCAGAGTTGCTTACTTGGATAATCAGAGCAGGGAAATCAGACTGCCTTAAAATGTTTGTGCAATGCGCTAACATTCCCCCTAGAATGTATTTCCTATACTGAGCAGTTATAAGCCGTAGATTGACCAGAAATGTATCTATCTTTCTGTCTTGTGACACGGCTACCATTTCTTTTCTCTAAGAAGAAAGCCTAGTTTCATTTGGAAGTTATTACCCCTTAGATGACCAAATCCTGCCCCAAGATGCCTAGTATTTACTTTGCCTTTGAAGCATGATGGTTAAAGTTATTTCCCCATCTGCATGATTTTTTTAAACTTCTTAAACCCTGTCCAGTTATGACAGAGACCGAGATTCCACAATGTAAATGTGCCTCATTAATCAACTCTATTATTTGGGGGAGTAATGAACATTTTGCTATTTGACATCTGGTAGTGATTTACAGTAACAGAAACAGGAATTCCTAGTTTACAAAAGTGCACATGTATGATTTGATTTCTTTTGGTGTATTAAAAAAAATCCCCCTGCTGCTTTTCTTGGCCAAAAAAAAAAAAAAATGGGTGGGGGCAGGGGAGCTCTCTGGGTAGAGTTAGACTGAAAACTAACTAACCAGCTTAGAGCAAAATGTTGTGTGAGCTATGTAATGTGTAAAATCTGGTGTTTATGTAGCTCTTGAGCTGGCTCAATACCAGTTACTAGTTAGTGATATCTAAACATGAAATAATTTCTACATAAACTGTGGGTTTGTAAAAAATGTAAGCACTATATTTCTGTGTAGTCTGAAAGAAGGTATTCTTTGAAATAGATTATTAGTGTAGGGCATGATTCCACCCACTGTATTTTGGGGAGTTGTGTGTGTTTTTTATTTCTTGGAAGGCTGATTAGGAACTTGGGTCTTTACCAAAAAGTCAACATGTACTTATAAAAATCTTGATATGTGATACACCGACTAAAGTGAAGTTTATGATTTTCTTTGAGTTGACTTTGCTACTGTGCAATGAAAGCTTTAAATAAATGCATAATTATTAAGAATGTGTAGTCTCCAATTAAGCCATTACTGTATCGGCAAGCTGCTGGGCAGTATCACCTTACCTACAACATTGATGCTATGTTAATGATTAAATATATATGAAAAAAAATCACTCAGCTGGAGGCAGAAAGAGAAATGAGATTAGAAAAGATTTTCAAATCATGGGAATTATGCAATAATGGGTAGTTGTTTAGATTTAAGAAATGCAATATGCTCTTTTATAGTGGCTATGAAATTAGGTATTTATCCCTTTTAACAAATTCCACATGCAATAAATGGACATGTCAGTGGTGCAGTTATGATGAGCTCTTTCAAAGCTTCTTTGCATATTCAGACCTTTTCATGATCCTCCGGTCAGAGTCACTCCTAGTTGTTCAAAGATGTCTTTGACATCTAGAGAAAGGCCAATTGAAACCAGAAGGTAAAAATAGGGTTGGGTGGTTGGGTGGTGTTGGTAAAAAGACCTGCCACCCAGACATAACCCAGAATTTGAGTCTAAAGAACAAATCCAGTGGTTTCTCTCCAGTTCCTGTCCACACCTACTAAATGAAGTCAAAGCTAGTAAGACACTTCCTGGTGATTAGTGTTCTGGAAAGAAAATAGTTTCCTACTATATTAGTTGTGACTCTGTTGCAAATGATACAATCCCAGTGGCTTAGGAAAAATGGCTTAAGAAAGACAACTAATATATTGTCTCACCAAATAAAAATTCCAGGTGTATAGTTGGCCTCAGGTGCAGTGGGATTTGGAATTCATACATTTTCATCTTGGATCACTTTCTTGCCATCAATTCACTCTGCCTTCTGCTGTGTTGGCTTCCTCTTCAAGCTTTACATAGAGATTCTCAGTAGCTCCAGGCTCGTATCCAACACATGTCTTACACCCAGGCAGGCTTGGGCTCCTGTCCTGCATGTGTGCTTTCAGAAGCCCAAATTTCACAACCACAGAGAAATCTAACTTTACCAAAGACACAGGCATTTCTGTCACTTGCAGTCCTAAACTTAGCTCTGGTACAATGCAACCTATAACCTCAACATCTGCTCTTGTGACTAATTCCCAGGAACGTGCTTCTCCATATCACCTCAGAACAATTAGCAGCTGCTTCCAAAGGCTGTGGGTTGCCAAGTTGCTGACACAGGAGGTGGGCACTGCCTTGGAGTGTAAGGACTATTTGAGCAGTAGAAGTACTTAGGTAAGAGGAAAGAAAATTCATTAACTTGTCAAATCTTCTCTGAGAGCAGATATGCAATTGTGTTTCCCATAATGAGGTGACCTCTACAGGTGGTTCTGAATATCCATTTCCTAGCTTTTCTTTGTGTTCCAACCCTTGTTCACACACAGTACTTACAAAAGTTGAACGTAGTGGTTGAGAAATAGTTTGCAATATTAAGCAATTCAATTATTCTTAAATTTGTACATATTTAGGTCAAGATCAAACATCATAAAGCATGATATAAATTCTTTATATTGGCTAATGGATGAACATTAAATGCTAGAATAGTAGTCTCATTTTTTTGAGAACATTTAATAAGATTTAATTATATTTCAAATATTAAATAAAAGTAAGCTTTACTGAAATGTGCTTATTTGACAATTATTGACAAGTCAATTGGAATTCATTTATTATAATTTAATTTTGACAGATGTTTTGAATATTTTAGAAATTATTTTGGAAAATATAAAAAACATATTTACTTTTATAGTTTCAAAATTAACTTTAATTTACATTTTGAATAAAAATATACTCATTACACATAAAAAGTATACATTAACCTATTTTTACTAAAGTAAACATTGATCACAATCACATTTTATACCTTTCCTTTTAAATTATTGAAAATAAATGAAAACCGTATTTATTTTTCAGTTACAAAAAAACCATAGCACTAAACATTTTTAAATTTTATCATTATAACAGTGTATTGGTCAAGGTAGATGGCTACCACATATTTCATTTAATCATTTGTTGTGTTGATGTATAATTTTAAAATAAGTTTATTGAGTAAGTTTCTATGTGTATTCTTAGCTCAGCTTCCACAGTTGTTCAGAGAGAGTTCACTCACACACTGTCAACACTAAGTCCACCAGAAAAAGTGATCCCAGAAAAGAGTAGCAGGAGTTTTGCTCAAACATAAAGTCCCCGGAATTGAATTTTATGTTTACTAATTGGTATGGTTTAGTCCAATCTCCATGAATTTATACCTGCCAATGACAAGAGGAATATTACAATGAAAAAATTAGTGAGTGAGGCAATAGTTTTAGAGATTTTTAAGTTTTATACACAGGAGAGAATGTGAGATTTTGTAACACTATTTTGTTGTTGTTGTTTTTCTTGTTTTTGGTTAATCCTCACTGGAGGATATTTTTCCATTAATTTTTGGAAGGAGAGTAGCAGAGAGAATGAAAGACAGAGAGAAACAGAGATGTGAGAGAAACACATCAATTGGTTACCTCCTTCACAAGCCTCGACCAGGGCCAGGAGGAGCCTGCAACCAAGGTGCATGTCCTTGGCTGGAATTGAACCCGGGACCCTTTGGCCCACAGGCTGATGCTCTGTCCACTGAGCCAATTCAGCTAGGGCTGTAACATGATTTTAGAAAAAAATTAATTTGGCTGAAAGGCGATGATATAGATAGACATTAAACTTTGCTTTTAGGTGCCACTTGTAGAGATTTTTCTTGGTTAGAAAAGCTTTGCCTTTTGTTATAAAATGTGGAAGTAAAAGAACAAAAATGCTAGAAATATTCCCTACAGTTTAATGGTTTCACTCACAACTCTTCCCTGATCTTGTATAGACACAAAACCAATAGCTACATGTTTATATTACTATACACATAATCAGTTTATCTCTAAGTATAAAAATGGATCATTTGCCCTAGCAGGTTTGGCTCAGTGGATAGAGCGTCAGTCTGTGGACTGAAGGGTCCCAGGTTCAATTCCAGCCAAGGGCATATGCCAGATTGAGGGCTCAATCATCAGAGGGGGTGTGCAGGAGGCAGCTGATCAATGATTCTCTCTCATCATTGATGTTTCTATCTCTCTATCCCTCTCCCTTCCTCTCTGAAAACAATAAAAAAAATTAAAAAAATGGATAATCATCTGTTCTTCAATAGTATACAATCAAATCAGTTTTGAAAGGACTCAAAATCAAGCAGAGACTTATTCATAATTAAAATACTATATAACATTTTAAAAATGTTTTATATATGTTCAAAATGCTGAGATATCCAATCCTTCACATAGCATTTACTTTGCTTTAGGTATGATAAGTAATTAGAGATGATTTAAATTATACAGGAGACTGTCCATTAGTTTTATGCAAATATTTCACCATTTTATATAGAGCCTTGAGCATCCACAGATTTTGATGCCTTTGATGGGTCCTGGAACCAGTCCCCAGCAGATACAGAGGAAACCCACTCTACAAACTAAACCTAGTCAGTAGGGAGCTATGTTCAGTAGGCATCTTACTTGCCCATTTCCAAACTCTAGTCTTGAGAAGAAAGGAAAGACTTGGGAGGATGCCACACACAGAGGGTTCTGTTGAAGATAAAACTTACTTTGTGGGCTTTTGTTCACACCACTCTCATAGAGTCCTTTCCAATTCATGTTCCACCTCCCATTTGATCATTCCAAAAAGAGATTCTGGGGATGCTTCCAAATCTCACGCTGAGAATGCACTATCAACCATTTTGTTCTATACAGTTAGCCAACCACCAACATGATTTAGGTAAAGAAAAAAAAATGTTTAGTTGGCTGTAGGCTTCAAGTGTCTTTTACAATTGTATTTTAAAAGGTCAAAGGTAGACTCTTAATACACTAAAAATAAACTAAAATGAAAATATACTATTTAGCCAATTTATCTTTTTTTAATATATTTTATTGATTTTTTTACAGAGAGGAAGGGAAAGGGATAGAGAGTTAGAAACATCGATGAGCCAGAGACATCGATCAGCTGCCTCCTGCACTCCCCCCACTGGGGATGTGCCCACAGCTAAGGTGCATGCCCTTGACCGGAATCGAACCTGGGACCCTTCAGTCCACAGGCCGATGCTCTATCCACTGAGCCAAACTGGTTAGGGCACCAATTTATCTTTTTATTAATTTCTTGGTCTGTTATCTTTTCTGCTGGTCAAGGAAACAAAGTTTCTCCCTTAGGTCTTAATTTCTTAACATAATTTCCATAAAGGTGAGTACCAGAATGATTACCTGATATGTGCCCATCACTCAGCTTAAGCAATATATGAAAGTTTATCTTGGGACTCTGTAATGGAAAGTACTAAACTAAGTGTTCATTATTAAACCACAGAAGTGTTTATCAAAAGGGTATGGAGATATAACAAGCAGAAGCATCAAATGAGTGTTTATAAAAAAGTTGACCGCATGCATGGCATTTCGTTTCTCAGATTGTTCTTAGTTCTTCTATACACAGCTACCACCAGCCCTCTGCACTCTCCTGTCTGGAGGAGTGTAGAATTTTAGATATGTGTGGGTTCAAGGCCAGTCACAACAAGGACTGGTAAACACCTGAACAACTACCAGAGAGGTGGGGCCGCCCCTCTAGGTTTTTCAGAATGAGAGATCCTGTTGATTTGCCATCGTAGTAGAGGGTTACCCTAAAGCACTTCCAAGATTCCTCTAGTGAGTATACAAAGATGACTCTTTAATCAAGAACATTTTATTTCTTTTTTTATTTTCTTGTTTAAAGTATTACAAATAGTAGTACATATGTCTCTTTTTTTCCCCATTGACCTTCCCCCGGCCTCCCCTACCCCCTGGCACATGCCCTTACCCCCCACCTCCCAGTGTCTTGTGTCCATTGATTATGCTTATATGAATGCATATAAGTCCTTCGATTGATCTCTTACCTCCCCCAAACCCTCCCCAGCCTTCCCACTGTAATTTGACAGTCTGTTCGATGCTTCTCTGTTCATTAGGTTATAATGTTCTTTATTATCCATAAATGAGTGAGATCATGTGGTATTTTTCTTTCACTGCCTGGCTTATTTCACTTAGCATAATGCTCTCCAGTTCCATCCATGCTGCTGCAAATGGTAAGAATTCCTTCTTTTTTATAGCAGTGTAGTATTACATTGTGTAGATGTAATACTATTTTCTAATCCACTCATCTGCTGATGGGCATTTAGGCTGTTTCCAAATCTTAGCTATGGTAAATTGTGCTGCTATGAACATAGGGGTGCATATATCCTTTCTGATTGGTGTTTCTACTTTCTTGGGATATATTCCTAGAAATGGGATCACTGGGTCAAATGGGAGTTCCATTTTTAACTTTTTGAGGAAACTCTATACTGTTCCCCACAGTGGTTGCACCAGTCTGCATTCCCACCAGCAGTGAAGGAGGCTTCCTTTTTCTCTGCAACCTCTCCAGCACTTGTCATTTGCTGATTTGCTGATGATAGCCATTCTGACAGGTGTGAGGTGGTAGTCATTGTTGTTTTGATTTACATCTCTCAGGTGATTAGTGGCTTTGAGCATGTTTTCATGTATTTCTTGACTTTCTGAATGTCTTCTTACGAAAAGTGTCTATTTAGGTCCTTTACCCATTTTTTGATTGGGTTGTTTATCTTCCTTTTGTTAAGTTGTATGAGTTCCCTGTAAATGTTGAACATTAAACCCTTATGGGAGATAACATTGGCAAATGTGTTCTCCTATGTAGTGGTCTTTCTAGTTGTTTTGTTGATGGTTTCTTTTGCTGTGCAGAAGCTTTTAATTTTAATGTAGTCCCATTGTTTATTTTCTCCTTAGTCTCTCTTACCCTATGATCTGTGTCTGTAAAGATATTGCTATGACATATGTCTGCAATTTTGCTGCCTATGGAGTCTTGTAGGGTTTTTATGGTTTCCAGTCTTACATTCAAGTCCTTTAGCCATTTTGAGTTTGTTTTTATGTATGGTGTAAGTTGGTGATCTAGTTTCATTTTTTTTTTTGTTATGTATCTGACCAAATTTCCCAGCACCATTTATTAAAGAGGCTGTTTTGACTCCATTGTATGCTCTTTCCTCCTTTGTCAAATATTAATTGAGTATAATGGCTTGGGTCAATTTCTGGATCCTCTATTCTGTTCCATTGGTCTATATGTCTGTTCTTGTGCCAGTACCAGGCAGTTTTGAGAACCGTCACTTGGTAATATAGTTTGATGTCTGGTATTGTGATCCCTCCAACTTTTTTCTTCTTTCTTAGGATAGCTGTGGCTATTCTGGATCTTTTTATATTCCAGGTGAATTTTTGGAGAGTTTGTTCTAGATCTTTAAAATATGCCATTGGTATTTTAATAGGTATTGCATTGAATCTATAGACTGCTTTAGGTAGTATGGACATTTTAATGATGTTGATTCTACTAATCTATGAACATGGGATGTTCTTCCATTTGTTTATGTCTTCCTCTATCTCTTTTTTCAATGTCCTGTAGTTTTACGAGTACAGGTCTTTTACGTCCTTGGTAAAGTTTATTCCTAGGTATCTTAATTTTTTTGGTGCAATAGGGATTTTTTTTCATTTCTCTTTCTGTGAGTTCATTATTGGTGTATAAAAAGGCCATAGGTTTATGGGTGTTAATTTTGTATCCTGCTACATTGCCAAATTCATTTATTAGGTCAAGTAGTTTTTTGATGGTGTCTTTGGGGTTTTCTATGTATAGTATCATGTCATCTGCAAATAAGGATAGTTTTACTTCTTCTTTTCCAATTTGGATGCCTTTTATTTCATCTTCTTGTCTGATTACTATGGCTAGTACTTCTAGTACTATGTCGAATAGGAGTAGTGATAGTGGGCATCCTTGTCTTATTCCTGTTCTTAGGGAAATGGTTTTAGTTTTTGCCCATTGAGTATGATGTTGGCTGTAAGTTTGTCATATAGGGCTTTTATTATGTTGAGGTATGATCCCTCTATTCCCCCCTTGCTGAGAGTTTTTAATTAAGAAACAGTGTTGGATTTTGTCAAATGCTTTTTCTGTATCAATTGATATAATTATGTGATTTTTGTCTCAGTTTGTTTATGTGATGTATGACATTTATTGATTTGTGGATTGTACCATCCTTGCAACCCTGGAATAAATCCCACTTGGTCATCGTTTATGATCTTTCTAATGTATTGCTGAATCCGATTTGCTAGAATTTTGTTGAGGATTTTAGCATCTATGTTCATCAAGGATATTGGCCTGTAGTTCTCTTTTATTGTGGTGTCTTTAACTGGTTTTGGAATTAGGGTAATGCTGGCTTCATAGAAAGAGCTTGTAAGTGTGCTTTTCTCTTGAATTTTTTGGAATAGTCTGAGTAGGATAGGTTTTAGTACTCCTTTGAATGCTTTATAGAACTCCCCTGTAAAGCCATCTGGGCCAGGGCTTTTGTTTGTTGGAAGATTTTTGATCACTGTTTCAATTTCTTCAGTAGTTATTGGCCTATTCAGGTTTTTTAATTCTTCTTAGTTGAGTTTTGGGAGCTTGTATTTTTCTAAGAATATGTCCATTTCATCCAGGTTTTCCTTTTTGTTGGAATAGAGTTATTCATAGTATTTTTTTTCATAATTATTTGTATTTATGTGGGATCGGTTGTTATTTCTCCTCTTTCTTTTCTGATTTTGTTTATTTGGATCCTCTCTCTGCTTCTTGGTGAGCCTGGCTAGAGGTTCATCAATCTTGTTTATCCTTTCCAAGAACCAGCTCTTGGTTTTGTTGATCTTTTGTATTTTTTGGGTCTCTATTTTGTTTATCTCTGCTCTGATCTTTATTTCCTTTCTTCTGCTAATGCTGGGTTTTTCTTGTTGCTCTCTTTCTAACTCTCTGAGTTGTAGGGTTAGGTAATTTATTACCATTGTTTCTTGTTTTTTTGTGGTAGGCTTGTAGAGCTATGAACTTCCCTCTCAAGACTGCTTTCCCTGTGTCCCATAGATTTTGGATTGTTGTGTTTTCATTGTTGTTTGTTGCCATGATGCTTTTTATTTATTCTTTGATCTCTCTGATAAACAGTCATTGTTTAATAGCATGCAATTTAGCCTCCAGGTGTTTGATTTTTTTTATTGTTTTTATTATAGTTGATTTCTAGTTTTATGCCATTGTGATCTGAGAAGATGCTTGATATGATTTCTATCTTCTTGAATTTGAAGAGACTTTGCCTGTGACCCAATATATGATCTATCTTTAAAAATGACCCATGTGCACTGAAGAAGAATGTATATTCTGTGGCTTTGGGGTGAAATATTCTGAAAATGTCAATTAATTCCATCTGATCTAGTGAGTCATTTAGGATTGATATTTCTTTACTGATTTTTTGTTTAGAGGATTTATCCAGTGGTGAGTTGGCATTTTTAAGTCCTCTACTATGACTGTATTGCTGTCAATCTCTCCCTTGATATCCTCCAGAAGATTTTATGTATTTGGGTGCTCCTGTATTGGGTGTATATGTGTTTACCAGAGTTATTTCTTCTTGTTGGATTGCTCCCTTTATTATTATGAAGTGGCCCTCCTTATCTCTTGTTATGTCCTTCACTTTAAGATCTAATTTGTCAGATATAAGTATTGCTACCCCAGCTTTTTTTTTCATTTCCATATGCCTGAAAAACCATTTTCCATCCCTTCACCATCAGTCTGTGTGAGTCCTTTTTTCTGAGGTGGGTTTCCTGTAGACAGAAGATATGTGGGTCATGTTTTCTTACCCACTCAGCTACCCTATGTCTTTTGTTTGGGGCATTTAATCCATTTAAATTTAAAGTTATTATTGATAGGTACTTGTTTGTCACCATTTTAATTCTTTACACCTGTGTTTCTTCTTTGCTTCCTATTTCATCTTTTTACAACAGACCCTTTAGCATTTCTTGCATTACTAGTTTAGTGGTAATAAACTCCCTTAGTCCTTTTTCGTTTGTGAAGCTCCTGATTTCACCCTCAATTTTCATTGATAGCCTTGCTGGGTACAGTATTCTTGGATTCAGACCCTTCCTTTGCATGACTTTGTATATTTCATTCCATTACCTTCTGGCCTGATGTGTTTCTGTTGAGAAATCAGTCATCAGTCTTATGGGGGATCCTTTGTAGGTAACTTTCTGTCTCTCTCTGGCCGCTTTTAAGATTCTTACTTTGTTGTTGGTGTTTGACAATTTAATTATAATGTGCCTTGGCATTGGTCTTTTGGGGTTCATTTTGTTTGGGACTCTGTGAGCTTCTTGGATTTGTGTGAGTTTTTTCTTCCCTATATCAGGGAAGTTTTCTGTCATTATTTCTTCAAAAAGGTTTTCTATTCCTTGCTCAGTATCATCTCCTCCTGGCACCCCTATTATGCGGATGTTGTTTCGTTTTGTGTTGTCCCAAAGTTTCCTTAGGCTCTCCTCCTGTTTTTTTAAGTTTTTTTTTTTTTTTTCTTAGATGCTGCTCTGGTTGGGTATTTTTTCCTACCTTGTCTTCTAGCTCACTGATGTGGTCCTCTGCTTCTAGCCTACTGTTGATGCTTTCTATTGAGTTCCTTATAGCAGCAATATTATTTTTCATTTCTTCTTGGTTCTTCCTCATTTTCTCTTGGTTTTTACACATATTGTTGAATTTGTCTTTCATTCTTTTCAGCGACCTTATGACCATTTCTCTGAGTTCTTTCTCTGACATATTGCTTGCCTCCATTTCATTTACTTCCTTTGCTGGTGATGCCATCTTTTCTTTCATATGAGGGTTGTTTCTTTGTCTCCCCATGCTCTCTCTTCTCCAGGTGTCTGATTATGTAGCGCTCTCTCTCCTGCATTGATTTAAAGGCACAAAATACAACACAACAAGGCACAATGCACAAGGCACTGAACACAAATGTACTCATGATACTAATAACACCAAATAAAGGTGACTGCCAGAGAAAAGAGAATTAGGGGATAAGTAAAAAAAAAAAAAAAAAAAGAGTGCAAAAATGATATTGAGAAAAGGAAAAAAAGTAAGAGAGAAAAGAGAGTAAAAAAGAAGGGGGAAGGAAACTATGGGGAGAAAACTCCCATAGAATAACCACTCCCATAGAACAACCACTAATCCCAAAAAATGCAAACAAAAAACACCCAGAGATGAATGCAAACTACAAACAACAACTAATAACAAGCAAGGAGAGGAAAAACAGAAGCAAAAAATAAACAGAAACAAAAACAAAAAAGAAAAACAATCTCACAAACAAGCACAAAAAAACCCAATCTAATCAACAATCAAGCAAACAAGAATAGGACAGACAGAAAGCAAAGCAAAACAATACAAAATAAAACACAAAAACCTATAACAAAAAAAAACAAACAAACAAGAACACAATAACAGCAACAGCCAAAAAAAAAAAAAGAGGGAAGAGAGAAAAAAAAAAATTTTTGGATAGTAAAGAAAGAGAAGAGAAAGGTGTGTATGGACTTAGAGCAGGAGATCAGAAATTAGATATATATGTAGGATGAATTTTTAACAGGGAGTAAAAAGAAGGAATAGGTAAAATATAAAGCAGGAATAGGGTAAGAGAAACAGAACAACAAAATGGGAAAAGTGAGGAAGAGAGTGTTGTCATAAAGGTAAAGTTGAAATAGAGTAAAATGATGCTAAAAGAAAAATGAAAATAGAATGTAGAACACTAATCCCAAAATAAAATAAAGAGAAAATAAAATGATACTTTTTTAATAAAAGGTAAAATAGTAGTAGTAATAATACTGATTAAAAATATAATAATTAAAAAGGTAAAATGAAGTGAGGAAAAAAAGAAAAAAAATAATTTCTTAAGTAAAAGATGAAAAATAAAAATGTGCAGTAATGAAAGTCATTCACTTCCTCTGCTGTTCTGTTTGTCACACCTGTTTCATGTAGGCAGTCAGGACAATATTGAAGTTCCCTGTGTTCCACTGCTTCTCTGTATTGTAAGCCACAGTCCTGATTTTCAAGCAGGCTGTATTTCTTTGTTTCTTAGACTCCTTTATTTGTATTTACACAAGGTCAATTTGTGATTCAACCCATGGGTGGCAGTGTTTCTGGATTGACCTCTAGGCTGTAAGTCCTCTCTAGCCAGTATTTAGCTTTTGTTTTCCCTGTTGCACTTAATACTGGCTTGGGAGAATGGACTGCTCCAGAGCTGGTTCTCTCCTCTCTGATCCCCAGGTTCCACAGAAACAACTTTCTCCTGTAGTCTCTTTCAGTGTCCCCAATTGGGTGATCCTATGTAGTGGGTTTAGTAATCAAAAGAAGGATTTAAAGAGAAAAAAAAAAAAAAAAGAGGCAGAGTAAGTTCGTGAACTCACGACTTTTACCCTCTGGCACTGCATGCCCCCCCCCCCCCCCCCCCACACACACACTAAGCAGCCGGTTTACTGGTAAAATTTCAGGGTGCCTTTTTGTGCACAGTCTCACTATGGATTGATTTTTAGAGTTCCCTTCTGCCAGCAGCCCTGCAGATCCCCTTCCACATTCATGGATCACACTAGACCCAACAGCCACGGATTTTGTGGGGTGCAGACTTCCCTGAACCTCTAGATACTGTTCATGCATTTCTCTCTCCTGCCTGGATCTCAGACCTCACCTTTCCCTAGGCGAAATCTGACCTTTCCGTGAGAAGGTGCAGAGCTCAACCGAGTCTGTGTATTCGCACTGCTAGAGATCCAGTATTCCTGGGCTCACAGCTGGTTGCTGGGTGTTGTGGTTGTAGTGACCCAGGCTGTTTAGGCTTCTGATAATAGCCACTCTCCCCTCCGAGGCAGAGCTGGTCGCTCTGGGAGAGATTTCAGCAGCAGTGGAGGCTGCCCAGTCAGGGGAGCCTGGTCCAGCAGTCCCCAACAGTCCCTTGGAGTATAGCTGTCCCTCACCCACAAATATACACTCCCCCAACGTCCACACTCTCTCCTTTCGTTCTCTCCCTCTCACACTATCTTGTAGGCTGCCTTCCCATCAGCAGCCATCTTCCTCACTCCTTCAATCAAGAACATAAAGGGAACATTTCCCATTAATTAATTCAGTTTACCTCACAATGTAAGAATGTGGCTGTGCTGAGTCAGAGTTCATCAGTTGCAATGACTAACCATATCAGAAAGCCTCTGGCGCTCTGTCTTTCCCACAATAGCTGTTCAATGAATGATTGCTGCTGTCGTTGCTGTTAGTGGAGGAAACTCACTGTGGAATGTCTTAACTAATTCCAGAGAATTGGGAAGGTACCGATTCACAAATAGTGGGTGGAAAGGTGTAAAATGGGTAATCTACTTTGGCTGAAATGAATTCCTATTTACATGGTAGTTCTAGATTTATTTTTGAAATCCAATCTTTCTTCAGTCCAAACAATCACATAGTCCCCTACCCCCACATCCATCCTATAACACACAGGAACACATGTATGCATGCAAGCTAAACTCTCCATTAGCCTAAGTCTCATTTATCACCCAGAAATGTCCTTGAATCAGAACATGTTCCTAGACCCTGTCAGTCCCCTGAAATAATCATGGAAGCATCTCACTCCCAAAGTGACCCTCAGGTTGCACAAACCCATGGTTACACACTCCATCTTATCAGGTAATCCCACTCTCCCCAACCATGCCAGAACTACACAAAGCAAGTTTAGATCAGTGCCCTCAATTTTATACCAGATTTATACAATTTTGTAGGAAACAAAGGACCCTTTCTTTAATATCAGTAAGACACATAACTAGGGAATTGCTTTATCAGGGGTGTGAACCTCTGACCTATTTAGGCAGGAGATAAGTAAACAGGTGAAGCAAGAAAAGTCTACATGGCCTCTTCAGGCCAGGGGATATCTGAGTGAGAAACCCCTTTGAGAAGCCTAAGATTGGTGTGTGGAAGAGCAGGTGGGGAAGGGGAGAGGGGAGGTTTGAGAGGGGCTTGCTTACCTTATGCTCAGTGCTGGGGACCTAACATTGGCTTTGATTTTGCTCTGATGCTTTGGGTTCAGTTATGGGCCCAATTTGCCCTAGCTTCCATCAGCTGCAGATCAATTTCTAAATTGTTCTGGGAAAGCCACATAATGAAAACTTGTCAGTGAAGAAAAATGACTAGCGTCAGTTGCAGCCTGATTCGTGACCGTTTACTAGTGGGGGTTTAATGTTCTTTGAGTCTCCCTTAGTGGAATATTATATACACCACCTTCCTAATGTGCATGCTAGTGTGAATTAGCTTTTTGAAACTGCAGGAGAGCCTATAATTTAGGGACTCAGGGCCATAACCACAGCAAAGGAAAGGATTAGGGTCAAAAATAGAGCAGTTCAAAAATACCATTGGAAGCATTTTTACCTAGTAGGAAGCTTTTGCCAAAATAAAGAGCAGCCAGTATGTTCTTAATGCCTCCTCAGAGAATGTTAAATTCAGAAGTATGGTTTTGGATTTGTCGATATGATACATAAAACCCAACATTCTATGACTATAATTAAATCACTTAAAAACCTCAATCTAAAACACAATAACACTTTCTTCCAATAATTTTGTTCTGTGCAAAGGATATGGACACTTGAAGAGTAGATGTTTGAAAATTCTGTGTTTGAGGTCATTGGTAAGTTCTGCTGGAAGATGGGTAAATTTTTTAAAGGTACAATTCCATTGTATACAAATGAAGTTATGTCTAACTCCACCTAAAGAGGTGACAAGAAAATGTTGGAAGAGTTCATATGAATTGGGTGGGATCTGTTATGCATCTGCTCTCATAATTACTAAAACATATGAAAACCAAATCAGTTGCTGTATGTTTTTCAATGGTAGAGACGTTAAGCACGGCTGGAAAATCCAACTGCCTTCTTATATAATAAAAAGTCATAAATCTAAGGTCCTCTACTAGGAGTAAAATAAGTATAAAGAAAAAAGAATATAAAAAAGCCACAAATTTGATCTTAATCTGAATAAAAAAAAATAATACAATCCTCTATGTAATGGTAGACATTGAGATGTGGTTCCCTAATTTTTTAAATTTGTTATTAGTAGATTACATCACACTAAAATTATTGAAATTATGTGTTTAGGAGCATTACTTGTGGTAGCCTCCTAACTAGCTTCCTAGTATTTCCTCTTGCTTCCATAGGATTTTCCACATAGAATTACTCCAGATTACACCTTTCTGCTGCTCAGCATCATCCAGCCTCCTTACTTTAGCCTGTAGTAGCTGATCTAGCTGCTGTCTCCCTCTCCAAGCTATCTCCCATCCCCCTTCTCCTCCGTCTGTGGGTTTCGGCTATTCTAGCCCTTGAACCAGCCCTAACAAATGTCAAGCTATGTTTACACTTGATTTTTTTTTTCTCTCCCCCAAGCATGTTCACATGGCTTTGTTATTTTATCTAAGTCTTGGCCCGATTGTAAATTTTTCAGAGATGCTTTCATTAGCTTCCTATAGAAAAATCTACCCTACCACCATACCTCATTCTGTAGCACCTCATTATTTTCTTTCCTCTTTATAGGACTTATCACTGTTGGATATTCAACAATAAATGTATTTGTCATTCAATATTGTATTTATCTTCATTAAAATGTCAAGTTCTGGGAGGGAAGGAACTTCTCAGTCTTATTTTTATTCATTGCTGTATTTTTACCAGCTAGAATGGTAGTAGATCAATATATATTTGTTGAAATGGATAAATGTCCATAAAGAGTGGAGGAAGGAGAATTCTGCAATACATAGGTACAGGCATAAATTTTCATTAAAATTTTTTTTAAACTTAGTGCCTCCAAATTTTACCAGATTATAGATATAATTTTTGTTGCTTAAAACACAAACATGCAGATTCTTGGGACCCATCTCATACTTAATAATTTAGGAACTTCAGAGGAGGGCCAAAATACCACATTCTAGATGTCTTAGACAACATAAATTTACTTTCTTACAGTTCTGAGGCTAGAAGTTCCAGACCAGGATGCCTGCAGATTCAGTTTCTGGTAAAGGCTCTCTTCCTGGCTTGCAGAAGACCTCCTTCTTATATGTCCTCACAAGGCCTCTTTTTTGTGCCTGTTCAGAAAGGGAGATCTCTGGTATCTTTTTCTCTTCTTATAAGGACATGACTCCTATCAGATTATGGCTCCACCCTTATGCCCTCATTATTCTTAATTACCTCCCTAAAGTCCCTATCTTCAAAGATAATCACATTGTGCATTAGGGCTTCAACATATGAATTATTGTGGGATACAATTCAGCTCATGACACCCCCCAGAATCTATAACAACATCCAAAGTTCTTAGGAAATTCATATGACCAGGAAAGTTTGGAAAGCAGTACTTAGTAATAAGAACAACTCCCCTGGCATAGAGAAAGGGATCCTGTAGTTCTTGGTGGTTGAATCAGTCTGATAGTATCTGAAAAAAAATCCTTAGAAAAGGATTTTGATAATAAGCTAAGGTTTTGAGTGTGTTGAAAAAGCAACTACAATGATTTAGAAGAAAGTAAGGAAATCCTAACTAAGTATTTTTTAATTTAAAAATTTCTTTAGAGTCAAAACTGTTCTTCAGTCTTACTGAGCTTTACCTGAGCAGTCTGTTTATTGGACAGTCTAAACAGGGGTGCTGAGGTAATGATGGGTAGAAGGGAATGGTACTAATGCTTTCTTTCACTGCTGCCTTCAAACATGTCTTGTCAAACCCCTGTTTTCGGATTTATGTGGCAGAACTCAAAGCTTGCTAATCAAGTCCAGGTATTAAGGAGGCTGGTTAAGTCTAGGCTGGCTTTAAACTTGAATTGAAAATTCTATTTGAGCATACCCCCTCTCAGACTCTGGATCTAGAGATGGAAGGGGTTGTATTTTGCTCTTTCCTACTCCCCCCCTCTTTATCTATCTATCAATCTATCTATCTATCTATCTATCTATCTATCTATCTATCTATCTATCTATAGATCCTCAAGGTTAACAAAAGGGGTGGAGAGAATTAAAGGGCAAAACTGTTTTTCATCAAGTAGATGCTGTGGTCTTCAGTTGACTAGGCTATCAATGTTTTACTGTGAGATACCAACCTATGTACTGTCTGATGGGGGAACCTAAATGAAGAGGCACCATGGATAAGATCTCTCTACTTAGAAGTTCTCTTCCAAAAAAAGGTTCTGTTTCAATGATTTTTTGAAGTTCCCTTCATTTCCTTTCTCTGTGAATATCCTTTAAGCCTCTTGTTACTAGGGTTCTTTTGCCCATTTTTCACCTTATCTCAATGATCAATGGAAAATGCAGGCCGAAACCGGTTTGGCTCAGTGGATAGAGCCTCGGCTTGCGGACTGAAAGGTCCCAGGTTCGATTCCGGTCAAGGGCATGTACCTGGGTTGCGGGCACATCCCCCAGTGGGAGATGTGCAGGAGGCAGCTGATCGATGTTCCTCTCTCATCGATGTTTCTAACTTTCTATCTCTCTCCCTTCCTCTCTGTGAAAAATCAATAAAATATATTAGAAAAAAAAAAAAGAAAATACAGGCAAAGCATGGGCCAAAGGGTGGAAATTCCAGAAGTTTCACAGCTGAATATTCTCTCTTTCTTTCTCTCATTTCCTTTTCCACTTGCTTAAATAGACAAAATGGTAAATCAGCCAGCTGGAGTCCAACCAGGAAATGAGATGCCAGCTTCTCTCATGTGCGGATATTTCTCATCACCTGAAGGTTGCTTCTCTTGTTCTGATCTGGAGAAAATTTTCAGAAATCCATCCAGATCAACCACTTATAAAATTGTCTTAAGCCCTAACTGGTTTGGCTCCGTGGATAGAGCGTCAGCTTGCAGACTCAAAGGTCCCAGGTTTGATTCCAGTCAAAGGATGTACCTTGGTTGCAGGCACATCCCCAGTAGGGAGTGTGCAGGAGGCAGCTGATTGATGTTTCTTTCTCATCAATGTTTCTAACTCTCTAGCCCTCTCCCTTATTCTCTGTAAAAAAAATCAATAAAATCCTATCTAATAAAAGAGAAACATGGTAATTGGTGTACGACCGCTACCCTTCCCATTGGCTAACCAGGGCAATATGCAAATTAACTGTCAGCCAAGATCCGGCCAGCAGCCAGAGAGCTTGAAACTAACATGAGGCTTGCTTGCTTCAGTGACGGAGGACTCCAACGTTCCCCGCCTGCTGCTGCAGGCCTCTGAGCTGCAACTCTAAGCAACTATGTAACAAATATAGAAGATAAACAAAACCCCAGAAACCTGTTTTAGTCCGCTGGGCTCCAGCCAGCAGGATTGCAACATTGTAAGCAAAGGCCAGAAACCTACTTTCAGCAGAGGAGGCCTAAGAGCTGGAGCCAAGCCTCAAAGCTAAAGCTGGCCCAGAATAAAAAAAAGAAAAGAAAAAAAGGAGCGGTTGGGAGCTTCAGTCACCCCCAGCCTGAAAACAGCCCTCAGCCCCTCACCCAGACTGGCCAGGCACCCCAGTGGGGACCCCCACCCTGATCCAGGACACCCTTCAGGGCAAACCAGCCAGCACCCACCTGTGCACCAGGCCTCTACCCTATATAGTAAAAGGGTAATATGCCTCCCAGCACCGGGATCAGCGGAGCCGAGAGGCCTCCTGGCACCGGGATCAGTGTGACAGGGGGCAGCGCCCAAACCCCCTGATCGCCCTGCGGCTCTGTGTGTGACAGGGGACGGGGCCACAACCTCCCTATTCCCCCTGCTCTGTTCGTGACAGGTGAAGGCGCCCCAACCCCTTGATCAGCCCTGCTCTGTGCCTGATAGGGGGGAGCTCCCCAACCTCTGATCGCCCTGCAGCTCTGTGTGTGACAGGGTGCGGCGCCCAAACCCCCTGATCGGCCCTGCTCTGTGTGTGACAGGGTGCAGTGCCCCAACCCCCCCACCCCCCACGGGCCCTGCTCTGTGTGTGACAGGGTAGAGCCATAACCTCCCCATCGGCCCTGCCCTGAGTGTGAGAGTGGTGGCGCCCCAACCCCCTGATCGGCCCTGCTCTGTGGGTGATAGAGGGCGGCCCCCAACCCCCTGATGGGCCCTGCTCTGTGCGTGACAGGGGCAGTGCCCCGAACCCCTGATTGGCCCTGCTTTGTGCGTGACAGGGTACAGAGCCCCAACCCCCTTGATGGGCCCTGCTCTGTGAGTGACAGGGGACAGTGCCACAACCCCCTGATTGGCCCTGCTCTGTGCGTGACAGGGGGTGGCGCCGCAACCTCCCCATCGACCCTGCCTTGAGTGTGACAGGGGACGGTGCCCCAACCCCCCAATCGGCCCTACCCTGAGCGTGACTGAGGGTGGCATCACAACCTCCCGATTGCCCTGCGCTGTGCATGACAGGGGGCGGTGCCCCATCTCCCCAATCAGCCCTGCTCTGAGCCCAACCATGGGCTGCACCTAGGGATTGGGCCTGCCCTCTGCCAACCGGGAGCAGGCCTAAGCCATCAGGTCATTATCTCCAGAGGGGTCCCAGACTGCGAGAGGGCACAGGCTGGGCTGAGGGACCCCCCTCCCCCCTGAGTGCACAAATTTTTGTGCACCGGGCCTCTAGTATATTTATAAAAATAAAATTGTCTTAGAATTCTCTCTCTCCCCTGAGACATTTAATTATGTGTCAGTAGGAATGGAAGAGGATGATAGTAGAGATAACTGGAAGCATCTTCATAGGCCTCTAGGCTTATGGAAGTACTAGGAATTTTATTTTTAGCATAAACTTTTAGCTGCAATTTTGAAACAATGGAAAAAGTCCTATTCAATTTCAATACTTTGAGGATTACATTTTTGATGCATGGTGGCAAGCCTCTGGCAAAGCAGATAATATAATGGGTCGTGTGTCACTGAAGTGCTTTTGGAAACTTTTGAGGTATCTCATAATGTCCTAATGACAGGTTGTGTTCTTTTTTCTTTACAAAATAAAGAAATCTCGTTGGTAGGTGAAATTTTTAAATTCATTATTCCCTCCCCTCACCTTTTTAAAAAATTGTTCTTGATTACTTTCCTGTAAAATTTTAATACCACAGAGACCTACTGTACAATTCTTTGCATATTATCTAAGACTTTTTTTCACCTCTCCCTCAATAACTGATTTTACCCCCTTGGGGGCAATATTGGACCCATTGTGAATGCATGGGATAAAGCAATAGCCTTGGGACAACAGATTATATTCTTAAATATAATATTGCTTTATAAAAAGCTCAATTATAATAAATTTTATCCAATGTAATTGGTTAAAAGATTAAAATAAACATTTCAGATTACGCAACAGAGTTCTTAGAGTGGAGAAAAAACAGTAAACTGGAACCCTTGGCACAAACATTAGCTCCATTACCAGGGTGAGCTCTAATAATTTCCCTCCTCAGCTTCTAACTTTAGCAATCCCCCAAATCCACAATAATCATAGGTCTTTACCTTCAGCAGATGGCCTCTTTATAGACATTGTACTTCATTCAGATTTAACCTCTGAGGTCAGCACCAGCTCTGTTTCTTCTGATATGTAAGTGTGACCCTTTGTCAAAGACTAGTTTCATTCCAGTCTGGAGTCTCTTATGTCAGAGAGAGACATAATGTGTGATTTTCTGCTTTCACCTTAACGATAAAGATGAACTTCGAATTTTAATTAGAAGTAATAGTCTATAAAGCACTACATAAAAATGTACAATTTTCATTCCCAATACTTAGTCTTATTCTTTCTCATTAGAGAGCCATACTGAACAATGGAGCTTTGCATGCACATGTTAATGGAAGTGCCATGCCTGAAAAAGACCATAAAATGCAAACCCAAAACAAAAGGCTTGAGAAATTTATATAAAGATTTGGGTTTTTATTGTAATCCCCCTGAAATAATGCTATAAACAGTGCCTTTTAAATCAGTGCTATGACTATGGAGAGGAAAATTGGGAAGTAATAACCCATTCCTTTATTCACACTCTCTTTTTACCTCCCCCTATCCCACCACCAGCCAGTCTAATCAGCAAAGAATTCAATTGTAACCATAACTACAAAATTATGGATTAGAATTTAGACTTTTATGGAGTAGCTATATTTTAGAATTCCACCGGAATAAAATACAAAAAGCTGAATAAAAGATAATAAAAAAATAAAAGTGAGGAGGGAAAATGCCAGGAATTAATCTTAACATTTTTATCATAGATGATATTCAGCTCCAAGTAACAGAACGCACCAACAGCTAAGTAAAGAAAAATCCTTGAGATGTGGCAGAAATTATCAAGGACCCACGTTCCTTCCATTTCTCTGTTCTGCCATATGTCCTCAGTGGCTACTTCCCTCATGGTTATAAGATGGCTGCAGCAGTTCCTGGCATCACATCTAGATCTATGAAAGTTCAGATTTTCCTTGTTTGTTGTCTTTAAATCAGTCAGGACTTTTCCTAGAAGGCCCCTTGCTGACATAATTTTCTTCAGCTACATTGGTGTCACATATCCATGCCCGGAACAGTGATTAGCCAAAGGTAGTAGGACCACCGCCATGAGTATGTTAGAAAAATTCCCTAGAGGGTTCCTATGGATCCAACTTCCAAAAGTGGAGCACAGAAAAATAGAAGCCTAAGTAACTTGAGGACTATGCCAGCATGAAGGAAGTGGAATGGCTGATAGATTGGCAGTTATCATTTTCTGTTCTACATTTCTTATTATATTGAACAGAAATAGTTTCATTTATCATTTGAAAGATTTTGAGCTATAAAATTCTTCAATTTCTAAAGCTATTTTATCCATTTTTAGTGAACACTGTAAAGGTGAAGCACCAACTTGCTTACAAGTGAAGTTCAATGTCCACCACAGGTACATTGGTGGATGTTGGGAAAGGAGTTTCAACATATTCCTTCCAGCCAAATGTAATTGATGCCAACATCCATGACCTCTGTAGTATTTTTCACTACAGATCTCTTCTCTAACCAATTCCTCTCAAGCTGCTTGAAAGTCTCCTTTCTCTTAGCATTTGTGACCATTTTCTTCCATCTCACTTTTTTTCTTTCTTTGGTTCCATTTTATCATTCTATTTGATCACCCCCTCCTGAAGTCCAAGACCTTTAATCTGGTTCCTTTGTCTTTATTTTGTACCTTTGGAAATTTCATCTGCTTTCAGGGAATGAATGGCCACCTCTACATAGTTTAGAAATAGTTATTCCTATATTTCCTCTGGGAAATTGTCTCAAATTTAGCATGGCCAAAAGTTATCACTAAATCTTTCTCCCCAAACTGGCTGGCAATATTAACTCAATCACATCATCATAGTGGAAGAACTCAGATTCAAAACTGTGTATCATGACTGACTAGTTTTTATATTAGCTTTTGCATGACCAAGCAAATCCTGCGTGTAAAATACCTGACAAAAATGCCAACTACAAAGTAAAAAGTCAATATGTGTTTGTTCTTCTTGTTGCTATTATACTAGTACAGAATGACATAGTGGGATTATTGAAAAATAGTTATAGGTTTTTCTATTCTATTTCTCCCCAAATCTATGCTTTTCATTTACTTATACCAACATTTGCACCAACTTATCTTACTTATAATATTTGATTCTCTAGTACCTATGCGATTTAACAGTAACATCAACAAAGCTGTACATAATCCAGAATTCCAAGGTTACCTCATTCACTTTTCAGTACAAATCTCTTTTTCCATAGAATTGATCAACTTTTTCTTTCTTCTTTTCTTCTTGCTAATATTAACTCTGACTCTACATTCAGGGTTTAGTACAAGCTGAGAGTATTTAAACCAATGTCCTCAGTGTGTTGATGTGAAAACTAAGCATAATAGACTTGTCCAGGGTTAATTTATCACTGAGAGAGAGGCAGAGCCTGGCCCCAAACACAGATGCTCTGCCTTCCCACTCAAAACTCTTTCTAATTTACCAAATCTATTAATTCAGCACAATATTGCTACTGACTTAATATTAAATTTATGTTCAACCAACCCTTTTGTTCATTTTTTTACATAAATAAATGTAAATTCATCCTTACTGGTATCCTTAAACTTTGACTCAAAATAAGAAATATTAACTTATTTTGCATGTCATAGCTACTGGTCGAACGGTCGCTTTTAGGCTTTTATATATATAAGCATTCCCTAAATACAGAGGCTCAATTAGCTTCAGAATAAGTTCAACAGAAAATATCTATTTTAGTCATGCTTCCTAAGGTTGCAATATTTATTTTCCACCCTGAAGAAAATAGCCTCAATAATTTTTTAATTGTTTTTCAGACCAGTGTTCTGGTCAGTGGGGATCACATACTTAGCTTTATTCTTTATATTTCTACAGATCTTTGAATAAAAATGATATGGTTGACAAGAGTTCTAGGCACCAACTACCTGAAAACCTAATGCCTCCACACCCCCAGAGCATAGGTTAAGGTGTTCACGTTGGTTAGTCACAGGTAATATATTTTGTCTTACTTATATTTGATCAAACATGTGAATTTGGTCTTAGGTAACTTAGTGTGATTTTAACCTGACCCTAGGACCAGAATTGTGTTGCCTGTGGCCTATAGTCTCATAAGCAGTCCCAAAGCCACTCTCACAATGACTCTATTTTATAAATGTGGAGGGAGGAGGAAGAGAAGTTGGAACAATAAACAACCAAAGACATAATCTGCAAGACAAGACATGCTTATCAATAACTTCATGTTCATAATGGCTTCATGTTCAAAGCTTCTACAGCTTTAGCCTTTAGCTTTCCCATATGATGCAAAGACTAATAATTAAGTTCTTGTTATCTGAATCTGTATTTTCCTCTTCCCTTTCTCATTTACATCATAGTCTTCCCATGGGGGGAAGAAAAGAGGTGTGGTCAAGTTAACTGAAAGCCAGAGAAAAAGAGAGGAAATGAGGTAAGAAAACTGGCAGGAAGAACATGTACCATCTTTGTTATGAAAAGTTTTATGTTGTGGACATCTGGATGAATTCAAACCATGTCTATGACCCCATGTCAGATCTTGGTGCCTCCAAATGAGAGACAGGAAATGTAGATATCCAGCATGTAGTCAATATGCAATAAAGTATATACAAGAGAGAATAAAATTAGAGACGTGAGCAGGAAGACATAAATGGCACATCTTTATGTTTGGTTCCCTTTGGCAATGTCTACACCACAGAGATATTTCTCAGCAGTCTTTCATAGCTGTGCATAAATGTTAATGTTGAGTAAATGCTTGAGGTTAAAACTTCAGGTGGCATTGACGAATCATTGAGGAGCAAACAGCCATACAAATATAGTTGCCCTAGAATGATGCAGGGTGAAAAATTAATTTTCAGATGAAAAATTAATTGATCTTAACCGAGGATGGTATACAAATTAGCCATTAGGCTACAGCTTATATTGCATTATACTATTCTGCTGAGATGCTAAGTAGCATGTAGACTAGGGGTCCTCAAACTACGGCCCATGGGTCACATGCATATACAAATATTTTATTTGTTCCCATTTTGTTTTGTTTTTTACTTCAAAATAAGATATGTGCATAGGAATTTGTTCATAGTTTTTTTTTTAAACTATAGTCCGGCCCTCCAACGGTCTGAGGGACAGTGAACTGGCCCCCTGTTTAAAAAGTTTGAGGACCCCTGATGTAGACCATATTTCGGTATCCTTGTTTAAGCCTATACATTTACCTGACTTATATCATTTGTTTAGGAATAACTGGCTATTAATGAAAACAAAACTGTCTCCTGAGACAGAAATTGTTGTCAAATAGTCTCTAAGCTGACTCTGAATTTTTCAACTTCCTCTTCAGTTATTCATATCTCTAGCCTATTTCATTTAAATGCATTGCCCCCAAGGAAATTACTCTCTCTTATTATAACACTAGAGGCCTGGTGCACAGATTCATGCACTGGTAGGGGGCATGGCCTGTGGGGATCAGCCTGCTTTGGAAGTGTTGCTCATCCCTGTCATCTGAGTGGCTGCTCCCATTGTGGGAGTACACTGACCACCAAGGGGGCAGCTCCTGCATTGAACATCTGTCCCCTGGTGATCAGTGCACGTCATAGTGACTGGTCAACCGGTCATTCTGGTCACTCCACTGTTTGGTTGTTGGGCTTTTATATATATATAGATGAGACACAATTATTCATCAGTATAACCCAGGAAACAACATATATGTTTGCTCCTTGAATGTTACTTTAGGAAGAATGAGTTAATTTTCTCTCTTAAAGAGTCCAATAAGATTCTATTATAAATGCGATCATTTATAGCATGATTAATTTCTCATTCAAATCCTACCCTGACATGTCATTTGTTCACTTAGTACAAAGCAGTTATTGATCAATTATTGATATGATTAAGAGCATTTCAGCTTCCCTAAATATAATGATGAACTCTAAATGATAATGATGAACTGCTAACATCAGAGTTGTGTTTTATCTATTATAGCCTCTACTAGAGGCCCGGTGCATGGAATTGTGCACCGGTGGGGTCTCTTGGCCTGGCCTGCATCCTCTCACAATCCAGGACCCTTGGGGGATGTTGGACTGCTGGTTTCGGCCTGATTTCCACAGGCCAGGTGGAAACTGATTTCTGCAGGCCAAGGAACCTCACCAGTGCACAAATCTGTGCACCAGGCTGGTTTCAGCCTGATCCTCGCAGGCTAGGCTGAGGGACCCCAGCAGTGCACGAATCTATGCACCCAGACTCTAGTATGCATATAAGATCTTTGGTTAATCTCTTCTCACCCTCCTCCCTCCCCCTTTCCTCTGACTCATCAGTCTGTTCCATGTTTGTTTGTTTTTTTAATATATTTTATTGATTTTTTACAGAGATAAAAGGAGAGAGACAGAGAGTCAGAAACATCAATGAGAAACATCGATTAGCTGCCTCCTGCACACTCCCTACTGGGGATGCACCCGCAACCAAGGTACATACCCTTGACCAGAATCGAACCCGGGACCCTTCAGTCCCCAGGCTGCCGCTCTATCCACTGAACCAAACTGATCAGGGCTGTTCCATGTTTCTATGCCTGTGTATTGAGCATCTGCCCCCTGATGGTCAATGCATGTCATAGCTACTGGTCGAACGGTCGCTTTTAAGCTTTTATATATATATAAGCATTCCCTAAATACAGAGGCTCAATTAACTTCAGAATAAGTTCAACAGAAAATATCTATTTTAGTCATGCTTCCTAAGGTTGCAATATTTATTTTCCACCCCGGAGAAAATAGCATTATTCTGATCATTTAAAAACAAACGAATGTCTAATTTCTTATCAACCTAAAAAAATTAATAATACAAAACAAAAACCTGTGTACCCAATTGCCTTATTTAGTTTAATCTCTGACCATCTTTCTTTTTTATTTTAATACTAGAGGCCAGATGCATAAAAATTCATGCAAGAGTAGGACTTCCTTCCCCCAGCTGCCGGCAATGGCTTCCCTCTGTCACTGGCTTCCCTCTGGCACCTGGGACCCCAGCTGGCTTCCCTTGGGCTGCCTGCAGGCACCTGGGACCTGGGCCAGCTTCTCTTGTGCTGCTCACAGGCACCCGGGACCCTGGCTGGCTTCCCTCGGGCTGCCTGCAGGCACCCAGGATCCCAGTTGGCTTCCCTCCAGCCCTGGCTTTGTCAAGAAGGACGTCCAGAAGATGTCCAGTCTAATTAGCATATTACCCTTTTATTATTATAGAAAATGCCTATTATTTATTACTAATTTTTATCCTAAAGTCATTTCTACTAACTACTAGCTTGTAATATAGTGATATTAAGAGATTTCCCAATCTTTTACTTTCTGTTGATTGGTTCATATACATATCCTTGTGTTGTGTATGTGTGTGTGTGTGTGTGTGTGTGTGTGTGTATTCATATACTAGAGGCCCAGTGCATGAATCTGTGCACAGGTGAGCTTTCTATGAGTGGCCTGCAGGGATCTGGCTGAAACCCGCAGTCCAATACTGCCTGCAGCTCCTACCAGCTGCTCCTGCTCATCCTGATCCCACATTACCTGCCATGGGCTCATGCCCAATCAGCCCCGATCGGTAGAGGCTCGCACTGCCACAGCAGAACTCGCCAGCTGTGAGTCCTGCCTCTGTTGCCCTCCTGAGGGGAGTGGCCTGCAGGATTGAGCCAAAACCGGCTCTCTGATATCCCCCAAGCGGTCCTAGATTGCAAGAGGGCAGAGGCCAGGCCGAGGGACCCCACCAGTGCAAGGACGGGGCCAGGGAGGGACCACAGGAGGGCTCTAGGGTGTGTCCAGCACCATCTCGCCCAGTCCCGATTGGCCAGACCCCAGTAACAAGCTAACCTACTGGTCAGAGAATCTACCCCCTGGTGGTCAGTGCACATCATAGCGACTGGTAGACCAGTCAACTGTTTGGCCCCTGGTGGTCAGTGAATGTCATAGCGAGCAGTTGAGCAGCGTTAGCACAGCAGCATATTACACTTTGATTGGTTGAACAGTCCACCGGTCACTGGACAACTGGACCCTTAGCATATTAGGCTTTTATTATATAGGACTAGAGGCACAGTACATGAAATTTGTATACAGGGCGGGGGGTGGTGCCTCAGCCCAGGATGTACCCCTTCACAATCCAGGACCGCTGGCTGGCTCCTAATTGCTGGCCTGCCTGCCTCATCGCCCCTAAACACCCCTTTACCTGCCTGCCTGATCGCTCCAGACCACTCGCCTGCCTGCCTGATTGCCCCTAACTGCTTGCCTGCCTACCTGATTGCCCCTAACCTCCTCTGCCTGCCTGCCTGATCATCCCTAACCACTCTGCCTGCCTGATGCCCCAACTGCTTGCCTGCCTGCCTGATCGCCCCTAAGCACCTCTGCCTCGGCCCCGCCACTGCAGCTTCGTCCGGAAGGACATCTGGAATGACGTTCAGAAGATCATTCAGCTGTCCGGTCTAGTTATCATATTATGCTTTTATTATTATAGATATGTGTGTGTGTGCGTATGCATGTATGTGTGTGTGTATATATATATATATGTATATATATATTATAAATAATAATACAAAAACCTACTTTTGTCAAACCCTCTACATATAGTAATGTACATATATCCTATATAATAAAGAGCTAATATGCTAATTAGACAGGAAGGCGGCATGACCTTCTGGACTGACCAGTGGGGTCGGGGGGTGGCTGCGAGGGCCTACTCTTGCACAAATTTTGTGCATTGGCCTCTAGTGTGTGTGTGTGTGTGTGTGTGTGTGTGTGTGTGTGTGTGTGTATATATATACACATATATATATATATATATACATATACATATATGTATATATATATATAAATATTTATATATATTTTATGTATATATGTAATATACTAGAGGGCCGGTGCATGAAATTCATGCATGGGGGTGGGGGTGGTCCCTCAGCCCAGCCTGCACCTCTCCAACCTGGGACCCCTCTGGGGATGTCCAACTGCCTCTCACAATCTGGGACCGCTGGCTTCTAACCACTTGCCTGCCTGCCTGATTGCCCTTAACCTCTCTGCCTGCCTGCCTGATTTCTCCTAACTGGCCTGATTGTCCCTAACTGCTCCCCTGCTGGCCTGATCACTCCTAACTGCCTCTGCCTTGCCCCACACCTGGGACCCAGGATTCCATCCTCTGGCCGGTTGCAGGCACCAGGACCCAGGCTTCCCTCCCTCTGGCTGGCTTCAGGCACCCAGGACCCAGGCCAGCTTCATCCAGGCTGGCCGCAGCCGCAGGGGACTGTGGGCAGGCAGCTTTGTCCCGGCTGCAGCTGCAGGCACCCAGGACCACAGAGCAGGCAGCTTGTCCCTCTCCCGAGCCTCAGCCTGGCTGGTCCCCATTCCGCTCTCAC
This sequence comes from Myotis myotis, assembly GCF_014108235.1. Classification (NCBI taxonomy): domain Eukaryota; kingdom Metazoa; phylum Chordata; class Mammalia; order Chiroptera; family Vespertilionidae; genus Myotis; species Myotis myotis. Next base: position 23,939,679 of record NW_023416390.1, read on the forward strand.
AAGCTCATTTGTGCCTGGCTGGTCCCCATTTCTCTCTCCCCAATGTTGAGTGTCAGCAGTTATGGTGTGACAGCATGAGGGTATGATGATCAGTTGCATATTAGCTCTTTATTATATAAGATATATTTTAAAACACAAATAATTCTACGTTAAGTTTATTGGATTGGTGGGCCTGCTCTGTTTTTATAGATTATTTTATTTTATAATAACGATTAGATAAGTATTTATATTCTCACATTACCAATGACAAAATGCTCATTCTATTTTGTCCTCAGACATGCTATGGCACACAATGTCACCCTCCTGCTTCTAGTGAGCATGAGTTTCTGACAGCTTGTTAAGCCATATTTGTCCAGAATGGCTTTTGGATTCGACCACCTGAGCCAGCAATGCAGTTATTTCTTACCATCCCATCAGCACTGGCTTCCTGTGGGACAGAAACTCAATACTTGTATATTGAATGAATTAATAGATGATTATGTTTTCTTAATATTAAAAAGAAACCAAAAACTGATGTCCCTTTAAATTCTATTATTAAAACTAATGAAAGAAGCTGAGACATCTATGCCAGGTTAAAGTTTCCTTCAATTATTCAAATATAACCAACCCCCTGGTAGTAAAACCCTTTGCCATCGCTCTAATGGGCAAGAAATCCATGGTTTAATTTGCTTCATCTTCTACAGAAATCATCTTTTCCTAGGGACACTCCAAGATAGCTGGGCTTCTTACAATGTAATTTTTCTTTTAAATGCAAGTACAAACAAACGTGCATTTCCAGAGTTCCTTTGAATACACTGATACCTCTTTTAACATTTTCAGAGTAAATGAATTTTCACCACTAATGTAAAAAGATAAGGCCAAATAAATGGACCTCCTGGCAGGTGAGCTAAAGTAAACCTTGTGCTGTTTATTCATTTCTACCTTTGAAAACCAAATGTATAATATTTTCACATATGAACTCATTGATCGCTTCTAAGGAATGAACAATATGCATGATGACCAAGCCAGCCACAAAATGTAGAGATCCAGTTTTAAACAAATATACTGACCTTATAAATAGTATCTTAGGAAAGATACAGAATTGCTTTTTAGATACCTCTGGCAACAATCTACTGACATTCTAGCTCATTCCAGTGAAAAAAGATGGTACAGCAATAAGAAAACAACATCACTCGTAAAGTTAAATAGTTCTGAACCTCACATTCCTACAATAATAATATTGGCCTTTTGCCTCTGTTATAGCAAATGTATTAAATATTCATGCTGATATTTATTTTTTAAATGTAAAACAGAATTAGGATAACAAATAAAGTCTACCATCTGGTGATAATATTGGTTATATATTATATATTTTTTTGTTTCAAGGGCTTTTACATGTTTGATTCAAGGTAGCTTACTGAATAATGCATGAACATCTTTAAAAATGCATTTCAGCAGTTGAGGTTATAGTTGGTTGTCAGGTTTTCATCTTGAACTAATAACATGGTGATTTTCTTTTTGTACAGAACAAAACTATGGAGAAGAGAGCTATTAGAAACCTAATCAGTGTTGAGTCGAAATATTTTTTTGATATAGATTCTCTATCAGTGAGTTCATTTTCTAGAAAGAAACCATAATAAAATTCTCTATAAATGTTAGTTTTTCTGAATATTTTTCTGAAGCATCTTCTTAGGAGAGTAATTTTTTGTGATTGAAAGTAACCTAAGAATAATCTAAAGATTCAAAAAATAACGTATATTTACAGAACTAAAATAAGTAAATGATATAAAGCAGTGGAAGTCAACATAGCTATTTACTAGTGTTCTGCCCTTTTGGAGGGATCATTTATGTCCCTAAAGTCTGCATAAACAGGTGGTACATGTATTTATACTTAACTTTTAAGCTAAATGGATACTAAAGGTTTAGCTTCTTTGTGTAGGGCTCTCTAAGTACTAATTGTGCAGAATGCAGTCACATTCCGGGTTCTGATTCTTAGTTCTGAAGGTTCAGAAACTTGAGTGTGTAAATCTACCTTGTGGTTTTTCATGTTTGGTGGCAAACCACCTTTAATTAAGCAAATCCATTGAAGATTGATTGATAATATAAAATCCCATTTATTAATTTTTAGTGAGAAACATAACCACAAATTAGACTCAGGACTGGCTACATAATCAGCAGGACCCGGTGAAAAATGAAAATGCAGGTCCTTGTTCAAAATGATTAAGAATTTCAAGACAGCAAGAGCAGAGCATTAAGCCAAACGCCAGGCTCTTCTACTGGGCTTTGTGTAATTGCATGGGTCACGTGCCCAGGAAGCTGGCCCTGATTAAACGCATATATCTGCCAAGGATTGCTTGTAAGTACAGAATTAGAGTAAAAGGACTTGGACATACACAGCATTCCTGAGGACGCTGGTTGAATTACACTTTCCAACATTAACAAAGAGTGTGGAAACCCATTAGCATTTCCCACTGTTGGCTCATCTATTTCTCTTCTTGCTCTTCTGTTGCAGCAAGGTGGGAGCTTTCTCCCTCATGTCACAATCCAGGTGGGATAATAACCAGTCTTTTGCAAAACACCCGATCTTCTTAATTGGATTCAGTAGATACCTAGTTTCATAGCTACACGTTCAAAACATATCTTAGGGTGCACTGTATTTTATACTAATGGGCTGTTTTTCAGTAGCTTTCATTTCAGAGGATGGCCTTTCCAAGCCCTACTCCTGAACTCTGAAGAAACTCATTGACTAGGCTTTATTCATTCACATAACACATCATTATTGAGTATCCACTATGTATGTGTTAGGTGCTATCATATTAAACATTTTAGCACATATTTTTGACATATGTTGAATTATATATATTCAACATATACCATTATATATATATATATATATATATATATATATATATATATATATATATATATACATAGTTCTGAATATCAACAAAACCTAAAATAAGTAAATGATTTAAATCAGTGGAAGTCAACATAGTTATTTGTCTGTTATGTTGGGCATATAGATTAGTCAGGGCATGTTTGTTTGAATTAACAAAACCCAACTCAAACTACCTTAAATTAAATAGATAATAGATATATAGATGATAGATAGATATATAGATAGATAGAGGATTGATAGGTAGATGACAGATATATAAAGCGGTTTAAAGTGACTGAATTCAGGAGTACAAAGCATGTTATTAGAATATCTGTTTCTCTCCTCCTCCCCTTCTTCTTTCTTTCCACTCTCTTGCTTTCCATTATTTCATATCCTATGAGTTGGCTTTACTGTAAAGCAGGATCCTTCCATGTGGCTGTAAAAATAGACTCAAGTACTTCCAAGCTCATGTGTCAGGAGAGAACATCTCCCTTATCTGGGTAACAAAAATACTTACGTCAAATGACTCTGATGGGACTCACCGAGGAGGACCATCTACCCCAAACCAGTAACTGTGCCCTGGGGTCTGGAATAGTGATACTTGTTCTCCATGAAACCATGAGTGACATTCCCACTGGGAGGTGGAGGGGCAGTTAGCAAAAGCAAAAGGAGGGGTTTTGTTATGAAAAAAGGAAGAAGAGATTCTTTACAAGTAAAAACAATAGATGTCTCCCCCAGCATGACACAGTAGGACCCTAGAGTTGACTCTAAGGAGAGCTTAAGTTGAACTCTGGAGAAAGCGCTGAAAACCTGTTCTCTGTAGAAATGTGGTCAAACTAATGAAGCCAGAGTAATAATCATTGTGATTCTCAAAGAAAAGCATGAAGCAGATGGCCCTACATGTTTCACAGTTCTCAGAGGAAATGAAAGTTTGCAATTCAGTATAATCAAGTTATCTATTCTGTCCAATTTTGTTGAGAATATAGAGGTCTATTGACGTTTCGAACTTGGTTAAAATGGTTAACCTTTAGGACCTGGAGTTTCCAGTCTGTAAAGTGGGATGAATACTGCTATTGTGCAGGCAGGCATTCATCACACAGGGACTGCTAGTGCTCAGGGTGTGATCTTTCTAAAAGCTGCATCCATCCTTGTATGCCTCTCTGATACTTTCTAAATTCCAGTGGGGCCAACCTCTTCCCATTTCTCCTGTCCCATCCCTGTGAGGAAAGCCCGGAAGCATTTACATAGTTCCATACGCTTCGTATTTTCAGAGTTTATATTTCAAAGTCCTTTTAAAGTCCTTTTAACTTATTTTCTTAAGCTTAATCCTCACAATAAACTTTGAAGAAATGTAACAGTATCTATAATAATAAAAGTATAATATGCTAATTAGACCTGATGACCTTCTGGATGACCTTCCAGAAGAAGCCGCCCTGGCAGAGGCTGCCGCCCTGGCAGCGGGGGCCAAGCCTCTTGCACAAATTTCATGCATCGGGCCTCTAGTTATTATGTAATGCTATGGGCCCTGGCTGGAGATAAGCAGCTGAGCAGTTGATTTGTACACAGGTCTGATAATAATTAATCCTGTCATAAGTTCTGTTTCCATGTCCCTTCATGAGACACAAGGTAGAACACCCACATACCAAGCTGCAGTGCTCCACGGAGGAAAGAGAAGTGCTCCCTTCACTCTCAAGTACCACCCTGCACACACCCCCACACTCAAGGAGTCTGACAGCGCACTCTGACCCATATGACAACACATTGCAAAATGTTGCTCTTGTGTGTATTCTTTATCTGTGGGGTGATGGGATCCTCAAGCTTGTCTCCAAAGCTCCTCAATTGCATCAGGGGACACTTTTGGGAGCCCTGGTAACAGCTGATGCTTATCCCATGGACACAGGAAATGCGGGCCACTCTTTCTTCTGCAGCATTACAGGGATGCTGGGCTGGTTTAAGGGACAGCAGGCCCCACTGCGTATTTATAATTTTAAGCAGACATTACAGTCATAGAAACCCTGAGGTCAGCAAATGCCTGAGAAATACTAGTAAAAACAACAACAACAACACCAGCCCCAGAAAAGCCTGCCAATGGCAGCATTTTGCCAATACTGCCATGGTCACATCAACACAGCCCAAATATTATTGTCTTAGAATGGACACGCAGCCAAGGAGGTTTGTAGGGATCTGGGCTTCTGAATCAAAGGGATGGTGCCGGCAGCAGGCTGATGCTAAGGGGGGCTGCTTGAGAACCAGAAGAGATTCGTAGTGCCCAGGTAAAAGACAGAGAACGTGTATAAGAGTGCGCCCTTTTTTTTTTTTTTTACTTCAGGTGGAGGGGCTGGGGAGGGGGGAAGTTTCAAAAAAAAAAAGAGAAGATGTAGATTCAAGTTCCAGGAACCAACTAAGGAATTTTTAAAATAGCTAGCTCCCTAAATAGAGTGTAAGGCCTGTCTGCAGCGTGGGACCTTGGAGGTGTCACCTCTCAGGAAATGTACCAGTGCTCTCAGAAGTCTTTCATTCTCTCTCTTAATAGATCCTTCCAGCACTTTGATATCCTCAAATATCTCTAATGGCAGCAACGTCCCCAAAGGACCAGTTGGTAGGTTTCTGTTTTCAAAATCTAATGGTTCCTCCCATAGCTTGCTCCTCAGAGCCTCCTGAAAGCAACAGGGGTATCTTTCTGTTCTCCAAAGAAGAAACAACCGTGATTCTGATTCTAGGTCAGATTTTTTTCTTTTCTTTAAGTAGCTGAAAGTTGGTCAAAGCAGTCAAAATTAAATTTATGAAACTTCATGAGCATAATCTTGTTTTCATTAAGTAATGGCAACAGAAATAGCTTATATATTATTGACTTCAGGTTTAATTTAATCCGTTTTTTAAAATCTTTCAATACTTCCTCATGCTCACCAACATACTTTTTTTAATTGTATCTTATTTTTAACTTGTCAAATCTGAAAATGCTTTAGTCAAACCTTTCTACCCCGCAAGTTCAGACACTGGTCTCAATTGATACTTTTTTATTTTTTATTTTTTTCTGCTTAACCATTCATTCAAAGCTGCCCTGAGGCAAAAACAGAAAATCAATGGTATTTGCCTACAGTGACCCTTTATCCACCTTTCATCACGTTTCTACTACTCTTTTTAAGAGCCCTTGCGTTTCCTTTTCTTAATCCAGTGTTCTTGAACTTCTGGCCTCTTCACTTGTAGAATACCTTCATTGGCCTACACCCTGGCCAGTTGCCCTAGAAGCCCTGGAAGCAGGGGCTGTGGGAGAAACCTACGTGGGAAACCTCTTGCTAACACTCACAAGCTGTGAGACTCTGGACAACTCAGTCTCTCTGGGCCTCGCTTTTCCCATCTATAAAATGGAACGATACTTGCTCAAATATGCCCTCTCAAAGCCCTCCTCACACTCATTTCTTCTCAGCTCATTTTCATCTCTTCACCTCCAGCTCTGTTCCATGCTAGCTTAACTTTCTTTTTTTTTTTTAATATATATTTTTATTGATTTCAGAGAGGAAAGAAGAGGGAGAGATAGAAACATTAATGATGACAGACAATCATTGATCAGCTGCCTCCTGTATGTCCCCCTCCACACCTCAATGGGAACCTAGCCCGCAACCCGGGCATGAGCCCTGACGGAATCAAACAGTGACCTGGTTCATAGTTCGATCCTCAACCACTGAGGTTGGGCTAGGCTAGCTCATCTTTCTGCTTCAACAAGTCTCAGCAGCCTACCTAAGAAGCCTCTCGCCTCTCACTCTAAGTACCCTTTTGTTTAACTGACCCCATTGGTGATTATCTTATGTCATTTTATCACTTTATTTATCTGTTGAATATTACTTTTTCGGGGGGAGGTGGTAGGGTCTGCCTCTTTTATTAGATGGTAAGCTTCATCTGTGAGGACAGGGAACTCTTTCTAGCTCCTTTGTCATTGCTGTTTCAGACCCTAGTACAGAACAGAGTACTTGGCACCTGAACATCTCAATAAACATTTTGTTTACCTTCTGCTAGTATGTGTGGAAATAAACTGAGACCACCTAAATTAGAACAAACAGAGGCTGTTTATCCAAACTGTGCTATAGCTGGGGAGTCAGCCACCATGATTTGTGTTTGGCGGAGACTCAAAGGCTTTGGGGTAGGTGGAACGTTTTATAGTGTATAAGTATGCACCAATTGGTGGTTGTTGGCATAGAAAAGCTGGAGATGGGCCATCTAGAAGCAGGGAATTTTATAGGATTGGTTTGGGGAGCATATTTGGCTTTCTCTGGCTGGTCCTGAGTTAAAAGCAGGGGAAAAAAATAAAGTAGCAATCACTGACCAAGTCCTAATGTTTGGGGGAGAGGTTGTAGGTCAGATTTTTATTGTCATAGGTGGTCTGGCCATTGTTCGTTTGTACATTCTATCTATCACATTTTCTTCCTGTACCCAGAGCAGAACCTGCATGGAGAGACTATATTAAGGGATAGAGTTTGAGGGATATCCATTTCTAAGAGAATTGGAATTTATTAGAGCTATTGAGGACTTAGAATGGGTAAGAAATAAAGACCATTGGGGAGGGGCTATGTTTGGAGGCAAAATATTGCATTGCTTATATTTAAATTATACTTCAGAAATAGCTCTGTTTATCTATTCTTTTTAAAATATACAAATAATTAAAGAGGTTAACTTTTCAAAGATATTAAGCTCATTTAAAAGACCAAACAAGAGACCCTGCAGTGATGCCCATGCCGTGATGCTTGAACATACCAAATACATTCACATGTCTGCAGTGCCTTTGCTTGGGATGCTTTGCCCTTCTCTGGTCCCTGACCTTCCAGATGAACTCCAAGAGTCATCCTCCTCCATGCAGTTATTGCCAGCACTAGGCTCACAGCTCTTCCACTAAATGCCCAATTCTCTTACCTGTGTTACTCAACACTTAATGACATTTTACAGTGGAGTATTTCTTATGTTCATGTTCTTTATTGTCAATAAAACTGAAAGGTTCTGTGATTTTTTTGTATCCTCCACAGTAGCTATAACATATAAACACTCTATTCATTCAGCTGTATAAATGACAATAGAAATCAATAGATGTTAAAATTTAAAGGAGACAGATATGAGTATTTTACCCTGTGTATGTGAGAATAGAGCTACACAATATTTAATGACATTGGCTTGGGTAAGGCTGTGTGCTTCAGATGGAACCTGGTTGTATCACAAGCAAACATTCTTAGGTGAGTTTTTAAACTCCCTAAACTTTGTCTCCCTCCTTCATAAAATTAGGATGGTAATGTATACCCTTTACATAAAATATTGTATAAAAAGTATCAGTGAACCAGTAAGTGATCAATGAATGTAAGTTCTTATATTGTTATTTTAAAATTAACTAAAATCATATGTTTAAATTTGTTAGGAAGGATATATTTATAAAATATATAGTTCTAAAAGTTGGTGTGTAATGAATGCATTTGGGTTCTTTTTGAAAGTGTTTTAATGGACACAAAGATTAAATATATTAAATATACAGATAATACCTTAGCATATTATTTATTTTGGTTGGCATCAAACCAGAAGAGTCATAGGAAGACTCATATATTTATTAAATATCTTGGCTCATTTGAAAAATAGAGATAATGACACTTATTTCAGTATTAATAAAACGTAAATGTGAAAGGACTCTGTTTCTGGCTATGATTGATAGGCTGATAGCAGACCAATATAGCACTAAGAAGAACTGAGAAAGTCAGATAAAATACATATAAGTAAATCTGGACATTGAAAAATAGAAGGCTAAGATCCCAGGGAAATAAAAGTGACAATAACTAAGACAAGATCAACTTCTACAGGATTCTTTTTCTTTCAGGCACTTGAGAACTTTTGAAATGAGTAAGAGATTGTGAAGTCAGGCAGAAGAAGGCTGCCAAGAGGCAGTGGGGCCAGCAGAGATTTTGTAAGTATCATAGGGCTGGAAGACAAAAACAGGAGTTCAGGCCAATAGACATCAGGGGTTTGAGAAACCAAGATCATAGAAAATAAAGAGGCAGAGAAAAGCAAGCCTGAGGTTATCTGTACTCCCCATTAGGCATTTGCCAGTTCCTTATTGAGCAGCGTCAGAGGTTAAGAAGCTAAGTAAAAAGCAGCTGTCAAGAAGAGAGTTTTTGGCAATCTTACAACACTGGGTAAACAAAAATTAGAATTCAGGACTGCCAAGAAAAGGAGGTTCTAGTAAATACTGAGTCTTTCAGTTGGGACCCTTGGCAAGCTGCACTCCGTATATCGGAGGTGAAAAGTATACCAAGACTTAAAGAGACTGCAAATTAATGTTGGGTTATATCATTTTCTGATTGGATTGAGACAAATCCTCCTACTTAGCTGTAGGATATGGTGAGCCTTCACTGTAGCAAAAACATTGCTCAAAATCTATCATACTTGTCACTGACAATGCCTGGCATGCAAATAAAATTCCTATGCATAGCAATAAATATCACCCCCAAGTCAAAAGACAATAATGTAAGAAGTAAAATGTATATTAGAGTTTTCAGACATAGACCTCTAATTGATTTAAATTACCAACGTAAAAAACAAAACAAAACAAAAGATGACAAAATGCACATTTCAACAGGTCAGAGATCTGTTTAATATTCAATTGAAAATGTACAGGCCTACCAAGAGACTAGTTGATGGGACTGAAACCAAGGGAAAAAGGGTCAAAAGAGGCATGAATGGTACAGATCTGGAGTATGTGGACAAGGACCTTAAGTAGCTATTAATATTTCCAAGGAAATTGAGAAAAAGATGGACAAAATAAATGAAATAGGAATTTCAATTGAACAGCGTCATATAAGAATTTGATATTTAATATAAGATTATCTATGTTAGAATGGGTTCATACTTCTATTAGTCATAAAAAGTAGGGCTTATCACTTTTCTCTAATCCACAACAAAGTTGAAACCATTATTGCAAAGTTGAGTCTCAGTCATCTCTGGTTCTCTTTTATTCTTGGGATGTAACCTTCAGGTCATTTGATGGAGACCCTGGGCGTTCACAAAGGTGCAGTGCCTGGTGGGCTCTGCAGTCTAATCTTAGTCTGCTCAACTGTATGGGACTGAGGAACATTCTGCTTTATCTTCAGGTGTTTGCAACTTAGCTTTTTATTCTCTCATTTAAACACAGCTTCATAATTTAACAAACGTGTTGACAGGAAAAGTGGCTGTATGCTGGAGGCCCTTATAGTCCCCATTTTTGTCTCTCCAGCTTTATAGAACTGTGCAAATGCTCACAAAGAACTGCCATGTCTCGGCCCCCTTCCCAGGGAAGATTCTGGATTCTCAGCCTGTTTTCCACACCAAGAACCTGCAGATCCCCTTAGCAACCAAAGCAGTGACACATGGTATACTCACATCTCTCCCCTCTCTGGAAGCTTAGCCTTTCTTTGTCCTGTTGTTTCAGCATCTCTCTGATGCCTTTAAATAAGTCATTTTTATTTCATGTAGGTTTTGAGCTGATCTGAACACAAGCGTTTGTCTTCCTTAAGTTAGTGCTTCCTGCTTAATATGACTAACAGTGCCAGGGGTTGGCAAATATCAAGCAACTGTGACTTGTACGTACTGCAACTGGGTGTAAATTGTACAACACTTTTGGAAAATTGGCGTTAATATGTATATCCAATGACATAGCAATTCTCTTCCAAGATTATACTAACGTAAGAAATGCATCCATATGTTCACCAAAGGACATACTCAAGAGCCTCAAAGTGGAAACTTCCCAAATATATCCATTGCAGAATGGATATATAAGTTGCATTACATTTATTCAAAGTGAGAACAAAACCACAACCACATACAATATAATAAATCTTATAATATTTGGCAAAAAGTCTAGACACAAATAACACCTGCATTTTTGAAGAAAAAAAAGCATTGCAAACAGCAAAGCATCACACATATAAAGAATTATCATTGCTAAAATTATAATAAAAACATAGAATATTGCTATGCTCTGGGAATTTTATTCCACATAAATTTAAGTTATAATATGCCATGTAATTTCAGTGAAAACCCATACACTAAGATAAAAAAAAATAAAACATGAGAAGAAAAACAGAGCAAAAATTGCATATCAGTCTTGAGATAAACTTAATGTGAGTCTGAAGACACTGCTAACAGCACCACAAGTTGCTTTTCATTCCTCTAAACTATGAAAAGCAGCCAACGTGTTCAACATCCCAGGTTTTTATCTTCTTCTTTTTTTAAATCCTCACCGGAGGTGTATGTTTGATTGATTTTAGAGAGCGAAAGGGAGGGGGGAGGAATAGGAAAAGAGAGAGAGAAGGGAAACATAGATTGGTTGCCTCCTGATATGTGGCCTGTCATAGGACTGAACCCACAACCAACCGAGCTCCCAGACAGGGTAACATCCCAGTTTTGATCTGCAGGGCTCAAACGCATGGCTGTACATTTTTGTCTTGCTTTGGCTTCATATATGCCTCCCATTTTTGTCACTTATGTTTGAAAGCGTCAGATTCTAATTTGAACTGCTATGTCTTGAATCCGATATTAGCAGAGTTTAAGGAATATAGTGGGTGCATCCCATGGCTTGCCTCAGTGTTTTCACAATGACAGGAACCTCTTGCAATGATCAGCTGCTCCTGATCTCACCCTGTGGTTAGGCATCAGAGTACCGCAGTTCTACCCTGCACAGCATTACTTTTCCAAAGGGAATGTTTTGAGAAATACCTAAAACAGAAGGACCTTCGTTAAAGTTAAACAATGCCAGTGCTTACTAGTAGAATAAGCTTACTATCAAGGACAAGCTAGATATTATACTTGAACAAGTCTCATAAATATTATATATGAGGTTGGTTTGTCTCAAAAATACACATTTTTGATTGTAGAAATGTCAACATGCTTGGTAAATGTAACTTGTCTGAACCCCAAGTGGGGGACTATTGCACACAAGAAGTTAAATATTTTTGCAGCCAGACGTTGCACTTACTGCTTAACACATCTGGAATATTACTTCTTAGTACAACCAGGCTGCTGATTTTTTTTTTGTTTTAAGAAAAAGAATATCTTTATGTTGGGTGATTTTTTTTTAATCTAGAACTTTTCAAAATATCTCTTTATTTTGATATAATTTCAAACCAAAAAAAAATTTAAGAATAGTACAAGGAATTTTTATATATCCATATACCCATATTCAACAATTATTTACAATAAAGATACCCTCTTGTTTTCCATGTTCTCTCTCTCTCTCTCTCTCTCTCTCTCTCTCTCTCTCTCTCTCTCTCTCATCTCCCTCTCTCTTTCCTTAAACCACTTGAGAATAAGTTGAAGATATCATGCCCATATCCTTCATTCCTAAGTACTTCAGTGGTTATTCCCTAAGAACAAGAAGTTCATTAGCCCTTCTTTACCCTTCTTGACTTTGATGTTTTTTTAACTAGTAAAGTCAATTAGTTTGCAAAATATCTCTCAATTTTGATTTGTCTGTTGGCATTATGCTGTAAGAAAGGGCTTTCACTTCTTTTCCATCAACTTATTCATTTATTAACTTATTGAATTACCTTATTATGGACTAATAGACTTATATTTTAATGAATAGGTTGTAATCCACCTTGTGTCATTAGTTATTCTTACACTCAAAATGTTCCGGATTGGCTGTGACTTCAGCTGGCTCCTGTGTGTGTGAGTATATGGGTGTAAGTGAGAGTGCGCTTATGTTTACATACCCTTATCATCTTTGAGAACTTTCTTACTCCTGGATCAAAAATCAGTTCTTGACTCATTTTTCCCAGGTCTTACGTAAGCTGTTTTATTTGTTTGTGTGTTTGTTCGTTTTCTCAAAGGACCCCTGTTTCGTTTGTTTGTTTGTTTGTTTGTTTGTTTGTTTGTTTCTTAATGGAGTGTGGTATTTCCCAGTATGTCACTTCTTCTAGAAGACAGAGATGGAAAAACTTCTATGCATGCCTCTATATTTTATGTATATCTACATTTATATCTATAGCTATAAAAAGCTAGAGTTTATATTAGCCCCTTCAATTTCAAACTACTATTACAAGGCATATTCTAGTCTTCTATCTTCCCATCTGGAACTATTTCTACTCTATCAGAAGTGAATTTGCTTTTTCTCTTTCTTGCTTCTCTCTCACTTTATCCTCATTTTCTCTTTTATTTCTATGTATTTTTTTCTTTTAAAATTTACTAGTTATAATATTTCAAAAGTTTTAAAATATTACGTCAGTGTTAAAGAAGACCAAAACATTTGATGCATTACACACAATTCCATAAAATTAGTGACTCCAGTTTTGAACAATGCATTTTACCTATGCATATGTCTGCTCTATCTAATGTATGTTTTAAATATTTCTATCCAAAGGGAATTATTGTTTCTTAATTATGGTTATGTAGAGGTAAAAAGAAGATAATTTATTGGGAAAATTTATCCACTAAGTGGTAGGTGTCAAATTAGATAATTCTCTGATTTTGTAAAAGTTTGGTGGAGAAGGAGCTTCTTTCATTGACATTGTCAGCCAGTATTTATTGAGTGCCCATGGAATGTAAGCCCCCCCATTATAGTCTTCATCTCCATTTAACCTGGCAAGAATGCCCAACACCCTTTTTAAAAATGATAACTTTCTAGGAAAATTGACAATATTATGCCCCAATGTCTACTCCTAACCCCCTTTTTGAAAGTGTAGTCCACAAATAATGGTTTATGGAGACATGAAAATATTTGAAAATGACAAGTATAAAACTTCTGCTTACAGGTGAATGTGAGCTGCATTGCTCTACAGTTGGGAGAAGAAGAATGTGTCTGATAGGAGATGAGACAGAAAATAACACAATAACTATCTAAATAAATAAATAAAATTAGAGGGGATAACACTGTTTTTGTGAGGGTCTGTCTTTCAAATAACACATGACTTAGAAGTAATATTTCTTACTCATAAACCAGGTGTAAGGACAACTGTTCTTGTGAGAATTTAAAGCAGAATTAAAAGGTAACATTGGGGCTGATGAAAGAAAAGTAACAGAGTTACTTCTGGACCTATGCTTCAGAACAGACCAGGGAAATGTCATGATGAATATTGAATATGAGGCCAAAATGTTATTGCAGCCTTTAGTCAACAGATCTAAAATGAGCATATAACCACCCAACTCACAAAGGTGCTTAGAGGTCTAGAAAGCCTCATCCATGTATAGTTTCATCAGAGAGAACCATGGCCTCAAGAGGGAGATGAAAATATGATACATGAGTTACTGTAGTAACAGAAATCAGAGTCCCTAGGAGCTTAACACTGTCCATTGCACACAAAGAAACACACGTTAAAACAAGGGCCCTGTCTTTTGTTGTCATGGCTGGGATTTACTTGATTGGGGTATTGTCTTTTACCCTTAATTAGATGGAGAACATTGCTACATATTCTGTATACTGCTGCGTAGGAATGTGCAAATACCAACAGGTGAGTGGGAGAAAAACCTGGGAGAGTAACAATAGTAATACAACTGCAGGAAAGGTGGGCAGCCTCAGGTGTCAGTATCCATGAAAGCCACACCTGACAACCCTGTGGATTGGGACACCTGGCTTCTGACAGGATGCCACCCACTCAGATAGATCATGAGGGTGATGGAAAAGGTCATTAGGGCCAGTGACCTAACCTCAATCCTATAACAGAAATCCTGTCACTGGTCATCTGCTAGGTGCCAGGCTCTTAATTTGCCTTTGTAATGAGGACATGAATTAAGATAAGTTTATTTCCATTATACAAAGGGGAGAATTAAAGGTACCCTAGCCATGACTTGCCAATCACAGATCTGATGGGCTTTCCACTGAACTGTGTTGCCTTGCTTGAGGCTGAATGTTATTAATTCAAATGAATTTAAAATGCAGACTTGCCATTGCCAATGGTCAAAAGTCAATTTGGTTAACGGTGACTCACTAGCCAAACCTACAAATACTCTCCTTATTCTCTCTAGTGAAACTATCTCTGGATAAATTTAAATAGGTTTTTCTTTTCAGAAATGCATGCAACAAAAATAACTTGAGTTAAAATAACCCGTGGAAATGCCTGTCTTTATAAACTGCATCTCAAAGAATGGTAGTATAATGTTTGCCTTCAAAATGTATAAATTCTGTGGCAAATTAAGTATTCTGTTGTGGACTTATGGATACACACTTAATACAGTTTATAGAAATGAAGGCAATGAGTAACTGATTTGAAACTAAATTAAAATGCTACAGAAGTCATGTTTTTCAACAAATCTTATTGAAACTGAGATGCCCTTCTTTCTACCTTTAATCTCCCCCTTTTTCTCCATCAGCCTTTTACAATGTCCTGAAGACAACTTCATAAAACATAGAGCTGACTTTGTCACTCACCAACTTCAAAATGATGGCAACCATGGCCAATAGAATAAATCGCAGACAAAACTTTTTCACCTTATCTTTATATGCTTTATCTGATTCTGCTCCAAAGCTTGATATTCCCATCCCACTGCTCTTGTAGGCTGATATAAGCCTTCCCTGCACCCATCTGATCTGAGCCTCTTTGTGCCCTGGGTCACTGACATAAATAAGTGTCATCCACTCTCCAGCCCATCCTGTTAATCCTCTTAAAGCTTATTTGAAGCATCACTTTCTCTATGAAGCCCTCTTTGACCTTCATCTCCTATTAAAAGGAGAAATAATCACTCTTTCATTCATATTCCTCTAGAACAGTGGTTCTCAACCTTCCTAATGCCGTGACCCTTTAATACTGTTCCTCATGTTGTGGTGACCCCCAATTTCATTGTTACAAATTAAACATAATTAAAGCATAGTAATTAATCACAAAACCGATATGTAATTATATATGTGTTTTCCGATGGTCTTAGGTGACCCCTGTGAAAGGGTCGTTTGACCCCCAAAGGGTCTCGACCCACAGGTTGAGAACCGCTGCTCTAGAACATTCTTCTTCTATATGTCTATTCCACTATTTCTCCACTATAGCATAAACACCTTAGGAACAGGTGCCATTTTCAGCTTCCCATGTTGGCAAATATACACCCACACAGTAAGTGCTCAGTAAACATAGGTTGAAAGGCAGGAGGAAGGAAAGAAAGAAGATCAAGAAGGAACATAGGAAGAATGGGTTAACTTAATATAGTTTAAAAACAATAACACAATTACTAAACCCAACACAACTATCTATGGGATGGAGAAGAGAGAAGAGAATCATTTGCTTATTTGTTCATAGATATAGAGGGAAACTAAAATATGAGCAAACTTGAGTTTGATTGCTTATGAAAGAATACCTACCTAACTAGAAGTAACAGATAAAACAAGTTTAAAAATAAGGAAATGGATTTAATGAGACCTGAAAACTGTGCCAGCTTTATAATCCACTTAGGTTAAACATACAAGTAGAAAATAAAAATTGGTTCCTTCATTAAACATGTCCCAATATCCAGATGTTTGTCATAGTGATAGACAAAACATCTAGACGATGGATTGAATTTTATTGGCCACTTATGTGTTTTGATACAACTGGTGATGTTATGAGTCTGGAGTTGTACATAAAAGCACCTGCATTTATTTATCTTACAGTTTATAGAGTAAGCCATTTTCCAGGAAGGAGAGAATGCCAACATAGTTCAACAAAAGAAATATAAACATGATTTCCTTTGAGTACAGGATACTTGATGTCAGTTCTGATTGCTAGTATGAGAGTTTGTTAAGTTTCCTGGACAGGTTTCACAACAAAAGAAGAATTTTTTAGTCCAAAGGCATACCTAGTTTTCCAATATGCTGGCTCAAGGGTAGGCCAATCACTTCAAATTATTTGTGGTTGTGTCTTTTTCAGGGTTGGGTAAATTACTATAAAAAAATAGTTTGAATTACAATTCATAGTAAATTTTATTTTTCAAAGATGGCTGTACACTGTCCCTATCCCACAGGTTTTTCTCACATTGTGATTTCCACATTCCTCTTAAAGAAATATGAGGGTCATGTTCCCTTCTCTTGCATAAGGGTGACCATGTAATTAGGGGAGAAGTGGAGTTTTGTGACTCCTGAGTCTGGAGCATGAGAGTCTGGCAGTGGTGGGTGGGGGCTAGGGACAAGGCCCTTGCACAAATTTCATGCATCTGGCCTCTAGTTTGACATAAAAGGCTAAGAGAAATAAATTGACTTCCATAAGGTGATACAGCTATTTAGGGACAAAAGGAGGTTAGAATCCAATTTTCTTGACTTCTATTTTTAGAACCTTTTCACTGTACTAGGCTTCCTTCATTCTTTGACCTACTGTCTGGATCTTAATTCTTTCTTACTTGACTTCTATTAGACAGTATTCCTTTGTGAAAGTCACTGCCCAATATATTAAGACAGAGCCTTCTGTTCTGACAGCTACTGGGACTGCCTCAGGATAGGTTTATTAGCCTTGAGAAATACACCAAAGATATTTCAATCTTCTCTCCTATAAATAATTTCTCATTGCATTTCACTTTTTTGTCATAAAATAACTCAAACTTTATATAAACCTGAAGTTTTCAAACCTGCCAGTCTTATAGCAAAACATTGTTTTTCAACAAGGAGCGCATTAAGAAATAGAACACGACAGTGAATTTTTATGCAATTGAAATCATTACTTCATAAATTGTCTTAATGTTGGGTTCCTCCAGAAGTAGATTCTGAATCAAATATTTGAATACAAACATTTATTATGGAGGTGATTCCAAGAGGTGCTGGGGAAATATTGGTATCTGAAGCAGGGAAAGGGCACAAGACAATAAGCTCGTATTATCAACCAGTTTATCACTTTGGGCAACTGAGGTTCTGACTTGATCGGGAACTCTAAAAGACTGCAGATTACACCTCAGAGATGGTTCAGCAGAAGGGTGAGGAAGCTGGACTATCCTCCCATCCCATCAGTCATCAGTTGAATCCTTCTCCAAGGAGCATAAAGACTCTGGAATTCCCCACCTGCCCTGCACACATGTGAAAACAGTAAGAAAGCCCCTAGGTGATGAATCATAGGTATGTGCATTAGGACACTTTTGCTATGTGCTGGACAGTTATGTGACAAGGATATACGTGCAGGGCACTGACGGTGTCCACTAAGTGGGCCACATAATAGTTAATTTTGAAAGAGAATCTCTACTTAGAGAATCATGGGATTTTTATTTCTCTTTGTAATTTCACTAATAAAGATGTAAGCAAGTTATTATGGTAAACTTTAAGCCCCCTGAGAACAAGATTCATATGTTGTTTATTATTGTACCTTCAAAAGCCTTGACCATAACAAATGACCAGTAAATATTTAATGGTGTGTTTGTTATCAGTGGACTCAAATACTTTGCTGTAAACTACATTACGAATAACTATGCCATGGCAAAGAGCACATACGTTGGAATCAGAGTGTTTAGAGTATAGCCTGCCTCCATCCCTGAACTTTTTGACTTTGGATAAGTTTCTTAATCTCTGATATTTGTCTCATCTGTTGCATGGATATGATTATAATTCTGATATAATGTGTCGCCATAAGGATTAGATCAGATAACCCATGGGAAACAATTATCACAATGCCTAACACTTGTTAAATGCACATGACCTATTAGCTAATAATATCACTGATTATTTGAGAAATGAACATTAAGACTGACCAACATCCAAAGTGACCATATTAGAGTTGGTGAAATCAAACTTCATATATATGTATGGTTATTATAAAATGTTTGCGATCTTGTTTGAGGCAGAATTGTCAAAACTGATCAGTTTCCAATAAGAGGTAGACATAACTTTACCCTGATCTTTTCACTTTTTAACATTGTATTTTCAAATGTTTAACTTATTTGAGGAAGTAGCCCTATGTTTGGGGTTAGGTAGACATGTCAACACAAACCATTTGAGAAAGACAGTTTAAGGTAGGATTTCAAATATTATTTTTCAATTGTACAGATAACAGATTTTAACATACTTGAATACCAATTGTTCTAGCTCTTGGTTTTTTTATTTTTGTAGCTTCAATTTCTGTTAGTGGCTCATTTATCCTAGAATTCAAGGTTAGATTTACTTTTTTGCTTTCAATTGTTTGTTAAAGTCCTACTAGGTCAGATGCATCATACAAGATTCTTGAGGTCACTAGGCCATTTCCTGCCTTTATGTGCAATACTGACTATAAACTAGGTAGAAAGGAATTTTCATAACATTCTCAAGAATGCACTGCCATAATAAATAATATTCAGTATGCAGCATATAACTTAAGTACATTTCCTCCTCTTTCATCCCCAATGGAAATGAAAAAGCAGTAAGCTTTGTGAATATAGTTGAAAATTACCATTTATTTATTTGGTCTGGGTGAGATGGTCTGTGGTCTTCTTATCTTTTGAGGGAAGCAGTAAAAGACTGTAGAAAGTTTACTTAATAAGGGATAAGGAAATCTGGAATATGGTTTTAGCTTTGCTTTCTAAGCCTTTGATTCACTGATATCACAGACACAGCTGATATATTCAAGCCAATAATATTTTCATTCAGTGATATAAGACTATAGATCAGTTCAGGAATTTAGATGCACCTAAAAAAAACATCTAAGTAAAGTCTATGGAGATAGGTATAGAAATATAGCCACCAATTGCAGACATGGATCTGAAATTATCGAGTAATCTAAGGTGGGCAGCATTAATCCAAGTAGCATTATTCTATATTGAGTCCAAGATGTGAGGTTTCTATTTAAGCAAAGTTTAACATATATTCCAGCAAATGAACATAGCAAGTAGTCAGTGAAGATCTCACCTACTTAAAGGTGATGCAGTAAAAAGAGAAAGAAGTCTAGTACTCCAGCTTAGTGCCTGGGTTCCAGGGAGAAGACAGAGCCATGAGAATAAGAAACATGGGCTGTGAAATACAAGAAATGTGACATGCAAAGACAGGATGATGGCAATGTGGAGGGGGAGACTTGGTGAGAAGGGATTGAGAAAACTTCTTCATAGGGCTCCAGAAGCAAAATTGGTCTCATAAATTGATGAGAGATAAGGAAATGCTTGTATTATATTGCTAGGTAACAAATCACCACAAAACTTATCAACTTAAAACAATACCTGTTTTGTTTCACCATTTCAGTGAACCAAGAATATATATAGGCAAAGGTGTCCTTTGGCTTAGAGTGTCTCTCAAGATTGTGCTCAGTGTGTTTTCAGAGTGGTGATCTCATCTGAATGCTCACATGATAAGGACCTGCTACCAAACTCCATGTTATTGACAGGTTTCAGTACCTAGAAGGCTGTTGGATTGAGAGCTTCATTTCTTTGCTGGCCGGTGACTGGGGGCCACCCTGTTTCGCTTGATGTGTGCTTCTCCATAAATCAGTTTAGAACATGGCGTCTTACTTCCTCAAAACCAGCAAGGAAGAGTGCCTGCTTACAGGATGCAAGTCAAGATCTTACACAATCTATTAATGAAAGTGAATCTCAACACTTTTACTGAATTCTGTTTGTTAGAAACAATCACAGGTCCAACCCATGCTGAAGGAGGGAGGGGGTTACACAGGTCATGAACAACTAGCAAAGGAGAAAATTGGGGATCATTGTAGGGGCTGTCCACCACAGGGATTTAGCATTTTATTGAGTATTTACTATGTCAAGATATAACACTAGGCACTGTTGTATATAATATTTATTTACCTAGAGGTTCAGCTTTTGAGTTGTATGACCTTTAGACCATGGAATTAGGAAGGATAGTACAGGAAATGAAGTAAAAATTGTGTCCTTTCTTCACCTCAGTTTCCTCATTTATAAGAAGACAGAGTCTGGATCAATGTCTAATCCATTTCTTTTATTTCATCCCTTCAGGGTTTACATAAGCCTGTTGTTGAAACCTTTCCCAGATCTCTAGATTCCTTTTTAGTTCTGGAATCTGATCTTGTACTCACTTTTCTATAAAGAGTCATAAATGGTCACAATAGTCTACAAACTGCATGCCATCACATACAGCCACGATGTTTCTGAAAAATGGAGTACAGTCCACACTTTTGTGTACCAAATAATTTTCCATTAATTATGAAAATTTGTCAAAATTAAGCCTATCCAAAAAATTGGAATAAAAAGGAAAGCAAAGATACACGCAAGAAGGAAAGGGTGAAGGAGAAGGAAGAAGAGGGGAGGTGGAAGCAAATGATATTATTGAACACTGTTTTGTGCCAGACAGAATGCTAAGAGCTATTTGACCCTTTAAATTTATTTTGAAATTCAAGCAACTACTTTTTCAAAGACTCACTCATATGTTTTATATGCACTTCTTGTCTTTTAAAAATTCCGGCCCTGTGTGTTTCTTTCATTTTCTCCAATATTCAGTTACCATCCCATATCATCCAACTCCCCTCCTCATTTCCTTCTTGAAACTAATTTTGTAGAAAACATATCACATATGCCTTTAATAGTTTATATTTGTGTGCCCAATAAGTAGGAGGAAATATCCCCTCTCAAAATTTCCATGATGACTAGGATTCAAATGTAATCATGAAAACCAGCAAGGAATTTACGGGCTGCTGTCTGCATGATAACGCTGGTTGGAACTAAAACTGAAACTCAGGTGATTGTGGTTTCTTGCCTTTTATGAATCGATGAATGTTCCAATTTGTGTTGGAGCAGCCCATCTCTACTGGGTCAGCAGCCTGACTGGATTTCATCGTAGTTTCTAACCTAGGCTTGATTCAATAACTTAGTATATAGACACAGCTTTAGTCTATGGTCTTTTAAGGCTCTGATACCAGTTTTCAAATAAATAACTAGCTAAATGGTTTCCAGATGCCAAAATAAAAACTATACATATGCAAATATATTGCATTTAATTTCAAGGCTGTTTAAAGTTTTTACTGTGCCTAGGGAAGACAGCTATAAAAATGTACATCACTTTAATAGAGCATACTTCATCAATTACTTCATTAACAGTAACAATGTGGGAAATAAAGGGTGAAATTGAGTACAATAAAGCCATAAAAATGAACATAAACAAGAAATGAAAATCACCAAGAAATGAATTAATATTGAACCATAGCTGATTCACAGTAAACATGCCCAATGTGGCTCTATGGGAGGTAGTAGCCATGAAATAAGAAACCCTCTGTCAATCAGTCCTAAAATATTGGGGTAATTAGCACCACTCAGGCTGTATCTAAGCACAACATATAATAAAAGGTGATAATAGATTATTCATCCCCCAAGGTCACATGGCTGGAGATACCAGTAGACACACTGAAGGGAAGAAGTTAAAGCACAGAACTATCCAAATTATAGCTGGAAATTGACATTCAATCAAAAATTGCCCATACACTGCATTAAAAATAAGCAAAGCAACATCATATTAGGTGGCAATGGAGAAAAGCCTCCAGATACATCTCAAGGAAGAAATTAAAGGATGAAGTTTATAAAAATTAGATTGCTATTTGTTTATGAAAATGATCTTAAGATGACATAATCTTAATTATATGATGTGTGATTTTAAGCTATTAATCCATGATGTTTATTGAGAAGGTACAGAGGAGAACTATGTCATTGAATAAAGCTATAAACTATTTGCGTGTTGTTGTTTTTTTAAGGACATTTAAAAATATTCAGCCCTAGCCAGTTTGGCTCAGTGAATGGAGCATTGGCCTGCAAACCGAAGGGCCCCGGGTTCAGTTCTGGTCAAGGGCACATACTTTGGTTGCAGGCTCTTCCCTGGCCCTGGGTCCTGGTCAGGGCGTGTGCAGGAGGCAACCAATTGATGTGTTTCTCTCACATTGATATTTCTCTGTCATTCCCTCTCTCTTCCACTCTCTCTAAAAATCAGTGGATAGTATCCTCAGGTGAAGATTATAAAAAATAAATAAAACTACTTCAATTTACTTATATAGGGTAAAAACATTATAAAAAAAGAAAAATAATGTGGCTTCACGTGAACTCATTTGATAAATTCAGGATGCTCAGTCAACTGTCCTTTTACAATAATCTTGTAAAGTCATGAATGATAATAGAAACCTGTTGGTTCCTACCATGCAATTTGGTGAATGGGTTAAAACAATCATGAAGAGAGAAACCCACAAGAATTGATGTGGGATGTCAGAGAGAATGGGAATTTAAGTTCCTCTGAACTGAAGCAGAAAGAATCTCTGAACGGTGCTGTTGATGTGATAGTGTGGGGATAGTACCTTTCCGGACATACCTATGGCTGGGGGAGCTAGGTAAAAGGGTGATGTGGTTGTCTTTTCATCCCTGGAGATTTTAATTTCCATAGACAATTAACACTTGAAGTTTCTCATTGGATTTCCATTTCATTGCTTCTGTATCTGAAGGATTCCACTCAGCCTAGCTTTAGATTGACAATTTATGGTATGACTTTTTAAATACAGTAACTTCCATTTAGCCTCCAGATATACCCACCTTCTCAACACTTTTCATTAAAGTCCCGTAAACAGTGAACCCCATCCCAGTCCCTAATACAGGATCCTAAAGCTCCTGCTCCTGACTTTAACACCCCAGTCCTCAATTTGTCTAAATGGAGAGATTGTACTAGTATATATTCCTACAGAACTACTTTGTGAAACCAAATCAAGTTCTCCTGGATACAGTATGATCCTTGAGGATTCTTTGGTACAGGTCTCTGTGTGTTGTGCATGCCTATTTTCCAGCCAGCACTTTCTCTCCAACCTTGCACTCTAGGAAAAAAATTCAGCTGAGGAGGTTAATAATCCCAGAAGCATGGGGTAAAAATATCTGGGCAAAGAGTTAGCAGACCTGGATTCCACACTCACAAACACCACTAATTAGCTATGCGACCTTGAGAAAGCCAGTTATCTGGGTCAGATGACTCACCTACAAAATCAGCAAGTGAAACTTAATTATCAAGGTCTATTACGACTCTAACATCCAATGATTTTTAGCAGAGAAGACAGCATTTTGCAATGTTACAAATCTGTTTACCAGCTTCTAATGAAATGGATTAAAAGTGACAAGAAGTTAGCCAAAATTCTAGTGAAATAATCATTGCATCTTTGTCTGTAGTTGTCTCTTACTAACTTTACTCTCACCAAAACACACACACACACACACACACACACACACACACACACATTATATATATATATATATATATATATATATATATATATATATATATATATATACACACACACACACTAGAGGCCCGGTGCACAAAAATTTGTGTACTTGGAGGGGAGGGGAAGTCCCTCAGCCCGGCCTGTGCCCTCTCGCAGTCTGGGACCCCTCAGGAGATGACCACCTGCTGGCTTAGGCCTGCTCCCCGGGGGATTGGGCCTAAGATGGCAATCAGACATCCCTCTGGCAGCCCAGAAGCCCTCGGGGGATGTCCACTTGCCAGCGGGGAGCAGGCCTAAACTGCAGTCAGACATCCTTAGCGCTGATGAGGAGGCAGGAGAGGCTCCCACCAACACCGCTGTACTGGCAGCCATCAGCCTGGCTTGAGGCTGAGCAGAGGTCCTCCCATGTGAGAGCCCGCTGACCACCAGAGGGCAGCTCCTGCATTGAGCGTCTGCCCCCTGGTGGTCAGTGTGTGTCATAGTGACCAGTCATTCCCAGTCCTTCTGCTGTTAGGGTCAGTTTGCATATTACCCTTTTACTATATAGGATAGAGGCCTGGTGCACAGGTGGGGGCCAGCTGGTTTGCCCTGAAGGGTATCCCGGATCAGGGTGGGGGTCCTGCTTGGGCGCCTGGCCTGCCTGGATGAGGGGATGATGGCTGTTTGCAGCCGGTCACACCCCCTTCAGGGTGGGGGTCCCCACTGGGGTGCCTGGCCAGTCTGGGTGAGGGGCTGAGGGCCGTTTTCAGGCTGGTGGGTGACTGAAGCTCCCAACCTCCCTTTTTTTTCTTTTTCTCTTTTTATTCTGGGATTTATTTACCTTCTATGGCTGTCACTGGAGCTGAGAGCAGGCTTTAGCTCTGAGGCTTGGCTCCAGCTCTGAGACCTCAGCTGCTGAAAACAGGTATCTGGGCTCTGTTTAGCTTCTATAATTGAAACACTGTTGCAACTCTAGCTCTGAGGCCCAGCTGGCTGAAAGCAGGTTTCTGGGGATTGTTTAGCTTCTATAATTGCAACATAGTTGCTTAGAGTGCAGTTCAGAGCTGGGTAGCGGCAGGCGGGGAATCTTGGCTTCCTCCATCACTGGAGCAAGCAAGCCTCCTGTTTGTTTCAGCTGCCTGGCTGCCGGCCACCATCTTGGTTGGCAGTTAATTTGCATATCGCCCTGATTAGCCAATGGGAAGCATGTAGGAGGTATGGTTAATTACCATGTTTGTCTATTATTAGATAGGAGATAGATAGATAGATAGATAGATAGATAGATAGATAGATATAGAGATAGAGATAGAGATAGAGATAGAGATAGAGATAGAGATAGAGATAGAGATAGAGATAGAGATAGAGATAGAGATAGAGATAGATATATCAATGGCATTTTTTACAACCATGAAAGTAAAAAGGACTCTCCAAGCGACTTCCATTCATGTGTTGAGATTTAGTATGCTGCAAACCAGTGGAATCCCACTGCATTTATATAAACTTCTGTCCCCATCATTGTGAATATAGCCAGAGGTCTCCTATAAGTTACTAGATGAAATGCTGAATGGTAACAAAAGCAAACAAAGCAGCATCTTACTTTCTAGTCTTCTGGCTGCACCATTGGTGCTTAATGACATAAAAAAAAAAAATACTTGGAAGCTACAGTTAAGCATGAGCATAAATAAAGTTACAATTCAGTGAGCTAGAATGCTCATATCCAAAATTCCAAAATCAGATTATTTTCTCTCCAGACACCCTTCAAGCTGAAGTTATGTTTCTTCTGCCCTTAGAAAATTTACCACACCAGAGGGTTTTTCTAAAATTGAAACTAGCTCAGCAAATAGAGTGGACATTGGGTGAAGTTCATCTCAGGCCCACTCCTGCTGCTTCTTCTGTGACCTTTGGTTCTGAAATGGCTCTTCCATCATTGTCCTCAGGAACAGAGCATCTTTATGGTCTCCCTTGTCCCCAGGTATGAGAAGCAACTAAAAAATACCAAGTCCTTGCCCTAGCTGGTTTGGCTCAATGGATAGAGCATCAGCCTGTGGACTGAAAGGTCTCAGGTTCAATTCCAGTCAAGGTCACATGCCCTAGTTGCAGGCTCAATCCCCAGTAGGGAGGCGTGCAGGAGGCAGCCGATCACTGATGCTTTCTCATCATTGATGTTTCTATCTCTCTCTCCATCTCCATTCCTCTCTGAAACAAATAAGAAATATATTTAAAAAAATACCAAGTCCTAAGTTGCACATATTTTTCATGACAAGTCATTTTGGGGTTTATGTTGCTTATCAATATAATCGTCAGAATATTGTCCAGTTTTGACCATCAATTTGTCACTGTGAGAACCTGGGCTTTTCAATATTTGGGCAGGGTGATAAGAACTGTAGTGAATAGACATTTCTAAGTTGCAATGGCAGCACAGACAGTATGAGTCAGGTGAGAGACATGATTTGGGCAGGTCACCTTAGGTCTAGGGAAACAATTGTTATAAAGAATCCTATCAGACTGGTGTTAATGAGAGTTCGAATGAGGATGCCACTGACATATGAAGAAGGGAATTGGGATCAGGAGCATGGCTTCTAACCACATCTCTAGCACTGAGTAAATCCATCTTTCTGAATCTGTTTCCTCATCTGAGAATTCATTCATTCAGTTATTTATCCAAAGGGAAAGTTCCATTAAATTTTTGCTTTAAGAAATGTGTAGTGGTAATGCCCAGGTAAAGAGATAAATGAGAGTAAAGAAATGTGGAAATCTGAAAACACTCAGCAACTTCAATAGGACTAAATTATATGAGCTTAAGAATGAAGCAGATGAAGCTGAGACTATTTGTTTATACTGGTTGTGAATAACCTCCCATCATATTGGGGCATCAGAACAATGTAGAGCAGCAGCAGAGACACAGTGATCATTTTTTAAGCAGGAAAATGGAATAATCAGGACCATTCCTTGCTTTATTGCTTGGAGCATGAATAATGCTATACCTCTTTTTAGTGTTGACATTAATTACTTAAGCTTCCACTTTGCAGAATAGCAGGAATTCCAGCCCCTTTCTCAAGATCTTCACTTGTGTCCTGCAAAAGTCTAAGAACTATGGCATGTAACGCAGTCCAAAGAGAATAAAGAGATCTTCTGAGGAAAAATGGACCAGTGGAACACCAGAGGTGGGAGAACAATTTACAAGAGGTTATTGTAAGCATAGAAACAAGCAATGATGCGGATTGTATGATAGTGATTGTGGTAAAGGGGGAGAGGAGGCATGCTTGAGAATAATTTCCAGAGACAGATTTTAGATATATATTCTACCCACTGGGAGTGTTCAGATTGTAAACAAGTTGAGCTGGCTTATGAGTGTGTATAGAATCACTATTAGAAATGGTTCTCCCTGAAAATCCCTTCAGCTCCTCGGCTTGCTGACGGGGCACACTGAACCTGCACCCAACTGATGCAGCATTTCTACAGAACTGGTTGTTGGAAGCAGTTATAATCACACTTCTGGTCATGCTCCAGCTACTCTTGTATGTACCAAAGAAATAGGTTGTACCAAGTCAAGGTGGGTGGATGCTGGATAGGCCCTGCATTGGGATCACCAACAGAAGCAAACAGGCTAAGTACCCTAGAGCTGAGAAAGCTTTGTGAAATTCATTATTACCACATGGCCCTGCCACCTCCTCACTGCCGAAAACTCAGAAACCCTAACTGTATTGCCAGAAGTCTTCTTATGTGTTTTCAACCTTCAGTATAAAGCCACCTGAAAACATACAAGGGATCACCAAGAATGAGGATATGAAGGAACAGAGAACAAAGTGCTGTGCACTGAGGCAATAGTCCCCAAACTCTGTTTTTAAGACCACTACCCTTTAGGGGTTCAGTAGTTTATCTCAACAGCAAACACAATAAAATAAATTGGTCAAATATCTTTAGGCTGTACAAGCTTGAACAATGTTAGCCAAGTTTATTTACTTCACAGGTCCCTAGAAACTGTGATAGTATAATGTGCATGAAAGCTGCAGTGTAATGCTTAAGAACACAGATCATAGAGCTAGAAGGCTAAGGCTCAGATTCGAGTTTGTCCTCTGACAAGGGTATCGATATTCTTTTAGCTTCTGTTGCCTTGTGGGTTAAAGCAGCTAATAATCATATCAACCTAATAGAGTTGCCAGGTTAATCAAATGAGATAATGAGTTCAAGGGTTTACAGCAATGTTGGCACCTGTTATGTATTCAATTAAATAAGCTTAAAATATAAACATACAAGGAGGCAGGCGGCCTTTTGTGAACTGACTTTACCTAGGGTGGTTTGGGAAGAGGATTAGTGGACAAATATTCATGGAAGATTATTCTTTAGGACAAAATTTAGGAAATTGTTCACTAGGAAATACTAGTATTTAGGGGGTAGGTGGAGGGGGACAACCTCAATAATAGACTGAGAAGTGACTTGGGAAATGGAAGGAGAGCTAGAGTTTGAATGGTGAGTCACTGTTGCCCCTTTGGTTCTATTTCTAAAGTTAGTGACCTCAGACACTCAAGGTTCAAGTCCCAAGAAGAAAATAGGATTTAGGTTAAAAAATCAACAGTGTTGTAGTCAATACAATCCCTAGTTAACTTTACCCTGTTGGAGTGGTTTCATAGTGGAACTCATTGTGAAGACATCACATCAGGCTTACTGATAATATCAGAGCAGGTCATGTTTTCCCCATCTGAAAGGTTTGGAATCTGTATTAGAATCTGTGTCTCCCCAGATTTTTTTGGTTTCATCCTGATCGCTCAGCTGTTTGATGAAGGCTAGGCCTGCCCACCACCACTAACACTTTATCTCTCAATACCGCTGTTTATCTCAACCTCTTCAGTTACGGGGTGCAGGCCTTGGCATGACTCCCATCACACCTGATGAGGCAAAAGGCTCAGCAGCTCCAAGGTCTATTTTGACCTTTCAAGGCTCTGGATCTTTCTACGATTTCTAGACCTAGAGGAAATACCACAGAGCAGGATGTGGTATCTTATTTACCTAGGGACTATCAGGAGGTCCTAAGAAATAAACTGGACATTTAGGGGATTAAAGGCAGGGAGGTGAGTACTGACCAGTGATAGACAGGAAATGAAAAGGAGATAGCCAAATTCCTCTGTCTACATTCCACCATGAAGAACTGTTCCAAGGGACAGAGATTCAATATGGCTTGTCTAGAAACTTGAAGTTGTGACTATCTCACTAAAACTCTACCTTATATCTGCTTTCCATTTTTCCTTGCCTCCTTCACCATTTTCATTCACTGCTTCTGCCTTAAAATTGCATGGAAGTTTTGCCCCAGTCTCTGTATTTAGGGAACCCAGCCTAAGTTAGATTCCATATCAAGAAAGACAACTATATTGTCTGCTATTATTTGAACTTTATAGAAATGGCCATAAGAAGTCTATAGAAATTGCTGGGGTTGGGACTTAATAGATCTCACAGTAAACTGGGTTTTCAGATAATGCTGCCTATGGGAACTTTATGTAAAAATGTGTGATGCCTGTTAAATATCAGCCTTCTCTCCTACTGGGAGCCTATTGCAAAAGAAATATACTGTGACAGAACCATGTCTTAATGAGTGTGTGGATCTTCAGTTACTGTGATTCTGAATGTCTGTAATGTAGGTAGAGGAGGCATGTTGCTTTATGTGAAGCAGTGATTTTTACCCTTGTCTATATTTTATAATCACGGTGATGGGGGGATGGGAAAAGGCTTTAAAAAGCCATCTCAAGGTCCCAACCTCAGAGATTCTAATTTTATTGGTTTAATTAGAATGTGAGCTTTATATTTGTTCCTGGTGTATATGTGTTTGTTTGTTTGTTTGTTTTTTCTATTTCTCAAAGTGTTTTAATGTGTAGCAAGATTTGTCATCCCTAGCAACAGGTATAAACTATATTATAAATATATCAAATGGCTTGTTTATGTCATATTTCACAGAATAGTTGAAGGCAAGTAACCATTTTCTCTAAAGAAAAGATTAACACATGTGAGTTAGAAACTATCTGGGGAAATTTCAATAGAAAAGTTGGTTAAAAGGACATACTAATACTTATGAATGCCAGTGGTAGGGTAGACATCACACTTCTAGAATTGGAATGAAAATAAAAAAATGGGAGGTACAGGCATGGGTAACATACTCTGTTCATGATAATGATTTCTGATAAAAGAGAATTGATGTCAATGATGACGATGAAGGATATAATGAGGAAAGTTAACAATTATCAAGATTCCTGTTTATAATAGAAACATTTTTTTTCTCATTTAATCTTCACCAAAAAGTTCTAGGAAATATATACCAAATGAGAATTCCCAGTCCAGATCACTATGATCATTATAATTCTTCTCTTCTCCCTTCTATAAAATTTTTGGGATGCTTT
This sequence comes from Myotis myotis, assembly GCF_014108235.1. NCBI lineage: Eukaryota > Metazoa > Chordata > Mammalia > Chiroptera > Vespertilionidae > Myotis > Myotis myotis. The sequence continues at coordinate 23,969,957 of NW_023416390.1, forward strand.
GATCTTTAATAACTTTTGAGATCAAGTCATCAAAATGAAAAATTAATGGACTTTCTTGTGGAATTAAAATCTGCTCCAATTATAAAATTATCTTCAAAACTACAATTCTTTGATGTCCCAGAAGACATGACTGAAAGACACACACACACACACACACACACACACGCACACACATGCGCACGCGCATACATACACACACACACACACACAGTATTCTCTTGTAAACTGTTGACATAGTTATTTATGAAAGTCCTCAGGAAAAAGTCAAGAGCACCTTTCAGAAGTGAAAGAATTATTTTCTAGTTGCCTGGAATCCAGGTGTTCTCAAAATAAGAAGGATGTTCAGCTACACCAAGCATGCAAGGCATTGACCTGATACCATGTGGAACCTGGTGGTCAACCAGAACACTTGAAATGAGGTTTGAATCCAGATGTCAAGGACTATGGGCAGAATGATTTAGTCCTGATACTCTTCATTCCTGAGACAACAATAACAGGCAACTACTGCCTTTAAGTTCTGTAGCCCTATCCTTATAATATTGAGTTTAGAAATAGTCATTTCAACCTATGTCTAATTGTTAATCTTTAATATATATATATGTATATATATATATATATATATATATATATATATATATATATTTCAGAGAGGAAGAGAAAGATAGAAACATCAATGATTGGAGATGCTCATTGATTGGCCACTTTCTGCATGACCCCCACTTGGCATCGAGCCCACAACCTGGCATGTGCCCCCACCAGGAATCGAATCATGACCTCCTGGTTCATAGGTCAAAGCTCAATAACTTAGCCACACTGGCTGAGCCATTAATCTCTTTATATAGTTCTCATAGTAGTTAAAAGTCACAATTATTTTCTGACTCATTTGCTTATGTAAAGGGAACAATGCCTAAAAGTTCCTCCAATGGTCTTTGAATAGTACAGACCTTCCGGACAGCCCATTAAGAAGCCTTACTTCATTTTCTCACTTACTCCTTTTGAATAATATAAAATGAACCTGTGCTCAGCTTCTGCCAAGACAATGCATAGAGGACTTCCAGTGTTCCCTGGGAATCATTACTTTGTTTTGGTTTGCTTGGGTTCAGACCCCTTGAGATGGCCCTTGAGTTTCAGGTTCATTTAAACTGTTGAGATGGGCCTGTTTCCCATCTGCAACCATAAAATTGCTTTGAATTTCTCCAAACTCGGCCCAGGTTTGCTGAAAATTCATCTAAGAGTTGGCTAGGGTTCACTGAGAGGTTTGCAGATCTGTTTGATTATTTAGCTGTTCAGAAACCCAATGTCCAAGATGCCAGGTGAGAATTTCACCTGGTTGGAAATTCTCTCCTCTGGAGGCACTTCCTTGCTACTCAAGTCCAAACTTAATGGTTGCCTTTTTATTTTTTCCTTTAAAGAGTTAAGGTCTCTGAAAGGAGAATACATGTCTTCAAATCTCAACATGCCTCTTGAATTTTCCCCCTAATAAATAGGAAAAACATTCCCTTATCAAAACCTTCTTGTACAGAACATGTGTCTGTATTTCTTGTTAGGGTCTCCTTTTTCATTGAGAATTACTTAGATGTAGTTTCTATTTGACCCTGATGTCAGTTAAAAGTTAGCAAATGAGAGTGAAATTGAAAATATTATTATTTCAAAATCAGTGACTAAACAGTGTGGGGGGGGAGTGGTACATGTGTGTGGGCATGAGTGCATGTGTGCAGTGGCATGATTAAAGGTGAAATAATGAAAAACAATACATTTTTGTGTTATAGAGGGGCTATGAGACAGTTTCTGTTGAAGTGGTTGGTCATAGATGTAATAACTGCAGTTCCAAAATTTGAGAAGATGTAGTATAATTTAAAAATTTGTCTTTCTATATACATTTTAGAGACAGTGACCAGATTCATTTTTCCTCCTCCTTCATTCTTCACCAAGCCTTTTTAAATTTAGCTTAAACTCAGATACTTTAGAAGGATTTATATCTGATTTGGAAACATTGTTATCATTATTTTAAAACATATTCTTAACTTTTAATAATTTTTGAATTGCTACTGATCAGCTGTTGTCTATCCATACCCAGAGCTATGCAATAGCTAAAATGAAAACCATACTTAGGATTTAAAATTCATTTGAAATGATGATGGCTAACATTTTTAAAGATCATTTTGAAGGAATGCTAATAAAATTCAACTCTAATGGTACTAAAATCTATTTTTACACTTCCACCAAAAACTCTAATGCAGGTGACATTGCTGTATTTTTTTCACTGCCCAATAATAACTCAATGGATAACATGAGGAAATAGGACAAAACAAACAACAAGAAAAAACATAGAAGTCAAGGTAATAAACTAGATGGATAAGAAATTATCTTATTTATTTTTCCTGGCACATAAAAACCACTTGGGTCATGATAAATGTGTTTATAACATAAGACTATAATACACACACACACATTGATAAAATGTTACAGCTTGTCCTGGTGAATACTCCAACTATACCTGGAGACACCTTTTAGAAGTTTCATAAGTTTGGTAATTTTTATCTTCTCCATGAAACTTAGAAGTGTTTCCTACTTACAATCTGCATATTAGTTACAATGATTCAATTTTATATTTAACTACCAAACCAGGGCACACTCTATGAAGCCATAGTCTTCAATTGTAGTTCTGATTTTGGAGGAAAAGTATTTTTTGTGGTATGATGATTTTCATGTTTTGGCCTCACCATAAGCAGCCAGTGGAAGCATCAATGACTAGATTCCATGTCTTTGTCAAACCTCAGTGAATTGTTCTCAGGCATTTTGTAAGTTAATAGGAGTGATCTAGGATTTTCATTCTTGATCTGGATAGTAATCAGTGCTCTTTTGGCTTACACGATGCTCCCCAAATAAATGTAGCCTCATTTAACCTGTTTCCAATTTAACCACTTTGGGGTACATGTTACCCAGAGGAAGACAACCCACAATATTTGGTTAGCCCTTTATTTTTATTTTAACTACTCCAGGAAAAAATTAATAAGATTCATACCTCAAAAATGTATGTGTAAAATTTTATGTTTCTGAATAAGCTTGTTTCATGGCAATACTTCCAGAAATTCTAAGAAGAAAAATAAACAAGTTTCCTAGAAAACAAAGGTTTAACTTAAAGGTGGTTTTATAGTTTAGGAGATTTTATTTGCATATAAAAACTCAAAGTGCCTCTAGTTTTGCAGACCTTTTAATAGTTTTATACATTAATTTACTTATTATTTCTCTATGCATACAGCTTTATTATTTACCCATAAACTAGTCAAAATTATGGGCTGAATTGTACCCTCCCCTCAAAATGCTTATGTTGAAGTCCTAATCCCCATTCCTTCAGAATGACTGTATTTGGAGACAGGCTCCTTAGAGAGGTAATTAGATTAAAATGAGGTTATGAGTGTGGACCCTATTCCAATATAACTGGTGCTCTCATAATAGGAAGAGGGAATTCAGACACAGACACATATACAGGAAAGATAATGTGAGGAGACACAGAGAGTAGTTGGCCACTCATAAGCCATCAGGAGATGCTTGGAAAGATCTGTCCCTCAGAAGTAGCCAACCCTGATGATACCTGATCTAAGACTTCCAGCCTCCAGAATTGCACAAAAATAAAATTATATTATTTAAATCATTCAGTCTGTGATACTTTGTATGACAGCCCTAGCTAACAAATACAATCAATGAAAATTCATTGAACAATCAACTACACAGAAGGTTAACTATTCTAAATTATATATAGAATGCGAAGAAGACTTAAAGAAACAAGGATATCAAACATAAGTCTATAAAAATGAGATAATGGAGGGGAAAATCAATTGGTGGGGAGTGGAAGGAAAGCAATGTTTGCAGAATATGTATAGATAGCAGCTCTCTGAAAGTTGTTTTATGTGAGTCATCAGATGTAGATAGAACACAGCAGCTGGAAAGTTCATAGGGTCCCAATAATACCTGTCAATGCAGAATATCTCTTAGCTGGCACCTCAGAGAAGTACAGTAATGCTTGCTAAATGTCTCTTCTGTTTCCTTAAAGATGAAAGAAAATTTAGGGTGAGCAGGGAGGTGCTTGGGAGTATTCGTCCCCTCAGGCCCCGTGACATCTGCTTGGAGGCATCTTCCAAGTGGCTGTAAGATGTAGGTGACCTTGAAGACCCTAGCTGAAGAGGTTCTACTGACTTAATAGAAACAGACAAGGAACAAAGGATAGAATTAAGCACAAAATCGGCCCATTTTTCTCAGACTTTTCAATTTATAAACATTACTAATTCTCAGCTATTTAAAAAAATTATTTATATACCAATTTCTGGAAAACTGGGGGAAAATACGTAGAATATCAAAGCCCAGATATATGTATTCCATGAACAGCCAACATGTGTGACCTTGTTCATATAAAATTTACTTCTTTAGAAATCATTGAAAGTCTCTTGCTGAGACTTCTTTATGGCCTATTGTAAGACCCTTTCATCAAGCTGCACTCCATCCTGCTGCCCAGCTCTTCCTCACTGTCCCTGTTCCTGGCTATTAATATAATGCTTCACTGAAAACTAAATGTTTTCTTTTTTCCTTCAGCTTAAAAATTGAGGTCATGGTTTCACTATTTGAAAAATCCCAAATTCAAGCTGAACCTGGATTTCAGTTACACTCCCATGTTTAAACATTTTTTTTTTTTACAGAAAATGCTTTATTGCCACTGATTCAAAGCCACAAACATGCTTTGAATCCAACTCAATATATTTCTTATTTGTTTCTGATTTTCTTTTTTTTCCTTTTAATTATTATTAGAAGGTATAAATTTCCAGGAAAGTTTGGCCCTGACAAGGCTCCATTATTTGCACATGACAAGGTTTATCAAAAACAGTTGGATTTTTCTAAGAAGCCTTTTATGTTTCCTCCATAAAATATAAATAAATGAAAAGGATTAGACTGAGGAAACGGAGTATAATTCATCACCAATGTGGAACATAGTCAGCCGGTTGCAGATGGATAAGCTGAAGAACTTGTGATACTGCCCCAGGCCAGAAAGCCCGCTTGCCTGTGCCAATCAGATGTCTTTAACTTTAGAAAGAAACAGGGTCTGTTTTGTGGTTTGTGATGTCATCATAATTTATTAGCCTCCTTTTGTTTTTTAGTGGTTAGTATATACGTCTAAAACTGCTTTTGACTCTTGAAAATCTATCATATTTTAACGTTGACTTGAAACTATAGTAAAAGCTCCCCTCTTCTCTCTCTCTCTCTCTCTCTCTCTCTCTCTCTCTCTCTCTCTCTCTCTCTCTCCCCCCCCTCCTCTCCTCTCCTCTCCTCTCCTTCCCATCCCCCAAAACAGAAAAATAAAACATTACAAAAACATACAAATCATCGAGCACTACAAGGCCAGTGGCTCTTAGCTGGATAAAACACCATGTTTAACAAATTTTACGTTTCAAAATCAGTAATTGCTACCTTAAGAAAAACACTCACTTTTATGTGTATAAGTGCAATTTATTTTTACCCAAACAAAATCAAATATTTTAGCTTGTTTAGCTTAAAACATAATAAGATCACTTTGGCTTATATAACTGTCTTTAATCCCGTCTCCACTGCTCACCATGTAGCCTCATTCTTAGTGAAATAGAAATTCATGGCACAATTTCCCCCTAAAATCTGTCTGAACTTTCAGAAATAAGAGACTTTTCAAGTCCCATATTCTTTCCCTGAACTTCCATTTCTATCTAATAATAATAGAGTGCTTTATAACATATAAATCACATTTTCTGTTTAACAATGACCTTCTCCATGACCTTTTTGTCTCTGCCTGTCAGCACATATTCTTCTAGTAATAATAAGCTCTAGCCAGGAACAAGTACTCAAAATTAGACTGATTCCAGGAACTGCCCTTATGAAGAATGGAATATAGCTCATTTTGAAGTTAAATAACTTAATTCTCCCCAAAAGCAGACGTAAACTTGTGGTGTCATTTTAAAAAGAGAAAAGTTTACTGATAGTTTGGAAAAGGAGAGAAAAATAAGCCAATATGTTTGCATTTTCAGAAAGCCCTCTGAAAATGATCATCCAAGTATACTTTTATCATTTTCTGTTAAAACTGAACTGGGACTTCATTATTTTCTTTTAATTCCAGTGCAGTTCTTAGAAGCCACAGGAAATTAGAACCTTTGTCTGCTATCTTTTTAAACTGGAATTTTTTTGATCCCAGAATTCTTTAAATTTAAAATACTTTACTATAATAATTCACTTTAACAGGACACTTTTTATAGTGAACTGGCACTTTTACCTGTGTATTAACACTCAATTACAAAGCTTTAGTGCAAACACCACAGGCACACAATTTTATAATTTTAATATTTTTCCAATAAAATAACCTGCTTAATGGCTGTCACAACTATATATATATATACATATATATATATATATATATATATATATATATATATATATGAAAAAAAGATAAAACTGAGCTCTTAGAAGTTAGCCCAAAATATTTGAAACTTTCTAATAATAAATGGAGAGCCATTTTCCTCCCTTTCAAGTAAATTATTTCATTTCCAACAACTGGTTTAAATTTTATATGAATTTTATTTCAGAGTAAATCATAATAAAGAAGCAGCTTCTATTAGGTCAATTTACATTTCAACCTATTCTACATTCAAGGTTGTCTTGTAACTGTGAGCTAATTGCTTTTACCTAAATACACAGTTTGAGAGTCATGGGAGATCAAGAGTGCAGTGTCCCAGTATATAAATGACTTCCCTGCTGCTGGAAGTGTTTTGGATACTCCTATCAAATAGAAGCATGGAACAGGCTATCCCATCTCAGAGGGAAGGTGGGGGAGGGTGGGTAGGGGATCAACCAAAGAACTTGTACGTATATATGCATAACCCATGGAGATAGACAATAGGGTTGTGAAGGCCTGGGACAGGGTTGTGGGAAATTATTTTAGAAAAAAAGTGGAGCCCTGGCATGTTTGGCTCAGTGGATAGAGTGTCAGCCTGTGGTCTGAAGGGTCCCAGGTTTGATTCTGGTCAAGGGCACATGTCCCAGTTGGAGGCTCAATTCCCAGTAGGGAGCATGCTGGAGGCAGCCAATCAATGGTTCTCTCTCAATTTTGATGTTTCTATCTCTCTCTCCCACTTCCTTCCTCTTTGAAATCAATAAAAATTTGTTTTAAAAAAGGGAAATGAAAGAGAAACAGTGGCTGCCTACAAGATCACAGAATCATAAAGTGTCAGCCCCAGCACAAATCTTAGAGATCATCCACATCAGCATCACCCAGCATGTTCCCAAGAATATAGGTACATCTACCACAATAAGGAGGAATGTGAGTCAAGGATCTGGAGAGATCTATCATGCTGTGTCTCCTCATGGATTATCACATTCCACACTAACACATAATGGGCACTGAGATGTTTCAAAGGAAAGCAGCCCATCTATTTACCTGTGTTGAATCCAATGTTTTCCCATTTAATTGTACATGAAAAGCTTTGGGAATCCTCCCATCTTTTTATTGTATTAACAATTAATTTGCTAGGAGCAGTATTCTGTGGGACACTAGTTTAAAACGCATCATTTTGATAATAATAAAACAAAGCTCAGAGAAATCAAATATTAGTTCCAAGATCTCATACAGAGCAACTCTAGAACCCCAGTCTCTAATTTTCACATGCACTTGCTGGACACCTTAAAAAAAAAAAGACTAATTAACACAAGTGAATTCATTGCATGTGACTTGCCTATATCCTTGTTTTGACTGTTAGAGATTTCCTCATGGCAAGCGTTTTATCTGGGTACCCATGGGCTATAGGCCATATGAATGATCACGGAATTGTGGAAACCTCAGCCTTTCGATACATTCTATCCAGTCACACACAAAGACACATGGCTATACTCACCGGTAAGATGAGTGCAATAGAAGATAAAAGACCCAAAGTCATATGCTTAGACCCTGCCTTTAATAAATATTATCCTAACATCTGGTTCATTGGCTGAGATCTGCTGGGTATTTTCAAGTGGAACTGGCATCTCATTTTCTTTCTCTGGTGGTTATGACATTTTGGGAAGCACAGACTGTGGGTAAGGTTCTTTCTTCTTCTCTTACATCTGTGTATAACTTTGACTTCTCTCAGATAATAGTGAGTGAGCTCACAAGTCAACCCCATTGCTCAAAGTGTAGAGTACAGAGATCTGGAGATACTAACTACTCTGGCATGGGATTTGCTGTGAGACGAAGTTCAAAGGGAACCACTGATGGATTAGAAGAACTCTTAATGGTGAGCAGAGAGAAGCTGCCAACAATTTTGGGGCCATGATACTCACCACTGTCCTGGTTGTCCCTATCAGCAACTTTCATCTGAGTCCTTTGAATGTCCACAAGGGGCCAGGTGGGAGATACTCAAGATCTATAGAATCCTTAGGGTTGAATTTAAAAGGAGGATGAATTGGCAGGTGGGAGTTGAGTTACAGAGCTGTACTCTCTTGTTTGTGTCAGCAGCAAGCTATTCTTCTTTGTCTCTGTCTCAGAGACAAACTGCAAGCCCCAGGCCTATTAAAAACTGTGACGGCAGAACCATAAAGAACCCTGTGGAGGAAAGAGGCGTGGAGCTTCTTTTCCTTATGGAAGTGATTGTTGATCAAATCACCAGGGCTGAACACAGAAAAACAACACAGAAAACTTCTATGGATCCTCAATCATCTGTGGTACTGTTTCCCTTCAACACCAGCTTTAAATTTCTGCAGGATGTGGCCTTTTCTTTATTATTTTTCCTTTTAAGTCAAAACTCCAGTGTGTTCTCCTCAATGTATAATTTGCATACTAACCGCCTGGGGCTCTTGTGGAAGAGCAGGTTCTAATAATTCAGGGGGCCTAGGCTGAGGCCTGATATCTGCATTTCTAAAGCTCCCGGGTGGTGCTGACGCTACTGGTCAGCCACCACATTTGGAACATCAAGGCTCCAACATATTATAATCATGGCTGAGTTGCTACCATTGTTAGGGTTACACATTTGTAAGACAATTATTGAGCTGCAGATTGAATTCTCAAATAGTTGTTTTGAGTTAGTATTAAAAGTAGGGGAGGTCACTCTTCTATAGCAGGAAGAATCTTATGGGGATGATTGAATGAAAGGAGAACATTTCAGTTCAATCACTTCCCTTCATTTATCATCCTAACTTATGAGCTAGCTCCTAAATAGTTCCACTAAAAATGAATGATAAAAAGAACACCATCACGGGCAGGTTTTAAGTGCCACTTGCCTGAACTTTTGCTCTCCTCTGAAAACTAATACAGATATTATACCCCAAGGGCACCTCGGAGCTCTATTTTTTGTCAGCTTCACCTTTGCCAGACAGGGCCAAATATCAGAAGGGAAATTAGGTCAACATTCCAATGAGTTTTGTACATTTTTGAAATTTGATCCATTTTGATTCACTTTAGGCAATATAAAGGTTAAGCTCTGCATTTGCAAAGTACAGTTCAATCATGATTACTTTTCCTCTCTGGTCATCTTATAGATTTATTCCAAGAGGCTCACTCAATCTCTTTATTTTGAACAATTAAGCAAAGTTTTCAGAAACCAAACAGTGCATGTGGCTGATTAAGTCATTGAATTAGCCTAATTTTTTTTTTTTTTTTTTTACTTTTGTAACAAAGAATAGAAACAGTGATGGAAAGTCTCAGAACTTCTAAGAATCAGTGATAAATATGGCCTTAATATTTGCCAAGAAATAGCCTAAGACTCAAGGCCTTCTTCTTGTGTGCCAATGCCAACCTAATGAGCCAAATCTGAAATAACTTTCAAGATCTGCTCTCATAAAGTCTCTGATTATCTTAGGTGGGATCAATTGTTCCTCCCCACTCTTATAGCACTTTAAAGTGAGGTTGTTGTGTACATTTTTGCCTCTTTTTCTAGATTATAAGCTGCTTGGGAAATGCATCCTCTTCATCCAGGCATCTTTCAGAGAACCTAGCCAAAAACTTGCACAAAGAAAGGACCTCAGTATGGTGATCACCAGAGGAAAAGGGTGTAGAGAAAGTTAGAAGAGGGAATAGGAGGCATAAATGGTGATGGAAGCAGACAACTTGGAGTGGTGAACACAATACAATATACAAATGATGTATCATAGAATTGTACACCTAAAACCTATGTAATTTTATTAACCAATGTCACCCCAATAAATTCAATAAAAATAAAAAAGAATGGGTCTTAAAATGTTTATTGAATTCAAGCTTACTCCCAAAGCTATTTTAAACATATTTCTGATTTGGTATAGAGAGAAATGGCTTTGAGTTTAACAAAATATAAAGTAAGATAAATCTAAAATAATATTCTTTACATAAAATTCTATTGTTTTCTATTTAGAGAAGATCTTAGGGAGGTTTTTTTTGTTTGTTTGTTTGTTTGTTTTTTATTAGTTAAGGTATTACAAATGTGTCCTCATCCCCCCCATTAACCCCCAACCTCCCCCCCACACACAAACTCATGCTCCCATCCCCTTAGAGAGTTTTTTAATCAAGATAAAAACTTTCCAAACTGAACCAAAGTGATTGAGAAACCGTTAAAGAGGAGTACAGTGGAATTGTAGGGTGAGGCTCTTTCTAGGGAAGAGAAAGAGGAAAAATAATACTTACAATTTTCATGGGTTCCTTGAATATTTAAAATTAGGCCAATGAAATTAAAGAAAACTACGCTGACAACTTCTATTAAAAGGTGTGGTGACTTTACTTTTCATTATCATCTTTATTAAAATATTAGATATAATTATATACTGAGAAAAAGTATAAACACCTGTGACATTGTTTCCTTTATTATTTTTTTTGTGTGAAAGATCTATAATTTTGCTAACCAATGTCACTCCAATAAATTCAGTAAAAGGAAAAAGTAAATAAAAACTATACCCTTGTAATATTTTAATAGTGATCCAAATAAAGGATTCTTATTGCTACCAATGTGAGCTCTGTTTCAAAAATCAAACTTTGTTCAAATACAAAAAGTGCATAGTGAGTATTGGGTTCCAACAAAGTATAGTAGAGTTTGTTTTAGTGGAATTGTAACATTAATCACAATGGGTATTTTAAACATAAATATTTGTCTGAGTTCTCCTACCTTGTCTTCTCTTTTTACTCAGCTGTCACAAACAACAAATTCCCAAATACCCTCACCTAACTTTATTTTTTTATTGTAGTGGATACATTTTTATTTTTATTATTTTTAAATATATATATATATTCTTTATCGTTTAAAGAATATATATATAAGTCTCCTTTTTTCCCCATTGACCTCTCCCCAGCTACCCCCACACCCAGTACGTGCCCAACCAAAGGACTTGTATGCATGCATATGAGCAAAACCAATTGACACAGATGGTGGTGGGGGGTGTGAGGGCACGTGCCCCACCTAACTAATCTCCTTCTTCTCCTTCTCCTTCTCCTTCTCCTTCTCCTTCTCCTTCTCCTTCTCCTTCTCCTTCTCCTTCTCCTTCTCCTTCTCCTTCTCCTTCTCCTTCTCCTTCTCCTTCTCCTTCTCCTTCTCCTCCTCCTCTCCTTCTCCTCCTCCTCCTCTCCTCCTCTTCCTCCTCCTCCTCCTTCTCCTCCTCCTCCTCCTCCTCCTCCTCCTTCTCCTCCTCCTCCTCCTTCTCCTTCTCCTTCTCCTTCTTCTTCTCCTTCTGCTATATGTTTACAGGGTGGGGCAAAACTAGATTTACAGTGGTTCATATAGAAAATCATACAATACTTAATAAATAATCATACAAAAATAAACTCTCTGTCTTGCATACTAACAACTATAAACCTACCTTTGCCAAACCCTGTATAATTTCTTGAATTCACTACTAAAAGGAAGCATTTGCTTTAATATAATTGTGTTAGTCTTTGAAATAAGAACACAGCTTGTCTTTAATTCTCCTCATATTTTTTTTCATCTTTGAGGGTTTTTGACATGAATAGAGAAACAAAGTGACATGAACACTTCAAATGTCCTAAAATATTAAAACAAACAAACCTTTCAATAATCCACAAGTTAGATATCCGTAAGGAAACTTACTTCTGGGTAAAGTATGACCTCAGAGCTGTAAACCCTTACCTTCTAAGGGTGTAAAACAAATTATAAAAGACTAGGCCTAAATCCTGAAGGTGTTAAAACAAGTTTATGTCCTAAGAATTGGTTTTATTTCTGCACTGAGTCATTAATGTAGCCTCATTTTACCTACTGAGATAGTTCTTCAGTAAGAACTGTTAATGACATCATCATTAACTTGCTTTTTATTTAATCTTTTCAATATGTTAGTTTTTATAGGGTAAAGGTTATATTTAGAAACTTGTTAGGATCAGAATCCACTGATATTCTTTTTTGGACAAACCTTGCTGTAGATATCTTTTTATATTGGGAGAACTGAGTTACTCTTTTTACTTTACCTTTTCCCTCTCAGTCTGGAGAGAATAAACAGCTGTCATTTACACAATTTTGTGATATTGAAGTTTATGAAACATGCCTTATAAATAAACTTATTGAAAAGTCTTTGAGAAGCAATAAAGCTTTGCTCTGATTCTTGAGTCTAAACCAGTGCCAAGATGATTTACAACCAACCTCAGTTGAAAGCCACTGCAGTTTTGTTGGTTCTCTCATTTAAGAATTTTGTAAAGCTCATATTCATATTCAGAGTTGAATAACAAAGCTTGTTAAGATCCTTGCATGTAGAAGTTGTGCTGAATAACTTATTTAAGCCACTGCCATATTTATTGCACCACTGAAAACCTGGCATTTGTAAATATTTCTTATTTTTATGGGGTGATTATAGGGTGCTATGCCTTACACAAAATTCTCTTACAAGATTTTTCTATTCATTGGCTAATACGTAAAGTATTTGGCATTCTTATTTTTCTTTTAGAACTCAAAAGAACAAAATAAAATAAAAATAAAAAAGGAACACAAAGACATTTCCAAACTAATAATATACTCAAAATGAAAGTTGCTGAGTTCTTTTAATATCTAAGTTGATGAAATTCTTTGAAAACTGGTGGGTTTGCTAGCCTCTCTCAATAGAAAAAGCACATTCAGAAAACAGTTTGAATTGACCCAAGTTAAACTTCAGTCAAAACATAAAGGATTACATACTATCCACTGTGAAATGTTGCCTGGGATTCCCATAACTACAAATACAACATAAGCCTTGATCTCATCGCAGGGACAACATCTTCAGACCGAAGGGAGAGTCCTGAATAATCAGCATTCATAAAGTGTCTAGCAATTTAGAGCATTTCATGATATGAGACAAACACAAATCAGTTCAAAAAGTATCTATAACTTTGCATTTTTTCATAAAAACATTTTTTTCTGAGTATTTATTTTCAAGATACTATTTTTCTTTTGAGATAATTATCATAGAATATACTTTTTCATAATTTTGTCATTTAGAATTATGTATTTTTCATTTTCTCAATTATGTACATGTTATATTTATTCAAATTTATACTATATTGATTGTGCATATGTATATAGACAAACACAGGTTGACCCATGACCAAGAAGGAAAGAAACCGAGAAAAATCTTTATTTCCTCTCCTACTCACTGATGTTCCTGCTGTGCTTTCTGATCAACAAAGCCATCTAGGAGTCAGAGGGAAGGGAGCCCCATTAGTGCAGTCCGTGGACATTAATTTCCCAAGGTCCAGAGCAGAATGGAGAAGAGTGAAGAATGGAACTGGAGATCAAAGACTATGCTGTACAGTTTGATTAAATATAGTAGTTTCTACCCAAAACAGGAAAATCCATAGAGAAAAGAAGCAGATTAGTAGCTACCAGGGGGTAGAGGTCTGGGCAATGGGCGATAACTTCTCAATGGGATTTCCTTTTGGGGATAATACAAAAATTCTGGGACTGGATTGCAGTTCCAGCGATGGTTGCACATCATTGCAATAATTAGAGTGGTTAATTTTATGTGTTTTTCCACCATTTAAAATAAATAATTATTCCTATAGGAAAATTCAAAATAAAAAGTGGTTAGTTCCTCTACCTCAGATGTAAAAGACAATTATGTATGGCATTTGTTTTGAAAATTTAAAAGAACATTTGTTTTAAGGGGGGCAAATCGACCCAACTAATAAAGTTCCAATGAAATGGACACAAGCCCAAGAGCAATCCTGTTGACGTAATTAAAAAACATTTGCAAATTTGTTAAACCTTTACAGACGTTCATGTGCATATTTCAACCTTAGAAATTTACTTTGAAAATATAGCTATTCTTCCTAATCTGTACCTTCTCTACCAATTTTCAGTGGTGGCAAACCAGTCATTTCTTTGACATGTTCTTAGAAGTTTTAGAACTCAGTAGTTGGCTTTACTGTGGGGATAGAGGGATTAAAAATATTTGAGGACTAAGCTCCAATGTACATGAACTTAATTGTGGTTTAAAGCAACTAAATAAAAGTACCTAAGTATAAGGCTTTTTATGGCTCACATGAGGAAATGATTCCAAAACCACTGTTTTCTCTAACAAGGAATTCCTTCAGTGTATTTTGGAAACAATTCTATAAATGTCAGTATGCTTTATGCTAATTCTTCATATACAATGCATTAATTTTATGGGGATTTAAATCACTAGGTTTTATTATTCTTTTTACATTGTGTGCTTCTTTGAGAAGAAACATGACTCCTTGATTTATCTTTATACAATGCTTTAATTGTTGAACGGTATAGGGTTTTTAATAATAGGTCAGATTCCTTCAGAATCTAGTCTGCTGATAACTTTTGTATAGGTGCCAAAACTCAGACCCCCTTCTGAGTATAATATGTCTTAATTAGATCAATAGTGTTTTCCTGATTGGGAGATGGTTTTAAATGGCTTTAAAGTCTCTTCCTTGGCTAACATTTTTGAATGCTTAAACACACACACACACACACACACACACACACACACACACACACACACAAATACACACACAATCTCATTGAATATTGAATTCTTACAACACTCCTATAGACAGGGCAAGTGTTTTCCCTGTTTTTTAGATGAGGAATTGAGGCTTAGAGAGATTATGGGACTTGCTTATGACCAAGCCAGGATTTAACACTAGTTCTTCTGATTCTAAAATGCCAAAATACCACACCATCAAATCTAGAATTGTATCCCATACAGATGAATAAACTTTCTCTGTCTGGATTCTGGGGAGATAAACCTATGGTATTAAAAAGTTTCCTTTTAAGCTTTAAACTCTGGATCAAAAGATTAGTTTCATCTAATTTATTGCACTAAATTAAAGGAGACTAATAAGTGTGGATTTAGTTTGCCAGCCTGTCTCCTTCAGATGGACAAAGTTTGACTTCAGTGAATTATGAATGTTACTATCTTTTAACAGTATTTACACTAACATGATTTACTGTTTGTTAATCATTGCAAAAAATTAATCACTGCTTGAATTTTAGTGTATGTCCTCTGACTGTTGTACTATTTTCCTTTTTACAAAATGTACATTTTGTTTCCACCTAAAAATATATTGGGAACATTTTATTTTAACAATACATAATATACTGATATATTTGATGATCCTATATGTTTTATATTGTTTCATTAAAATGTGTTGTAATTTCCTTAACACATTTCCTCTTGCTGGCCCTTCCAGTTATTTTATTTTCCTTCTTTTTTTTCAAAGAAATAAATTTTGATATCAAAATCTTCCTAGGCTACAAACCTGCAAATGAAATTACTGGTAAAAGAGTTTGGACCTTTTTAAAACCTTTGAAAATTTTACCAAGTTTTTCCCAGAAGTGCTATGAAATTTACACTATAAAATACAGAGCCTGAGATTCTCTAATCCCCAATCTCCTTGCCAATATTTTCAAAATTTTAATTTTTTCCAATTTGAGAATTGAAAATTATTTCTTTGTATTGGTATATTTTTAATCTTCTAGTGTATAATAAAGATGATAAGCAATATTGAGCATATAAGGAGATAAATATATTTAATTATATATTTATCAAACACATTCTCTTTGTTATTTTTAAGGACAATGCAGTGGAAATAATTCTTAGAGTATAGTAAAACCTTGAGCTTATAAGGGAACTATAATACAAATTTTGATTTCCAAAGAGACTTTTCTTCATCTCTACAGTCTTAGATTTTTAGCTTTAGATGCTGACTTCCTTTGAACCAATTAACCTTGAGTAGGCTAAAGGAGACACATAGTTTCCAGGGACCCACTCTTGTGGACAGGAACCATGCTGTTGTGATAAATGGCAATATTAGCCCAGTTTCTTTTCCTTGCCCCCAACCCACACCCTGTGCCATGCAACTTTGCAGTGACTTCTTGCTGTGGATAAAATTATGGGTTGTGCTCCACGTTTATCATCAATGTCAACTACTGCCCTGCTTTGGCCAATGGGATATTAACAAGATGCAAGTAAAGGCTTGAAATGTGCTTGCCTTCAGGCTTATTCTCTTGTACCTCTGACATTACCATGACAACACACCAGGGCTAGCTTGTGGAAGGATGAGAGATGGTGGCACAAAAATAGGTTTATAGTTGTGAATACATGAAACACAGAGCTTATTCTTATATTTCATTTATTAATTGTTGTAGTATTTATTTGCATTACGAGTGTAAGCCTACTTTTGCCAACACCTGTATATGGATCAGAGTAATCCCAGTTTTCTGAGTTGACAGCCAGCTGACACTGAAACATCTGAGGAAGCTCAATTAGATCAGCATAGCCACTTACCCAACCTATAGCTTTCCCCAGGCATATGAACACAAATTTATTGTTATAAACCATTGATGTTTTATGGCTGTTTTTTTATTATATGGCATTATTATGGCAATAGATAACTATGACAGCCATCCTTAGAAATTATTTTTTTTAATGTTTAAAAAGATGGTGCTGTGAGCTGAGCAAACATCCCAAAGCAATGTATTATATGCCTGCTGTGTGTGTGGTTTTTCACAAAAACTTATAAAGTAAGTATAAAAATGCCAGATTTTAATTTATAGTAGTTTCAGTAGATGTATAGAAGGGTGACACCTGGGATGAACATGCATTGGATGTTCAAGGTTAATCAACTACACCTGGAACCAGAGCAAGATGCTCCCCAGTGCCCAAATAATCTCACAGTAGTAAAATGAGCCTTTGTATAAGAACTAAATAAATATTTTTAAAGGATTAAATCACATACAGTTAAGCTTTTGGACATGAAACTCTTGAACAGATATTGATGCCCAAGGCATTTTTCTTTCACATGGCTTTTGTAGCTTTAAGTCACATTTTCTAAAAATAGTAAGATATCAATCCATAAATGTTCACCTTCTCTCGTTACTTTAAACCCCTCCGTTCCCCACAAACTTCAAGTCCTGACCACTTGCCTGGACTTCAGACAAATGTATTCAATTGCCTGCTAGACATTTCTAACTGGAGGTCTGTTAGGCACCTCCCACTCAACATATCCAAAGAGAAATCCACTATTTTTCACTGAAAACTGACATTTAGATTTCCTGTCTCTCTGAATGTCTCCACCCATCACCACACCAAGACTTAAGAGTCATTCTTCATCCTTTCTTTCCATCAGCTTCTTTATAACTTCCAAACCTTACAATGACTAAGGTGGTCCACATATTTACAGAAACTATTCATCACAATTTGCTTGGCCAGCAGGAGCCCTGCTATTTGTATTTTAGTAGTCCATATTGATCACTAAAATATCAAAGCCATTCATTTTTCACGATGATCTGGTTGGAATTACAACACAGCCCCAGAGTAGAAAAATGTGAGGGTCTATTTTTAAATAATAATGTCAAAGCATTATTTGTTTTAATGTTCCTGCCTCCGTGTAGGGTTTTGAGAACAGCCTTGTGGAAAACCCCAGGATTTTCCATCTTCTCTCTCCAACAACTACTCAATCCTTTCAAAAATAATTCCCTTTTCATTGCAAGGGTTAAAGGGGAAAACAGGGGTTGAAAAGTTAAAAGACACCAACAGTTATCTGGCCTGAGACTCTTGAAGAAATTGTTAATGCTTAAATGTTCCATGCTTTTCAGTGGCCTGGTGCCTGAACTTAAACAGAACTTCAATAAAAGACATACAGAAAAAAAAAATAAATGGAATGAAATCTAAGGAGCTTGGCAATTATGGTAGAAATGTTTACCTAAAGAGGAAAAGCTAAACATCAAAATTTAAATCCTTTTTTTTATTATAAAATATAAAGGGACTGAAAGTTTATCTCTAGAATGCATTGGGCAAATGAAATGCACATGTGTTGAATATACACTGATTTTCCCCAAATAATGAATCTGCCATGTGGTTTATTCAACTCTGCTCTTGGTGTGAAACCCTGAGTGCACAGTATGGACAGCCTTGAAGAATCCAAGAAGCTGAGCATATGTGAGTCTTGACAGTGACATACCTCCTTTGAAACAGGTGTCTCTCTGCAGATATGACAAACTTGAAGAAGCAACTAATTAAAGTAATATGTTCAATTAAGGGTTTCACTTTGGGTTTATAGTGAACATCAAGCATTTAAACAGGAAACTCCTGATCTATTGTAATTTGTGTGTGTGTGTGTGTGCGTGTGCGTGTGTGTGTGTGTGTGTGTGTGTGTGTGTGTGTTGGGGTGTTACATAATAAATATGACATGTTCATTATTGGGATGTAGGGAGAAGAATCCAATTTCAGTCTGCATACTAATCAAGAAGTTTGTACATACTTACCCCTGTTGTTCCATTATACACAAAGATCAGAGAATTCAGAATGAAAATTATCAAGACAGTGCAGGGTTGTAACAATCAAAGGAACTAATCCTCCCATTAATGGGATAACTGGGGAAATTCTAAGAAGTTCTATGGGTCAATTAATAACATTGAATTAATGTTATTTTCCTGTTTTCAATAATAGTTCTATGATTATATAAGATATTAACTTACAGTAGGGGGGATACATAGAGGAACTCTCTCAACTCTTTTTGCAACTGTATTGTAAGTCTAAAATTATTTACAAATACAAATTAAAAAACAATAAAGATCTTAAAAAACAAAATAAACTCGTCCCCCAATAAGAAGTGATTTGAAGCAGTATGCATCTGTGCAGCAAATATAAAAAGTCAGCTTTAGATCACGCTTCTAAAGCGCAATGTGCATTCATAAAAATACTGATCATTTTACTAATGTAATATTGGTCCTGAGAAAAATCTCAGAGTATAATGTGAGTGAACCAGGAATACATTCAAGCAAGCTTGAATAACACAGGGAGACCAAGAATTCAGGCAAGATTTCTTTAGGGAGAGCTTAAACAATTTATTATGGAGACAATGAAAAATAAACATCAAAACACCACTACTAAATATAATTTAATGAACAGGATTGTGAGTAAATAAAAAAGGCCTCACACCATGGCCGGTTTAGCTAAGTGGATAGAGCATTAGCCTGCAGACTGAAGGGTCCCAGTTTCGATTCCAGTCAAGGGCACATGCCCAGGCTGTGGGCTCAATCCCCAGTAGAAGGCATGCAGGAGGCAGCTGATCAATGATTCTCTCTCATCATTGATTTTTCTATCTCTCTCTCCCTCTCTCTTCTTCTCTGAAATTAATAAAAATTAATAATAATAAAAGCATTATATGCAAATCAACTAAATGCCCATCCAGATGTCCTTTCAGATGAAGCCAGGGTTGCAGCCAGGGGATCTAAGTAGCCACCGTGCTGCCAGGCAGGGATCACAGCAGCCTCAGTGGCTGCGAAGGCCTGCTCTTGCACAAATTTTGTGCATCAGGCCCCTAGTATATAAATTAAAATAAAATAAATTAAAATAAATAAATTACATTAAATTAAATGGGCCTCACAATGTTATGAGGATTAAGTGTTAGTATTCCATATCCTATATAATAAAGAGGTAGTATACAAATTGACCATCACTCCAACTCACAAGATGGCCTCCCCCATGTGGACACAAAATGGCCACCACAAGATGGCCAGCAGGGGAGGGCAGTTGTGGGTGATCAAGCCAGCAGGGGAGGGCAGTTGGGAGGGATCAGGCCTGCAGGGGAGGACAGTCAGGGGCAACCAGTCCAGCAGGGGAGGGCAGTAGGGGTGATCAGGCCAGGAGGGGAGGGCAGTTAGGGGCAATAGGGCCCTCAGGGGAGCAGTTAGGCATTGATCAGCCTGGCAGGCAGAAGCGGTTAGGGGCAATCAGGCAGGCAGGCAGGCGAGCAGTTGAGAGCCAGCAGTACTGGATTGTGAGAGGGGTCCCAGATTGGGGAGGGTGCAGGCTGGGCTGAGGGACATCCCCCCTGGGCACCAATTTTGTGCACCGGGCCTCTAGTTGAATATATAAAGGACTTAGTACAGTGCTTGGTACATAGTAAGTACACAGTTAATGGTAAATATTAAATACACAATTTTGATTTTAACATAAAAAATCAATGATTGTCAATAACCCTTTGGCTGCTTAATAAAATTTTTAGTTTAATATAAGCTATTTGGGGGGGTAAACCAAGGTGGCATGCATGAGTTATATTTGCTCTATAACAAATTATCCTAAATCTTAGTGGCTTAAAACAACAATATTTATTATCTCTTCATTTCTGTGAGTCAGGAATATGAACACAGTTTAACTGGGGCCCTGGGGTCAGAGTCTTTCATAAGACTATAATCAAGGTGTTGATGTGGGCTGCAGCCATCTTGTCTCATTTCAGGCTCTTACAACAAACTATCAAAAACTGAGAAGCTTGTAAACAACAAAAATTTATTTCTCACAGTTCTGGAGGCTGGAAGTCTAAGATCATGTGTCAGCATGGTTGGGCTCTGATGAAAGCCCTCTTCCAGGTTCCAGACAACTGACCTGTCCTTGTATCCTCACATGGCAGAGAAAATGAGATAGCTACCTGGGTTCTACCCTAGGACTTTGTTACCTCCCAAAGCCTTGTCTCCTAATACCATCACATCAGGAATGAGGACTTACACAGATCAGTTGTAGAACACAAACATTCAGTCCATAACTCAAGGCTCAACTGGGGAAGAACCCACATCTGAGCTCACTCATGCAGTTGTTGGCAGGATTCAATTCATTTCTGGGTGGTTGCACAGAGCAACTCAGTTTCTCACTGGTGGTTAGTTGGCCAGAGGCTGCCCTCTATTCCCTGCCATGTGGTCTCTCCATAGGTGCTCACAGCACGACAGCTCACTTCATCAAAGCAAGCAAGCAAGAGCTTCCAGACAGAAAGGATGCCAGCAAGATGGGAGTCACGGTCTTTTTGAACTGCTTGATTTAAGCAAGTCATGTTACAGACCTTCAGTATTATAGTCAATGGCATGGGCTCTGGAGTGGACACTGCAATTTTCCTATAAGTAAAAATATGAATAATTTTAATACATACTTCATATTGTATTTGTGAACATTAATTGAATTGATATACATAAATCACTTAGTAGACTGCCAGGGGATAATAGTAATAATAGTATCTAGCTAAGAGAATTGTTGAGAGGATTAAGTGAGATGATGAATGGAAGTTCTTAGCATAAGGTGTGGATAGCAAACATTCAACACATGGTGTCTACTATCATCAATGTCTTCATTGCCATCCCTAGAGAGAGAAGGATCTTCCCTTCATGGGTACTGTTTTCCCATCTGCTCTTCCTCCAGGTTTCTATAAGGAAGGTTAAGTGATCTATATAAGGTCAGAAGCCAACCCAACAGAACCCTAATGTTCCTGACAGTTAGCTTGTCTCATTATGGCTATATGACTCGAGATATTTCTGTGCCACTTGTCCAGGTGCTAATGAGAAGGATGGGCAGATGTATGCAGTGTCACACAGTAAGTGGAGGAAAGGAGTACACAGGCTGTCAGAAACATTGGAGGGACTCAGATATCTGGCACGAGCATGACACCAGCTAGGATCTCTAACACACACAGGCTTCAGCCAGGGGAGGTGGCCCTTAAGGTACAGAGCCATGAGACCTATCTGTAAAGCCTGGAATGAATGGGGACACTTTAGAAAATTTTTCTTAGGAACACAAGTTTCAGTAGACTCCTGTTGAGGTCCCACTGGGAAATGCTGTTTCTCAGCTGTCTGGATGGAAACAAAATGGTGGCATTTTTAGAGAAAAAACAAACTTTCTCTGTTACTTAAACCCAAATACTAAAGTAAATACTAGAATCTAGGGCCCTTTTAAAGTCGTTTCAAAGCTGCAGAAAGAAACAGTAAAAGTTGAATAAGAATTAATGTTATATAATCATCCACATAAGTTGACTGGTAAATAAAGTATAGTGTGATTATTATAATATTGGCTATAGACAGTTTAAGTATAGAGAATTTCCTGTAATAGGGGACTAAGCCTCTTAGATGAAGTAAGAAACACTGGACATTTCATATGATTTTTACAACCAAAAGAGAGATCTGGAAATTAAAAGTCCTGAAATGAGTTCCGCCTTGCATCAAATTCCAGGGGAACATACATTTTCTGGTTTAAGTAACAGCAATGCCTTTTTTCCCATCTCCCCCAGCTCTGACCACCCCCATGAACTCACTGGCCACCACTGGTGTTAGTGACCTGGCATCATATACAACAAAGACAGAAGAAAACTGAATGACAGACAAGGAGCCATAAGAAAACTTTTAAGGCAGTCGCCATGACAACCTGAGAGGCAGCAATGGCAGCAGGTGCAGGAGTCCTGCCCCTCCTCCTGGGGGCCTCAGTGCTAGGCGGGCAACTACCTCCAGGCCTTGCAGCTCTCCCTGCCTCCCATAGCGCCCACTCTCTGCCCTCTGACCAGAGTGAGTTTTGCCCCAGCTGCAGCCTGGCCATGCGCAGCAATCAGGGCAACTACGCTAAGAAGGTCTTGCAGGCATAGAACAAGCACCTGGAGACGGTCCCCAAGCCACCCCAGCCACCCTGCACCTTGCAGTCCTCACTGCAGGGGACACCTAATGCAGGCGCCAAGGAGCCCGGGCCCCAGTGTCTCCCCCTTCCACTGGGGCGCAAGGGCACCACAGGCAGGAAGGGGACCCTCGCAGAGCTCCCTGAGCTAGGCTGGGCTGGGTCTGGACCATGCTCCTGCTAACAGGGCTGGGAAATCTTGTTGGTGTGCAGGTTGGACAACTGGACAACCCCAATATCCTGGACAACTGGTCAAAACCCTTAATGACTTGGACAACTGGTCAAGCCCAATGATGTGGCTTATATTACAAAACTGTGACTTGGACAACTTTTTGGAACAATCCCACTGAACAGAACAAGGGCTGTTATCCAGGAGGTTGCAAGGCTTTGTGCAAAGGATCCAAGGACTGGAGGGAAGGAGGGACAACTGGGATCCGCCCGGATTTTCCCAATCCTCCTCTACTTCATCTTTTAATTACTTGAGCTTCCAAAATTTTGTATTTTTCCAATAAGTAAGTGAAAATGTTACCAAGTAATGAGAATAGGACTTTTAAAACAAGAATCACTTCTCAGGATGAATGACCAAAAATCTGGAGTATTTTTAGAGAATTATGATTGTTCCTATACAATGGGCAGACATGCAACTTAAGCAAATCTGGGAAGGGAATCCTGTGGAGTGTTTTACTGGTAAAGAGTATCTGGCCCCTGTATGTCTATATGCTAGAATGTTCTTAGCAGTGTTCCCAAGAATACCAACTGGCCCTCAAGCCTGATCCCGGGGTCTTGGAAGAAGTCAGGGCAGGCCAGTGCCAGCAGCAATAGGGGGAGTGAGGGCAGTGGGGTGGAGGTCAGGGATGGGCATAATAGAGGGGTCATGTTACAGGACAGTGGGGAGTTTGACCTTGAGGCTGAAAGTCAAAAGACATGAATTCTAATTATAGCCCATGCCTTTAAAGAGCACTAGACTTCTGAAGATTTAAACTAACTTTGATAAAGCCTCTCTCACCCTTAGCATGGGTAATGAGACGAAGCAGTTTACTTTTATGAGGATTAAATGAGATAAAACTCTCAAAATAGTACACAGGACATTTGAAGACCTCTGTAAAAATAGCCACTATTATCATGACCCTTGTATTTTAGATTTGGAACCACTTTATGTAATCTCCCCTACTTATTGGCCCTAACAATACCCAGGGTTATCTTAACAGAAAGGAATTAAGAGAACAACTTCATAATTAGCTGAATATATTAAGTTTCACATTAAATACAGCAGAGTGTTTTAGAACTTGGGCTAAATTTGAAGATGACTGAGTTTAAAGGCCAGTTATGGAAAAAAGCAATGTAACCTTTAACAACTGTTGAACTCCCCTAAGTCTCATTTTATTCATCTGTGAAATGAAGTAGATAATAATAGTTGTTTACTTGTTGGATGATTGGGTGGAATAAATGCCCATGGAGGACTTGACATGGTGACTAGTATAGAGCAACTCCTCAATAAATATTAGCTTTTAAGAAAATTAATAAAATAATTACATGCATTAAAAATTAAATAACATTATCAAATTTTAAATTAAAAAACATGTTACATTTGGGTGGTTGTTCTATACTGATTATATAAAGCAACCAATCCTATATAATAAAGAGGTAATATGCAAATTGACCACCACATCATCACAAACATGGTGGTGCCCACAGCAGGGGCAGGACCAGCTGCTCCGCACGCCTGCCGCCAGAGTCCCCTTAGCCCCACTGGGAGCCTTGGGTCTTCCTGGACCCCTCATTGACTGAAAGCTCGCCCAGGCTCCTCCAACAAACTGCCCATCCCTCTCTTCCTCCCTCCCCCAAAGCTGAAGCCTGATTGTGGTGCCCAACAAAGTGGAAGTTGAAACTCCTGTAATTGAAAGTATCCTCCATTTTTCAGCCAGGGCTGGTTGCTCTGAGCACCTCTGCCAGAGTCTCCTCAGCCCCGTCAGGGGCCTCAGGTCCTCCTGCACCCACCACTGACTGAGGGTCAGGCAATCCGTGGATGGTGGCGTCCGCGGCCCAGGGCCAGCCCCAGGCTCAGGTAACCAGGGCCGGCTGAGGCTTGCACTGCCAGCAGTGGCAGCAGCAGAGGTGTGATGAGGGTGTCGCCTTCCCCTGATCACTGGGTCACCTCCCGTCCCTGAGGGCTCCTGGACTGTGAGAGGGGCCAGGCCAGGCTGAGGGATGCCCCCCCTCCAGTGCATGAATTTTCATGCACCAGGCCTCTAGTAAAAAATATTAAAGTGAAAGCAATCCCATTGGATTATCTGAAGCCAACAAAACCAAATAAAAACATAAAGAAATAGTCTTATATAAGCATCTGATGTATACAGAGAAAATATTTTAGGTAAAAAAAAATGTCTTCCTAATTTATATACTTCATTTGTACATGCTTACAACTGCTATGCCTTCATGTACCTAAATGAGTTATAGGACACCTAGCTGGTATCACAGAAAATTGTTTGGTGTGGAGGCAAATAGCCCATACATCTGGTGTCAAAAGCAATATGAGTGAGTGAAGAAGAAACACAGGAGTGATATTTTTTCCGACTCAGATGGATTCCAAGCAGGGACACATTTTGAAGAGTTTTGCAGTTAAGAAAAGCAATTCTTCTGTTTGGTGGAGAAAATATTGAAGGCAAATTGCAGCAGACAGAAGGAGATTAATTCAAAAGTGTCCACAATCACCCATTTAAGGAACAATGGTGGTTTGGATACTGGTGGTAGATGCAAAAAGAAACTGATGAATTAAAAATATTTGGGAGACTGAACCCACAGAACCTGGTAGGTGAGAGATTCTGGGGCAAGATGTTAAAAAAAAATATGTCAAGAATAACTAAGAAAAGAACAAAAACCTAGGGATCAAATGGATGGATGATGATAATTGCTGACATGGGGAGCACAGAAGAGCAGGTAGAAGAGGTGGGAGGTGTGAAAGTGGTGAGAGTGGAATTAAGTTAAATAATAATAATATAAAGAAAATATACAGCAAAGGTGAAAAAATAACAAAATGGAAAATACAATATGTAATGGAAGATCTAAGAAAAGAGCAGGGCAAAGCATGATTTACTAAAAGCACCAATGCTTTTAGATGGAGAATGGGTCTTTCAATATCATAAGGTATGTAGGATGAAGTTGTCTAAAGAGAGAATGCTTGCCTGAGAGCAAGCACAAAGCTTCAGCGTCATTTTTAGAATGCCTGTGGAACAATGCTCACCATAAACCAAAGGAAATAAAACTGGTAGTGTTGAGAGTGCCTCCTGGGTGTCAAAAGTACTAGAAAAGGTACTTTTCACATATTATTATCTAATGCAATCTCCATGATAACCTCAAGAGATAGATCTATTTTGCAGAGGTGGAAATGGAGGCTTAGAAAGGACAGGTCACCCAACTAATAACTAGCAAAGCCAGGTGGCTATAACTCTAATCGCCATGCTATTTCTCCTTTATCATGCTGTACCTTATTGCAAAAGGTACCCTAAGTCATTTCCAGAGGTCCCTATGCCAATATCTCCAGCAAAGATATGGTGATTATTGACTGATTTTTTTTTTGCTTGCCTACCAAATAATTCCTTGTTTTTTGCTGGTAGCATGCTTATTTTATTTGGGTAAACCCCCTCCATCAGAAAAGCCCTGCCTGATGGAGCTGTTAAGTGCCCTGTGCTTCCTATGACAAGGAGACAGGAGGGCTCATCCCAGAAAAGACCAATAGACAGCTTCTTCTTGGAACTGGAATTAAGAGCAGCGTGAGGCACAGTTTAAAAACAATGGGAGCATAACCAGGCTGTCAAGCAGTTCCTGCTGCCTTGTACCCTATGCATCCCAGTGTGTTATTGGGGCTGCTCTGTGATTCACTTATTTTCCATTAATTTCCCTTTTGGCTTAGGTCAGGCAGATCCAGTTTCTGCTTTATTTCAGCCAAAGGGTGCCCAATGCAACAGTAAATCCATTCCATGCAGAAGATCAAGAAGCTGTGAGCAGGAAGCCATCTCACCCTTGCAGCTCTGGCTCCAGCCTGTCCTGTTCTAGAACTAAGGGAGGAAGGGTTAGTTAACTCATAAGGAGTGCATGAGAAAGGGTTTTTATTAAGTTCCACAACAGCAGTTTAAGGGTGGTGGCTAATCTCTCTCCAACCTGCTTAATAAAAAGAAGTATTCATAGGGAAAGTTGGATTTGAGCAGTTGGGAATGAAGTGGTAAAAGAGAATTGATAGATGATAAGAAGTTGCTTTTCAAGTACAGAGTTGTATGAAGTTTCTGCCAGAGATAGACTTTTACTAGGTATAGATAATGGTATTTAAAATGTAACTGTGTCTAATGATTAATGACCTGGCCTGGGTTCAAGCCAGATGTTCAGATGCTTCATAATTAAATATTTTATATGTTTGTATTTATTATAAGCCATTGGCTTTTTAAGAAATATTTTCCCCTCAAAGAACGTATGGTTCTTCAAATACTTCTATCTTTTCTATAATGAATTATATCCACCCTTCTCTATGAATCAATGTATTCTTCTAAGTTAATACCCAGTCTTTTTGGATGGCAATTATCACAATTCCTAGTTTTTGAGGCAAGTGACCACTGCAGATGATGTTAAAGAAAAACACAAAAATCTTGATGCCCTATTTAGCTATGCCTAGAGAGGGAAAAGCCCTTCTTCTGTTGCCTGTGGGTGGGTAGTGGTGGGCCTTTTGGGGAATTGGGACAAAAACAAGTAATCTCTGTAGTCCAGGTACTTCAGCCTGCAAAGAGAGGGGGCAATTAATGAACTCAATGTGTATGATTACATTGTAAGATTGTGCTATATTTTTAATCTGACACATATTGTAAATGGACAATTTATTTCTACCAAAATCTACCTAACTTACTTTTGATAAATACATATTTTTTTAATTTCTTGTGTACATTAGGCACTCTTCCAGTCCCTCCTGAGGTAGTACCAAGGTCTTAGGTCAATAAAAAATTAATCTTGCTCTCTGGAGTCATATACCCTAGTTTTATACCTAAATGGGGATAGGGAAGAATAAAATATGGTACATGCTAAAAAATACAAAATATGGCAGAGATAGTTACTCCTAGAGTTGGAGACCAAAGAAGACTTCATGGTGGGGGTATAGAACGTTTGACTGCAAAGAAGACTTCATGGTGGGGGTATAGAACGTTTGACTGCAAAGAAGACTTCATGGAGATCTTGGCATCCCAGCTGGTCCTTCCAGCTGTTTACATGTGACATATGCCACCTTGTCCTGTGGTAGAGAAAAAAAGCCAACTGCTATAAAATGAGATGAACACTAGAGAAACATCTGAGAAAGAAGAACTTCTGTCCCTTAAATGACAGAAGGATAACGTGTAGCTTGTGCATACCTGGAACCAAAACACCCATAAGGAAAGTGAATCTAAGGCTGCACCTTGGACACATTCTCTCTGCATTTGCAGAAGGAGGCACAATGCCTTCACAAGACCAACACTGAGAGAAGCTGACTTCCAACACAGGTGTTAAGAAGGCCTGAGGTTCCTCCTGAGATATGGATTCACATCATTTTTGGGTTTGAAGTTGATCACTGTCCTTTCTCTTTTCTACTTATATCTTGTTGATTGAAATGGTTTGTTTGCAACTTCCTTTGAAAGTGTTGTTCAGATAGACCTTTAGTTGCTGTGATTTTTTAAAATTATTTCAGAAAGTGGGAAATACTTATGTTAAGATATTTTGCCTACATGAATGTCCTTCACCTATGTTAAGGGTGTTATATTCAGAAGATGCTGAAAAGTACCTCTAAGATAGAAACAAAGGAAAACTTTACATGTACACTTTTGCCTGGTTCTGAAGCACACTTTTGCAGTAAAAATTAAATTTAATATGGGACGCAGTTATGTTAAGATAAAAGATGCTTGTATCTTTTTAATTTTTTTATTGATTTCAGAGAGGAAGGAAGAGGGAGAGATAGAAACATCAATGATGAGAGAGAATAATTGATTGCCTGCCTTCTGTACACCCCCTACTGGGTATCGAGCTGGAAACCTGGACATGTGCCCTGACTGGAAATCAAACCATGACCTCCTGGTTCATAGGTCGACACTCAACCACTGAGCCACGCCAGTTGGGCTGTTTTGCTTTTATAGTCTTCACTAGAGGCTCAGTGCCCAAATTCATGCACCAGTGTGGTCCCTTGGCCTGGCCTGCAGGATCGGACCGAAACCGGCTCTCTGACATCCCGCAAGGGGTCCGAGATTGCAAGATGGTGAAGGCCAGGCTGAGGGACCCCACCAGTGCATGATCGGGGCCAGGGAGGGATGTGGGAGGTTGGTCAGCCGGGGAGGGATTGTAGGAGGGATCCAGGGTGTGTCTGGCCTGTCTTGCTCAGTCCTGATTGGCAGGACCCCAGCAGCAAGCTAACCTACCAGTTGGATCATCTGCCCCCTGGTGGTCAGTGCACATCATAGTGAGCAGTTGAGTGGCCTTAGCATATCATTAGCATAATACACTTTGATTGGTTGAATGGACGACTGGACACTTAGCATATTAGGCTTTTATTATATAGGATATATTTTGTATTGAAGCCCCAGGTTTTCAGTTACATCTTTTCTTAACTTTTCTCAATGGAATTAAGTCATATTTTCAATTTGTATATCCGTCATATATGAAGCCTAAATCGTCTACAGTTCTTTGTTGTTGTTAAGTTATTCACTGATAGATAATTTCCATTTTATGTTTTTTACTCTAAAATATATTTTATAAGCACTTATAGTTGTCATCATGAATACATTAGCTCTGAAGAATCTTTGAGAAATTCTCTGGTATAATATCTTCATTTTACAGATGAGAAAATTGAGCCCAAATGATTGAGCTGACCTAGGTCACACATTCAATAAATGACAGATATGGGATTCCAAATTGGGTCTTCTCATTCCACTTCCAGAGTTCATTTCACCACAAAACACTAACTTGAAACATTTCCCAAACACTTCCCCCTCTTTTGTGGAATAAAAATGCTGATGTTGCATGTAAACTGTGCTGGCTCATTCTATTAAGATATAATAGCAGTATTATTCCTAGACTCAGTCGTTCTGCTCAAGCACACAATTAGCTGTCCCAACTACCTGAATGAACATTATCCATGATAGGGTGAAGATAATCACACTGTTTATTTGCAAACCTTTCTCATTTTCATTCTAACTTTAGAGTCATGCCAAATGAATTTGGATATAAATACATGTATTACTTCAGTTTGCAATTATTTGAAATTTAAAAAAACAAAACAGTTATTGCAATAAAAGCCCTTTTGGGGGTGACTCTAATACAGTGTATTAATTTTAATTACACTATTCATGATCATAATGTGAATTTATCCTTGCTTCTAAATTTTCTTACACAGAAATCTATTTGTCCAAGAATTTCTAGAGGGCTTATAACCAGAGTACTTAGAGCTCTTAGAGGAGAACAAGATTAGCACAATAATAGCTTTCTTTTCTTTATCAGAATATTTTAAGTAGATAAATTGAGATCATATTAAAGTCGGAATTATACAGCACATTTTTTCAATCTGAGCTTCAGGTAGGACAGTTTCTACTTAGAGTTCTTAAAATCTTCAAATATTAAATATGAATGTCTTGCAGAAAATATGTTCTACATCATTGTTAGTCTGACACAAGGGTCATTTTCTTCCATATTTAAATTTAAACTATTTTTTAAAAATTTGTGCTTGTCTAATAGTTTTAGTAACTTTTAAAATTATTTGTGTTTGAATTATTCTTTTCTACTAATTCAATCAGAAAGATTATATTCTTATTTATAGAAAATATGTATTTTAAGGCATTTTAAATATTTTTAATTATTAGAGGTTATTATTTAGGTTCTTTGTTGCTTTCACTATGTAAGGACAAATGAAATAAACTTAATTTTAGGGAAAAAAGCTTGATTTCCTCTCCCAGTGACATTTCAAATTCAAAGTAGTTTAAGAACATTACTAGAATAGTCCTTTGGTATAATATTTGACAGATGGAGATGAATAAGGGGAAGCAGCTTTGGAACTCTCCCACTAACTACTCATAAAAAGAAATGTCATCCCCTTTTTCTTCATTTTCACTTCATTCCTTAAAATTTGCCTCTCATTTTCTTAGATTGTTAAATTTCCTCAGTTAATCTTTATCCTGGTCCTCATTATCCCTGTCTATGTTCTTTCATTATTTAGAGTGTCCAAGAAATTAATTTTTAGGATTGCTGGTATGCCTTTTGGAGAACAAACATGCACATGCAAAGAAGATATTTTTATTTCTTAACAAAGTCAGCAGATCTCCTGCTACACAAAATGTTTGGAAAGTTAGTAAGCATCTTGGAAATAAGTAAAATTGTTTGTGTCTAACTAGTACGTTGGAGAGTAATGACCACCAGTTTTCATGTCCAAAAATCTATTAGTGATGGATCCTCAGTCCAACAGAAAGACTAAGTCCATATACTTTGGCCTCTCCAGGTGATAAATAAATAATGATTTTTCATAAGTCACCTAAGCCAGGTCTCAAAATAGTTTTTATCTCCTCTTCCTTCTCATCTATTGTGTTCCCCCTTGTTCTGTGCTGTTTTATAGAAATGTGGAATAGCGCCAACTTTCGAAGCAAATGCATTTTCTCTTTGACACATTCTTTTTGAAAAGCCTGACTTCTCCCAAACCCTGTGTTGTAGAGGAGTGTCTAGGCCTGGGTGCATCGCGGGGGTCACACGGTGTATAATGAGGGTAAACAGATATGACTGTGGTGTGTGTGTGTGTGTGTGTGTGTGTGTGTGTGTGTGTGTGTGTGTTGGGGCAGGGACTGCCCCTTACCATGTCATAGAAGGATTCTTGTTATTAGAGTTTTAGATTCATTTATTTAAATAATGATTTTATTCCTTAAAATAATAAAATGATTGAAAGCCAGTGCTATAAGAGGATAAAGACATTAGTCAAAGCACTATGGGAACCAGGTTAAATTCACTTAATTATCTTTCAGTGCAGTCATCCACAAAGTAAGGAAGCTGAAGAAATTATCTCTAAGTTCCTCCTATTTCTAGCTCAAGAATTATATGAGAAGTTCGGTAATTTTTCCTTCTAATATGTTCATTACATCAGGC
The DNA here is from genome assembly GCF_014108235.1 of Myotis myotis. Taxonomy (NCBI): domain Eukaryota; kingdom Metazoa; phylum Chordata; class Mammalia; order Chiroptera; family Vespertilionidae; genus Myotis; species Myotis myotis. The sequence goes on from NW_023416390.1 coordinate 24,001,943, forward strand.
TGCTTAAAGTTGTAATTTTTGTGAAGGTACTTCTCAAATCTAGGGACAAGTGTCCTCATTTGTAGAATTGTTGTGGATACTTAATAATCTCAAAAGTACTTCTAGGATCCAAAGTTCTAGTATTTCACAGTCTTTGTATATGCTTTTGTAAATCTATAGGGACACAAATGATAAAAGTCGAGTGTTTTCAGCTTTTGCTCTCCTCTACATGATAATAGATGTTTATTTTAACACTCTCTCATTCTTTCTTCTTCATTTTTCTAGAGAGTTCTTACATTTGTAACTAAATATATGTAGGGAAGGGACTCTAGGAGCTGTGTGCGTATGTTTGTGTGTGTTGGGGCAGGGGTGAAGACAAAGGGGGTTTTCCTGGAAGCAGGTCATTGGAACCAGCTATATAGAAATAGCTGTAGTGTATAAAAGCAGTGGATCAGAAAAGGGCAATAAAGATACTTTAAAAATATTTCTGCGATCTATATCTAAATGTCAGGGTGTGTTGAAAAGATTTTATTGCATGGGTTAATGGTCTTTGCTCTGATATATACCTTCAGGATTAAATTACTGGGATCATAGCTCATAAGTATTCTAGAAGTCGGCTTGCTTAGTGAAATAAGTGTTAGACCAGAGTCTGAACTGTAAATCTAGCAAAACTATGGGAATATCCAAAACTCACAACAGTAACCCTTCGGCTACTCTGTGAACTGCTTCTACCCACCTACCCACAGAAATGGCCATGCAAATTAAAATATGCCGGTGTCCATGAGGAATTGAGTCATTACTCTCTTGGTCCCTGCCTCCCTATCTACCAATTCTCTCTCTCCTCTTTAATCCATCTCTGCTACTCCACTCTCTGCATATCTAATTCACTCTTCTATCTCTTCCAAGCAGCTTTCACTGGGTGCACTAGGGAACAATTTGCTCATAGCTCCTGGGTTTTATATACCCTTAGTTCCAGACATCAGCAGAGATTAACTAATTTTTTTTCAGTTCCAATTCCAAATCCATAGCGGAGAGAATTTGCTAGCCCAGCTCTGTCCAGGTGTCCACACCTGGTGGCAGCCTGGGCCAGGCAGTTAAGTGTACAGAAGTACCTCCTCAACCATGAAGCTCCAAACAAACTTAGGGGACCATTAATATTCCTCAATTCTTAAATCTACCGTTTCTAAAATCCGAGCATCCTGTGATCTTTTCCCACACAGGTTAAGAATATCCTGTGCTTCCACAATCCTCCAATTTGCCACATCATTAAGAATTACACATAGTCCATTACCCATGAGCAAATAAATGCACACACTGTAATGGAGAGGGCCTGCACACTGGACCATGCATTCTCTCACTGCTCAGTTCAGTCCTGCCGACAAGACATTATTTGCCCCCAGGCTTCTGTTTCTGAAAGCAGGGATTCTCTAGTGGCCAGAGATTTATCACTGCCCATCTTTCCTCTAGGGCATCCTGAGTGTTTTCTGTCCTTCTCCAGGTGTTTTGTTGGTAACAATGTCAATGAAGCATAGATGGTTTCTGAACAAACTATGAATGTTAACTCATAATCCCTCGAAAAGATAGCTGACTAACAGGTCTCACTGCCACAGAGGTAATTAAGTCACTTTGTCTGAAAACAATGGGGTGCCACCTTCATTGCACAAGAAGCTTTCAGCAGGCCTTATCTTATTTAGTCAGAGATTGTGCAGAACTAAATTGTGTTTCCCCAAAATTCATATGCTGAAGCTAACCCCCAATGTAAGTATTTGGAGATATGATGTTTAGGGAGGTAAATAAGATGAAATGTGGTCATAAGAGAGTAGCCCTAATCCAATAGAACTGGTGTTCTTATAAGAAAAGATACATCAAAAATTATGTAAGGACAAAGGGAAAGGTAGCTGTGTGCAACCCAAGGAGAGAACTGTCACCAGAAACAAACCCTGATAGCACACTGAACCTGGACTTCCAGCCTCCAAAACTGTGAGAAAATAAACTTGTTTTTTAAGCCACCCAGTTTGTGGCATTTTGTTACGGCAGCCCAAGGAAGGTAAAAGGGTGACACCTGACACGTGCTTGAAAACAAAAGAATGGATATTGCTCTGTGGCCCCAGCCATCCTCAGGGCGCGTGATCAGGCTCTCTCCCCAAGTCAATTTCTCTAGTAGCATTAACATCTGATTGCCACTTAGCTAATCTGATCATCTCTGCCCTGATCTGAACTGGTCACCAAGACAAGCGAAAACCCTGAATCGACCCTACCACCGTCTGCTGTGTTTCAGTTGTCTAGACATAGTCATAAATAGCTGGATGACTGCCCACTGTAAATTTTTAATGAGAGATTTTGAAATTAGAAAAGGAGGGAAGCAATCGCAATTTATGGCTTGGAGTTATTTCAACAAGTAGGGGCCCACCTCAAAAGCCAGCTCTGGGTAGCCATCAGCTCCCTTACATCTCCAGCTCTCTTGGTTATGTAAGCTCAGAACACCAATCCTATTTTTATCTTCCCCTCCCCCTAACTCTTGCCAGAAAAATCCCAAATTATTTCCTTCTGATTCTCAGATTATGGAATGAGAATTTTGAAATGATTCAGAAAGCATCACATTTAAATAAAAATATTATTTGGAGAGTATTTGTTACTCTGATTAAGCAGTTCTTAAGAAGGTTGGATCAATGACTGCTTTGAAAAGATGAAGCAGATATAGGTCTTCTCCCCAGAGAATATCTGTGTATGCAAAGAATCTTGGAAATGCACAGGTATCTTGAAGCCTGTCCATGCACTGGTGGGTGCTAGGTTACTACTCCTACAAGATAACATATCCTAGATTCCTTCTCTGTCATCAATCTGAGTCTACTGAGCTCTGTGTCTGTATAAATTTGATATTCAGAGGGCAATATAGCTGGATTATATTCTATTAAAATGTGCTCACTGAATTAGGCTACACTACTGAACTCTCATAAAAGGATAAAACTTGTTTAAATTTGTATACAGAATGTGTATTTTCTTTTTCTTACAAAACTTTAGTAGAAGACATTGTTCTTCTTGTTACCTGATATGTTTTCCTGGTGATAAAATATTTTCCCTAGTTTCTCCCCACTGAGCTTCCTCTTAGAGGCAATAAAAATTATACAACTCAACATGTTTACCTTTTTTCTTGGCTCCCAGAAATCTTATAACTAAATTTTATTGCCAACAGCAAGAATCAATCTAGTCTAAGTCTTAGAAATTGTCCTTTAATTTTAAAAGCTCATTTATTTTTAAGTTATTTAACCCACAGAACATCTTTTTAGGGGCAATAGGCAGGACATAAATTATAAAACAGAAAATGTTATTAAATCAATAGACAACAATTACCCTCAAATGCATGATAAGTGACCATTTTTTTATAGAATAAAAGATATTATTCTTTCAATATTGAATTGGTAGAGTGAATGACACTTCCCTCTCAGTGCAAAGATGATACTAGATGTTTGACTATCAATGGGATATTCTTTTATCCTCCCCACTAACATGTACTGAGAACAAATCAGGTGATAAAGACTCCAATAGATGGACTTCGGAGGATGGGATACAAATCAAGCAAGATAAATATATGCCTGTAAGAGATGGACCACTCATAACTTGGGAGACATAAATAAATCAACAAATAAAGCAGTGTGAAAAATGCTATGTGGGAGTACACACAGGATGTAACTTTTGTATGTGATTTTTTCTTCAGTAGCCAAGTATACTAGTATATACAACCCCTCTATCAAACTCTCAATGGCACAGTCTTTCATTTTGATACAAAGTCAATTTCCCTAAAAATGTTGCTTTCCTATTTTTTTGTGTTTTTTTATTAAAGAGTATAATTTCAACTTTGCATTCCATAAGAAGAAACATAAATGGCCAGCAAAAAAATACTGATAAAACACATATTGATGCCTGAGCCCTACCTCTCAAAAATTACCATTCAACCTGACCAGCATGACTCAGTGGTTGAGCATTGACCTGCAAACCAGGAAGTCACAGTTCAATTCCCAGTCAGGGTAAGTGCCTGGGTTGCAGGTTCAGTCCCCAGTGTGGAGCATGCAGGAGGCAGCCAATCAATGATTCTCTCTCATTGTTGATGTTTCTATTTCTCTCTTCTTCTCCCTTCCTCTCTGAAAATAATAAAAATGATCTCACTCATTCAGGGATAATAAAGACCATTATAAACTTATGAACCATAATAGATACAGAGGCAGAGCTGCCTCAAACTGATTGTCAAACTGCAGCAGGAAGGCCAGGGAGGGTTGAGGGGCAGGAGGGAGGGGGGTAAGAGATCAACTGAAGGACTTGTATGCATGCATATAAGCATAACCAATGGACATAAGACATTAGGGGGTAGGGGAGGCCAGGGGATTGTCAAGGGCGGGGAAAAAAAGGACACATATGTAATACCCTTTGTAATACTTTAAGCAATAAAACAATAAAAAAATACAAATATATTTTTAAAAAGATTACCATTCAATTATCAGAGATGACTTCTGAGTGTGGTTTTTTTTTTTAAATCTCCCTTGTGTTAGTTTGTTACTATATGTGGGTATACTTCTAAAAATCTCAGTTAACCTATTTCACTCTCTGGCTATTTTCTCCTATATTTTCAGTTCACTCCTCTTAGTACCCCCAACACTGGACCCATTAGAATCTCAAATCCATTGATACCTATCATCACATTGGTATCTCCACCATCACCAGGATGCACACACACACACACACACACACACACACACACACACACACACACCCCTCTCCTCATTTTCCTCTCTGTGTACCTTAGATTCCATGGACCATTGTTATAAATGTTCTTTTGTATTCATGATTTATTCCCTTGTCCCTTTCTTCCTCCTTCTCTGAGCCTAGAAAAACTCCAACCCTGAATAATCCAACTCATTTCAGATTCTACAACTGCACTCAAATAGCTAAACTTTACTGAAAGAAAACACTAGCCATCTTGACTGGTGACTGGCCTCACTTTGTATTTATGATAGCAAATCTCAAGTGGACCCTCAGCACTGGCAGGCAGCCCTATGACTGATTCACCCTCCAGTCTCCCATCTGGCTAGTTAACACTTTTTAATCACCGCCTCAAACCTCAAACACCCCTTCTCCACTGTGCACTCTTAGTTGATGACTTGGCTTTTCATTTAACTAAGAAAATAACAGCAATTCAAAGAGAAGTTCTTCCCCACTCACCACCACCTTCCACACGGCTGGTCTCTGTACCCGAATGCTCTGCCTTTCTTCTGCTGCGGTTGATGAATGGTCTGGGCTCCAGTTTTAGAACAATATTTCTATTTGTTCTCTGGATTACTTCCTACCATCTCCCCCAACGACTTCACTCCTGTAACTCTCTCTTTTCTCTACAGCACGGCCAATGTCTGTTCTCTTTGAATCATTATAGTTGGCATACAAAGGTGTTGTAATAGTTTTATTTAAAAAAATCTCCTTTGATCTCATACCCCTCTATAGCTTCTGAATTTCCTGGCTCTGCTATAAAAAAAAAACTTGAAAGTGTTGTCTATATCAGCTTTTACCCTACATCCCATTCTCTCTCAAAAGCACTCAGATGAAGCTTCAACCCAACACTCTCTCTAATTTTCTCACCACTGAAACTCTAAGGTCACCAATGATCCCTATGTTAGCAAATCTAATTGTCAATTTTCTGTCTGTTTCTTTTTTATCTTCTGAATAGTAAAGCTGACCACTCTTGCCTTGAAACATTTTCTTCTAGCTTCTGGGAAACCAATATTCTTGCCTTTTTTTTTCAGATTGGCCTTAGTCCCAGCTTTGCCATGTCTGGGTGTTTGGCCTAGGAGAAGTTACACCATCTCTGGAGTTCCCAGAATTTGAACATATATATATATATACGTGTGTGTGTTTGTGTGTGTGTGTGTGTGTGTGTGTGTATGTGTGTGTGATAGGTGTTAGATAGGCACATAGATTCAAATATGGCTCTTCTTACCACTTTTAACACTCTCCATTCCATTCAACCCACCGCCATGTTTTGTCTAGATAATTGATAAGTGCTCTAAATCTGTCTCCCTGCTTCCACCCCCATATTCTGTTCTCCACCAGCAGCCTTGGTAATGCTTTTCAAACATAAGTCACATCAGTACGTGCTCCTGCTCAAATCTCTCCAGTCACTTCTCATCGCACCTGAATTAGTATCCAAATACCTCAAGATGGTCCACATGGCACTTCGTTATCTTGGTCCTGCCAATCTTTTTTTTCTAGGATACACAACCCTATATAAAATAGTACCTTTCTTGGATCACTACTTGGTTTGATTTTTCTCAATAACACCTGTTACCACCTAACACTATATTCAAATGTATGTCAATGCTTATTCTTTATTTCTCCCACTAGAATGTAAGTTCCATGAAGGCAGGCACTCTGTCAACTTTGTTCACCATATGTCCCCAATGCCATGAACATTGCACGCATAGTAAATACTCAATACATATTTGCTGACTGAACAAATGAATGAACAGGTTGTGGACATAATTTCTGCACTTGAAAGGTGAATATTTTTAAATTTCTCTTTGTTATATTACCAATCCTTTTTGTTCATTTCTTTCCATTCCCTCAGAAAATATACTTCCAGGATGGTGTTAATTTCCTTCTTTTCCAGCAATTCAAACTTCTTTGAATGCCAATTATTGATAAGAATTCTCAACACCAGTCTTCTTAGCAGCTCTCCAGTCTAAAGCTTGTGATCTTTGCAACTGCTAATATGATCACATCACTTAGTTTTCTGACCTATCTTTCTGACAACTGATTTTCATACATCAAGTTCAATCACAACCCACTATGGCATTATTCTCTCAGTCTATATTCTGATATAATTCTTAACAAGTTTATGACTCATAAAACAAAAGAAATCTGAAAGTAGATAGAAGCAAGGAGGGATAGAGAAGATGGAGAACAGTCTTTGAAATTGAAAAGACTAGTCTGCTCAATTCTTTTTTGGAGGGGAATTTGGTTTATAATTAAACCAGATTTTTCCCTTATTTTCCAATGCATGACTCCCCTTTTCAAGTTTTTCTATCATCTCTCTGCTTCTCTGGGAAAAGTCCTTGTGTGGTATAGAATCTATGTTTAAAAGCTATTGACCTAAAACTGATGCTACTGACCTGTTTCTGCTAATGGACTTAATGTGCACAGAAAAGAATGGCAAGGACACTCACATTACTGGGCGTGACCCTTCTGTTTCATTGCAGAGGCTTGTAGACAATCAATATGAAGGGGGACTAAGATGTATTAAGGTAAATAACAAGGCCTGTTTGGAGTCTCTTGTATCGTGTCAGCAGAGCCTGTAATTGCTAAGATTTTCTGAAATGGACACCTACCCTTGAATGACCACACAGTCATAGAAATATGATTGTCAGAGGCTAAAATGCAGTGAATGGCTCAAAGAAATGCACTATTTTATTCCGTCTTCCTGCTTTGCTCCAAAATGGTGACATGTAAGAGATTAATCTGTTGTGTTTGGTGTAATTTTATAAATATAAACTGCAAGACTTTTATTAATTTTATTAATAATGATTTGACAGGAAATGCAGGAGATTAGTTTCTTCCAAACTGAATTGTGAGACAACTAATAAACTGTGCTGTCATTTCTTTCTCTGGCTGATAATCCCTCATGCCAGGAATGATCTCATGATTGAGCAGGTGTTTTAATAATAGACTGGAATTTGCTTTCAAATATATCCCTGAAATGTCTTTTTGAGGGGCTTACAGCTAAGACCCATATTATAATAACATCAAACTGCTGATGTAGAGAAGGCCTGTCTTTGGGCGTCGGTAGAGCAGGTGACATCCAGGGCTCGGTCACAGGAGTACTGAGAGAGAGCTCCTTTCCCACCCCCTTCCCCACTGGCGTGGTAAAGCCTCCAATTTTCTTGAATTTAATATTCAGAATTTGTCCTTTGGCTTTGTACTTTTAAAATATCCCTAAACCGATCATTTTTATCCCTTGTGTGTGTTTGTGTGTCTGTGTCTGTCTACATCTGTTTGTGCCTGTGTGTGTATGTGTCCTATTTTTACTATGATTGACCCTTCTTTCTAAGACGGCAAACATCAAATGAAATAAAAAGGATACTGTAATCAGTGGCTGTGCATAAATTCAGGAGGTTTCCTTAAAATGCTTACTTTGTATTACTTAGAACTTTGAGAGTCCCTTCCTGACCCCCCCCCCTACCTAAAACAGCCCCTCATTCCCTTCCTTCATCCTGCTTCAATTTTCAGTTGTCATGATCACCACTTGATATTTGGTTCTTTATTTGATTGAATGTTGGGAATCTCTGTCCACCAAAACATGAGCTTCACAGAGAAGTCTGGCTCCAGGAGAAGCCCTGTTGGTACCTCCTGAATCACTCACAGTTATTTTGATTCTCCTGCCCATTCCCCAGGTTACCTACAAGGCCCAGCCATATGCTTGGACTAGCAGGCATAATTCAAGAAAGGGAGCTGGTTCTGGCTACCATAGACCTTGACCTTGGATGCTTAAGGTAGCTCCAAGGCAGTTAGTTCAAAGACCAAGGAGCTTAAGGGGTTTTACAGGAGGAAGAGGAAGACACAGCTTGAGGATTCCTGAGGACATACTTGCCCTTTGTGATCTAGAGGAGACACAGAGAGGCACAGAATAATCTATTCAGGGCTCTGCAGTCTGGCTCTCTGGAACTTAATACTGATGCCCATGGGCTATATGATTTTAAACAGGCTACTTAACTTTTCTATTCCTGAATTTTCTAATCTGTAAAATGATGTGAAATATGTATAAACAACAAATAACACCCTTATTTGTTTCTTCTTACATTAAGAAGTCATTCTATTATCTATCTATCATCTACTGAAAGATTAAAGGGAGATTTTGAGCAATACAAGGGTTGGAATCCATAACACTCAATAAACGTTTTAATTGTTATTGGTATTATCATTCTTACCTGTTCAAATTTGTACTCTTAATCCTGCTACTACTCTCGCCATACCCCATAGGCTTCAGAGACCTGGAGAAATAATTTAATAGCTTTATACTTCAATGTATGAACTTTATAGAGATTCTATTATGAACAAAGTACAGAGCTAAAATGCCACGGAAAAACTGAACATGAAGAAAATACTATCTATTTCTGATCCAGGAGGGTATGGAGGACATACGAAAATACAATCCAAACCAAAGCAAGGCAACATTTGATAAATATTATAGAAGAGATATGAGTAAAGGGCTGTGGGCTTGTGGAAGACAGAGCATATCAGCTCCCATGTTTACTGATGCAGGCCTAGTTAGGGGAGAAAGAGAAAGCAACAGGAAGAAAGAAGTGAATGAAAGGGGCATTTTAGAGCAGAGTCCCAGATCTGGTGCCTGGGAGGATAAAGGAAATGTTGAGACAATATTCATATTTGAACTTGGAAATCTAGGAGAATGTTAATAGCAATAATAATAACAATAATATCAAAGAAAAGCATTTGGGGGAAGAAAACTGATGCTTACTCAAACAGATGGATGCTGGGCTAAACATTTATGTTCATACTTTAAACTGAACTTCTGCCTTGCCTGAGTTCATCCCCACAAGACGATAGAAGTTTGGTATCATTTTTCTTTCTTACCCACTTAAGTTTCAGTGTTCACTTGTCATTTTGGCACTGTTTTTTGTTGTTCTGATAACAAATGGGAACATTCATCAAGGATCGAGTTTTCTCACTGTGAGAGTTTACCATGCTCTATAAGTGAAAAAGCAAATTCTCCCACATCTTCTTAGCCAGACTCAAAGCCATCAATATCCCACCAAACCCAAGGTAACAAGTGAGGCATTTTAAAGCCAGTCAAATTTTTCTTGTCATAGTTCACTACTGCTGCTTCATAACAGATATGTGTGTGGCTGTGATATATTGGGGACAAATTTATACTCAGTGACTCATACCTTCACTTTCCACTGCGTTTTCTTATATTGTTAGTAGTGTTGCCCAGAATAAAAAATAAATAAAAAAAAATGTTGTAGAAACACCAGCTAGTTCCTGTGTAGACAATTTAATTTTTCTCCAAAGACTGTGTTCTTTTGTTTAGCTAGATTAGTTACTTTTGTGTTCAAAGCAAAACAAAGGGTGCATTGTTGGAAAAAAGTCACATGATCTTCTGCACAAGTCTTTTGGGCCATGGTTAAGAAAAATTGGGAGCTTGGGAGTACTCAGATTTTCTGTAACAGAATCATAGGATGCTAGCTCTAAAGGTAAGGCTAAACCCCACAATTTATAGGTGGGAAATTGCGTGAAATGTTGAAATGACTAGCACAAGTTATTATTATTGCTGTACATGAATTAGAGAGACCACCACGGCTGGTGTAGATTTCTTGCACACTGAGAATCTTAATACTGACAGAAAGAAGCACATAGAGGAGAGAAAATCATAGAGAGTCTGCAGAAAGAAGGGAGCCAATTATATGGAAAGACCTGTGCTCATGTACAGCCATTGCCAGGTCCTGAGCCTTGGTGTGGCTGAGACAAGATAGTGACCTCAGACTCTGGGGACCTCAAGACATACAAGCTGAGCTGGGCAGAAAAATCTCACCAGAATCCTCTGGTAGGAAGATGGTTTATCTTTATGTGGAAGTGAGTGAAGGTTAGGAAAATTGACTTGACAATTTAACGGTGCAGCTTCTTTACCAACTTTTACAGCAATTTGTATCCTTGTGAAAAGCTTGCTTTTCTGGAGGTACAGACTGGCTAAAAGCCTCTGTTCACTCTGCAGTTTCACTATGTTTTTGAAAACTGAGAGAGCAAATTGAAAATTTTTGGAGTATCTATAGAGGACCTTCACTACCCCTGAATTAAATGGATCTGAGGGAAGTAAGTTGGGGTTCTTGATCCTTCTCCTTTAGGAGATCAATGCACAGGCACACACCTGTCTGCACTCTCAGAGTTCAGGCCTTATTCTTATTCTCCCACCTCACTTGCACTCCTTCTCTTCCCTTCCCTGGCCCTTGTGAATTTGGTCTCCAGCATTAACTTCTAGGGCCTTACCTTTCCCTCTGCAGAGAGTTGTTATGAAACCAGAGAAGAGACAGGAAAAAGGAGGCCAGTAAGTTTAAATGTAAGTTTCACCAACATTCCAATTTTTCCCAGGACCCCCTCATTAACCTTCAGATGATCATGAACAAATAAGACCTGTGTGCAAAGGTATGTTGGCCTTCTTTGGGGCACACACACAGCAATTTAATAGAACACATCTGTTAAGTATCAGTATCTGTAAAGACCAAAAAGGCCTAACTATTTAGGTACTTGGGGTTTGGCTATAACCATGGTCTTGTGTTATTGAGGAAGACAGCAGTTGCTGCTTTTTCTTTCAGATTAATGTCTCCTAATTCCCAGTCTACTTCAGTGTAATGCACTGGAGGTTTTCAGGGATAAATAATTTCTAAAGACATTAACCTACCTTAACATCTCTTCCTGTGATAAAAATGAAATGGCCTACCTCTCAACAATGGTAGTCTTTTGTTTAAAACAGAGCCATGTAATCAGGTGGATGTGGGTTTTAGTTATGTTTAACGAAAAAAACAGACTAGCTGCTTAATTCAACATCAAGAAAACAATGAAAGTGGTTTGTTCTCTCTTAGTGGAAGCAAATCTCTTATTTATATCTGTGATTATTCTGGCTGGCCCACTTGATTACTTTCAATGATAATAGAAGAATAGAAGGATAGGTTGCAGAATGGGCCAGCCCTTTTAATTAAAGATTAAATCAGCCTGTTATTCTATTCCAGGTGTAAGGGTTTTTATGTGTTTACCCTTTTTCCCCTATATGTTTTTTAAGTCACAATTTAGTATTATTTTTGAGCTCTCTCACCCTACCTACTAGGATTATACATACCCTTCAAATATTAACCCTCCCTTATGATGGATTAACAAAGGTCAAAAATTCTCTGCCATTCCTTTCATAAGAAGTGAAATCCATTCTCCGCTCTTTGAATCCAGGCTGGCCTTCTGATTTGCTTTGGCCAATAGAATGAGTAACTTTGAACATTATTTCTGGATATAGCCTTAGCCAGATCTATGAATTTATTATCTACCTTTTCTTTCTTCCACAGGCAACAGTTTCACTATTTATTCTGCCAATACATAACTTGGGCCTTCTTTTCTCCAGTTTGCAAAAACAATTGTCTTGCTGTCCTTACCTTCACCAACAGTCTCCTCGAGACCCTTCCAACTTCCACTTGCCACCATTCCTAAAGCCAGGGCTAGCTATTTTTCATGTCATGGCAGTATCATACTTCATGTATCCTAGACCCTAGACCTTGACAGGTGACTAGACCCTAGAACTTCATTGTTTAAAACAGTGACCTTTTTATTCTCTCTCATAAATCTGTGGGTTGACTAGATTCAGTTGGGTGGTTTTTCTCCTCTATGTGATCTCATGTGAAAGCTTGATGGACTGGAAACCCCAAGATGGCCCATCCCATAGCTGGCAGGTAACACTGTTTATCAGTTGCAGACTCAGCTGGGATTTTCTACTGGGGTATCTCCATATAGCTTGGGATGTTACATCCTCCTTGCTGGGTTCTAAGAAGAAATGACCCAAGAGTAATTGTTCCAAGATGGAGAAAGTGGAAGCTTCAAATGCTCTTAACTTGTTAGACCCAGAACTAGCACAGCATCCCTTACACCACATTCTATGGGATAAGACTTAAGCAACCACGGTTCAGATAATAGAAAATGAACTCCATTTATTAGCAGAGAATTAGTGGCCTTCTTTAACAAACTCTACCTTCAAATATTATTTTACTTGGGGGTTCTTTCTCTGGTTTTACCAAGCCCTTTCTTTCTATGTATGCTCTGCTTTTCTACATTAGAAATCCAGACATGTTTATCCATGTTCTTATATAATCTGGAAACATCACTAGTCACTAATTTTCTCAATATAAGATTACCAAAAACCCCACCAAAAAAGTATAGGGTATACTTAAAACAAAACTGGCCATGATAATTGTTGAAGCCAGGTGATGGGTACATGGGGGTTTATTATACTAGTTTCTCTACTATTAGTCCATAGTAAAAAGTAATACAGGGGAGTGATATTATAAATTGGAATGTATTCTTAAATAATAATCTTGCAGTCACCCCTGGCTAAGTAGCAATACTCTTAGCTTCTTAATAACTTTTTAAACTTCAAACTCCTGGAATACATCTAACATTGACTAAGTTACAGGGAACCTATTTAAATTCTAGGATTTACAGTAGTCCCTCCTTACAGTTTTGCTATTCATGGTTTCAGTTACCTGTGCCCAGTGTCTCCATGCTGTATACATTACTCCTCTACCACCTGTTAGTCATTTAGTAGCCACCTCAGTTATGAGATTGCCCGTTACGGTATCACAATCCTTGTGTTCAAGTAATCCTTAGAGAAGCCCAGTGCTACATCACAATGTCTGTGTCATTCATCTCATCACTAGTCATTGTATATCTCCATCATCATGAGCAGAAGACAAGTAGAGTGCAATAAGTTATTTTGAAAGGGGGAGAGAGATCACATAATTTATTAGACTATATTTTTATAAGTATTCTATTTTATTATTAGTTATCATTATGAATTTCTTACTATGCCTAATTCATAAATTATGCTTTATCACAAGTATGTATGTATAGGAAATAAAGCAGAATTTATATATAGTGTTAGGTACTCTCCAAAGTTTCAGGCAGCCATTGGCAATTTGGGAACATATTCCATTAGATAAAAGGGGTACTACTGTATCTGGTTTTGATACTATAGGAGGAGGACACATAGCTTAATGTCATTGCCAAAACCTTAGGAGGAATACTTGTGTGGTTACAGGCAAAAACAGAAATATGTGTTGTGACAGAAGTAGTTTTGATGAGGACTTCATTATGAAGGCTAAACTTTGAGCTAATTTACACATTGAAACTTAAAGTGCCCTTCATAATATGTATAATATAATATGCATTATTCATCTAACATGTTTAATAATTACATCTGGGCATCATAAACAATACAATAAAGTTACCTATTATCATTATCAGCAGCAGCAAGGGGTGGCCTGACTGGCACTGGCCAGTTTGACTCCGTGTAGGACCCTAACCCTGTCTGGATGTAGTAGTGGAATGGAAGAGGGCACAGAACAAGGACAATGACAGAAGAAGAACTAGCCGTAAGCAAGGACATACATACATGATTTTGAGAGTTCCATCCAAGTCACAGGAACAAAGTCTGAGTAGATGATCTCAACTCTATTGCTGTGATGTCTCCTTGCCAGTTGTAGTCTGTTTAGCTCACAAAGCTTACAGAGTCAAAAGAAGAATTAATTGAAAAGAATTACAACATTATTTAAAGCCAATGACCTATATCTCCAAAGAGCCTGTGTCCTTAGGCCTCTTGCTGTCCTGAAAAGTCACCAGTGCCCTGAATAGTTCCCTCTTCTGACTTTATCATCCCAGTTGGTCACTTGATGGCAAACTGAAGCCTAGAAAATAACAGCTATTTTCTTTTAAGTATTTGTGTATTGTTTTTCTCCCCAATTGGAATACAACTTTCATGAAGTCAGGACCGATGTCTGCCTCGTCTTCCATTGTGCCTCTATACTCAGAACAGTGCCTGACACATTTGCTGAAAGACTGACTCTATGTAGAATGACTAAGGTTATAAATGTTTTGACTTCAAGGAACTTCTTTGGGTGATAGGTTCCCAAACTAGATGGATAAAAATCTGTACTTATTCACCATCTTGGTTGCCATCTTATAAGATAATAGATATCACCTTCCAAAATGTTATCTGAGTAGGGATCATTTCTGTTTGGATATACTTTACCTTACAAATAACCAAGTAGAATGTCATCAGGTCAATGGTTTCATAATCTGTCCTGGCCTGAGCTTTACTTATTTTTCAAGAAAACAGAATTTTATTTTAAGAGGATTCTATTTAAATTATTTGACCTAAATCTTGGTAAAGATTTATATCAGTTAATAGTCACATTAGCTAACATCTACTATATACTCAAAAGTATGCCATCATATATATATAAATACACATATATATACACATATATTTAATACTCATATATATTTAATACTCATCTACACTTTATCTCTATCTCTATCCTAACATTGGAATGGTAGTTGTTTTTCAAGTAATTAAATAATCAATTTTTATCTAACGTGATATACAGATATGAATATAGAAGATCTCTATCAAAAATCCAAAGCATGGCATAGTCCTTTAAAAACATTCTGGCAATAACTTTTATATAATACAGTCACTGCCATTATTTAAACATGCCCATAGCTGTTAATAGTAACTACTGGTAATATTTTTATAGTACTTTATAGTTTGAAAAGTACTTTCATACAGTTATTGCCCTTTTGGTCTTGACAATAACACCACACCTAATATATTGTTTCTGTTCCAATAAAAACACACCTAAGGTATTACTGTTTCTGTTCTTCAGATGAAAACAACTGAAGACTAAGTTTCTTGATGGACTTGGCCTGAATCATTAAGCTATAAGCATTCTTGCATATTTAAATGTAAAGGTACCAAAGTCTTAATTACATGTAAAGTATATTATTCAAAGCTTAAGTTTGTACATGCGATCAGACCTTCTACATATCAAGAGAGCCAAAGGTGATTCCAAGGTCACTGCCACTTGGAAACAAATGCCACGGGGTAAATAGGGTTAAACATGGCTTACAGTGTGCAATCTACAGAAGAATGAAGACCTTCTATGACTTAGTTTTCTTCTTTCTGAACGAGTTTTTAATCATTCCACCCGCTAGAATTCACATCTGTTCATGATGTAATGTTGTGGGTCAGCCTGGGTTCTGTCAAAATGAAGCCGGTATTACCAAATCCCAAATTACAGTGTGTTTTACTAACCGGTTTTATAGACTAGACATTTCACTCAAGCAGAAAGGAATTCCCACTGCACTTGAGGGGTAGCAGAGTCTCCAAAACAGGCTACTGGTTCTGCCTGACTCTGCCCTGCCCACTGCCTGCAGGCACCCCAAAGACAAAGGAGCTAGAGAAATTGGTGAAGATGAATTACAAAACCAGCCTTCTTGATTTTATTTTTTCCTTATTTGTGGGAAACAGCTAATAGATGTCATGGTCTTTCACTGTGTTGCAGCAAAGAGCTCAAATCTAAAAACAAAACTTCTTAAAGAGAAAAAACGAAACTACTGACAGTAAAAGAAAATGAGAATGGGCAAATAGAAGAGAGAAAATCACATTTCTGATTTATTGTTAAAGGGATGTTAAGGCTGTTGCTTTATAAGATTCAAAATAATATAAATGTTCTATGCAGTTTAACTCACCAGTTTTCTCTGTCTTTACTTACCAAAATCACATCAAAATATGCTATTTTACTTCTTATGTAACCCCATCTGCTTAGTCATCATTCTGGATAAATAATTGAAAATCTATAAGTGAAGCAGAGGGAAATGAAGGGACGACGCAAGACTACTAACATGATGCAAAGTGCAAGGCATGGTCTGAGGTCTTTTACAGGCATGTTTATTCATGCATTAAATTTTTTTCCAGTTGCATTTTTTCCTGAGTATGTGTTTATGCTTGTACGTAATGAGGGTATGAGAATTATGGCCTAACATCTATAGCTGCTATAATTTTGTTTGCTTGTTCATCTATTTCTTGACACACCCAATAAATAGTTATTGCATGACTGAGCCAGACACTATTCTAGGCACAGGGATGCAGTAGAGAACAAGAGGGGAAAATTCCCTGCCTTCTCATCTTCATATTGTAGTGATGGAAATAGTAAATTATCAAGTAAACAAACATAGGTGACATAAGTTCAGGTAGAATAATTTCAGAATAGATTTTTAGAGAGTAGGGTAGGGTGCTATTTGAAGTCAAGCCTTTCTTAGGAAAGGCTACCTGAGCAGGTGACTTTTGAGCAGAGAGTACAGACTCAGTCCATCTGCTAAAGAACACCTAGGAAATCCATGATTGGATTGATGAATGGACACAATGCACTGATGTTGACAGTCTCCAGGGACAGGTTTCTTAATCACCAGGGCCTTCCTGGGTACCTATCTGGAGAGAAGGGGTTCATGTTGAGCAATGCAACCTTGAAATGCAAAAAGTCAAAACACAGGCAGCAGTTAGGATGTGACTGTTGAGTCCAGTGTGGTGTACTCGCATTCTAAGATTGTCCTCTAGCTCAGGGACTCATTCATGTCAGAGCGTCTGAGAGATATGCTACAGAAAAATGAGCCATAATATCCATGTCTCTAAAAATTTCACATCTATCACTAATGAAATAAAACAAAACTTTAACAGGAAAAGGACATTTTATTTCATTTCATTTCAGTACCTCATTTCACTTCAAAAGCATCAAAGAATATCATCAGAGTAACATGGTTGTGGAAACATACTTGGCCCCTTTGATACCATTTTCCCTCCTATTTCACTAATGGAATTCCTTTTTCCTGAAGGAAACCCATTCTGTGTGGGTCAGGTGGAACAAGCCCACTCCTTGAAACAACAGCAATTCTCTAACCCAGTCAGAGTACATATGACTCAAACAAAATAATCAGTGAAGAATGGGCCTGTGATACAATGACATTTGCTAAAATCTTCAACAGAATATTTCTGTATGAGTCATTCAGAAATCTGTTTTTTCCTACAACTGATAAAGGTGAAAAGATTTGAGCCAAGAGCCATCAGTTGACATTCATGACTGTTTAGAGAGAAAGTGTTAATGAGGTAGAAGGCCACTGGGTCTTGAGAGATTTGTAAACCCCTGGATCCAGCTATACATGAAGGCACATTCACCCATACATACCCCAGGTTAATGGATCAGTACATTTATGGGTTTGTTTAAACAAATTTGTGTTGGCCTCCTATCATAAAAATTGGGAAAGACTCACAGAATAAAAATCAGGAATCCAGGGAAAATGTGAGCAATTGACCAGAAATATACCAGGGCATCAAAAGTTACGACAACGGGCCATGCTGGAGAACAAAACAAATTCTCTGAGAAGAAAGTGAGCTGTGAACTTTGTCAGTTTGGCTCAGTGGATAGAGCATAGGCCCATGGACTGAAGGGTCCGGGGTTTGATTCCAGTCAAGGGTGTGTGCATACCTCAGTTGCAGGCTCAATCCCTGGCCCTGGTCAGGCCTTCTATGGGAGGCAACCAATCAATGTATTTCCCCCACATCGATGTTTCTCTCTGTCTGTCTCTACCATTCCCTTCTACGCTCTCTAAAAGTCAATGGAAAAATGTTCTGGGGTAAAAATTAACCAAAAAAAAAGAAAGGAAGAAAGGAAGCTGTGATTGTTTGCAATCACATGTCATGAAAATGACACGAAGGTGAGTGGCATTTAAGATGTTGTGCTAAGGGTCCACCGCAAAGAGATGCTGTTGTTTTATTGTCCCTGTGAGATCATACCTCTCAGACTGGGGTGACCTAGACAACTACAGTTTATTATTGTTGCTTGAAAACACTTTCTTTGGTAGTTAACATTTTCAGAGAGGACCAGCAGCAAGCCATGGCTGATGACTTTCATATTCAGGACACATTTAATGTGTGCTCCTTTTGTGCTAGCCCTATGTGAAGTAGGGACTGCAGGGACAACCATGAGATTGCTGGCTTCCTTTAAAATTTACCCAAATGTCTACTTGCACACCACATTCTTTGGCCTTTCCTGCAAACTTATAAAAGTGAGATATGAGTACCAGGAGGTTGCTTTTGAGGGCATAACATGACAAAAATATAAAATGTTTCCTGAAGAATGCATATGAATGTGATGAGGTAACTTTGCTGACTTGTGCAAGTGTGTTTCATGGAGTATTTTTAACATGGGCTGGAGACATTACCTCTTTATCTCTCTTGCTTTCAGTGTGGTCCTGCCTGGTTTCCCTTCTATTGGCAACTTGACCACCTCAAAAAAGAGGCCCAGGACAGGGAAATCTGTGAATCCCTCTGTGCCCCTTTTGCCAAGCTGGCTTTCTTTCCTTGACAGAGAAATTGCCCTCTTCCTAAAATGTCTTGTAATAAAATAATTTTGCTCAAACATGAAGGCTCATAATAATAATATACATGTTCTTTGCATGGCACATAGATGTTTCCACAAGAAGTAGCTCCAGTTATGAGACACTATTTAATCCCCTTCCCACAAACACACACACACACACACACACACACACACACACATCCCTTTTCTCTCTAGATTGGCTACCTGAAGCTGCCACCCTGCATTCAGTATGTGAGGATTGCATGTAGAATCTAAACCTGGAAAAGGGTTACAAAGAAAAAGGCAAAGAAAAAGGTGGGAAATGGAATGGGGTAACGCTTTTGGGGGTCAAAGTGATGCAGCCATTTTGGGGGTCTGGGTACCCAAAGGTTCATGACCCACTGTGGGTTCTTGGAATCACACAGGAAAGAATTCAAACCAAAGCCAGCATATACTTTAAAGTGAAAGAGAGTTTAATAGTGAAGCAGTGAGACAGAGAGAAGGCTACTCTACTCCTCAGGCAGAGCAGCCCCTCCCTAGTGACTCTACTTTTTTTTTTTTTTTTTTTTTTAATTAAGGCCCATTTAATCCAGGGTATTTAATACAGGAGAGGAATATGAATATTCAGGATTTTTTCAGGAAAGAGGTAGCAACTTCTCATTAAAGCACCATCAGCCATTTTGTCTCCTTATCTGGGCTTTTAGTTTCTGATCATGGCAGTTTGGGGTGTGTCTTTTAGTATGTCTACGTATTGCAATGAGCATATAATGAGGCTAGGGGTTACCTCAAGGTGAAATTAGTCACCCTGTGGGATTGAGCTGGTCTTCTGCTGGTTCTAAGCCATAAATCCATTGGGGGTTGCTCTTACTATCTCTTTGACAGTCCCTATAACCTTATTGGTTACAGCCTTTCCTGCCACATACTCTATCTCAAAAGCATGATGATTCTGAAGGAAACATTTGGTGTCAAGAGGTTAATTCTGCAAGAGAAAGGAACATGTATAACTGTATGGGATTCCTACAAAAAAGGTATGACTCTATCCTCATCTGGATTTGACTTGTCTAACTATGCCAATCTCCATTCCCTCTCCTCAGAATTTTGCACTCTTCCAATATGTATTGCAACACTCAACAGAGATCATTTTGCCTCTCCTATTGCACCAGGAATGTAGTTACTGGGGTGGCTGCGGGCATATGACCGGCCACCGCAGAGAACAGAGGAATTCCACTCCTTCTCAGTCTGCAGAATAGGTAAGAAAGAAAAGGTCTGAATGTCACCAAGTCCTCTCACAAGAGGACAAAGAACAGAGCTTCTCAGCCTTTCCTACGGGCATGCACACAGTTAATTTAAACACATTCAAATTAACAGACTGTGTTGACTGAAGGGTGCATTTCTCTCTGTTTTGGATAAAAACTAATTTAAATGTGGTGGTACCAGGCTGAGAGCACATTCCTACAATGAAGTAAACAAATGTTATTGCCTTCACTTAGAGAGTCTTGGCCAATTAGGTTGATTATAGTGATCACAGAGACGTATCCTGAATGCACAAGGAAGTAGTATTGCTCAGATTTGTTATATAATATTTATAGACTCCACAGTAAAGCTTCAGATGAATTAAAATATACAATCTTGTATTTGCATGGACGAGGGGAATGTGATCCATATGTTTGTTAAAAGCAAGAAACGGAGCCAACAAATTCCCTGACATTTACATTGATAAGACCCTCTCTGAGAAATTGTAAACTCCTGCTGTAAACTGCTATTTTAAACAACGGAGAAGCAGCTCCCCGCTGTCACCTGAAAGTTTAACCCCAAATCACAATTTGGTCTTAGCTTGACTGTAGGAACTGTCTCTATGATTTTTCTTTGAGGTGGATCAACTTATGAAAGCAAATGGCATATAAAAATAGCCTGTGTTATTTCATATCTAGTTTGATTATTTTGTTATCATACCCAAAGTCTTATCAGTGAGCTGATTTACATAGATATTGCCAGGTTTAAATATGGGCTTTATTTCTATGACTATGAAAGGATGAGTCAAGGTCACTAAAGAATAAAACAATTTTTAAAACAGTTACTTATTGTGTATGTAAAATCTATTGATATCATAACCGAGTTGATGAGAAAGCAGCCTATATAATAAAGAGGTAATATGCAAATTGACCATCACACCCTTGCACAATATGGCCGCCCCATGTGGTCACAAGATGGCCACCACAAGATGGCCAGCAGGGGAGGTCAGTTGGGAGGGACCAGGCTTGCAGGGGAGGGCAGTTGGGGGGGACCAGACCAGCAGGGGAGGGCAGTTGGGGGGGACCAGGCGAGCAGGGGAGGGCAGTTGGGGGGGACCAGGCCTGCACGGGAGGGCAGTTGGGAGCGATTGGGCCGGCAGGGGAAGGTAGTTGGGGCATTCAGGCTGGCAGGGGAGCAGTTAGGCATCAATCAGAATTGTGAGAGGGATGTCTGACTACCGGTTTAGGTCTGATCCCTGTGGGCCTAAACTGGCAATCGGACATCCCCTGAGGGTTCCCAGATTGGAAAGGGTTCAGACTGGGCTGAGGGACACCTTCCCCCAGTGCACGAATTTTGTGCACCAGGCCTCTAGTGGAATAATAAGATCAATGGTGAGGCACAGCAAAATTTGAGATGGAGAATTTAACCTCCTGGGCCAAAGTTTCCTCATGTGAAATAATAGAATTGTTATAAGGTGGTTTCATGGTATTTTCCAATTCTAACCATCTGTGAGTTTTGAATGTTGGAACACCAATGCTGTGGCAGGAAGCCCATTTGAGGGGGGAGGGAAGAGAGGAGAATCAAGCATAAGAAAGATAAGCTGTGACAAACTCTGGTTTAGAATGACAGTCACTTGTAGTTATTTGAAAACAAGAATAGAGTATCCTCAAGAATAGTGTAAGACAAGATTAAAAGAACTGTAAGTGAATGAAATGGAGAAATATATATATATAGTTTGGAAGAAAATGCTTACTTTTAAAATAAACATTTACTGCAACTTCTTTTGCATAACATGTGACTTAAAGGAGACAGGTAATTGTTTAGGAAAAACACCTTAGTGAGCCTCTGGACATAAAAACTAAACATAATTGTGCTTCCATCCAAGATGCACACATGTCCCTCAGTCCCATCTAAAATGATAAACTTCAGCTCTTCAAACTGATGACTGTGAGATATATATATATATATATATATATATATATATATATATATATATATATTAGTCAGTGACAATGCCAACTTGGTCTTTCACCTTACTTGAATTTTGAAGCTAGGAAGATTCTTCTGTGTGAACTCAGAAGCATTCACACACTGAGACCACAGATGAAGCCATATCATGGAATGACCTTTGTCTTCTAAAGGACGAGCATAGGAAGAAACAGGCAGGACATGAGAAATCACCAATGTAAAGAGCTTTTGGCTCAGTATCAGACTCCCTCTTGTTGGTGACATCCCACACGGACTTGTCTTGCATTCTTGTATGCATTTCTAACCTGGAGTTGGATCACTAACAGATTGTAGGGTACTGACATCGGTCTCAATATATTTTATCTGTTCAATGATTCCTTCCTTCATTCAATAATTACCTACAAGCTGCCAGACACTGGGAATATAATGAGGATTATGCATAGACCATGTACTAGAAATTTTCAAAGTCTAGTACACTAGTTCTCAATTTTCAAATACACATGCACCATTGGAGATCTTGATAAAATGTACATTTTTGATATTTTTATCAGGCTTTTCAAATAACTCTGCAGCAGGTGATGAGAAGATTTCATTTTGAGAAATTCTGGTTTAGTATATGTGCTCCCTTTTCTGTGGCTAAAGTCCACCAGCTTCCCTGGAACTGAAGTCCAGTCCTTTCTAGGGCTTACCTCTTACTCCACCTGCCTAAACTCTTGCAAACTCTGCTGCTCTTGTGCGCATTCCCCAAGCTGCCCACAGACTGTCCCTCATCATTACCAAAAAATTACACAAAGAGTAAATAATATGTGTTTGGCTACTCACATAAATGAAATGGATTACTTTGGGGGAATATCCGTAATTCAACATGTGGCACAGCACTGCCACATGTGAAGTGAAGTGGAGATCCGGTAGCAATCTGATGAATTTAGATCAGTTCACTTAAGTAAGACAGACCCTAATATATTTCAGATAACTTTCTAGAATTGAATAGACCTTAACAAAAATAAAGCCACCTCTACTTGCTGTCCTTTGGTCTATTCATTTTGCATGTGAGAGCACAATTTGTGTTTAATTGGGAGCCACTAATACACGGTGGCAGGTACGGTCAGTATAAAAAATCTTCCCATAACACAGAGAGATCTAAATTCTATCCATTTCAGAAAAAAACACTATCATATCTAATTGTTTCATGGTGCATAAAGAGCTTTATAAAAATATTGAGCAAGTAAAGCTAGGGTAAGGGTTGGTTGAACAGGTTAATTAGACTGATGGCTGATTTTGAGTGGAAATAATCAATGAATCAATGGATCAATATATACACAAACTTGTATTGAGCACAAGCCCAGAGATGCATATGTATGTACCTAAGTCAACTATCCCATGGGTAGGAAAGCATGGCTGGAAAATAAATTGTAAACAAATTCTGATCTTTGGGTATTTTGTTTGATTTATTTCTTTCCATAATTGTAAAATGCACATGGGACTGAAATTTATGATCCCCATGCAATAGAAAAGCATAATCTTAAGATAGGGAAATGATGGGACCAACTGCTGCTTTCTAAAATGTGGTTAGAGAGTGTATTTAAAGAGGACCCTATCAGGCCTTTATTCTATGAAATAGCTAGACAAATAAATCTGAGGCATCTGAGGGTAATGGCATCTTGAGAGATAATGGATATTCAATCTGGGAGATGAGAAGGAGATAAAACCTTAGCTAGGGTATGTTTTTATATTTTAAAAATTCAGACTGCCTATTAAACTGCTGGGTAGACTAGTCCCTATAAATTTTCAAAGGAGTGACCTGGTTTTCATCCAAGGGGCTATTGCAAATGAAACACACACTGCAAAAACTCTCCACAATTCTTCAAAAAATTTCGGGCCATTTCATGTAACATACACCTGATGCCTGGGGTTAGTCACCAGTAGTTCTTGGCAGAACACAATTTTTAATACTCTTAAAGGATATTCATGAAAGACTAGAAAAATCTCCATTAGATTTTCATTCAAACATGAGGTAGAGTCCTAATCTTGTTCACTATCAGTTATTTTACAAACGTTAAAGTGAAAATACAGATAATTCTTATTAGTATTTTTGTTTGCTTGCTTCTGGGTAGATAGTACTTCACCTAATTCATTTGCTGAGAGCATTCACTGTCAACCCACAGAACCCACAGCACCCAAGTCTTCAATGTGATGCCTTGAATGGCTTTTAGAACATTTATAATCAATATCACTACCTTTTTGACCACTTCTCACATTCATAGAAAAGCCAGTTTTTCATAAATATCCCCCTACAAAAAGATTTTTGTTAGTGGTGGAGGGATGGAAAGAGGAAGACAGTTGGCAAATATGTTCTTCGTTACCTTATAGTTGTTAGGTAAAGTGCAAAGAGGCTTCCCTCCTTCCTGTATTTATGCTCTTTGTATCAATGTGACTAGTCTCTTCCCCGCATCATGAGATTAAATCTGTTTCCCCATTTCTTGATTCTTGGCTGGCCTGTGACTTGCTTTGTCCCAAATGAATCTGTTTGAGTAATAATGTGGCAGTTGGAGCCTCGGTCTCATGAGGCTCCCCCTCTTCCTCTTGATCTCCTGACTCCAGCTTTAGTTTAAACCATGGATATTTGGCTAGAGGATCAGAAACCAAATCAAGGAGATTCCGACAGCCCCCACCAACATCTTCCTAATCTATAGGCAGCTGACCTCCAAAGATGTGAGAGAGCCTAGCCAAGATCAACAGAGGCTCTATTTGACCTTCAGCTGATTGCAATTCCAGAACTACTCACTTGACTCAGAGATTCAGGGGCAGTGAAACATTCTTATTGTTTTGTGATACATTTTTATTGTTTTAAGCCACAGGTTTTAGGGTGGGTTTTGTTTTTTGTTTTGTTGTGTGTGTGTGTGTGTGTGTGTGTGTGTGTGTGTGTGTGTGTTTTGTTTTTGTTTTTGTTTTTCATTGTTGTTGGGTAAAGACTCATTGATACAGTTAGTTACATTGAAAAACAAATAAATGGAAAGGAATAATGATATTATATTCTTTCCTCAAGAACAATGTTTTCAGACTACCTCTCACATTTGGTGAGGGCCAGTGCTTATGTTCTCTTAGCTTTGAATTGGAAAGTACCCATGGTGACAGTGACAATGGCATTGAAATTACAAGCTAAAAAATCCCAAAGAGATGTGGGTGGGGCTTATGCAGGTTGGGGAAAGTTTTATAAGCCTAATGATATTTTCTAAAAAAACTTCCAAATCTGTACTATACATTCAAAGCATGCATCTCATTATGCCATACATTTCATTAAGCTATAGGCTTCATTAGATACTTGAATCAAGAATCTCATTACACACTCCAGACACACATCTCATTATGCCATGCATCTCATTAAGCTCCCAGCCAGGAACAGATGTAAAATAGACAAATTTCAGCAAGGCTTTGATTCCAGCCCACATGGCAATCTCATCAACAGTGGAGCAATGGTGGACCAACAATTGGGTGATTTTTGAATGACATTTAACAAAGAGGAACCAGCTCAATCAGGCGCTATTAAATTACCAGGGAGAAAAAATAGCTTGGTGTCAAATTCCACTTTCCCGGTCCACTCTAGGAATGTGTTCCTACTGTCAATCAGGAATCACCTATCAGTGAAGAGCCGGAGATGGGGTGTAAGAGGGCATGTGTCTGTAACATTATAATCATCTGTCATGAGGCAGATATTCAGCAAAGGGAAGCATCAATGTCACCTTGAGTTTGGCTTCAGAAATTGTATCTGTTCTGTGTCCCCAGCTCTAATCAGTTGTTTGGCATCTTCATGGATGGGTCCCCTGGTAATGCCCCTGGTTAAGAAATACTTCTTTGGTCACAAATGATAAAAACCCAACTCACATGAATTTAAGATTAGAATGTATTGAAGAGTCCAGAGGTGTGGCTGAGTTCAAGCCCAACTATTTCCAAAGGCTGAAACAACATCACCAAGACACTCATGTCTCTCTATCTCTCAGTCCTGTTTTGCTTTCTGTTGGCTTTGTGTTTAGCACCCTTTCCTGATGATATGGTTGCAGGTGACTCTAAACTTCCATCATCCTCAATTAAAGCAAAAGGTAGTATCTTTCAGAAAAGACAACTAAATCCTACCAGAGGACTCTCATTAGTCAATTAGGGCCAAATGATCTTTCAGAGACCTATCTCTTTGTATCAGGGAGATGGAATAAGCTGAGTTACAACCCTGGGTCATATACCTTCCCCTAAATGTAGTCATGGACTAAAAGAGACTGAACACCAAAGGGATGCTAAATAGACAAAAATAACCCATGTCTACTTGTCCTGTTTTGTCCTGGGGATACTCATAGTTGTGATAGAGATTGTGCAATATCTGTGCACTCTGAGAATGTGGGGAATCTGTCCTTGGTCACCAGGAAAATACTTTTCACTCATATTCTCAAATAAGTGGCATCTCTTAAACAGTTCAGAGCTAGATAAATGGCATGGATGTTTCTTAGGTTTTTGGAATGTCACAAAATATAAAAAAATATTATTTTGAGTTGAGGCTAGTGAATAAGCTACCTATTGATATTATTTCCATGTACCACCAAGTCTTCTTGTTTTGAATGGCTAAAATATTTCTACTAACTACTCACTCATGCCTCAATGCCTTTAGAAAATTAAATTAAGGAACATAAATAATACAAAAACAACAGAGGGTAGAAAATACAGTTTAATTCCACACTCAGGTGCAAATAACATGTTAAGTGTCTTCTTGAGAATACATTTTGGGGAAGAAAAAGCAGAGTCCTCAGAATACCAGACATTTGGTTAGAATAGTGGGGCAGGTAAGATATCTAATAATGGATAGGGAACAGTGGGGAGTGGAGAAGGTCAAGCAGTACTGAAGGCAAAATACTTCAAGTTCAAGGTAGGTCTAGGGTTGTCCACAGGTAACACTGTGCAACTCTAAATAAATAAAATTTTCATCTGAAAGGATGGTGATTTGAGGAGATTATACTATGAAGTGATGACCAGCCAGAACCAGTTTTTAAAGAATAATTTCACTGAGCTATTCTAGATTCTGAAAAGACTGGGTATCAATACAGTCTTGATTTTATGGGTCCTTGTGAAGCTCTTTGCCTGTGAAAACATTGCAGTTTAAGTATTCCCTCCACATTCCTTTCACATGAAGTGCTGTATCAGTGATTGTCCAAAGTAGACAAAGCTGTTTCCTTTTCCAGCTTAACAGATTTTTTTTCTAAAAAATAAAATCATTTAGCTGGAAGATGTTAGAGCAGAAGAGAGGTTGGAGTAACTGTTATGGGTCAAATTCTAACTTCATGTAGTAATGGACTTCCTCTGGTACCACATTGCACTGAAACCCAAGAAATTAACTAAGTCTCATTTGCAGTTTTTACCATAAGAACACCTAGAACTGGAAGAATTTGATACACTCCTGTTAATTAAAGCAGCAACATTCTCACATAGTTAAAAAGGAAACTCTCACCAACTCTTATTTATTAAGAGATAATAAGCACAAGGTTAATGAAGCATAAATAATGCAATTTTTAAATGACTCGTCTTTACTTTTTGTTTTGTTTGCCTTGTCTTTGTTTTTACTCTTTCAATTAAAATGCTTGGGTTCTCATTCCACCTTTCATTTCTCACTCTTTTTTGGCTTTCTAAAACATACCCTCCTTCCATCTACTCTCCACTTGCAGGTGACTAAGAGAGAGTTTGTGTGTAGTGAAAAATAAAGGATACATGCTCCTAATTTACACTCTACCGAAGATTCAGAATCAGAAGTAAGCTATCTTCCACTTTTTGTCTTCTAAGTGTGATTTTGCAATTATAGGGTACAAGTCAAAGTCAAATTTGTTTGCATGTGAGCTTTCCCCTCAATGTTCTTTGAATGCAATGACATACAATTGTAAGTCCATGCATCCCAGCCTGCCTCCTAACTTGCAGCTTTCTGAACAATATGGAGATGGGCTTTACAATGGTGTCAATAACAGTAACAAGACAGCCCATGGTCCCATTTCTAAACAATGCTGAGATGACTTTTTTAAATTGTTGTAAAGACACTTAACATGAGATATAGCCTCTTAAAATTTTTAAGTATCTGATGCACTATTGTTAATTATGAGTACCATGTTGTAGGAAGATTCTTTTTTCCCTTACCATCCTCTATATAACAGGAAAAGAGAGTAAAGAAAAAAAGTCAGGACAAGGCAACTGATCAATTTCAAGACAATAGTGAGAGACAAAAAGATCTTGGCATCTGGTTGTTAATTTCAAGTCTCTTGGGAGAGCTTATAAGCCTAGAATATAGTCACCAGTCACCTGGTGGTCCACGTGGCTCAAAAAAAAAAAAAAAAAGATGAGAGCCTTTAACAGAAGAAAATATACTCTCAAGATTTAGGGGGGTTTTAAACTATGAAATGTCTTTTCAATTCACAACAGCCCTGGGGTAACACTTTCCTGTTTTCATTTTGTTGTGAAACTCTTGGCACTTGGATTGCATTTTACATAAACTATAAATAATATTTAGATATGCAAGGCTAAAAGGATTTGCTCACTTGGCTAAGGTGGTAGCATATGTAGACTTAAAAAAAAAGAAGGCATTTTGACCTTTGGGTGAACAGTAGAACTCAAAATGCTATTGTTACAATGTGACATGGGGAAAGCATGATTTAAATGTAAATCTTTTATCTCCCAAGCCATAAAAGACTATGCCTTGGAGGTATAAGAAAATTCAAGCTGTAATGTGGATCATATAAAAAAATTAAAACATTTAGTGCAGCACCAAATCTGCTTTTCTTAACTGCATTTAGCTCATAAAATACTTAGAGTCTGTAGTATTTTATATTTAAAATGAGCTGTTCTTTAACCATTTTGTGTCTGGCTCCTTGGCCTCTGGTTCCAAAACTCAAGACATCAGTGCTCTCTGCACCCCCTACCCCCTTTCTCCTTCTAACCTCCAAGCTCCTATTGCACCTTTCAGGCTGCTAGGAGATCTGCCTTTGGGGTCAGATCTGCCCCCTATAGCTCTTCAGCCTTGTTCCCTCATGTGTGAGCTACACAGATAACCAGGAAGGACTGAGTAAATAATGAAGGTCATATCTCCATTTTCACTTACTTTGATCTGCTCATAGCTTTGAGATAGAAGAAATAAGATTCTGTACTTCGGTCCAAGCCATGGGTTTATGACAGGTTTGTATATGGGCCACAGATTGGACACAGTTGGAACTGAGGGTCCTGCCCAGATTCTGCTCACCATTTTCCATATGGCTTTGTTGGTGCCATTTGTATCTTTCCAAGCCCAAGTACACTCTTCTAAACTTTTAGGAGAATCCTGTCATTCCCTTGTGTTTTTACTGCCTGCTGGTTTATCTGTTCCTGGCACTAATTTCCTAGAATATTTTGGTTTGATACCATATGAGGACCAGGCAGAAGTCTTCTCTCCTTGACAAAAAAAGAAATGAATGTCTTGTGCAGCCCTATGTGGGGCCGTTGTTTCATTTGGGGCCAAGTTCTCAGGGAGCAATTTAAATCAGGAACCACATCTTTTGTGTGTGTGTTTTCAAAACTTGCACATAAGAGGCACATGATAAGTTTATTTGTTTAGTGAATGTATTTCATATACTTCTGAATTTTAGTTGTATTTCTTTAACCCTTTACATAATCCGGAGTGTGTGTAACATACTTTCAAAATATTTCTTGTTTCTTCTGCCTGCAATCTTGTGGATGCTACACCTTCTTCCAGCTTCTCCACATCCCAGATTAGAAGTGTCCCTCTCATAAACTCTTACTTCACCCAGTTTTTTCCTTCTTAGTCCTAGTGCAACTAATTAAATGATGATGTGTATAATTGAACTATTCCTTGGCTGATGTTTCATTATTCAGGAGCTCAGGTCAGTGACAAATTTCTGTGGAACTCAACATTTTCATTCCAAAATCACTCTGCTCTCTGAGAGATAATAGCCTTCTTCATCTTCTCAATTTTTTTATGGTATGAATATATATATCTAAAAAAAATTACTCTTTCTTGGTTCTGCCACAGCCAACTTATAGAAAACTGTAACCCACAGGGATACAATGAATGCTTTAATAATATAAAATTGCAATGCTTGGCTAGGAGACCATCATCTGAGGTTTCGTCAATGCACTGGAAATCATGGCAGGCATTCTCCTCAACACCAATGTCCTTTCTGCCTGATGGAGAAATGAAGGCAGAATGCAGCACAGGTAGTTAGGGGCTTCTGACCAAACAGTATCAATCAGATTTCTAGGAAAACCTAGTAACATAACCAACATTCAGGTCTATGCTCCAACTACAGAGGCTGAAGATGAAAGTTGTTATCAAGTATCCAAGAAGAAAGTTATCACACACCAAAACAAAACATGCTGATAATTATAGTTGTTTGAAATGCAAAAGTAGGAAATAAAGAAGAATCAAATTTCATTGAAAAACTTAGACTAGTCAAAAATGAAGCAAAGGTCAGCTCCTGGATTTCTGTGAAGCCAACTCGTCCATTGCAAACACGTGGTTCAAACAACTGAACAGATGACTCTATACATGAACCTCACCAGATGGCCAACATAGAAATCAAATAGACTATGTAATTGAAAGCAGGATATGGAGAAGCTGTATTCTCTCTGCCAAAACAAGACCAGGAGCAGATTGTGGTACTGACCACAAACTGTTAATATCTAACATTACAGTAAAAAAGATCACTAAAAGAATCATAGTGCCCAGATATAAATAATTCCTGATGGATTTTAAGTTCACATAAAAGAGAGGTTTACATTGTTAAACTTAATTGACCAAGAGCCAGAAGAACTATGGACTGGAGCTAGAAATATTTTTAGAAAAGAATGTGAAAAGACAGTGCTGGAAGTAAAAAGGAAAGAAAAAATGAGATAGATGACAGAAGAAACACTGAAAACTGTTAAAGACAGGTGAGAGGCAAAAGTGAAAGATGACCAAAAAAAAGATTAGAATTCTGAATGTAGTTTTTCAATAACTATCATGTAGAGATAAATAGAAGTGTTACAGTAGCCAAAGTAAGGAGAAAAGATAATAACAAAACAAAAAAAAGGAAAAACACAAAATCTCTACCAGAAGATTCAAGAACTTAGGGGAGAATCAAACCTAGTTTTGGAATTCTGAATGACCAAGAAGGAAGTACATTATTTGACCAGGAGAAAATAAAGGGAAGGTGGAAATAGTGTACTGAAAACCTATAAAGAAGAGAGGAAAGGATGACACATATTTTTGAAAGATTCCTGTGAGAAAGAACCTATAATTCTAGAAAGTAAACTGAAACCTTCCCTAAAAATATTGGGAAGATATATATATTAATTACCAGAAATAGACCAGATTCAGATAGAATTATATCAAGCCACAGAGACTGAATCTGTCTAAATTATAACAAAAATATGTCAACAAATATGGAAAACAAAACAATGACCTATAGACTTGAAAAGTTCAATATCCATCCCTGTCTTCAAGAAAGAAAATGTCAAACAATGCAGTAACCATTGGACCACTGTTCTCATTTCCCACACAAGTTATGCTCAAGGTAATGTATCAGAGGCTTTAACCTTATATAGAGCAAGAAATTCCAGATGCTCAAGTTGGATTAAGAAAAGGAAGAGGTAGTTGAAATCTAATTGCAAGCATTTGTTGGGTACTGGAGTGCTCCAAAAAATTTCAGAAGGTTAGTCCATGTTTTATAGACTGCAGTAAAGTCTTTGACTGCATGGATCATGAAAGCCATGGGATGCTCTGAAAAATATGGGAGTGCCTCAGCACTTGATTATACTGATGAACAACCTAAATTGTGGGCAGGAAGTCACTGTCAGGACAGATTATGGAGAGACAGAATGGTCTCCTATATGCAAAAATGTCAGAGGAGGGGGCATTTTATCTCCCTATTTGTTAACTTGTATACAAAATACATATAAAAAACTAGGCTAGACTCTGAAAGAAAGGAGGAATAAAAATAAATAAAGAAATATTAATAACTTAAGATATGTAAATGATACCATTTTACTGGAAGAAAGTAGCAATGATTTAAAATGACCTCTGATCAAAGTGGAAGAAGAAAGTGCCAAAAAGGACTGCATTTGAACATCAAGAAGACAAAAATCATGACTGCAGAAGAAATACACAACTTTAATAGAGGTAATGAAGACATTGACAGTGTTAAAGATTCTGTTTACCTTGGTTCAGTCATCAATCAAATGGAAACTGCAGCCAAGCAATCAAGAGAAGTCTGAATCTCAGAAGTACAACAATGGAATAATTAATAAACATCACCAAGAGCAAAGATCAGAGACAAAGGTTAACTCATCCATACCCTTGTATTCCTAATTACTATGTACGGATGTAAAAGATGGATAATGAAGGATGTTTATAGGAAAAAAATGTATTCACTTGGAATATGTTGTTGGAGGAAAGTTCTATGAATACCATAAAGGTGAACAAATGGGCCCTAGGGCAAGTTAAACCTGAAACATCACTTGAGGCAAAAATAACAAAACTAAAGCTGTCCTCCTTCGGACACATCATGAGAAAACAGGGTTATTTGGAAAAGACAGTAATGCTGGGAAACAGAAAGCAGCAGGGCAAGAGGAAAACCAAGTTTGAGATAGATTGACTCCATCAAAGAAGCCAGTCTACAAGAGCTGAGCAGGGCTGTTGAGGACAGGACATTGTAGACATCACTCATGCATAGGGTCACCAGGAGTCAGAGCCATCTCAATGGCATGTAACACACATAATTGAGTATGTGTTGTTTCCTATCTATACTGTAACTGTAAGCCCATGAGAGCAAAAGTTAATATTTATCTTATTTCTCACTGCAATTGAAACACCAAAACAATGCTTGACATAGAAAGCATAAAACTATATTTGTTATATGAAAGACAGAATCGATGATCTTCAAGCTTGTGTGTGTGTGTGTGTGTGTGTGTGTGTGTGTGTATTTGTTTTCCTGGTTTGTCTAAAATATCTTTAGTTGTTCCTTCAAAATATCTTTTAAATTTCCTCCCAAATCCTGAATACTGGCACTGACTGTCTTTTTATGTTCAGAGTCTTTCTCTGAGCATTCATTTATTGAATGAGCATAGTTAATGTTCCCAGTGTCTCACATGTACTTTTTCAGATTTTTGGTCAGATGGCTACCACTTTCCACAACTTGTATCACAACAATAATAAAGCCTGCATTTAATAAGGTCATAATCTATAATTTTCCTTTTAGGAATATAGCCTAAAGGTATCACTAAAAATTCAAGTAAAGTATCACATACACAAATGTTCTTCATTATGCTGAATAAGATCCTAACTAAAAAAAAAAAAGAAAAGAAAATGAACTGATGGTATTATGTCAATATTAAATTTTCAAAATAAAAAGTAACAAAAGATGCTCTTCACTATTATTTATAGATGTGAGAAAAATGGAAACACCTACATGTTAAAAATAGGAGAAAGGTGAAGAACCAAGATGGCGGCATAGGTTAACGCCGGAGATCGCTGCCTCAAACAACCACTTCAGAGATATAACTAAAGGACAGAACGGACATCACCCAGAACCACGGGAAGGCTGGCTGAGTGGAAATTCTACAACTAGGAGGAAAGAGAATATCATACCCAGACTCAGAGGAGGCGCAGTGCTGAAGTGAAATACTCAGGTGCAGAGTGTGCGCGCGGAGCGGGCTGGCGGTGGAGGGCGCGGTTGTTGTTTTCAATCGGGAGGGAGTTTCAGACTCTGAGCTCCAGATCCGGGCGAGTCTCTGGGGACCGAGACTCAAACGGGAGAAACGGGACTGTCTGGCTTCGGTCGGAACTCGAAGGCAGCTTTCTCTTCGAGGTTTGCAGCCATTGCTGGGGCTCTGAGAGGCAGAGCCCCTGGGGAAGGAACTGAGAGTCGCCATAACTGCTCGTTCCGCCCGCCCTGTAGATCCCCGGGGACCCGCCCCGCCCAAGCCCTGCACAGAACCATTTGCCGGATAGCCTCAGGCAAACGCTAGATTAGCACCGCCCTAGAGATCCAGCACAGAAGCCCTCCCACTACAGACACAGCAGACTCTCATAGCCAGTTAGCCTGGAGGTCAAATCACCCCGTTATTGCCGACATCAATCAAGGCTTAAAGGCAACAAGACTGCGGACAAAGTCCACTAGGGGGTGCACCAAGAAAGCATAAAAAATGCGGAGACAAAGAAACAGGACAAAACTGTCAATGGAGGATATTGAGTTCAGAACCACACTTTTAAGGTCTCTTAAGAACTGTCTAGAAGCTGCCGATAAACTTAGTAAGGCCCTCGAAAAGACTGGTGAGACCGCCGATAAATGTAGTGAGATCCTCAAGAAATCTAATGAGACCCTCGATGTTGTGATAAAGAACCAACTAGAAATTAAGCATACACTGACTGAAATAAAGAATATTATACAGACACCCAACAGCAGACCAGAGGAGCGCAAGAATCAAGTCAAAGATTTGAAATGCGAAGAAGCAAAAAACACCCAACTGGAAAAGCAAAATGAAAAAAGAATCCGAAAATATGAAGATAGTGTAAGGAGCCTCTGGGACAGCTTCAAGCGCACCAACATCAGAATTATAGGGGTGCCAGAGGATGAGAGAGAGCAAGATATTGAAAACCTATTTAAAGAAATAATGACAGAAAACTTCCCCCACCTGGTGAAAGAAATAGACCTACAGGTCCAGGAAGCGCAGAGAACCCCAAACAAAAGGAATCCAAAGAGGACCACACCAAGACACATCATAATTAAAATGCCAAGAGCAAAAGACAAAGAGAGAATCTTAAAAGCAGCAAGAGAAAGAAACCCAGTTACCTACAAGGGAATACCCATACGACTGTCAGCTGATTTCTCAACAGAAACTTTGCAGGCCAGAAGGGAATGGCAAGAAATATTCAAAGTGATGAATACCAAGAACCTACAACCAAGATTACTTTATCCAGCAAAGCTATCATTCAGAACGGAAGGTCAGATAAAGAGCTTCACAGATAAGGAAAAGCTAAAGGAGTTCATCACCACCAAACCAGTATTATATGAAATGCTGAAAGGTATCCTTTAAGAAGAGGAAGAAGAAAAAAAAAGGTAAAGATACAAATTATGAACAACAAATATGCATCTATCAACAAGTGAATCTAAGAATCAAGTGAATAAATAATCTGGTGATCATAATAGAATCAGGGACATAGAAAGGGAATGGACTGACTATTCTTGGGGGGGAAAGGGGTGTGGGAGATGCGGGAAGAGACTGGACAAAAATCGTGCACCTATGGATGAGGACAGTGGGTGGGGAGTGAGGGCGGAGGGTGGGGCGGGAGCTGGGAGGAGGGGAGTTATGGGGGTAAAAAAAGAGGAACAAATGTAATAATCTGAACAATAAAGATTTAATTAAAAAAAAAATAGGAGAAAGGTAAATTATACTGAGATACAGTCACATGATACAAAATACTAGTAAAGAAGTCATTAAAATTGTTTATAAAAATTTTGTTAAGAAAAATGGAAGAATGCTTAAAGTACATGGAAAAATGAAAAGTGTGAATAAAAATTCCAAACGCAATGTGATATTGGCTGTGTAAAACTATAAATTATTGATTATTGGTAGGATTATTGGTTATTTTTGTTTTTTGTTATGCTGGTCTTTATTCACTATTTAAAGTAATAAGTATGAATTAATTTCATTTAAAAATGAAAATATTTCAATTTCTGGTCTTCATTTTCTTTTATCATTACTTATTGTCTAGGAAAGAAGAAATTATTTGCCTTGTCTCATTAAGCCCTTCACTAGAATAGCAAGATCAGGGTCTAAGGATATAACAAACCCTGTGCCTGGATGTTATCAGTCTGCTTTTCCGATTCTTATCCATGTGCAGACATTCATTGCTGTTTTCTAATAGCTCAGAGTTACATGCAATAAGCTTCCCCTTGACAATGTGATGTTTTCCATCCTGGATGCTTAGTGTGTAAAATGTCAGCATACTGGCTTGGAGGCCAGGAAAACCTCAGTTTGAAACTTGACTCCCAACTAACCAGATGACCTTGAGGAAATGTCTAAATATCCCTGAGCTTTAGTTTTCTCACCCATAAAATTGGAATGTTAGTGCTTACCTTATAGAGTCGCTGTAAAGATTAAATGGGATAACACATGTAGAGGGGGTTGTCTACTGCACTCCCAACATAGGAGACATCAGTATCGCTATTGATATTATCTCTTGATTTTTTAAATATATTTTATTACTTTCAGAGAGGGAGAGAGAGATAAAATATAAATGATGAGAGAGAATCATTGATTGGCTGCTTCCTGCATGCCCCCCAGTAGAGATCGAACCTGTCACATGAACATGTGCCTTGACCGGGAATCCAACTGTGGCCTCCTGGTTCATAGGATGACACTCAATGATTGAGCCATACCGGCTGGGCTTCTCTTGATTTTTTTTACACCCTGGGAGGTTGTCATGGAGTGCACCTCTCATGAAAGACCTGAAGCTCCAAGACCTGAACATGCATCTTTTCTCTTACTCCGAGTTTTCAGTCATTCAAGAGAACACAACGGAGGGCAAATTAGAATATCATCATATCAATACTCTTGAGGTTTCAACAAGTCTTGTTCTTTCTTGAAATTCAAGCCATTTGCCCACTTCTAGAAAACAACACCCCCATACCTTTCTTAATGATCATGCAATAAAGAAATTTCACAAAACCAAAATATCTCCTTTATTTTTTCTTCCCCATAATGCCACTCATGGAGAATGTCACTTACTGAAAATCTCCAGCTTGATATAACAAACCCTGTGTCTAAATTTCAGGTTTTTGTGGCACAAAACTGTTTTCTCCAGAGTATTATATCTGAGTCCACTAAGTTTTCCTGGCAAATCAGCACAGTCTTGCTGCTGAATAAGCCATGACGTGGTGGGTGGAGGCCACAGGAGAGCCAGCAGTGACTTTAGGCCCCTTCTATTCCCAGCAGCATTACCTTGTTCCTCTTGAAAAAATTGCCTGGGGGAGGCTGAGAGGATTTGGAAAGGATAAGAATTTAAGGGGGAAAAATATAAAAATAATAAACCCCTTTTACTTGCATTAATGTCTCCCTGAAAATTAATGAAATCAATTACTCACATTGCTTAAACAAGTAGTATAATCACTCAGCCTGCAAGAAGGCTTACAGAACATTTAGTCTGCTACAGGAAGAGGAGATCCCTCTTTAGTTCTTTAGTATTGCTGTGTCCTGACAAGAAATTGTCTTTCATAAACTATGCATTAAGTAGATCACCGTATACAGACCCATCCAAAATCAGGTCTGGAAACAAAATTGTTCTATGACAGAAGCAGGGCAGCTGAACAGTTTTAGTGGTAAGGACAGCGATAAGAAAGGGATTCCTAAGAACAGACCATGTCCCCAGCTTCCA
This sequence comes from Myotis myotis, assembly GCF_014108235.1. NCBI lineage: Eukaryota > Metazoa > Chordata > Mammalia > Chiroptera > Vespertilionidae > Myotis > Myotis myotis. The sequence continues at coordinate 24,039,551 of NW_023416390.1, forward strand.
GGGCCCTCCTACCTAACAGAAACTTTAACTTCTTTCCTGGCAGCCCAGGATTACCCACAAGCCCCTGGTTCATGTCCTCTTGCAGAGCTGAGCTGACAGTCTATAAATCCCCTGTAAATGTTAGCTAACTGTAAAGATGTGCTATCCTTCTCCACAAGGGCATTTACATTTAAGAATAAATACGCTTTCAGGTTCCCTAGAAAAGAAGTTATAATGATTGAATAATTAACACTGAGTTTGAGATTTAAAATTAGTATTTATTTATTCCATAAACTTTATTCTATTTGTATATGTAGCCCCCACATCTCAAAGAACATTGAGATTTTTTTCCTCTGGTGATAAAAAGCTTCCAGTCTAATCTGAAAGTATTTAACCTAGTGATAAAATACCCTATAACCTGTCATCAGTAATGATGGTACACGTAATACAGAGGAAGGACAGGGGGAATCAAGAATGCCTGAGTTATGGGAGAGTGCTGACACTTGCCACCCATGTTTGCATCTCCTATGAGCCTTATTAGAAGCCTGAGGCAAGTGTTGCATCCATTTCACAGGTGAGTACACTGAAGCACAGAGGATTCTATTGGCCTGGCCAGGACAAAACAGCCCGTAATGGTGCAGCCATGAGTGACACAGACCCAGAGTTCTACCTACTTAGCCAGAGCTCATTTTCTGTGTGCTCAGCCCAACTTCTTTCAAACTTGTCTAAGTATTTAAATACTAATGATAAGATGTAGTCTTCTTAGGAGCAGGACCAATCAACTTGGATTAAGTGACACAAAACCTTCAGGGCAAATCTAAATGAAATCACCATAAAGTTGAAGTGTGTACTAAGCTTTCACCTTCCTTCCTTCTAGGAAAAGATAGAAAGTGAGATGGGGAATTAGTATTGCTTTAAACTAGTCTGGAATTCAGAAAGAACACTGGGTGGTTTAACCATCCTTAACTGAAACCTCATTCAGGAGAAAATCAACCACTGACATCTGGAAAACCAGTGATATATAAGTGATGCTTAAAAATATAAATAAAAATGAAAATAGAGTAATGCTATTTCATTATTTCTATTATAAAGAGAAAGTCATTCTTAGAAAGTTAGATGAAGAGGAGTCTGATTTACCAAAGCTCATAGAGCAAGATTTTGATGACATCTCCATTTCTTAAAGTCTTCAAGAATCCATTTGTTTATCCATTTAACAAATGCTTGAAGCCTCTGATGATCAGACACCACCATAAGACAAATGTGATACAAAGATTAATGCCACAGGGTCTTGCTTTCAAATATCTCAAACTTTGGTGGCAAACACAGCCAGGAGAAAGAGAACCTCAAGTTCAATGCAATTAAGTTCTATCAGGGCACATGATGGGTCACCTAATCCAGGCCTGGGAGCATGGAGCAAAATGGGCTTCCCAGGAAAGAGGTGAAATGACAATGAGGCTGACACAGATGTAGCGGGTGGCCAGGTTCAGAGAGAAGCAATGACTTTCTGAGCACAGGAAGCAGCAGCAGGAAAGGCATGAACAAGAAGGCTTTTGAGGAATTGCAAGGAGTTGTCCGAGGGGTGGGGAGAGGTGAAGCAGGAGGAGGAAACAGAGGCCAGGAATAGAAGTCAATTTTGAACTTTTTCTTGAGCATAGTAGAGAACCACTGAAAAGTTCAGAGCAGATATGCTGATTATCAAACTCACGTTAGGCAGAATCCACTGCAAGATCATACTATGTAAATGAGATTGCTTCTAAAGAACAAATTCTTTTCCTCGTTTCATTGAACTAATAGAGCATCAACTTACTAAAAAAAAAATATATCCTTGGGTAATTATAAATGAGTATTATTTATTCATAAAAGCAGACCTAGCAGTTCAGTGATCTTAAAATTATAAAACTGCATTTTTTTTCCTAAGGACAAATACTAACATTTTAGTAATTTAGACTGGCCTCTCTCCAATATGAGGATTTACCCTACCAGCTTTAACTGATTTGCTCACGACATTAGTAAGCAATTTTGAAATTGTGTAATCAGAATATAAATGGATCTTAATAGCCCCAAAGAATTAATATGTCTGTTACAATATGAGCAATTTATTCCCTTCACACCAGTAGATTCTGGTTCAGTGATTATTAAATTCTGGATTATTTGTAGGAAAAACATTATACGAACAAAGTCGTCTTTTAGATTTGCCTATTTTGTTTAATTTTGTTTATTTTCATTGGGTCGCTTCCATCGATCATAAGTCATTCACTTCTCAAATATTGGGCATGGTTATATGCCAGACACTGTGCTATTCATTGCAAGGTCCTAGATGACGAGGACTCGGCTCCTGCCTTCAAAGGGATCACCATCTGGTGAGGGATGTTGGGATATAAACAAACCCCTATTAAACGATGCAATAAATCCCATAATGGGAGTTTACTTCAGGGGTTATGGGAATACAGAAGAGCAAGAACCCGACTGTCCAGAGGGTGAGTTTAGGAAAGGCTTCCCAGAGAGGTGGCTTGGACCAACCTGATGAAAAACTAGCAGATACAAGGCATTTCAGGCAGAAGAAATGAGAGCATAAAACAATGTTGAGTGTGTGAGAGAAGTGTGATTAGTTCAGACATAAATTTCTTATGTAGAAAAGATATGGTGAAGAAAGGATAAGAATATAGGTGAGGCATTTTCATTCCATGCAAAGTTTCTTGTAAGTAGCTCAATTTCATGCTGGCTGCCAATTTTTCTAAACATGGAATTCTATTTATTTCTGTCCCATCATTCCCAGGAGGTGTTGACATCCTGATCAAATGACAGGGAACTGACAGATTCTGGGATACCCAGCAGGGAAGTGTTATGTCTGCCCTCACACAGTTTCTACTATAATGAAATGGTGCTCAGCATCTCCCAACATGTACACTCAGATGAGTTTAAGAAAAGGCACTTGCAATTAAATACAGATCATTTTAATCACAAAAGATGAACAAATATAACTTAAACAATGAGGAAATTAGGTTGGAAAATAATCTATCCAAAATGTGTGTGTGTGTGTGTGTGTGTGTGTGTGCATATGTGTGTCTATTTTCTTTTGTCCCCATCCATTTAAGCAGATGTATGGTTTTGGAGATGTATATCCCTGGAGTAAGGTATTATCCACAATTGTGCAAGGACAAGTGGTTCCAAAAACTTGATTTGAACATCAAGAGAAAACACTGGAAACTCAGAGCAAGACATTCGTGTTATAAATCTAAAAGTGGGGAAGAACCAGGATGATGTAGGAGTTGGTTTCTAGTCTGGAAAGAGAAATGGAGGGAAAGAGAAAACAGAAAGAAGAAAAAAAAAGCCTAGTTTGGGATTCCTGGCCTGGACACTGGGTCCAGGGTTGTGGAATGAATCAAAGAAGCTGCAGAATATGTCTGGGGGGTTGTAGAATGAATTTAGCCAGAGGGGGAAAAACTTTCTTAGAGAAATCACCCCATTTTTAGGAATTTTAAGCTCTTTACAGGCCACAACTAACTAAAGGAGGGCCTGAGAGAGCCCCTAATTGAGCTCCATGGCCACAGGGCAGTGGGGTAAAGCAGACCAAAGCATTCTGCGCATCCAAGAGAAATCCAGAAGAATCTGGGTGACCAAGGACTGGTAGAGGCCCATGATGGGGAAAGAAAGGAAACAGTTCTCAAATCTTACACAGGTATCCTCGGCAGTAGGGGCAGTCACAACTGAAACAAAACAAGTAAAGGGTGATGACACAGGGCCTGCAGGACTGGTCACCCTTTACTGGTCACCATTCAGAGGGATGTCAGGCAGAAGATGCACATGGACCAATACAAGCCTACCCTGTATCCAGAGCAGAGGGCTAGGGGTAGGAATACTGAATTGTTGGAGTAGCTACCCACCAGTGAGTGACTTTTAAACCACACGTGATTGTGTTACCTTGTTTTGGCAAAGCTATGTTATCTGAGGCAGCAGAAACAGGATCTCATGAATAGAGTAGACTTCGGGTATCCTAATATGTAAATAGCCAGGGGCCGTCACGACATAAATGACTGAACAAATGACTGAACAGGAGACTGCGTGGGGTGACCAGGCAGGCAGAGGGGGCAGTGATGTATGACCAAACAACTGGTCCCTGGGCCCCCACCAGGGCATGGCAGAACTCTGGGTCTCCCACGATCGGGGATGTGGCTGTCCTTCAAACCCGAGGCCCAGAGCTCCCTGTTGCCACCACACCTCAGCGGGGGCTCAGAGCTCCCTTCTGCTACCACACCCAGGCAGGGGGGGAAGTTAGGGGCAACCAGGCCATCAGGGGTGGGGGCAGTGAGGGGCAATCAGGCAGGCATGCAGGTGAGCAGTTAGGAGCCAGCGGTCCAGGATTGTGAGAGGGATGTCTGACTGCCAGGTTAGGCCCAATCCCCAGAATTGGTCCTAAACCAGCAGTAGGACAACCCCCGAGGGGTCCCAGATTGGAAAGGGTGAAGGGTGGGCTGAGGGGACCCCCCCCCCAGGACAGAATTTTATACACCGGGCCTCTAGTTTAGAAATAAAGTAAATTTCATTTCACACACCTGAACTTATCACGGCACAATTTATCTCCAAGTCACTTGTATTCCATCTTAAAGGAGGCAAGTGGAGCACCCACAAGGGTCTCTTCTAAATTCAGTGGAGCATCAAGGAGCTGAGCTGATGGGAATAAAAACAGTTCAGACAGCTTTGCATTGGCTATTAATCATGAGACCAGAAGAAATGAGTCAGTCCATATTGGAATCAAACCAACAAGCTGGAGTTTATTGGCACTTTCCTATAATTCTCTTCAACCTGGATTAGCACCTAAGCTGAAACATAAAACAAGGAGCCTTAAGCCTCCGGGGGTGGGGGAGAGCTGTTTCACCTCCAATTCTGTCATTCTAACAGGATGAAGAAACTTGGGGAGCATGAATAAACAGACTCTTGGTTCTATGTGTTGCCATGGGACATCTGGGTGGACCATGATTTGTCCCAGATATCTGAGGAGTCCTCTCTAGATAGGATTTTCTAATGGACACATTCAGGGTGCTTGTCATTATAAAACCTGATGAGACACTTGTGGGAAGAGTATGAGGGAGGCCCAATTATGTCTTAAAGGACTAAAAGGACAAGTAAAATGTAGTGATCCCAGAGGGCATTTCAAGTCACACTTTTATAATACGTGCAGGTAGCAACAACACCTTGAGGGATACAAACTAGATATTTTGGGAGATAAAAACTAAGCTGTTTCTCAATGCCAAGTGTGCCATACAGAGAAATTCTGCCCCCCATTCTAAATATCTGAGGTGTAAACATATTGCCAGGGCAGAAGAAAAGGTGTCCAAAAACCCTCACATTACCCCCAAACTGTATGAAGAAATAACCTGGTCAATTGGTTGGCTCTAGAAAGATGGGCTTCTTTTCAATGTAGTCATTATGTGTAACTGGAGAAAACAAAATGGATCTCTACAAGTCAGGACCTAGAAACAAGTGTGTAATTACTAATTATACACTTAGGGGTTTATTCTCCCCTAGATACACATGCCCAACTCCCACCAAAATTAATCTGAGCCGCATTCAAGTGTGGAGGGGAGAATAGGCTCCCTGGCTCTAACTGCAGAAGTAATGAAATTCCCTTAAAAGCCCATGTTGCCTCATAATAATACTACAATATTGAAGTTCAAGTTTGTTAAGCAGCAAAGACTCAATACAACTATTCACTGTGAAGCTTTCCCAGGAAAAGACCCCAGTGTGCATTGAATATTTTAGTATTTTCTTAGAAATGATTAGTTTTTTAATTACTTTAAGTAGGAGGAAAAGAACCCCTTTCATAATGATTCAGGTGAGGGGTAAGTTATAACCCCTTTGGAGTTGAAGATGGAGTTAGAAGTTGGGTAGAAGCAGGACTTTACTAAATCCTTAATTTTGCCCTTTACTTTTCAAGCACATGAAGCAAATATTTCTTAATGAATGAAATAATAAAATGACACACAGCAAAGTGTGTGAGGTGCTATTATTTATAGTGGAGAGTTGGGAGTCATAAACAATATAAAGTAAGAGAATCATGCTGTACTTTTAAAAATAGAAACCTGATTGCTCCTCACTGTACTTAAGCATAGTTTTAAGTTAATTATTTTTTGCTTGTAGATTAATACTCATTGGAGAGAAATTAGAAAAAATAAGGAAAAAATAAAACTCCCTCTTAAACTCTACCACCCAAATACTATCAATGTTAATATTTTCTAATTTTTGACTATTTGGCATATACTTTTTTCTTACTAAGTTAAAAAGTATTGAACTTTTTGACATGTGTTAGGCATTTTGATTTTATATTATTACATAATCTGTGCAAACATTATTTTAATCAATTTGATCATTAGAAGCATTATTTTAATTTAACCTCCCTTTTGTATCAATAGAAAATAGTATGAAGTGTACATTCTTATACTTAACTCACATATATGAGCATATTCCTATAAGTGAGATTCCTTATAGGCCATTTTAATAGGTTTTCCTTTTATTTCTGTGTGGAAAAAGTGGTGCTAGGACTTGTTTAGATACTCAGATGGTAGAAATAGAAATACAGTGACAAGTCAGTTTTCTTCCCATCTTTGGCCCCAGAAACAACCCCAATATCAGTTTATTATGTGTATTTTCAGAAAGAATGTGGTGTGAAGCTTTATTTTTACAGATTTTTAGTGCAATGTACATATTTCTTCCCATGCATTTTTATTAGTAGTACCAAGAATGAGCTACTGGTAAGTGTAAAACTTAATGGTAATAATGGCAATTGTCATCATTGTGTTTACCTGGCTTGCACTCTTTCTTTTTCCCCTTTCTTCTTGGGACAAGGACCAAAGCTGGGCCAACTACAGTATGCCACACTCCCAATAGTGAGAATAGTTCAAGGATTGGCACATGACCCCAGGGGGCAGTGAGGGGCATTCGTGCCATACATATGTTGAGCTGCAGAGGTGCATCCAGCTACTTTCTGGTACAGCTCTTCATTCCTGGTGCAGGCTGAGGTTGTAGAGAGAATGAGCCAGTTCACACACACACACACACACACACACACACACACACACACACACACACAACAGAACGAAGGAATAGAAGACAGCACCGGATGGCATCATTGAACAACCACACACACAATGTGATGTCAAGTCACTAAAGCTGACAAATCTCCATCTTTAAAACTAGTTTGAGGTATGGTTTTGCCATCTATAACTAAATCAAACTTGAATCTATAATAATAAAAGGCTAACATGCTAATTAGACTGGATGTCCTTCTGGCGTCATTCTGGACATCCTTCCGGATGAAGGGCTAGAGCAAAGCCCAGGTCCCAAGTGCCTGCTGGTGGCTGGAGGGAAGCCCAGGTCCTGGGTGCTGGAGGAAAGCCAGTGCTGGCAGCCAGGGAAGGAAGGTCTACTCTTGCACGAATTTTCGTGCATCAGGCCTCTAGTTCGACTATAAAATATGACCTTTTCATGTGTAACAACTTGCCCAAAGCAATAGAGAAGATCCAGACATTGCTCTGGTGCCAGGGAAAAATACACCTAGAGAGAAGCTCCCACGATGACTGCCTCTGTGAAACAATGACTCGGGAAACTATACAGAATGTGCTACAAATGCTATGCTGTCCACCATGCGTGGGCAGGTGTCTGTGCACACTGGAGACCGGAAAGCTCTAGCAAACACCCAGGTAAAACTATTAAGCCTCTGTTTGTTCCACTTAGCTTTGTCTTGTTATTTTCATACCGGTTTTTGTTTTCTTTTCACTTTAGCTTACTTGAATTAGAGCAAGAATATAGAGCAACTACTCAGTAACCCTGAGCTCTGAAACAGAGGTTAAGTATAATTTAAACAAGGCTTGCTTTTCTGGGTAGTGAATATCTATCTCTGGTGTATAGACTGATCCTCTTTGAAATTTGCACTTGGAAGGCCCGTGATCATCGTGATAGTCATTCATCTGTGGTGATGTGGACAGTGCCTGACCTTAGACTGGCCTATGGCAGGCTGAGTGGGGAAAAGCAACCTAGCTTAACAAAGATTTAACATATCTGCATGGACAAGCATGACCTACACTCATGTACACATCTGCACACATGCACATACTCATATGCACATATACACAAATGCTTGCATTTATAAATACGCCAGCATTGACAAGTTGGTAGTCCACCATTGTGATAATGGCATTCACTGTGGGAGAGGAAGAAAAGATTGGAACCCACCCTCAAGCTTCCAGTGTTTCACTTGAACTTGAGTTTACATATCAAAGAAGGAAAATGAAAAATGTGCTGGCATTTTGTCATTTCCTGACAATTATTATTTGTAGCAAATCCCCAGGTAATTTGGACTCATTAATGCTCAGATGACCATAATCTATTTGCTCTGTTTAGCTGAGCTATTGAGTGTTCAGAGATTTAAAAATGCCCCCACCCTCTCAAATCTCTGCTTTCTGTCTCTTTGATATGAATTGTAGGAGCAAAGTAAACAGAGGGCTCTGTTAGAATTTCCCTTTTTACAAATGAGCCGTAAAATTGTCCATTAATCAGTCCTGGCTCCCAGGGGCCAGTTTGCATTGTAGAGTTTTCCTTTTCCTTTTCTGATCCCTATTTTGTTGAAGTGATTACTCAGAAGTAAAGAGAAAAAAAAAGTCACAGAGCAATAAGCCCCAAAGAATAGGCTTAAGAAAGCCAGGATTTTTTGTGTTTTTTTTTTGTAAACAGCCTTTGGCCTGAGCCAGATTCTCATCATTCAGCACCATTCAAACTTTTAAAATTTACTCTGTTAGCTTTAGACTGCTTTTAAATTATAAAATAGGACTCTCCCCTTCCCAGAGATACTCTAACAGGCACTACTTATAAGTTCTTAGATCCATTAAAATATACAATATTTAAAATATATACTACTTAAAATATATAATATTTAAATTATAGTCACCTCCCCTTCCCTGAAGATGTGGTACTCAGATAGGTATTACATGTCAGCCTTTAGCTTCATTAAGAAAAAAGAAACACAAAAACAAAACTTAGAATCTATGGGGTCAAGAATCCATGAGCACAGAAATAATAAAATTCTGGAGGAATTCACTCTGAGTTTGATATCTCAGGGCTTCCCTACCTTAATTGATACACTAGATGTCAGTCCTGACAGTTCTTGCATTTATCTTGAGGGTATTTCCTCTAAATGACAGAAGGAGGAAATATATATCAAACTCTGAGCTGTCTGAGAGGAAAACAGGTCTACCTTCTGGCTGCAGCCTTCTTACTGGGCAGCTGTTTGTCAAGGCCAGCCTCCTGCCTACAGGCATTTATCCCATAAACTGGATTTCTTACCCTCAGCAAGACTTCCCCACATAAATAGACACTATATTAGCAGATAGATGATAGATGGATAGATAGATAGACAGAATATATATATATATATATATATATATATATATATATATATATATCCTACATAATAAAGAGGTAATATGCAAATTGACCATCACTCCTTCAGACAAAATGGCCACCCCCATGTGGGCACAAGATGGCCACCACAAGATGGCCGGCAGAGGAGGGCAGTTGTGGGCGACCAGGCCTGCAGGGGAGGGAGGGTAGTTGAAAGGTACCAGGCTTGCAGGGGAGGGCAGTTGGGGGTGGGATCAGGCCTGCAGGGGAGGGCAGTTGGAGGCAACCAGGCCGGCAGGGGAGGGCAGTTAGGGACGACCAGGACAGCAAGGGAGGGCAGTTGGGGGCAACCAGACTGGCAGGGGAGCAGTTAGGCATCGATAAGGCTGGCAGGGGAGTGGTTAGGGGGTGATCAGGCTGGCAGGCAGAATCAGTTAGGGGCAATCAGGCAGGCAGGCAGGTGAGTGGTTGGGAGCCAGCAGTCCTGGATTGTGAGAGGGATGTCCGACTGCCTGTGGGATCGGGCCTAAACCGGCAGTCGGACATCCTCCAAGGGGTCCCAGATTAGAGAGGGTGCAGGCTGGGCTGAGGGACACCCTCACCCCAGTGCACAAATTTCGTACACCAGGCCTCTAGTATATATATATAATTTGTCATGAGTTTTAAGTGTAACAATAAAATAAAGAGTTAATGCAAAAATTGGCTGTAATGGGACTGTAACAAAAAAGTTTTCTTTGTTTGGTTTGGGGATTCTGGTATTGTTAGGTTCTGAAGCCCCCTCTTCCCAACTTCCCTTCCCTTCCCTTCCCTTCCCTTCCCTTCCCTTCCCTTCCCTTCCCTTCCCTTCCCTTCCCTTCCCTTCCCACTGTTTCACCATTTGTATTTTGCCCATTATTTACACTAAGCTTTAAACTTATACACTGTCTTAAGGGATTTCTTTATTTTTCTTCACCTTTTTCTAAGGCTAAACTGTTTGTCTAACCTGGGGGAGGGGGAGGAGTAAGAGGGAACAGAATAGCCAGCAAAAGTTTTTATTTCTAAAGGACAGCCACTCTGAAGTTAACTTGGAAGCCAAATAGTTTTAAAAGTTGACATTACATTGAGTCGAGGTTCAGTGCTGTAGTGTGGAGTTCCCTGGGTAAAACACCGCTATTTCTCCTGGAGGCACCTTGTTGTTAATCTTTGAAATAACCCTCAACTCTTTAACTAAGCTGAGTGTGACTAACCAGGAATCCTTCTTCAGTCACTAATGTTATTTAGATATCACCATTGGAAATTAAATATATTGGTCTGAAATGATTAATTGTTCCAGAAATTGGCGTCTGCAAAAGTGGATGGGCCTCATCATCATTCTCCTACTTGGTGAGAGCTCCTCCAATAATATGGCACTTAGGCACATAAAATTCTGGAACGTCTGGACTTGCATTTGAAGTGACTCACTAACACCTAGTGAACCATTTCTCTCCTTTGGAGACGACAGAAGTGTGAGTTCCTTGAATCATTGATTTTGTTAGCACAAACATGTTGAATTTTGCTAGCCTACCCTAAGACTTTATTAGGCTACCTTATTTTATATGTCCTTCAGGCTTTGGCAGTTTTGCACATTTAATTGAAAAACATTGGCTTCCATGAAAAAGAACTTGCTTAAATCAAAAAAGAATGCCCCATAATCTCTCTGATATTAATACTTGGATGCCTGAAAGTGCCTGCTGCATCCCAGGGTGTTGCATTTATGCAGTCCGGGTCTGACTTCCTATCCGTCTCAGTCAAGCTGGGTGAAATCTCTTTATGGGGAGGAGGGTCAGGCAGGTGGGGGCAGGATGCTATGTCCAGAATGGAAGCCAATAGAGACCTTCATTCTGCATATTTTCATTGGCACCTGTGTCACCCAGACAAACCTTTCTACTTGTCAGGATGTGAACCTGCCAAGTTGCTCCTTTCCTGTACCCAGACCCCACTGACTTATAGGCATTGGGCTCCACAGTCTCCCCCTCCTTACTTACACTATCCTGTCTACAGAACAGGGAGGGATGTCCATGTTACTCAAAAAAGCACTCATTGTGACATGGGTCTCTTCAATGGTTCCTGCACACAGGGAGTTTGTGGGAAGCATAAGAAACCCAGAAGTCAGCGTATTTTTTTTTTTTTTCATTTAAAATGGGAGCTATTTGGGAGCTGTGCTAGCGCAGCACTTTCTCCACTGCTCTGTCTGCAGGGAATGATGCGCCTTCCCCCTCACAGGGAAGAACCCGCACATGAAATGAGGAGACACAGTTGCTCTCCTCTGTGAACTATTTGAAGGGCAGACGATTCCTGGTCCATCCATTACCATGTAAATAATTAAACACCCTGAGCCTGCAGCCCAGGTTGGGTGGGCTGTGAAGGCAATTTGTTGTAAATATTAGTGAGTGAAAACTCAGTCAGTCATTAGCTCCTCCTAGTGGCTCTCTGGCCTTCACTCAGGGAGGCAGCAGAGGTGTTGCTGTTATTGAGGAAGGAAAACCCTGATTGATGAGCAGCCTGAAGTTTCCTCTGAAGTGACAAGAACTTTCTTCACCTCTCAAGCCCTGGGATGTCACTACTCAGAGAGAGCTGTTTTACTCCTAATCAGGGAATCTGAATTGGTCAACAAACTACATCGGCTTAGCCACAACAGAGCATGTGGCATTCAAGAGAGATGGCCAAGCAAACCTTTATGTATAATTCTGTCAGTTAATAGAGCCCAATCACAATTATTTTCTCTTCTGAAGGTCAGTAGAGACATGAATAACCCTCAAAGACAAATAACATGTTGAAAATTTAAATTTGACTTTTAATTATATTTTGCTCTTGTGTGTGACTGAAGAAGACATATCTGCCATGCTAAAGTTTAGCCACTGCAAATAAAATAACAAGGCTGCACCTGTAAGGAGAGGGAGAGAGAGAGAGAGCGAGAGAGCGAGAGAGAGAGGGAGAGAGAGAGAGAGGGAGAGAGAGAGAGCTGGGAAACTATCCAGTTTCCCCACCCTGCCCTCCTACGCAAGTACTCTATGGAAACTACTCCACATGGTGAATCACAGATGTCTCTGGCTGATGCAAGGGTTCACCATCCCCCAAACCTTTACTGGATTAGGTGAAAAAGTCCAGTGTTTGAATTTGAAAGGATGTTTTGGCAAGAAAAGTAAGCAAAAGGAGCTGAGACGTCAACAGAGCCCAAATTATATAGTGGGCATCATCAATAAACTTGAAAGCACATTTTTTCCTTGGGTAAACTCAATCTAACGTAGCCTACCCAGAGATAATCCAGGCTAGCTGCAGATAGGTGAGTCTACACAGTACTGAAAAAAATAATTAAGGAAATCTCCTTATTCTATCAAAGTGCAAATATAATCAAATAGAAAGACATTTCAGCTACCAATCTTGCTGCTATGGGTCAATCATCAAGTTCAGCGATTTTTTAAAATATATTTTATTGATTTTTTACAGAGAGGAAAGGTGAGGGATAGAGAGTTAGAAACATTGATCAGCTGCCTCCTGCACACTCCCTACTGGGTACGTGCCCACAACCAAGGTACATGCCCTTGACTGGAATCGAACCTGGGACCCTTGAGTACACAGGCTGACACTCTATCCACTGAGCCAAACCGGTTAGGGCAAGCTCAGCGATTTTTAACTTATTTCATCTCATGGGACATATAAACTAATTAATAAAATTCTGCAGCACACCAAAAAATATATTATATTTTTTTGCTGATCTGACAAAAAAATAGGTATAATTTTGATTCGTTCACACTGGACAGCTATTGTTATGTTAGCTGTTGTCATTTTTTTTTTATTTGACAATCTAAGGGAAAAGAGGTCAGTGCCCCCTGAATAAATAGTCAGGTATTGCATGTTTTAAAAATCCTTGCAACACACCAATGTGCTACAGTACACCAGTTGAAAATCACTGACCTGGTTTGATACATGATCCATAAGTTACTCCACACTGAGTCAATACACTATTGGTCTTATTATTGTCATTGTAGGCATTAAAATCCCACCTCTTTTCTTGCACTGGAAGGTGACATGGTTGAAATGAAAAGGTTATTCCAAATATTTGTCACATTTACCCACCCAGCATTGTTTAGACATACCAGAAAGCACCAAGCCTTCATGTGCAAACTCATACAGACACACACTATCCTGGGGCAGTATTAGAGCTTTAAGGATAATCTGAGCTTTCCTATAATCCCAAAGCCCTAGAAAATCAGCACCTCCATTGTAAGATTTTCCATAAGAAGGGTGGTGTCTGGAAAAAAACTATAGTCTCTGGAAGCAGAACTAAATCTAGGTTAGTATCCTTTCTCTCCCCTGGAACATGGTTTCCCTTAAGCAAATTGATGACATCTGGTGAGCTCCAATCTAAAAGACCACCTCTAATAGCCAATTCTCAATACCCATATATTAATTGCTTGACTGTACCCAGCACAACACAAATGCTTCAAATACATAGTGTGCTGCTTTTTTCCTCTCCTTGACAAATTCTTGTTGTGGTGAATTCCTAGAGAGGGAGGTAAAATGGGACAGGCTCCTGAGAACCCTAAGATCCCTGGAATGTTCTTTTCTACCTGGCAGTCAGTACTATTGACTGGTAAGAAATCTCCTAAGATTTGCTTTTTCTCACATCTTGGAACATCCTCAATTTGGGGGCTTTATAGATTAGCATTCTCACATAATGGGTCCACTTCAACTACCCCAGCCTGTCTTCAACACTCAGTCCGAGTTTACTGGAAATGAACTTTTTCTTAAGTTCCCATTTTCTGTCCTTATTCACTCATCCATCCATTCAATCAATGTCACGTGCTAATCTTATATTGGGGATATAATGGTGACTAAGACAGGCCTGGTTCCACTTGCATGAACAGCATGTCCTTGAGGAGGAGACACAGACAGGAAAGAATTAAGAAGGCACAGAAGTAGTTTAATTATCACTTGTAATATTGTGCAAGGGTTGTGAGGATAGAGGTAGAAGTGTTGGGAAAGTGGTCGCCATCCAACACCTCTCTCAGAGAGAGGCCAATTAGGCCAAAGTGGGGACGGGCTTCCTAGCAGAGGAAAAACTTATGCAAAGTTCTCAGGCAGGAAGAACCAGAGTAGCTGCCCAGGGGGACCTTTGGAAAGGAAGATTTGGGATAGGGTGTGTTGTCAGATTCCCTTTTCAAGATTTGTCTGAACTCCTTCCCGGGGACTTAATTGCATATATAATCTTCTCACCATAACTTTCTATGACTTTCTCTCTATTTACTGTTTTATTTATCTAAAGTTGTCTCCATGTCTAGAGACATGTCTCCATGTCTATTTTTAAGAAGTTAGATTCTCTTTTTCTTAACTGGAAAAATTAGAGATGAAGGCTGTCTGGCCTCCTGTTGCCTTGGAACCATGTTCTGCTTTTTGATCTAGGTGGGATTTGTGTAACTTTGTTGGTCTTCTTGATGCTCCTGTGGACAGAAAGCATGGGCCAAGTGCTGCCTGTGTCGCCAGCCTCACTCCAGGAAGCCCATAGCCCCCTAACCTCTTGTTGATACTGTAAATACAGTCTCAAAGTAGCCCCCTGAGTTGTCCCCACATGCACCCACCAGGGTCTACAGCCTTCCTTCACACTCTGCAGGGTTCATAACACTTCCCCAGGCAGTCCCTCCCCTGAGGTGGGCCCAGGCTCTGCAAAGGTCAGCTTGGAAAAAGCTGTGTGGCTGCCAAAGGCTGCTGGTTTTCAGCAGAAGTCTGCAGCCAGCCTTTCCTCCTTCTGGGCAGCACTGAGTTTCCTCCAGCCATGCTCAGGAAGGCAGCACAAGCTCTTTGGCACATTTTCCACCTTCCTCTTCGCCTCCTCATTTTCTCTCCTTCCCTCCCACCCCACACAGATCCTGTGCTGATTGACTAACATCCGCCGGTTTATATACCAGGGAATCGATCAAAAGATCCCTACCCACACAGGACAGCTCTGCACTCTCCTCCACAAGGTTTGCCTATGACATTTCCTGCATGCCCAGACTGAGCCTGTGTGCAAGGCTCCCGCCTCCTCCTCCTATCAGTCTGGACTCAGGCCTGCGTCTGGGCACTCAGGCTCCACTGGCAGCTGCCCTTGGAGTCCTGACACTCTGCCACGTCAACACGGGCCTGGCTGATTTTCCTTAGCACTCCTCTGCTGAACCCAGACTTCCCCTCTTGGCTCTCTCTCCCTGTTTGAATGGGCTCCCAGTCAGAAAGGGCTCCCTGAAGCCTTCGCTTCAAGCAGCTCCGCACTTGCAGCCTTCCGGTTGTTGAATCAGCACAGTGGTCCTCGGCTCACAAAGAGAAATTCAGTCCAATGCAGCCTTTATCAAAAGAGCCTCACACAGCCTTCCTTGCAGATTGTACCTACTGGCCTTGCAACTGACTCCCCTTTTTATGTTTTAGGCCATCTTTCCTCCTTACTGTGAGAGAATGATGGGGGGATTAGACATTGGTACATGTATTTCATTTGGGCTTTGCTGATTGTTTGTTTTGTTTTTTTGCCAAATTCTTCTTCTGTCTAGAAAAGAAAGAACTTTGCTCTCACTATCGGTTTCCCCACAGGGCTGCTCACTTCCTACTTTTCTAGTTCCAACTTACAGGCAGCTGCACAGGGACAACGAAGCTGCCTATTACGCAAACCTCAACCACCACCTATGTGTAGACCAATTGGGAAATGCAGAAAACCACAAAGAAATCTGTTCAGAAACCCTCCATATCTAAGGAGCAAGAGAGATAACACCAGTCCCATGGCAGGTGCATCCTTCTGCTCTCGTCTCTGCATCAAACACACACGGAATAAGACGTACACACAGGTGACCTTTTCTTCCTTATACATGTACATAGAGGTAGCATGGCTTTACTTGTCTTATAACCTTTTCTTATTTAATGTTTTATGAATCTTAAAGACAAGGTTATTCTTTTAATTGTTCACCTCTGGAATAAATATGCACATTATAATGCATATATAAAGGTGTTCATTATGACCATCACCTTACTAGCCCCAAATAAGAGAGGCTGCTTAAATCCCCAACAATATAGGATTGGCAAAACAAATTGTGGGATAACTGTAGAATATAATACCGAGAGAATACTAAAAGTGGTGACATGAAAATATATATATTAATATACAAACATGGGCATGGACTATTGAGAAAAACATGATCACAAATTAGTATGTATAGTATAATAAAATTGCTCATAGAGATTACATTTTAAAAGAATATCCAGAGAAAGACAAATGCCACATAATTTTACTCATATGTGGAATGTACTGAACAAACTGAACTACCAAGCAAAATAGAGAAAGACTCAGAGAGCAGACAGCTCAGGGGATAAGGGATGGGGGGTGGGGGGGTTGAACAAAAAAGAAAGGGAGGGAGAGAGAGAACGAACTCATGGACATGGAAAACAGTATGGTGATGGTAGGGAGGTGGTAGGTGGAGATGGAAGAGGGCACAAAAGGGATAAATGGTGCCCTAACTGGTTTGGTTCAGTGGATAGAGCATTGGCCTGCAGACTGAAAGGTCCCAGGTTTGATTCCGGTCAAGGGCATGTACCTTGGTTGTGGGCACACCCCCAATAGGAGGTGTGCAGGAGGCAGCTGATCAATGTTTTTCTCTCATTGATGTTTCTAATTCTCTATCCCTCTCCCTTCCTCTCTGTAAAAAATCAATAAAATACATATTTTTTAAAAAAGAGAGAAATGGTGATGAAAAATAAATTTAAAAGAATATGGAAAACATTTATAACATTTATCTCTGGGTAGGTGTTTTGTGAGTAGTTATTACTAGAGGCCTGATGCACAAAATTTATGCAAAAGTAGGCCTTCCTTCCCCCGGCTTCTGACACGGTCTTCCCTCTGGCACCTGGGACCCGGGCTTCCCTCACAGCCCTGCTTTGTCTGGAAGGTGGATCGGAAGGACATCCAGAAAGATGTCCAGTCTAATTAGCATATTAAGCTTTTATTATTATACGTTCTTACAATCAACATTTATGCTTATGTAAAAAGTTAATAGGAAAAAATATATTAAGGATAATATTTTCCATAACATTATTTTTTTCTAAAAAAATGACAAAGACAAGGTACCAAAATGTAGCTAATTATTTACTTATATCAACTCCTTTATATTATGGGGTGGGGCAGGGGAAGTGTGGTTTCTTG
This sequence comes from Myotis myotis, assembly GCF_014108235.1. Lineage (NCBI taxonomy): Eukaryota > Metazoa > Chordata > Mammalia > Chiroptera > Vespertilionidae > Myotis > Myotis myotis. The sequence goes on from NW_023416390.1 coordinate 24,057,099, forward strand.
ATATGCTGGGATTAGAATTCATGTCCTCTATTTCAAAGTCCTCTATTTCAAAGTCCTAAATCTTATGCTGCTTTACCTTTTTCATAAATCCAGGAACCCTTATAATGGTTTATAAGAGCACAATGTGTGTGTGGTGTGTGAGTTTGTGTGTAACATAGACACAAAAAATTTCACATTATGATTTTTTTAAAGCACAGTTTGAGGTTGGCTTGTAAAATGGCCTGTTATACATTTCCAGATCCCTATAGCGATCCCTTTGAACTTGAAAAACATTTTTTACTCTAACCTCATCTCAGTTTGCTCTATACCAGTTGTTCTCAAACAGTGGTCCTTGTAGGCAGCATCAGCAGCACATGTGAACTTGTAAGAAGTGCAAATTCTTGGGCCTCTGCCTGGACCTGTAGAAGCAGAATCTCTGGAGTGAGTCTTAGCCACTCATGTCTCTGATGCTCGCTTGGGTTTGAGATCCTCTGCTCTACATAAATCACACCAGCAAGGTCAGTTGGCAAAACCAAGGAAACCCAAGGTTGTCAGTAACCACCAGAGTCAGGAAAGGGCAAGGAAAGATCCTCCCCTAGAGCCTGCAGAGACAGCAGAGCCTGCCAACACCTTAATTTTGGACTTCTGGCCTCCAGAACTCTGACATAATAAATCTCTGTTGTTTTAAGCAAGTCCATTTGTAGTAATTCGTTACTGCAACCTTAGGAAACAAATACATTAATGGTTTGATAGATGGGCCCTGTAGCTCACATATATTAATATGCTACTCATCTGAAAGATGTTTTCAGCATTTTCAGTAATAGAGAGAATAGTCATGGACCTGGATTTGAAGTCAAAAGCCCTGGGTCTAAATCACAAACCTAATACTACCTACCTGCGCAAGTTCTTATAGGTGCCTAAGCTCTCCGAGCATAATCTGCTAGCATGTAAGGCTGCCAGAACAACCAGAGAAATATGAATTTCAGATCAATAACAGAGCATTTTTCATGTAATTATGTCCCATTCAAGTATATCTCAGGGGATATGCTTATACTAAAACATAAATATTTATTTATGTGAAATTCAGCTTTAACTGGAAGTTCTGCAATTTTATTTGCTAAGTATAAAACCCCTGCTCACATGAAAATGAAGTGAAGAATATCTAATTTGCACTCTTATTGAATAAGTTAAAGGGAAAATTATATGTGAAAATGCCTGTTACTTTTTAAGTGCCCAATAAATGTAAATAATGATAAATCAGCAGAAATGATCTGTGAGAGACTCAAGTAGAGAAAGAAGAGCTCTCAGGCCATCACTCTGATACTACTTATATCTAATTTCCATAAGCATGATTTATCTGGTTTAATTAGAAGAGGGTGGTTGAAGGTAGCTGGATATAGGCTCATGGGTAGTAGCTAATAGAAACACACATCACATATATTCATATTACATATAGTATAATTATATATTTGTGTCTGCTTTTTATAGTTTTTCTTTACATCTTTTACTTCAAAGTATATATAATTAGTGTGTAATAATATTATAATGAAATTATAATATATAAGTAATGGATGTAAAGAACAATTATAAAAAGCAGAGACAAAATATCTGCAAGGCTATAGTTTGTTGTCAGTTAGTACGGGGGGTGGGGGGGGGCGGAAACAACCTTATGCAGCGAGAACTTCCAAGCATATCATGATTTCATCAATCATAGTACAGTGATTAATGACAATAATTACAACTCCATGTCATTGGATAAAGGTTAACGTGTTTGTTGTGCTGTCTTTGTGACAACAGAGCTATGTGCAGCATTTCAAAAACATTTCTCTCTAAAATAAAAATCTAGGTAGTCTTAGGCAATGAAAGAGTAATCTTCACTCATCTAGACATTTTACTACTCAGTAAATGAAATCTCAGTGTACTGAAAGAGTGGTCTTCTGGACATATAAGACCTTAATCAGAAAATTTAATGTCATGGTGAAAATTTACAGTATTTCACACCCTTGGGGAGCCCTTCACTGACAACTAAAGGATAGTTACTTAATTTTGCCTCCACAGATAACTGGTCTGCAAAAAGTAAGTTTAGATTACTAATTTCAAGTCAAAATATAAATATTGAGTAATTTGTTCACTAATATTTAGTAGAAAAAGGTGAAAACCATATAAGGCAAAGGAAAAACGTCTCTTGAATAAAAGTCTATTGGAGTCACATTGTTCCCATCTCTAAATGCCACAATTCAATTCCAAATAAGGTGCCAATTTCTATGAACCTAATATTTGCAGACCCCATCAATAGTTATTAACTATTAAATAAAATGAAATAAAAAATATAGTCTTTCAACTCAAGAGCTTAGAAACAGAAAATATGCATCCACGAGGCCATGTAGAAATACAGATTAGCCCCATAATAATAACACTTTATACTTTCAGCCTACAATTTTCAACTTGTTTGACAGCAGAAACCCTTCTTTAAAAAATTTAAATTAATCTCTACATATATTGACTGGAATACCCTTTGAAAACACTGGAACACAGGACATCCACCACTCTTGTCTAACCCCTGCCTGAGTTCTTAGCATCATCTCTGGTCTCTGCTACCTAAACATTTTGAACTTGAAAAATCACTACTAAGTTTTTGAAAGCAGTAGTTATTCAAATTTGGATGTGCATAATACAAAGAGAATATAAAAATTTATTGGAAATAAATTTTTTTCAGACTTTCTGTTTCTTTTTTAGTTAAAAATTAAAATAAACAAATGTTGCATATACAGTGGGGCCTTGACTTACGAGTTTAATTAGTTCCATGAGAAAGCTCGTAACTCAAATTACTTGTATGTCAAATCTTAAAGTGAACGAGTGAGACACGTGATGCTGGGCTGATGTTGTGGCGTTCACTGTGACATTCGCTGTGCCAATTAGCGGTGGGGTATCTGAAGCTGGCTCATAACCCGATTTTTAGCTTGCAACTCAAAGCAAAAAATCGGCGGAGAGATGACTCGTATCTCGAAAAACTCATTAGTCGGGACACTCGTAAATCAAGGCCCCACTGTACCAGTATCTATTATACAGATTAATATATATATATATATATATATATATATATATACACATACACATATATATATATATACACACATATATATATACACATATATATACATATATATATATATATATACACTTGGGTCTATGTTCAGAGTGTTTTACCTTAAAGTGGTGTACAATTTATTTATTTGTATGTGTACAATTTAAAGTAAAGAGACCACTGCTTCTAAAGATCCTGAGGTGTCTTTCTTTTCATGCTATTCCTATTGCCTTTTTAATTATTATTTGTAAAACTATTCCATGAGTTTACAGGTTCCTTAAAAGATCTGTGTATCCCCCTGAGCCATTATAGCATTAGGGATTCAATAAAAGTTTGTTGAATAAGTGAACAGTGAGTAAATGCATTCCCAAGCTTGAATGGTTAGCCTAAATCACATATACAGGAAACTTGAAATGGCAAGTCACCTTTCTGCCAATTTTGATTCCTTCTGCCAAATTCAAACCCCACCCAGCCAAATATCCCTTACCTTGCATTTTTCCAGTTTGTTTTTCAGAGGAAGACAGGGCAATTTTCCCTTTATAACAATTTCTATCTGGTCTTCAAAGCTTCTATAGATGAGAATAAAGAAGATAATCATAACTAGAAATTATAAGCTATGGGAACATGTAAAAATTGTAATTATTTATTGAGGGAAAGATAATTAACTGACAGATGCCTTGCTCTAATTATAACACTCTGTCAATTATTTGGCCCCATTTATCAAGATCTCTAACTTTTCCAGATCATTTTACTGCTCAAATTAGTATGTGTAGGATATTTTTTTCCACTCCCTTCATTAGACTAATGTGTTTCTCCCCTTGGAAGTTCAGAAATGATTATGGAGCCTTGTTCCACTGCACAACACTTCTCCCGGCACTTTCCCAGGGAAGAAAAAGGCTTGAGATAGCTCTCACGACTTTCCATGTCCGTATAGATTCAGATTATTTCAAATATACCTTAATTATATGAGTTTTAAATGTATTAGCATAAAGATCATATCCAATTGTTCAAAATGAAAACTAAAGAAAAAGAAAGATCAGCAGGTGAGAACTGTATTAGAGAAAAGACTTGCAATGGACAAGACCTATTGAATATTCAAAAAAAAAAATTAGACGTGCCACCCACTTTGGTTAGGTCTTGCAGGATGGTATAAACAAGTCCAGGATTGTTTATGAGTAAATGATTTTTCAAGGCTCTTTCAAATTGTTCAGGGGTGGGAATGCTGGATATGTATGAAGACTGCCAAGGACACAGAGAAACATGGTGGTGATTTATCCATTTGTTTGTATTTTATATCGTGCCACAGAGTGAAGAGAGGTGGGCTAGTTCTGTCTTGAATTATGACTTAGAGAAGGTATTGAGCTGTGGGTTGGTGAAATCACACCTAGAATACCACAGTCAAGTTGGGGCATCATAGCTGCAGAAAGAAGGCAGTTAGATGAATTGGAGGGAGTTCAGAGACAAGCAAGAAGAATGATAAAGGTATTGGAAGACATGACTTATGTGGCAAGACTGATGCATCAAACTATCTATGCATAAGCATAGCTTGCCAGAGGGATGACTAAGGTGATGACTTGATAATACTTGAGAAGCATAAACAACCCAGAAGCAGAAAAATAACTAGGGTTGGAGATGCTCATAACTTAGGGATGAATAATTAATTTCAAGGGCGGGAAGGAAAGGGTTAGTCTAAATATCAAGAAACACTGCTCACAAAGAGTTTAATTAAACTAAATGGGGTCCTCTTAAACGAAAATTACTTGATTGTTTTTAGATTAGGTGCTGTGCTAGAGAAAGAAGAAACAGAGCTCCAGGGAGTAGAGGGTAAGCCCATGATTACTATGCCTTCCTGGGACCTGAAAGTCTTTGGAGGAAATCTGCCCAGTAAATGTAGAGCTAATCAAGGTTACTTTTTGTAACTATAAAGTTGATGTCAAATCATCCATGAGCTATTAAGGACATAATAGATAAAAACATTTGGTATTTTGATTTATATATATGCTGTCTTAGAGTTATATAAAAGAGTTGACAAACATTTCAGAAAATATAATGAACTAAAGTGTTATAATGCATAATTATTTTTAGGAGTGCTTGCTCCATAAAGGTGTTTGACTCTCTAGTCATCTGTTTCTTCTTTTATAAAATATTAGAGGCCCGGTGCACGGGATTCGGGGATTCGTTCACTGGTGGTGGGGCGTGGCCTGCAGGGATCAGCTGGCTATGGAAGCACTGCTCATCCCAGTCAGCTGAGAGGCTGTGGACCCACCCTCTGAGTGGCTGCTACAGCTGTGGGAGTGTCACTCATCCTGGTCAGCTGAGTGGCACTCCCACTGTAGGAGTGCACTGACCATTAGAGGGCAGCTCCTGCATTGAGTGTCTTCCCCCTGGTGGTCAGTGCACGTTATAGTGACTGGTTAACCAGTTGTTCTGGTCATCCCACCGTTTAGTCACTGGGCTTTTATTATATAGAAAGTTTCTTAGTTGAGGAAAAAAATGTCATTTGGTTGAAAAGGCCTACAAATTAATTTCCTAAGTCACTCATCTTCTTTTAATAGTACTAATGATTAAAACCATACTCTAACCAAATATAATTTTCTCTTTCTCTCTTTCAGATACCCTTACAGCTCAGTGGTCAGAAAATATTTTTTGTAAAGGACTGAAAAGCAAACATTTCAGGCTACGCATGTCACATGGTCTCTTATGAGGAGTCAACTCCGCTGTTATAGGAGAAATCAGCTATCAGCTATGGACAATACAATATATACACGAATGGGTGTAACTATGTTCCAATAAAACTTTATCTATTGACACAAATTGGAATTTTATATCATTTTCATCGGTCGTAAAATATTGTACTTTTTCGCCCCAACCATTTTAAAATATGAATGGTTAGTTCACAAGTGGTACAGGAAGAGACAGTGGGCTACATTTTCAAACTTCATCAATGAAGAGTGTTTTCCATTTGATTTTCAATCACATCATTTATTATAGAATTAAGATACTTTTGATTCTGAAGTTCACATATTAAAATCTCTGAATAAAACGTAGTTAGGAGAAAAAGTCCTTTAGTCATAATTGGACTGGCAGAAATTTCTGAAAAGCAATGATGATGGCTCTGAAGGTGACAAGAAAAATGTATCATATTGTATGGAATTACCCTGGGGCCTCTGTAAATTACCTACTACTTGTACTTCAATGAAATAATCAGGTAGGTTTTCCAGAAAGGAAAGAACCAGGGAATAAAAAATGTTAATGTTCTCTACCTACTCTATACTTTCTTTAAAGTTTCCTAAAGGAAAAACAAAATTCCTCCTTTTGTGCTGCAGAAAAGGAATAGGAAATATGTGTTCTTTCACAGATACTGAGCCCTACTCTTTGGATATTTAAGCCACATAGACATCCTTTCTGCAGGTTAGATAATCAGTTGATGAGGCATTACTTATTTTCTTTCACTTCTGAATTACTACAATGTGGATGAAATGTTACTAAAATATGAAAAGCAAAGAAAATAAATGAAAAAGCACCCTTGGGATTAATTAGGTATTCCTAATAAATCAGAATGTCCATCAAAATAGTCAGTTTGAAACTCTGTAAACATAAGCCACAATCTCACAAAGTATCCAGAGCTCAAATGATTATCTCAGTGGAATTGCTTTCTTAAAATTGATGCCTCCAGCTCCGATGGTGCCTCACAGGTGCATCGGCCTGAATGTTTATCTTATTTTGTCTAGTAGAGAATGGCACAGCTTTGGTTTCTGGTGTTCTCCATTCACTTGAGTCAAAAAGGCTTACAAATGATTGCATGTGTATCTTTACATGTAAATTACTTCCCTGTTCAGCTTTATATAGTTTAGTAAAAATAAGTTGGGGCTTCACAACTGCAACTTTTACTCAAATTTATACAAACTGTTTGTGTGTGTTTTTAACCTGGCAACGTTAAATAAAGGCAGTGAAAAACCATATTCTCATTCTGAATGTTCATCTTGCTAATAAGGTAACAAATTTAGCCCTGGTGGGAGAAAATATTTTAGAGCACAGACATACTAGTAAAAGGAAAAAAGAGGAAAAGCATCTACATTTTAACAGTTATAAGATCAAGTGAATTATTATCATTTTCTAAATCACATGAAGCAATAAGGATTTACAATAAAAGAATATTGTCTTTGCAAAAATGATTGTAGATTTTGATCACTGCCACTAGCTTAACTGCATATTCCATATCGCAACAGAGAGTGTGCAGTAAAATGAGAAAATATTGTCCATTCTGGAGAACATGCATACTAATTTCAATAAATGTATATGGGCTATGAAATAAAATTTTATGAATTCCCAGATCCCTAGAAAAATAAAAATGGTAAAAACACAATGAGGTTTAAGAACAAATGGAAGTGGCTGACTCCGAGTGATGTATTAAAACATAGACTCACAAGGTGCTCAAGAAACTAGGGATGGGGAAAAACAAAATACAGAGGTACAGCGGATAGAACAACATGAATCTTTATATCTCCTGCTCCACTTCTAGGCAATCAGAGGTAGGCTGGTAAAGATTATTATAAAAATAAAGCTTAGCTTAATAGCAAGGACTCGGGAGCCTGGCTTCCAGCCCAACCTCTACTTACTACTAACTAGTTGTGTGTCATTGGTCAAGTAATTTAACCTTTCTGTGCCTTAGTTTCTTCATGTATAAAGGCCAGTAGTACCTACCTCGTAAAGTTATAATGAGGACTCATTGATTCACATTCACAAAATACCTAGAACAGTATCTGATTGAGATAAAAGCTAAATAAGTGTTTGATAGTGAAATAAAAGCTTATCTTTCCTGACACTTTCTTCTCTGTTTAGTAGTCAATTTCCTCAATATTCACAGCAGTTCTTGTGCCCACCTTAAATCCCACGTCAGGCAAGTCTAGTCCCTATCCCATTCCCTCATCCACGCAATAATACCTTCCTTTTCTCTCTACAAATCTTGCTTTCTCCACATCAGCTTGCTACATCTGATAAGCTACTAATAATTGCTAACATTTCTGAAGCATGAACTATGCTCTGGATATAATGCTAAGTTATTTCCATATAGCATATCACTTAATTTAAACTTGCAGGGTAAGGACTATTCCTCATCTTCTACCTAAGGAAAGTGATGCTCAAAAAGGTAAGTTACAGAGAATCAGGAAATCAGCAAATGGCAGGCAAACACAGGGTCTGAATAAAGGCTAATGGACCAGGGTGGCCCTCTCCATCACCACATATATGAATTACCACATTCCCTCCACTTCAAGCCAAACTGAGGGCCAATGGAAGTGCTCACCATTCTGGTTCCACATATCCATTTTAACAGACGTCTGCAGATCATGCCTAAATTCCAAATCTCACTTCCTAACATGAAGGGTGTTCTTGTTTCTTTCTTAGTGGAGACAGAAGCTTTTCCAGCCCTAAATCACATAAGTACTTCATTACTCAGTATGTAACTATATGCCAGGAGGAGTATGTGTACCTATGTCTGTGAGGGAAGGTGAGGGGATAATTCTAATAACGAAAACAACTAAGGTTTGGAAAGAAGTGGGAAATGATCTTGCTCTTCACTCCTCTCTCATCTTCATCCTTGGAATCTATGCCTTTGGCAGACTTAAAAAATATTGACCTATTACAGTTTTCTCCTCAGGTGAGATATACATATCATAGTTCTCTATGCTATTCCTTTATTGAATATCTTCCTGATAAGTCTTTAGCTTCATCAAATGAAAATTAAACCACTACTTAATTGTGGAGCTTTCTACATTATTTGACCACTCTTCGCAAGGAGAAAAAATTAATGTCCTGCTTTTAAGGTGGGAAGTAGCTAGCTGCTGAGAAGAAGAGGGACTAGATTTAGCAAAGATGGATGAATGAATACATTAGCAAGTCCAGTGAGTGACTAAGTCCACACTTTTCAGGTATGACCATTTTTCTAATCTGCATTTTTAGATTTTGAAGTGTTCGTTCTTTAAGTCTTCCCAGTATCACCGTATGCTATAAAATCCTACAGCTCATAAATTCCAATTTGGAAATGACTCCTCAGGCATGAGGAGACAGGTAAAGCAAAAATAAGTAGATAGATAGAATTAAGGAAATGCCTTTTACTCTCCTCCTCCCTGACCAAGATGCTGACCTGCAGGGGCCACTAAATGCAAGCCACCATATACATATGCACACAACTGGCCAAGTTATATTTTTCTACATTACTAATCATTCATTTGCCTATTATTCATCATAGTGTTTAATTTTAAAATTAATTCCCCAGCTAATTTTAAGATTTATGGCCATGTCTTTGTTTCAAAAGAACCTCAATTGAACAATAATTAAGCTGGAGTTTGAAACTGTCCTTACATTGAGTTTGGATGAGCGCATTATCAGTCTATTAACTGGGTCTAACTTTTGAATAAATTAAAAGAAAAAAATAGGCAATATCAGCCTATTTCCAACAGGTCAAATTCTCAAGAGGCCAAATGTATCTTTAATGCTGGAAATAATTGCCTGTGTAAAGAAGGAACCTGAGGAGAAGAATGACAATGATTTAAGTAAGTGTCTCCAATGTATCATTATGTGTGGTCTCTGGGGAAGGTTTTCTCAACTACATTTTCTGGGGAAATGAAGAAATAGAGGTATAGAACCATTATATAACCTGCCCGAGGATTACACACACCTTGAGAGGCCTAGGATTCCCCTCTAACATCCTTCCCTTGAACCACCTGGTGCTCACAGGCCCATTTTGAGGGGTTCTAAGAACAGACTAAAAAAGATCTGACTTAGGGACATTTTCAGTGACTTCTCCTGTTACCAGATTCTTCTCTTGGCTTGTTATCATACTTTGGTCTAAGGTGAGATCCCATGACTACTCCATCTATTAGTTCTCATATGCCCTTTGTTTGCTTCATAGCAGTTGACTTAAAAAACAAACACAGATCTGATTCATTGTTTTCTGCCTTTATCCTTCACTCACCCACCAGAGTGACAATTTCAAGAGGACAGGACACTTGCTTCCTTTTGATAAACCACACTGTAAAAACAACATGTGGTATGAGCCCTAATACATTAAAGGCTCTTGGTAGGTATTTTTAATGGACAAGAAAGAAAATAATAAGGGGAAAAGGAAAGGTGAGAGTGCTGGATGAGAAGGAGAGACTCAGTCCAAATTCTGTGTGACTGTGTGATGGTGGATTTGTAGACCTTGGTATCCTAGATAGATCAGCTGGGATCACTTGCAGCAGAAACTTGGCCATGAGGATGAGAGTTAGGTGATCTCCAGAGGAGTGAAATCCATCAGCAAGAGCTGAAAGGCTGGGTCTAAGGACTTGCTGTCAGTCAATGATTAGAGGGGAACCCAACCACACTCTGCCAACAGGGCCATAGAGTCTATTCCCATTGGTCATCTACCCAATGACCTATTTGCCTTGCTGGAAAGATGTTCAACCTTCATCTCTGTACTATTTATTTTCCTTGAATCATTTCCTTCACTTTATTTCCTTTATTTTATTCTTTTTTTCTCTTTGTTGCTTAGTCTTTAAGATGTTTGTATTTACTAATCATCTTATTCTAATTAAACAGTACAATTTGTCTTTCATGACTTATCATTATTATTATAGTCTAATTGCTATTTTTCTATTAAAATATTTATAACCTTTATTTTCTCTTTAAGATAATGGTATTAGCCAAGGCTGCCATACAAATATCATCCACTAGATGTTTAAACAACAGAAAATTATTTCTTACAGTTCTGGGGCTAGATATCCTCGATCAGGTTCCTGGCATGGTCAGGTTCTGGTGAGAGCTCTCTTTCTGGATTGCCAATGGCCACCTTCTCACTCCCATGGCAGGGAGAGAGAGACAAGGTAAGCTCTCTGTTATCAGTCTAAGGGCACTAATCCCATCATAAGGGCCCCATTCTCATGGCTTCATCTAGACCCAATTAGCTGCCAAAGGCCTTATCTCCAAATAGCACATTGGGTGTTAGCACTTCAACCTATTAACTGTGACTATAGTGTTATTTAATCATTTTATATCAATGTTATATTTTTTCTTTTTGATTTTTTCATCTCTCTTTCTATTTTGTATTATTCATTAATTAGCATAGAAATTTATTTAGAACTTCAGGTCATAATTTTGGTTTTCCATACGTCCTTACAAGTGCTGTAAATGGGGGAGACATAAGACAACTTATTTATTTATTAAAATACCGTTGAGCAGGAAGCTACAGCTACCAATCCAAGTGAGGATTCCCAAGGCATGGAGGACCACAAAGAGCACCTAAAGAATACTTTTTGTGTTGGATCTTCAGCCAAAAGGATGCAGGGTGAAGGCAAGAGGAGAGAGAACATACTGGGGGAGCAAAGGACAAATGGTATTTTCTCTCACCAGCACATAGGGAGGTTCAAAGCAGCAGACACCATGAAGCAAAGGAAAACAGACCTCCTATAGCACCTAGTGTAAGTTTTTTCAGTAGCTATAGTTTTTGTCATGCTTTTGAAATATTCTTCAAGAAAACAGCATGGATGGACCTAAAGAACATTATGCTAAGTAAAATAAGCCAGTCTGAGAAAGGTAAGTACCATATGATTTCACTCATATGTGGATCTAATGAACAAAATAAACTAACAAACACATAGTTAGAGAACAGACTGACAGTTGTCAGCGGGAGCAGGAGTTTGCAAGGCTGAGTGAAAAAGTTGAAGGGATTAAGCAGGGGGAAAAACACATGAAAAAAACACACACAAAAACACAAAAAACCCATATACACACGACAAAAGTATGGTGATTACCAGAGGCAAAGGTGGGTGAGGGAGATAGGAGAGGGTAAAGGAGGACTGAATGGTGATAAAGGAGATTTGAGGTGGTGAACATACAATACAATATACAGAGGTTGTATTATAGAATTGAAGAAAGGAAGAAAGAAAAAAGAAAGAAAGGAAGGAAAAGAAAGACACAGACCTTTAGATAGAGTAGATAGAGCTAGAGCTTTGGAACATTTTTCAGAGCTCAGATATATCCCCTTTAAAAAAACACACACACACAATTATTCACTCTTTCATTTTTATGCCAACCCAAATGTATTCATCACTCTGCTTTCTCCTACCCCTCTCACCTCCCATCACCTTTGACTAATAGCTATGTTCGGAGTTGCCATTTATAAACTACCAATTGGTTTTACAGGCTTATCACCAGAGGGGACTCAGTCCACTTTTCTAAGGCTTTTCGAGTCTTTGAAGATCAGAATGCTCACATATAAATTGAGAAACACATTTCTTTGATGCCTTTCCAGGGCATTCTGTATGGCCACCACTGTGTTTGAACAATGAGAGTGTGAGAAGAGGGGCGAACAATAACTAGGCTAGAGAGATATTCTGCTCCGTGCATTGTGCTTTAGCCATGAAAATGTTTTAAGAGCCTTCAGGCAGTCTATGTTTTTTTAAAAAGCAGCAATTTTACTCTACATACAGCATCCATCTATAGATTGTTAACTGAAAAATAAGTGAACAAATCCAAAATTTCCTGATCATTCAATATGATGTAAGAATTAAGTTAAAAAACAACAAAATTTTGACTAACACGGTGTATCTAGTAAGTACTCAATGTAAATGTGGGGATGGATTGGATACTTTTTAAAGCCATTGAAATAAATAAATATTAGCAACCAAAAAGTCAATATAGTCCATCTTGCCAAAAATAAAAAAGCTCCATTAATATGGCTAACAATAAACCATTAATTCCACAGGGTATCACATTTCAAAAAGGTACAGATTATATAAGACCAAAATATGTTACTGTGTCTTATTCTTGTCTTAGATTTGTTTCATTAAGTATTTTGATAAATATAACAATGGGAAAGGTTAAACATAATTTTGTAAATACTGAAGAAAATAAACCAAGTACTGTTATTCATTACCACCCCGATGCTTTAACATTATAAATAAAAGTGGATTTTATTTTTCTCTCCCAAACACACAACTGGATAAAAAGTGAAACTTTAATTCAACTGGGATTTGGGGACCATGTGGTCCTAAATAAACATCTGGGTTTTCTTTTAACCAAATGCATTGTTTGCTTTTAAACCACATACAATGAATATATTTAAATAATTTTTAAGAATAGATAAAACAAATGGGTTTTATATAAAGTCCATTAGAAAGCAATGGGACTGATTTTTCTTGTGTGGTCTATAAGCTCACTCTGAAAGCAATTTAAAAAAAGGTTTAAAAATACCTTTAACATCCATGGGACATATGTACCGTCAGGGTTTAAATTTCAGTCTCTAAATAAAAATTGTCTTGTGATCTTAAGAAACTAACCTGACCTCTCCAAGCTTCAGTCTCCTCATTTACCAAATAAAGATGATAATGTATCTGCCACGTGGATTTGTAAAAATTGTTTATAATTATAGATGTAGAGAGTTTTGCAAGGGTATGATGTGTTCTAGTGCATGGTACCACTTTCTGGCTGCTGTCATTGTTCGTATCCTTATTATCACTGTCCCTTCCAGGATTCTATTGGGCTTGGGAAACATTCAGTATTTTCATTTGATATCACACAACTTCTTATGCCCCCTTCTTAATAGTATGATGGTAGTTTCTGATGTACTTTAGGAAAGGTGAACAAACTATTTAGACAGCCATAAAGAAATCGAGAACGCTACTCCTATGTGTAGATAAAAGTATTTTCAAGAGGAAAGTATATGCACAACATAAGGAAAGCACGTAGTGGAATGTGTTAGTAATTTTATATTGAATTAGGAAAAGTTGCCACATTGTAAACATTCGTAGTAGTGACTTGGTGTGGCGACGCAGGCCCTGCATATATTTTTTATGTTCAGCATCTTGGACGTTCATTTTTCATTTATGAAGAAGGAAAGACTAAAGAGTAAGCACTACCATCAGCTCGCTCCTGATGAGAACAGGTTAAGGGCTCAAGAAGAGCCTGCCAGAGGTCTTTCAATCCTTTCTCCATGTGAGCTAGTTGATAAGTCCTTAAAAATTAGCTTTTCATTGACAACTAAGCCTGGGAAATGTCTTGCATTTAATACCAATTATTGTAATATATGTTAAAACACTTATCTAGAAAATTTGGTGCTGATTAGATACTAGTCCTGAGCAAACCAAAATCCAATTCTAAGAAGAGCTTTCAAACTTGGGAGGTTTTTCTCTGTTTCATAAAAGCACAAGGAGAAGCATAAATTTCAAAGCTCATTTAAATATAAAGACTCCGCAGAGCATTCAATAACTCCTTATGTGAATTTTCAGTTGGAAAAAAAATAGGTCTTTCATGAAAAATAATCTCCAACTACTCCATTCCACTCAGAATTCATAATTATGCTTAATCTGCTGCTCCTTTTGGCTCGCTTACAGGTCCTGTTGGCAGGTAGTGAATGCAAAAGCATTTTAATGGGGGGTGTCCCCTGGGAATGGAGCACAAGTTTAGAGCATTTACCATTTCACAATGGAGTCTGGCCAGCTGTTGGGCGCCCTGAGCACCAGGGCCACAGCTTCCCCCAAGCAGCCATTTGCATGGATGGTTTCAGGTCAGCAAACTGGAAAGGAAGAGGCTGTCTCTGAGCAAAGGATGGCCTCAGTGTGAGAGCGGGAAACAAGCCACTGACTGAGCTCGCCAGCAACAAAGCCAGACAGGAAAGCCCTTGGCGTGATAGGCGATGCCCAGCTCAAGGTACCTCCTGTCTGCTTTCCTTTTGGCGGAGGACTGCCCCAAGGGGCAAGTGCTAATGAGAGAGGCTCTCAGAGATGGGAGATGCTTGGATCCATCAAAGGGCCCATTGAAAGCTGCACTGTCTCCACCACCCACTCAGGAGCTGCCAAACGGATTAAGTTACTGTCTTCCCTGCATACCTTCAAGGTATGGTTACTTGCAGACAGACTGGACAGCCTGGGAGTAAAAGAAAAGACTTTTTAATCGTGTGTGTGTTACATACTGACATTTTGTTGCGTGCATTTTGTGTACTTTATTTTATATTTAAAATAAATTTGAAGGGACCCATTCCAAAGCAAGTTCTTTGTTTTTATCAAAATTATTCACTTATTCATTCATTCACTTACTCATTTAGATAAATATGTTTGAATGTTTCAGGTATTAGAGTATAAATTCAGATTATAAATTACTTGTGCCCTTTCTGAGAATAGAGCTGCTATCAAAGAGAGATTTCTTTCACTATTCTTTTTAAAAAGATACTGATTCTCAAGCTGTAAGCATTTTACAGAGACACTCCATGTTTTGCTTTTTTCTTTCTCTTAGGAAAAAATATTATTTTTTCACTCTTGATTTCTGTAGCCCCTTAATCTTATAATCTTATATGTAATATATATATATGTGTGTGTGTGTGTGTGTGTGTGTGTGTACATATATGCACACACATACATTTATTCATTAATAAATAGTTTATTAAATACCTTTTCTGTGTGGGGCTCCAGGCTAAATGCTGGGCTTAGAAAGGGGACTAGAACCTAGTCCAGAAATCTTGAAACTCTCCCTGAAAGTGGGAAAATGTGCATATCAACAAGTGCAGCACTGGAAGCTATTAAACACTCCAAGAGAGTGTGTATTAGTTACAACAATAGCCCCAAAGGAAAATGAGCTTTTGTACCAGGGGAGGTCTTAGGAAAACTTTCCTGACTTGGATCCCACTTTTACCCTTTAATTTTCCTTAAAAAATAGCAATAATAATGTGTTCTGAATTTCTACCCAGCATCTCTATTTTATTTTTAGCAAGCCCCATAATTAAGTCACAATTAGTAAGAGTATTAAAAATCTAATAACTACACTTTGATTGGGGGCCGCTGAGCTTTGGACTGTTCAGACCCTAAGGCCAGAGAACATGACTCCAATGTCTGTGTTTATACATGGCAAACCAGAGGCCCCCACAGTGAAAAGGAGGATGTCTAGGATCATGGGCTTGGGTCCTTAGGCATCTTTTGATTTTAGAGAGACCTAAGCAGTTTAATATTCAATTAAAAAGAGAAGAAGAAAACCAAGATCATGAGAGCTTGTTTTAAATCATTTCTAGGAAACTTAGAGAAAATCAAATTGAAATGGAGAGCACATTACATTGCAATACTATCTTTTCCTATCTGTCTCCCACCTATTTTCCTTACCAGTTTAGGTGGAACTCAACACTTTCAGACCATGTTCACAATAGACAGGATATCATATGCTCATAATAATACTGATCAAACCTCTGGGTCCTTCTGACCTTATGTAATGTTGTTCTCCCTCTCACCCAATACAGTTCAACCACAATCGCTTTCTTTCTGATCCTTGAACTTGGCCATACTTCCCTATCTTTGCACCTCACAGGGCTCATTCTCTCCGCCCTTCCTAACTCCCAATTTCCTGCTTTCTGAATGGCTGCCTACTTCTTGTCTATGAAGCTCTTCATCTGGCTGCTGATTTGTATCTTCTGATACCCTTTGTAATATATTGGCAACCTAGTAACTAAAAGGTTTTCCTGAGTTCTGTGAACGATTCTAGCAAATTAATCAAACCCAAGGAGGGGGATTTGGGAGTCTCTGTTTTATAGCCAGTTGGTCAGAAGCACAGGTAACAATCTGGGCTTCCAATTGGGGTCTTACGTAGAGGGCAGTGTTGGGTATACTGAGTCCTTTATCTGTGGAATTTGATGCTCTGTCTGGGTAGAAAGTGTAGTGTCAGAATTGAGCTGAATTCTTGGTGGCCAAAAATTGTTGGTGTGGGGAAGTCTCCATACACATGTTAGAATTGGGTCCAGGAACCTAATTTGTTATATTAAATAAGTCAATATTTAATGTTTACTGTAAATGGTAAATATAATAAGAGCAGGCTTCTAAATATATAATGTCTTTCATAAAATAATTTTTATACCTATCAAAGCTGGACCCAGATTTTTTGACGAGGGGCTATAAATTTGTCAGTGGTGATCATAGTTTTTCTGTGAGATCTGCCTGGTCCTGTAATCACAGAGTCATAAAATTGCCCCTGGTCAGGTCATTAGCTTTGAAAGACCCGTTGATACCTCTTGTCCACAGGTCTTATTTGGTTAGAACCACCACCCTGTACTAGTCAACCTGGGCTCAGGCCAAGAAGTGGCCCAATATATGGTCATCATAATTCTGTGGTTTCCACTAAAGCTCCAGCATCTTTCAGAATGTTCTTGGCATTCTGTGAGAGATTCGTTATTTTTGCCTTCATGGTTTGGGGCTGGCAGAAATAGTTCCTGAGGAAAGCATCACAGTGTTGGAACTTTCTGAGAAAATAACAGATTACTTTCTCTCTAACCTTTCTCAATTCCTCTTTCAGAAATGTTTCCCACGTTGGTGGGAGCAGGACAAAACATCTGTGCTTAATATTCAAAAGTCGTGGCTTCTATTCAAACTGCTGCAGTCCTGGTGGGAAGAAATATAAACCAGTAGCACCTGAAATCCCTTAACTCCTTCCTGCCCGATTCCTTTATTTTATGTGCAAATATATATAAAGGTCTCACAGCCCTGCTGGTGATCAGGCAAATATGCAATTACTTAAGGAGTCAGGATAGTATATTGGAAAGATTACAATTTTAGTGCCATGCAGATTTGATTTCTAACCATAATTCTACTGCTGTCCCTGACTAACAAGTGACATTATCTCATCGGCCTTTCTGCTTTTCAGAGTCTTTAATTTCTGCCCCAGAAGGACTTAGGGAGGATTAAAAGAGGAAGCAGAGTATACCGCCCAGCTATAGTTCATGGAAACCTCCCATTAACCACCCTCCTGTTTCCTTTTCACTCTGCTACATAGTCTATGGCCATTGCCTATGTGCCTTACCCTGGCCACCAGTTCTGGACCTATTCCATCTACAAAATTTTCACGATAGTAACAATAATTTGCACTAAATAGTATTATTGTGAATCATTTATTTTATTTTTTAATTAATTTTTTAAAATATATTTTATTGATTTTTTTACAGAGAGGAAGGGAGAGGGATAGAGAGTTAGAAACATCGATGAGAGAGAAACATCAATCAGCTGCCTTCTGCACACTCCCTACTAGAGCTGTGCCCTCAACCAAGGTATATGCCCTTGACTGGAATCGAACCTGGGACCTTTGAGTCCGCAGGCCGACTCTTTATCCACTGAGCCAAACCAGTTAGGGCTATTGTGAATCATTTAAAATTGTATTACTTCTCACTCATTGTCAGAAAGGTTTTAGAGATGTATTGGCTTTCAGAGATAAAACAAAGAGGGAATGACACAACTTATTTTCTGTTAGTAAAAGGCTTGATTCAATTGGAAAGCTGGATTTCCTAGTCCATGACACTTCCCAGAGAGGAGAAAAATAATCCACTATTAAATTAAAACAAGACCCTCAATAAGTATATAAATCTGGGACCATCCTTCATAGTCAATTATTGTACTGAGTTGTTTGGTATCTGAAAACAACTTGTGTAAACTAAACTGTTACAGCAGATCACTATACCAACCAAGAGGGGCAATTACTCTTGCCAAACTCACTGTTCATGGCAGAGACTTATAGATAGTTCCCTAAATCTATATTTTCCTCTTTATCCTGGGCACACAGCTAGACTACACTTCTCAGCCTTCTTTGTAGCTGGGTGTAGCTTTTGACTAAACTCTAATGGAAAGTGATCAAAGATGAAGTATAAGACTTTCAGCTATAGTTCATGGAAACATCCCACTAACCATCCTCCATAGAATGGAGACAAACTCAGAGTGGCCTTAGAAGCTACATGCTGAAGATGGCTGCACATCTCTAGAGTCCCCGAATGACTTTGTGGATACGAGCCATTTGCCAACCCACTCATCTGCAGTTATATAAGCAAGAAATGAATAATTGTATTGAGTCACTATACATTTGGAAGTCAATTTATTATAGAATTTATCCTGTTCTATCAATACACTGCAAAGAAGCAATCTTTCACCATCATTATCACATACACAGATGAAAGAATTGTAAAATCAACCAAAATCAAAGTGGGCACCCAACATACACCTAATCATTAAATTGTCCTCCTCTTAGAATTTCTTGCCCTTAAGATGTTTTTCAGCTAATTAAAGGAATTCTGCAGCAGTATTTGTTTTGTGTTCTCACATTTTATAGTGCATAAGTACATCTTGTTCTCAGCATTACTTTGGCTAATACTGAGATAAATGATTTTTTATTTATTTCTACATTTATATTATCAACTTTTAATTACCAGAGTTACATCTTTAAAAATTTTGGCATTCCATGCTCACTTCAAAAATCTGCATTTCCTTCCTTCATTGCATATGATTAATTACTTGAGGGCAGGACCAAAGTCCCTTAGCTTATGAACTTCCAGGACATCGTACAATATTTAGCATATCAAGGGCACTCAGTAAACATTAAGCTCCTTGCAATTAGAGAAACGCAGTTGTGGGAAATACATTTTTGTATTAGCTCAAAGTTTCTATACTATCATCAATCAATGATAAATATCGTGTACCTAATGTTTGCACAGCAGGCTGCTTAAGAAATGGGATAAATGGAAAAGAAACAAAAGAAATGGCTTCTGCTTTAATGAGTTCCAGGAAAGGCACACACAACAGTGGTACTGAGTTGGAGGATGTGATCCCAGCAAGGGGCTTGTGCTGAACTGCAGAAGACTCCACACTCCTCTGCATTGTGTTTGTGCATTTGCACACCTTGCTAGTTCTGGGGTTGTTCTTAAAGGCTATTTTAAGACTCGGCAGCCGATAAGTCTTTTTTTTCTCTCTCTCTTCAGAAGCTTTCCTAAGCCTTTTTGTTACACAAAGAAAAAGCTGTTTCTCCAAAAATAAAGAGTTGCTGAAAGCCACAAGCTTTTGATTTAACGGAAAACTCCAAACTCATCGATTTTAATCAACGCTAAATTGGGAATCCCAGGATCATAGATTTTGTACATTTCTTAGCACTCAGTGTTTTAGAGAATATTTAATTAAATCAGCTGACCTGAAAAAGGAGAGTCAAGGAGAAAATACAGAGAAACGTCTTAAGGCTTACATAGAGTTTCTTTTATTCATTGCAAAAGCTGTAGGTTGATGGGCCTATAGTCCAAGAAAAATTAGTTCATTCATCTTTAACCATATGCATAGATGTGCTTCTCATATTTTACCTGCCTGTACTAATTCATAACTGTCAATCAAATTTTAAAAGCTTGATTATGTTTGATGATCTTGGTGAAGTTAGCCAGCCATATTATAAAATCATTTTATTGCCTTCAATCTCAAGGTTCTCCACTTAAAATCTTGTTTCCAAAACCATATTCCTTTACTCACTGAAAGTTAGGATGAGGGGCTTTGTAATTATTATGAAACTAGTACTTAAATACTAAGTACTTAAATACTACATAATAGTAATTAGATAAAAGAATTAATCAATTTTAATCAGTAAAAGTACATAAATTTGTTTTTAAGTTTTCTCTTCTTGGCAAGTTTAGTAATTGTATTTCCTTCCCTACTATGGCAGAAAAAAATATTTGCTAACATTTGAAATTACTAAGATATTCTACTTATTGTTCAGAAGCTCAACCTTGACTACAAAGGGTCTACAAATCTACCCCAGCTCTATGAGTTAGTGACCACCATGTAGGATAAGCACATTCTTAGACTGCTTTTAAAAACAAAAATGATCTCACATAACCTTTTAAATGTAAACATATTATTTTTATATTTGGTTGAAGACTTTCATATTTTATTTATGTATTTGTTGAGTAAAGGATACCATAGCACAATTCAAAAATTTTAAATGTGTTTTAAAAGGTGTAGAAGGAAACATTTCATTCTCATCCTTTTTCTAATCCACTGTCTCCACCTTCCAAGTATCCACTGTTACCTATTTCTTAGATATCCTTTCAGAATTTTACTATATATATATATAACAAATTTATTTCTGCATTTCTGAAATAAATAGTCCCAGGATCTATACCCTTCTCCATGTCTTCATTCTTATCTTTATCAAAGAAAACCCTGTGGATATTATTCATACTTTCTGAAACAGACTACTCCTTATATTTCGTAGTAAGAATATTATTTAAAGAAGAAAACAGTCAAAATCTGAGCACATAATAAAAGCAAAGGCTAAAGTGAGAAATTTTTAACTCACTGCAGAGTAGGCTTCCAGGTAACAATGAAGTCCTTCCAGCTGCTGACTGAACGTGAATGGGTCACTTAGGTTCATTTGTAAAACTGGAGTACAAACAAGAAGCATATTTTTTTAAAAGTCACTCAACAAATATTGAGCGACATCTTCCTACTGTGAACCAGTCCACTGCTGAGGAAGAGAGCATTGGCTAGCTATTTCTTCTTCTCCTGCAACTTAGATTCTAGTTGGGGGAGATGACTTATCTGAGATGTGTGGTGAGGGGAGGTCTTTATGTGGAGACCTACTTTAGCTGGTTCATGAGGAGACCTGGGGCAGAGAATATTTGTTGAAAAGAATTGTGAATATTAGGGACACAAGTGACCATGATAGAAGTGCTTTGGGGACTCTCCATGATGGGACCTGTGGATCATGGCAAAGAGTCGGATTCTTTTATAAATGTGATGGAAAACCTTTTGGAAGTTTTGTTTTTGTGTTTTTTTTTTTTTTTTTTTTTTTTTTTGTTTTTTTTTAAGGAAAATGACATCATCTTGTTTCCTCTAAGTCTAAGAGGATGTTTCAGAGAAGAATACCTTCAAATACTTTTGGTGACTGACTTTTTATGTCGAAAATTTTGAGATAGAGAAAGAAATTGAACCTCTATCCCTTACATGGCAGAGGTTCCTGTGCTTGCTTTGTAAAATGCTGTAATCAAATTATGTTTGAATCTTGGCATCTGCTGTTATCAGGCTTTTTGACGATCAAAGTAACTCTTTCACTTTCAGTTTTTTCAAATAGGAGAAATTAAGGAGTAAAATGATACATCAACATAAAAATCCTACTGGTTGTGTCTTCTTTCTTAGGAAAGTAGATATATCTGTGGTCATAAGATAGCTCAGAAGTTCTCTAAGAATTCAGAGTCACATTGTTCAACAAGATCTCTTGAGGAAATCAAAAATTTTCTATTTTACTACATATCTCAGCAGAGAAAACATTTTCAGGAAATAAAATGCATGTGATTAAAATGCTGCTAAAAAAAAAAGGATGCTTTGCAGTTTGCTGATAAGACACACATTACTGGAATATGCTTACATTGTTAATAGCAAAGATTTGGTTTCATAAATTGGTCCAGAGTTATAGAGAATATTATAACATCTAGAAAGAGAGGGAAATGAAGGCATGAATTCCCTAGGATAACAAGAGAAAATTCAAGGCATTTTCTAATAACAGGAGTGCCAGGAGCCGGTCCATGCTTGCTGTTTCAAGGGACCTGGCATATATGGCATACTGTTCTTAATATGTTTGCTCACCTTCTTGGCACTATGTGTTTTAACCAAGGTCTCTGAGAAAGGTTGTTTCCCCAGGTAGGGATTTTCCCCTGAAGTTAGGGAGGGAATAAAACCTCTTAACTAAGTGCCAGGCGGGTAATTAATCACTTTAACTATGAACAATCATGCTTAAGCTACATAATCTTTACTCCCTGGAATGGAGATAAGAAATGCCCTAACCTTTGTAATAGAGATTGATAGGATTGAATCAACTGGTATAAATACAGATGTAACAAGACAGCAAGACACAGAACTTAGAAGACAGAACTTAGAAGACAGAACCTACACAGAACCTACACACAGAACCTACACAGAACCTAGAGACAGAAGAACTTTGCTGGAGAGAACATGGCAAAAGATCCTGGACAGAAACTGGCCACAGAACCTAGAGACAGAACCTGGCTACAGAACCTGGATAGAACATGGCAAGAGAACCTGACTAGAACCTGGTAACTGAAACTGGCTGGAGAACCTGGACAGAACCTGACTGGAAAACCTAGCGAGGGAACATGGCGACAGAACCTGGCTGGAGAACCTAGCGAGGGAACATGGCTACAGAACCTGGCTGGAGAACCTGGAGAACCTAGCAAGAGAACATGGACACAGAACCTGCCTGGAGATCCTAACCAGAACTTCGCTGGAGATCCCTGACCAGAACTTGGCTAGAGATCCTGGCTAGGCTGCTGATCAACTGAACACTGTCTCCGTGTCATTCCTTCTTCGACGACTCCGTCCACACATTTGGGAACCCCTGGACCTGCTGGGGTTGGACCCCAGCATCTGGCGCCCGAACAGGGACCCCTAGGTAAGCCCCACTCTCAGGATGGATAGGACCCCACCGTAGGAAGAGGGTGGATAGTCTTTGCCGACTCCGTCCACACCTTTGGGAACCCCTGGAACAGGATTCCCCTAGGTAAGCCCCCCCCCATTGAGAACCCCCACATTCAGGATGGATAGGACTCCACCAGGGTACTTCAGACCCCCCTATAGAGGATAAGTAGGGTAAGAAGGTGGATAGTACAGAACTTAGATTAAGAAGATGTGCCATACTGAGTCCAAAGAAAGAAGATTCTGTATTGATTCGTAGATTGAGAAGAAGTGCCATACTGAGTCCAAAGAAAGAAGACTCTGTGTTGATCTTTAGATTAAGAAAATGTGCCATACTGAGTCCAAAGAAAGAAGACTCTGTATTGATCTTTTAAGACATATGCTTGCTAGCAGAGGAATTAAGGTTACTCCCAGTCAGACAGAACGTTTTATACAAGAAGTATGTCCATGCTTTTCTGAGGAAGGAAAGGTAAATGTAAAGGCATGGGAGGAGGTAGGCCCAAGGAGCCTTATCCTTAACCCCACTGCAGCCTTTCCACCCCGGGAAAGTGTAGTATTGGCAAGCTCTCCCTGGGGTGATAGATCAGGACTCAGGTAATAGCGGAAAGTGCCAATCCTACTCTTAAAATGGATACAAGAGAGCATTTGGGGTTTTTCTTTTTAATGCCTGCTTTTAAAAAATAAAAAAGGGGGAATTTGCCGGGAGCCGGTCCATGCTTGCTGTTTCAAGGGACCTGGCATATATGGCATACTGTTCTTAATATGTTTGCTCACCTTCTTGGCACTATGTGTTTTAACCAAGGTCTCTGAGAAAGGTTGTTTCCCCAGGTAGGGATTTTCCCCTGAAGTTAGGGAGGAAATAAAACCTCTTAACTAAGTGCCAGGCGGGTAATTAATCACTTTAACTATGAAAAATCATGCTTAAGCTACATAATCTTTACTCCCTGGAATGGAGATAAGAAATGCCCTAACCTTTGGAATAGAAATTGATAGGATTGAATCAACTGGTATAAATACAGATGTAACACGACAACAGAACTTAGAAGACAGAACCTACACACAGAACCTAGACACAGAACCTACACAGAACCTAGAGACAGAAGAACTTTGCCGGAGAGAACATGGCAAAAGATCCTGGACTGAACCTGACTACAGAAATTGGTAAGAGAACCTGACTAGAACCTGGTGACTGAGCCTGGCTAGAGAACCTGGCTGGAGAACCTAGCGAGGGAACATGGCTACAGAACCTGGCTGGAGAACCTGGAGAACCTGACTGGAGAACCTAGCAAGAGTACATGGACACAGAACCTGGCTGGAGAACCGAAGTAGAACCTCTCTGGAGATCCAGACCAGAACTTGGCTGGAGATCCTGGCTGGAGATCCTGGCTAGGCTGCTGATCAACTGAACACTGTCTCCATGCCCTTCCTTCTTCGCCGACTCCGTCTACGCCTTTGGGAACCCCTGGACCTGCTGGGGTTGGACCCCAGCACAGGAGGTTTCATTTCTCTGTGAATTCCTACTAATTTGATAATTACTGATAGCATTCCATCATGGCAATAATTTAGTAACTAGATCACTGAGATGGTTTAGAAAAAAATACATATGTATATATTTTATATATATATACACATATATATTACCCATAATCTTGTATACTATTCAGAATATGACAATGTGAATAGAGAAACCAATAATTCTCTGGCCCTTAGGCTGATATTTATTGAGCACTTGGTATGCCTGATGGACTATGGTAGGTACTGATGCACAAGTGGTGAACAAGACAGAAAAAGCCAATATAGTCATGCAGATTACATTCTAGCAAAGCCACATAATGATGTATATTGCTCATCTGAACTGTAAAAGCAAATTTGTCCTTTATTTCTTTGCATTCCATCTTTAAAGTAAACATATTTCAAAAAAAATAGTAATCATCATTCCATCTAACTTTAGTTGACAGGCTCAAATCTTTTAAGAGTGACAGGATGTGTAGGCTTATAATAGCTTACAAATATCATTTTATAGACAACTAGAGGCCTGGTGCATGAAATTCGTGCGGCGGGGGGGGGGGGGGGGGGAGGGGGATATTCCTCAGCCTGGCCTGCATTCTCTCCAATCTGGGACTCTTTGAGGGATATCCGACTGTCCAGGCAGTCAGACATCCCTCTTACAATCCAAGACAGCTAGCTCCCAACCACTCGCCTGCCTGCCTGCCTGATTGCCCCTGCTTCTGCCTGCCAGTCTGATCACCTCCTAACCACTCCGCTGCCAGCCTGATCGATGCCTAATTGCTCCCCTGCTGGCCCAATTGCCCCTAACTGCCCTCTCCTGCAGGCCTGGTCACCCCCAACTGCCCTCCCCTTCAGGCCTGGTTTCCCCCAACTGCCCTCCCCTGCAGGCCTGGTCCCCCCCAACTGCCCTCCCCTGCAGGCCTGGTCCCTCCCAACTGCCCTCCCCTGCTGGCCTGATTGCCCACAACTGCCCTCCCTTACTGGCCACCTTGTGGTGGCCATCTTGTATCCACATGGGGGCAGCCATCTTTGACCACATGGGGGCAGCCATCTTGTGTGTTGGAGATGGTTAATTTGCATATTACCTCTTTATTATATAGGATGTTAAATCTTCTTAAAGGATCTAAAAATTCCCATACAGAAAGTTCTGCCGGGGTCCAACCCCAGCGGGTCCACGGGTCCCCAAAGGCGTAGATGGAGTCGGCGAAGAAGGAAGGACACGGAGACAGCATTCAGTTGATCAGCAGCCTAGCCAGGATCTCTAGCCAGGATCTCCAGCCAAGTTCTGGTCTGGATCTCCAGGGAAGTTCTGCTTCAGGATCTCCAGCCAAGTTCCGAGTCCATGTTCTCTTGCTAGGTTCTCCAGGTTCTCTAGCCAGGTTCTGTAGCCATGTTCCCTCGCTAGGTCCTCCAGCCAGGTTCTGTCCAGGTTCTCCAGCCAGGTTCAGTCACCAGGTTCTAGTCAGGTTCTGTCTGTAGGTTCTGTGTAGGTTCTGTCTTCTTAGTTCTGTGTTCTAAGCTCTGTATTCTAAGTTCTGAGTCTTGCTGTCTTGTTACATCTGTATTTATACCAGTTGATTCAATCCTATCAATCTCTATTACAAAGGTTAGGGCATTTCTTATCTCCATTCCAGGGAGTAAAGATTATGTAGCTTAAGCATGATTGTTCATAGTTAAAGTGATTAATTACCCGCCTGGCACTTAGTTAAGAGGTTTTATTCCCTCCCTAACTTCAGGGGAAAATCCCTACCTGGGGAAACAACCTTTCTCAGAGACCTTGGTTAAAACACATAGTGCCAAGAAGGTGAGCAAACATATTAAGAACAGTATGCCATATATGCCAGGTCCCTTGAAACAGCAAGCATGGACCGGCTCCCGGCACAGAAAGTTCAGTAAATTTAAAATATTTGGAGACTTTCCTCCTCTCTGCCTTTTCATTGTGTTTTTAAAAGTATTCTTGATATATACCTATAAGTAAATATAGAACAAGATAATGACTTTTTATATCAGGTATGAAAAACATAAAATTGAATCTCTAAAAACAAGCTCTGTTTTTTTTTTTATGGACTTGTTATAATTCTAGAATTATATTCAAAAGTTTGTTTTTCTAATATCTTTTCACTTAGTGTTTTATCCTATTGTCATCCTTTACCCTGATGGTGGGGTAAGAGGAGGGAGAAGATACAAAAACTTTTTTTTCCATCTTTTTCCATAATAATAAATTTGCTGGCATCAATTTAGACTACCCTAGAAACAAAATGGTCAAGTTATTTTAATTGCAGTAAGATTTCTCTCTGGCCCCTGAATCAGACCTCAATGTCATTTTATCAAAACTTTCCAAATAATCACTGACCTACATTAGGGGATGCTCCCAGGTCACCAGTGCCTTCAGGCCCACCACCATCTGATTGTAGCCATGGTCCCCATGAGAAGTGAAGAGTCTGAGAGTTGTATTCCCAGATCTTATGCTACATCATGTCTGATTGAGGATATGTAAAATTGTAAGTGCAAAGGCAGGCCTACTTCCTTCAGAAAGTTGCAACAGCTAAACACATGACACAAACCAGTTTTGGTTCCAAGTGTAGTCATATGATTGGACACTTCTGCTCTCAAACCAGAAATAAAATGCTTAATCAGAGGCTTTTTAAAAAAAATTTGAGGACTTTTTCAGATGAACTCCAACTGAGCTGTGAATTCTAAAAAGCAGTTGTCTTTAGTAATGTGGCAGGGGCAAGTATTAATAGGATTGAGAGAACAAGGGTGGAGAGAAAGATTAGAAAATACAACAGCATACACTATGAAACCAACCTCCTTGAATAAAAAACAATGAAGGTGAAGGTGTAGGTAACTATCAACTATCCTATATAATAAAAGGCTAATATGCAAAGCAACCAAATGGCAGAACAACCAGTCACTATAACATGTACTGACCACCAGGGTCAGACGCTCAACTCAGGACTTGCCCCCTGGTGGTCAGTGCACTCCCACAGGGGAAGCGCCGCTCAGCCAGAAGCTGGGCTCACAGCTGGCGAGCGCAGCAGTGGTGGCGGGAGTCTTTCCAGCCTCCATGGTAGTGCTAAGGATGTCTGACTGACAGGGAGCGGGCCTAAGCCATCAGTTGGACATCTCCTGAGGGCTCCTGGACTGTGAGAGGGTGCAGGCCGGGCTGAGGGACTCCCCCCCCCCAGTGCATAAATGTTGTGCACCGGGCCTCTAATCCATATATAACAGTTTTCTCTCTCTCTCTGCATCCAGTCTAAAAGAAATACTTCCCTCTTCCATTCATAAAAATATATAGTATCTCTTCATTCATCCATATGTGTGAGATATTGCTCTGTGACTCAGAAAGGAGAGGTGATATTTTAGCTATGGGAAGTAACAAGGGAAGAGAAGAGGCTCTGGCTGTGTCCCTCACTGTGTCAGGCTGGACCATTTTGAGAATTAGAGACCAAAGAGTTATTCAAAGAGATTTTGTGTGGGGCCAGGCTTAAGCCAAGCTTCTAATAGGGCCCTTCACTGGAGCAGGAAGGAACTAAAGCCTCTTCCAACAGCACACACTTTCTTTGATATCCAAGCACCTGGAGTTTGGGAAGCTTTGGAGACAACCAGAAATATTAGGTTACCATGGGCCATGGCAGTGGGGAGTTTCCTAAGTACTATGGCCAGGGGATGGACACCTGGGAGCCTGAGACTGAGAAATTGCCAAGGCCAAGTCTGTGATAGCTTCTGCTCATAGCCCACCTTGTGGGCTCATTGGAGGCATTCCTTTAATTGCTCCCCAAAATACTGGGAGTGGAGCTTTCTATTTGGGTGGGCTTGAAGTTTACTATTAGGAAGATCGGCCTATGAATCTAGTACATCTTCAGACTAAGAGGGGATATATAGAGGGGACTGAATTATCACATTATAATTTGAGTTTAAAGAATATTAAAAGTGTGTTTCTTGCCGAAACCGGTTTGGCTCAGTGGATAGAGCGTCGGCCTGCGGACTGAAAGGTCCCGGGTTCAATTCCGGTCAAGGGCATGTACCTGGGTTGCGGGCACATCCCCAGTGGGAGATGTGCAGGAGGCAGCTGATCGATGTTTCTCTCTCATCGATGTTTCTAACTTTCTATCTCTCTCCCTTCCTCTCTGTGAAAAATCAATAAAATATATTTAAAAAAAAAGTGTGTTTCTTTTCTTTTCTATTATTATTATTATTATTATTATTATTATTATTATTTTGGTCTATGAAGTTGCTGTTTATTTATTTTTTGGCCTATTTGATGTATATGTGAAGCCACATTGTCCAACAATAAACCAGAATTTTATTTTGAGAGTTAACTACAAAACTCACTTAATTGGATTCATAAAAAGATGTAAAAAATTATTTGAAAGAGATTAAATAATTCTTGGACATGCAACCCTTGCTTATACCTAGTTACAGGCTTTAACATACCTAACGAAAAATATAAATATTTTCATTTTTTTACATTATTGAATTAGTTATTTTATTTTATTTTTCTTTATTGATTAAAGAAAGGGGATTTTCAGTCAAGGGGTATATTTCTATACTTTTGTTGCTGTAACAAATTGCCAAAAACAACATAGATATATCACCTTACAGTTCTGGATGTCAGAAGACTAAAATGGGTCAGGAGGAAAGTGTTTCTTCTAGACAAAAATCCATTCCCTTGCCTTTTCCAATCTAAAGGCGACTGACAGTTCTTGGCTAAATCCAGGTTCCCATAAATGCAATAGAATTACTTTCACTTGTGTTACCATCTTCACATCTCTTTTTCTCTCTGTGCTTCACCCTCACCCCACCCCTGACCAGGAATAGTTTGCCAACCCTGCTCTAAATCAATGCTTCTTGAACTTTAATGTGCATATGTACCTCCTAGGGATTGTGTTAAAATGCAGGTTCTGATTCAGCCATTCTGGGAGGAACCTGAGATTCTGAATTTTTTACAAGCTCCCAGGTGATAAAAACACTGTTTGTTTATGACCAAAATTTGAGTACCAAGGATCCAGGTAACATACAGTTCAACCAGTTTTTGTCTGTGAATCCCTGTAAACAAGACAGAGAAATGTGGCCTCCACAGCATCTTCAAGACTTTCATTAATTTGTTCATCGCACACTGTGTGTGGATGCATTCATAGCCAATGTAACTCTCACCAGCCTTCAAGGATGGGTGGAAGAGAAGACATAACACATGTTTGAATAGGGTCCTAAAATTCTGTTCCCAAGTCAATCTTGAGTGTGACCAACATAAACCCAAAGGCCCATGGAAGCCCCAGGGTAGAACACACCACTAGGGTTTTTCTAGCAACTGATCCCAGACAGCCACATGGAAGCTTGCCTGCTCTGACTGTAACCTATATTTATTAGGATGCCATTGGTTAATAACATACAAAATGTGGATGTACAGCTTCATAATACGACATCTGAATACCCTATTGCATGCTCACCACTTGAAGTCTAGTCTATTTCTCAATAGTTGGTTTTTAAGTTCCAGCAAAGGAGGCCTGTAGCATATAAAAACTTGTTGGAAAAACTAATTTCTATTATTCTTTCCTGGAGCAGTCTCAGAAAGGCTGGGCCTGAAGAAGCAGCTTAACAAGCCAGGTCAGTCTAATCAACCCTGGGATCAGGGAGAGACAAACAGATGTCTCATCTAGATCATCCACACATATGGCGTTCTTTCTGGAGTCATTGATTGTTCCAGCTTGTACTTTTAAAGAGTCTTGTTCTTTTGCTTATTTGCCAAAAACAAACAAACAAAAAAGCGAAAACAACAACAACAAAAACAACAAAAACAAAAAACTAACAACAACAAACTCTCCTTCTCCTATCCCACTAACTCTACCAGCTTTGAATTAACTTCTGACCTTTGTCTTTGTCTTTAAAATAAAATAGCTGGCAGTCTTTAAGGTCCAAAATAAAAACTATCTATTTAGCTCTTTGCCATTCTGATTTTTCTTTCTCTGTAAGGTTTTTTTTTCATTTGTTTGTTTGTTTTATTTATTTTGTAAACTTCCTTAAAGAGATTCTGGTGCTCAAATGCCTCATGTTACTCCAGGAACTCTGGCTGTCTTTCAGAGTCTAAGTATCTCTTTGTGCTTGGCAGCCATGCAGCTGGTCCTGTTCTCCTTGCTTTATTTCCAAGCTCTCACTATTCTTTTTTGATCAGCAGTAACCTGTGACTCTTTACTGTTTTCTGTGTCTGAATATTTTATCGCTAGCTAGCTTTGATCGAAGCTCTTTTGATGTAGATTTTTCTAATGTAATCTATCCATGGCTTATTGTGTGTTTTCATCATAATTTGGAATGAAGTCTTTTATGAAATACATCACAGTAGCCACCATCTTTATTTTATTGTCAATTTTTAACTCAAAAGTGAAGTGGTAGAGATATTATCTCCATTCTATAGAGTCTAATTAGAGAGGAGTTGGCAAATACTTTTTATTATATAATATTTCAATTTAAGCTTCAGGAAACTGCCAGATCTCTCAAACTTGGCTGAATAAAACTCAACATCATTTCTATGTTTAAAATAGTCAAGAACTTGTGTGGCTCAGCAGTTGTGTCAACCTATGAATGAGGAGGTTATGGTTCAATTCCTGATCAGGGTACATGCCCAGGTTGCAGGCTCCATTCCCAGTAGGAGGCATGGAAGAGGCAGCTGATTAATGATTCTCTCTCATCATTGATGTTTCTATTTCTCCCTCTCCTTCTTCCTTCCTCTCTGAAATCAATAAAAATAAATATGCAAGTTCAAAAGGAGTAAAGCTTAGTGATTAGAAGCATGTACTCTGGAGGCAAACTATGTGGCCTTAATCCCCAGTTCCCTGAGATTTACTAACTATGAGATCGTGGGTAAGTGCCTTAAGTACTCAGTTTCCTCTTCTTATAATGCAGATAATATTTGTGTCTATCTTATAAAGTTCTTGTGTGCATCATATGTATTAATATAATTAGAAAATAGCCTAGCACAGAGTAAATGCTATGGAAGGGTTTGCCGTGACTAAATTTGCTGTGTTTTTGCTTATCTAGAGGAGTCATTATCTCATCTCTATAATTCAAAACTGGCATCCTTGCAACACCATCTGTGTTATCGGGGAGACTGTATCTGATAAAAGTTGCTCACATAGTTCTACATATTTCTGCATCTGGTGAAACCCAAGACAGAATTATTTTATTCTGAACTGTGTCCCATAATGAATTACATGAAAAGGTGCCAGTGTATTAAGAGGATCCTGTTCTTAGACATTTCAATTACATTAAACTCATACAAATCTAGGATTTTTTTTCCCTATTTGGCAATTTTGCAAAAAGAACCCACAACTAGGCTCCATTGCCTGTTGATGTGAATCAGTTGAAAATTCTTATATTCTTGTGCAATTTAAGATGTCTAATCAACAGGTTTATAGATCTCTGAGGGAGGATTATATTCTTCAAGCAACATTTTGAAATGGCAACAAGAAGGAATAGTCAACTTAAAATAGCATGGCTCCCAGCTGCATTAATTAAGTGACTGTGAGCTATGTATTCCTCCTCCTCTTGATTTATTTCTCTTATAGTGGTAATTTTTTAAATAAAGTAACAAGACTAGTTCCTTGGTGTTCACAAACATTTTTTTAGATACCGCTAAGAAAAGAACTGAACAATGCCTTCAGAGACAGTGAAATGAATACTTAAAATGAATGTGAGAATTTCTAAACACATAGTGAACTAATTGTTTAACCACTTACAAGGATCATTGAGACTAGGTCACACTTCACAATTGAAATGTAAGCCCAAAATATGTCCACTAGATTATTAACCTTTATTATTTTATATATTTAAGTTGTACTCATGACTCTACTTTACAAGTGAAAACAATATGATTTAGGGGAACATATATTTGTTTATTAGTTACACCATGTAAATACCCTGTTTGAACAATTTTGTCATTGAGTCAAACAATTGTTTTGAAACATTGTGAAGAGGATAAAGTAGAATTCTGGTCAACTTTAATTGTATTTGTAGTGAGACATACTAGATTTGATGCCAACCCCACAGGCTAATAATCTTAGGCTATTACTAAACCTCTGTTAAGGCTCAGTTTCCTCATCTCTGAAATAGGAATTAAAAATATCTCCCTCACAATGTTGTTGTCATGGAAAAAATGAGTGATTCATAGAGAATCCTTACCATCACCACCAATAGTTCACGGCAAGTGCTTAGTAAAGTAGTCTCTACTAGGACTAGGAGAGTCAATCAGCCTCTAACATTTTATTGTATAAGTATCTCTTAAATAATCGAGTCTATTCCAAAAGTATTAATCATATTTTATTTTTATGTGTCACTTAGAAATTTATTTGCTTCAGCAAAACATGAAACTCTATGTAGAAACCCTACAAATTCATCTTATGAGTCAGTTTGACATCTTGAACTAAAGTGTCAACTAGAAAAGGTTGTCACCTAGATATGGTGCTATATAATTTCTAAACTGATTGCAATGCAATTTTGTGTATTGACTGGAGTTATGGATATGTGGGATAGCAAGGAGTGGATTAGACCTATGAGATCTCCTCTCTGGAAGTACCCTTGTTCAGCCATCCCATGCTTGGTCCCATGAGATTTTCAAATGAAGTTGACTATCTTTCTCCAAGAGCTTTCAAACAAGGCTGAAAGAAAAAAAATTGCAAAATGATATGTATGTTCCTAATCATAAATAAAATGTTCTATAAGAAAGAATGAAAACTGTACTAGGGGTTCAATAACCATACCTGGATGGAGTAATTATGAATTGCTGAGTTCCCCCTGATTGTTGCCAGTGAGTGAAAACACACTGGAAGCTAAGGGAGAAGACATGACCATTGTCAGAAAAGAGCATGGACAGAGGGGAGGGAAGGCACTTAATTGGCCTAACAAGACCAGTTCATTTGCTTGGAGGAAACGTAGGCAGAGACAAAAGCCCAGACAACAGGGTAGCATATTGGGCTAAGGACACAACCTTTGGTGATACATTGATCAGGTTCATTTGGCTATTAGCCTATCAGCTTATCGCCCTCCAAGTATCCAGAACCTCACCATGCTTTAGTTTGATCATATATAAAACATGCATATCTCAAAACTACATCAAGGGGTTGCTTTGAGAATTAAATAAGATAATGCCTGAATCAGCACAGAATTTGGTATACAGTTGGCACTGGATAATACTGGCTATTACTATACGTTGAGTAACAATTGTTTCATGTTTGTACATGAAACAGCTCTGTGTAATACTCAGAACAAAGCTATCAAGTAGGCATTTTGTCCCCATTTTAAAGCTCAGGAAATGAGGCTAAGGAGATAAACTGTTGCCAAGCTCACATAGCTACTAACTACTGGGTTTTGATGATTCACAACCCATTTTCCCCCATTATGCCACCCTGTGTAAGCCCACAAGACAAATAAACCAGAGCTAGCCTAGGGAAGGTCTTACAACATCAACATGGTCATAAGCTGGACCAGTGGACTAGTGGCATCAGCATCACCTGAGAACTTGTTAGAAATGCAAATTTTCTGGCCAAATCTGAAGCTCTGTCAGTAGGACCAGCAATCCATCAATTTGTGATTCAACAAACCCTCCAGTTGGTCTTGATATACGTTAAATGTGAGGACTACTTTTCCAAAGTAAGTTTTATGGTTTATAAAAAAAAATCAAGAAAATAAGACAAAGAATGTTTGTACATCTCTTGTAGAGTAATTAAATGGAAAAAGGTAGTTAAAAAAGAATTACTGTGGCAATGACTTTGAGCTTTAACCTATGAACTTCAAGTCCATACTACTAACCAACCAAACTGATGATTACATGATATCGTATCAGGTTGAAGTTGTGGGTGAACTTGCAGGAACTACGAAGAGGTCACTTAAGGAATACACTGAACTAAAATGCACATATGCATATGCTGTATATATTTTTTGTAAATTCATTAACAATATAGTAATTAATATTTTTCTCCCCAGTGCCTAGTACAGAGTCTAGCAATAGCATGCATGCATGTGCTTGGGCGCGCACGCACACACGTGTGCACACACAAACTTTTTGAAACTCTATCAGACATAAATGTCCATGGAATCCTTCTCAAAGTTTTTAAACTTTTTGGTTTCTTCCATGGATTCCTTTGGCAGTCTAGCAAAGTCTGTGAATTTCTTCCAAGAAGAGTGTTTTTTAAATATACAGAATGAAATGTGTCTAGGATTAATCACAAACATTTCAAATATATTGAAATGCAGACATTAAAATATGTAAAAATAAACTTGTGATATAGTAATATCATGCTTCTTATTAAATAACAAGATCCAGCAATAGATCTGACTACTACAATTTCAAAGAAGTAATACAATTTAAACCATATGATGAGATACCTGCAACAACTATAATGCAATATGGAAATAACTGTGATTGCTTTGATAACAAATTCAAAAGCACTGCTAATACTATGAGGGTATGCTGCTTGGGTTCATCATTAAAGGAAATGCTAAATTTCCATTAAAGGTTAGTGAAATACAGCAGTAATGCTTTCCTAAGTTCCTTGATCCTCTCACACTGAAGTTAAGGTCTGTAAGTTTGAAGCTTGACTTATGAAAATCCATGAAGTCTATGAACAGAGATTCCAATAGCAATGAGATGAAACTGTTGATTGTTCCTTCCTTATTTTTGAGCTTTCCAGGCAAAATCAGCTCCTACGTGAGTGCTGGGTGATGACCAGCCAGCATGGTTGATTTGGCTGAACTGGTTGTGATGTTTCAGAAACAAAATGGCCTCTCCTGGCCTTTCCTAATGCTTTCTTTCAACTGTGGTCCAATTTGGAAATCTCCTACCTAATGGCTTAATTATTGCATTCAGAAAATGTAAATATGATACTTTGGCTTCAGTTAGAGAGGAAATATGTCCCATTTACAATGCTGGCACCGTGTCGAAGTGTGAGGCAATTTGCACTAGAAAAAGCTCTTTCTCCTTTGGGCTGGAGCCAGAAATCTTGATAATGCTCCCTTTTATCTGAGTGAATCCTGGGCCTTTGCCCTGTTAACATATTCAACTTCTTTTCATTCTAATTCTGCCTTTTTAATAAAATACTAAAATCAAATAGGATCCCACATTCCTATTCCTATCTTTTAGAGATCATGAATTTGCTTTATTTTTGTATAGGAAAAAGACCCAGGGAAGGGGAGAGGGACATTCAGTAGTTATATCAATTGAATGGCTCAAGTGCCCATAACTACATCTTCCATGGAGAATGGGAAATGGTCTGAGTAATTCTTTGTTGTTGCTGTTTGTGCATGTGTGTGTTTGTGTGATTTTTTTTGGGGGGGGGTAATTATAAATATTGATTTTTATTGCTTAGAAAACCTAATGTGTTTATTTGAACTAAAATGGTAACAGGGCATGAAAAGAGCAGAAGACTTTGCTGAACTCCTTCCTGGCTGGGCAACCTTGAACAAGTGTGTTGCCCTCATCTGTAAAAATGAGGATGGTGAGACATTCCTCACTGAGCTGTTTGGAAGATTCAATTGGCTATTTCATAAACTACAAAGAAGCATGCAAATGGTAGTTCTTACTATTGGTATACCCACACTATTTCCCCAGCTTCACTTTGTTAGTGTAGAGCTATGGTCTGTAATGGTGAAAAAATTACTTAAGACTTACCGAGTGACCTTCGGAAAGAACCAGTATCTTTTTTGATAGGTTGGGAATTGTGATCCAATCCAAAAAGGTTTAGTGTAAAGAATATTTGAATTGCTAACATTTAAGCATATGTGTTTAAATGCTAGTGGCGAAGTGGTGATGATCCAGAGAGTGTCCCACTCTGTGAAGACTGGAATAGGTGCTCTCAACCATTAACTAATTCAGAACAGATTGTCAAGGGTAAGGTTCTACAAGACACGTTTCATGTTTGAGGATTGGTATCATATGAGATACCAAAGGAGAGCTGCTTTAACTCAGCTGCTTTTTCCCCTCACAAACATTTGAAATATCAAACATAATTGGGATATTGTTTAATCCTATCTAATAAAAGAGAAACATG
The DNA here is from genome assembly GCF_014108235.1 of Myotis myotis. Classification (NCBI taxonomy): domain Eukaryota; kingdom Metazoa; phylum Chordata; class Mammalia; order Chiroptera; family Vespertilionidae; genus Myotis; species Myotis myotis. The sequence continues at coordinate 24,093,950 of NW_023416390.1, forward strand.
GTAATTGGCCTACGACCGCTACCCTTCCCATTGGCTAATCAGGGCAATATGCAAATTAACTGTCAGCCAAGATGGCGGCTGGCAGCCAGGCAGCTTGAAACTAACATGAGGCTTGCTTGCTTCAGTGATGGAGGACTCCAATGTTCCCCGCCTGCCGCTGCAGGCCTCTGAGCTGCAAGCAACTATGTAACAAACATAGAAGCTAAACAAAACCCCAGAAACCTGCCAGGCTTCAGCCAGCCGGATCGCAACATTGTAAGCAAAGTCCAGAAACCTACTTTCAGCAGCGGAGGCCTAAGAGCTGGAGCCAAGCCTCAAAGCTAAAGCTGGCCCAGAATAAAAAAGAAAAAAAAAAAGAAAAAAAGGAGCAGTTGGGAGCTTCAGTCACCCCCAGCCTGAAAACAGCCCTCAGCTCCTCACCCAGACTGGCCAGGCACCCCAGTGGGGACCCCCACCCAGAAGGGTGTGTGGCCAGCTGCAAACAGCCATCATCCCCTCACCCAGGCTGGCCAGGCACCCCAGTGGGGACCCCCACCCTGATCCAGGACACCCTTCAGGGCAAACCAGCCAGCACCCACCCATGCACCAGGCCTCTAGCCTATATAGTAAAAGGGTAATATGCCTCCCAGCACCGGGATCAGCGTGACAGGGGGCAGCGCCCAAACCCCCTGATCGCCCTGCGGCTCTGTGTGTGACAGGGTGCGGCGCCCCAACCCCCACCACCCCCCCACGGGCCCTGCTCTGTGTGTGATGGGGTAGAGCCATAACCTCCCCATCGGCCCTGCCCTGAGTGTGAGAGTGGTGGCACCTCCAACCCCCTGATCTGCCCTGCTCTGTGGGTGTTAGAGGGCGGTGCCCCAACCCCTTGATGGGCCCTGCTCTGTGTGTGACAGGGGGCTGCGCCCCAACCCCCTGATTGGCCCTGCTCTGTGCGTGACAGGGGGCTGTGCCCCAACCCCCTGATTGGCCCTGCTCTGTGCGTGACAGGGTACAGAGCCCCAACCCCCCTGATGGGCCCTGCTCTGTGAGTGACAGGGGGAAATGCCCCACCCCCCTGATTGGCCCTGCTCTGTGCATGATAGGGGGTGGCGCCGCAACCTCCCCATCGACCCTGCCTTGAGTGTGACAGGGGATGGTGCCCCAACCCCCCAATCAGCCCTACCCTGAGCGTGACTGAGGGTGGAATCACAACCTCCTGATCGCCCTGCTCTGTGTATGACAGGGGGCGGCGCCCCAACTCCCCAATCGGCCCTGCTCTGAGCCCGACCACGGGCTGCACCTAGGGATTGGGTCTGCCCTCTGCCACCCGGGAGCAAGCCTAAGCCAGCAGGTGGTTATCTCCCGAGGGGTCCCAGACTGCAAGAGGGCACAGGCCGGGCTGAGGGACCCCCCTCCCCCCCGAGTGCACAAATTTTTGTGCACCGGGCCTCTAGTGTATTAATAAGGTCTGTTTCCTCAATACTCAAAGGGTGCATGATCCATGGAGCAGTGCAGAGAAAAATGCTATAACTGAGGATTGTATATTTACAAAAAATGGCATGTGAAGTCCCAGACTGAAACAAAAGGGTTTCCAATTTCCCAAAATGATGGAAAATAGAAACGTGTTCTTAGTTATATTACAAATCATAGCAAAAACATGTCATTGGACTCTCACCATTCTGTTCATTAACTTTTCACTCCACATAATGTTTTGGACTATTAATTCAGGTCAATAAGAACAGTTCAATAATTAGTTTTGCAGTATTATCTGTCTTGTGGAGATTTTTTCCTTTTCTTATTTAAAAGAGTGGGGTATTTATGAATTAACAGTGACAAGCTTAATAAAATGTACTGATGTGAGCTATTTGTAAGCAGAAACAACAAACCTAAAAGTCATATTGCTATATGATTTCAAAAGTCCACTTTTCCATTATATAGTATTATTAAAACAGAATAAGCATATATAATGAATACCATATAAATTTTATCTCAGAGATTACAGTTTGGGATTGTATTCATGCAGTAGAGATGTCTGAGCTGTGATATACAATTATTTTTAAGTGACAAAACTTTTCAGTCTTTATAAGGGAAACCTGTGATCTGAAGTTGACAGATTTTTCTAGGAAATAAAGGTTCATTTGAAAAGAACAGTTGGAGGCATAGACTTTTAGAAATTGAGGCTGTTTCCTCTTCAAATGTGATCTAACTGCTTTGTTACAGCTCATCTTCAGGGTGAAGTCACGTGGTCAGAAGCAGAATGCAGGGCTTTTGCTGAACCAGGTGGACCTTATTTTTACAGTCTCACATCCAGTTTGCTATCTGTCATCACATGGACTTAATGCCGGCAACTGACAGGTTTCAAATATTGATGGGCAAATGCTGGTCAATTCAGAAACTTGGAACTTGCCCAAAATACCCAAAGCTCACAAGTCTGTAAAATCAGCCAGGCAAACAGGCTGTTTGGTGAAGTGTCCACAGCCTCATATTTTCACATGTGATAAAAAATATATACCACAAGAGAAAACTCCCCTTTTGATATATTACCCCATGAATTTTTGAAATTTCATCACCTGGATTTCAAACCTAGTTTTGAATAGGCAATGCACCTCTCTAAGAGAGACAGGATACATTTCTTCAAATGTATGTAGCACTTTAAAAAGTGCTTGAGAGTATTTTTGTTCACTTTGTTTTCTTTAATGCTTTTTTTCATATTTTTCTACATCTAGGATGTTCAAGAGAGAATATGAAATTCACTCTCTACTTCAGGGAGTGTCATGACCTCTCAAAGCAGCCTCCTGTCTGTGTAGCCTTGTTGCCATACAGTGACAAGTACACTACCCTAGAGTCATGTATGTCTCAAAGAAACCCACGTTGCTTTTTTGCTTTGTTGCTTACTGCATTTTTTTCTCTTTCATATGAGTTGAGGGAAAATGAAAGCTACAATTGTGTTGGTTCTCTGTGTAAATAGATGGTGCCTAAGTTCTCACTGGTATCTCACCTAGAGGAAGGATTTAATTTTCTTAATAATTCCATGCTAACAAATTGCCCATTTTTTGTGACTAGTACTGCAGAGTAGTCGAATGCAGAAGGAAATGAATAATCCATAGCATCCTGTTCAAGTTCTACTCCAAGGGTGTGCGTGTGTGTTTAAGATACAGATACAGAAGCAAGGTGTGTCTACTTGAAATTCTAATGCTGAAGGAGGGAGCAGATTTCAGGATTTGAATAATTTCATTTAGTCAGTAAAGGGATAAATCATTCTGCAGCAGCTATTTTTCCTTGACGCGACTTTGGATTAGAAATTCTGTCCATCTCAGAGAAGCACTTATGCAAATGCTGGCGATAGTAGCATGGCTGATCACATTAGAGCGAGGGTGACTAGATTACCTGTGCGGCTGTGATGAAAAGATCAGTGCGTTTTCATGCTGAGATGAAATGAATGCGACGCATTGTATCATGTCACCAGCAAATGTCATTTTAATAGGACTACAAATCATTGTGACATCAACAACCTCAAACAAATCTTCTGGATACACTGGCTCTTCCCTGGGGGCCAATGAAAGATGTTAAAAAAAAAAAAAAAAAGAAGAAGAAGAAAAAAAGACTCAGTCATGAAGCAGCAACAACTAGATAGCAATTTTTTATTTATTTATTCTAAACTGTGATCTAACCTACTTGGCTAGAGGACAGTAATTCTGTGGCTGCTGAGAGACTGTGGATCATTAAAACCCAAACAACTTACAATCAACTCTCAACCTGTAGGAGAGTATGGAGAGGTATGGAGGACAGTGGAGCAGCTATTCTTAAATGACTGAATAATCAGAAAAACGGTACAGGCACAGTGTTCATTCCTCCTATCTCTGGGACCAGAAAGAAAGAAATAGCTCTAGGAGCGAGAAACACTGCCAACAGTTATCAGACAACTTAGATCTCTCCAACGCCTCGATCGTCAAATTTGGCACTTTCTCATATTACAACGACCCATGTCTGCGTTGCCACTCAGTTGTTTCTCGGCCACAATACCCTATGGGTCTCCATGGAGGGGGAGGGGGATTAAACAGCCAAAATTGTTTTGACACAAATTGAATCAACCAACAGAAATCAGATGAGAGCCCAGGATTTTTCTAGAATTCTAACTATATTATATCTGTAACTTCTTATTTCAAAGACCCATCCCCTAAATGTTATGCCTAAAAATAAAGATATAAACATTTAAAACATTATAACCGTATTTTGAATGTGCTCTTATCACTGAGTTTCAAATGATTAGAGAAAGTAATAGAGTAAAAAAAATCAATTTTATGTGTCCTTTGGATGTCCTTTAGAAAGGTAAATTTAGGACAGGACCGTCTTGAAAACACTTACTGCCCAAGGAATGCCATTCTATTACATTTAACAATTAAGCGTACAGAAATGTCAAATGTGAAGCCACAAATGCTATAATTAGAACAGAAAACTTTAGGAGAGCCAGGAAAAGGAATCTTGGAAATGTATTTAGAGATTCGAGTTGAATTGCCCTGGCTGGAAATTCAATTGGTGGAACAATGGAGATGAGTACAGACATTATTCACCTAAGAGTAATCCAAGTCTTGCTTATTTGGAGATTGTCAAGAAACAAAATGTTGATGAATTGTTCTGTCTACAGATTGGAATCTGTGGTCACACCTTCAGCTCTTTTGAATGTGAAATTATTTCAGATTTAATAACACAATGCCATGTAAAATGGCAAGGTTACTTAAAGCATAATTTTGCAGAGATTTCAGAGGGAATGAAAATAGCTTATTTTTTTTCTACCACCATGAGTTCTCCAACCTCCCTCACTTTTCAGCCTAATCATTGGTGTTTGTACTCACAAAAATAAAATATTCCCTCCAAAACAATTACAAGTGGGGTATCCATTATACTCTCCTATTTTGTTTTCCTGGAGAAAACATTTACATGCTCTTCACCTATTGTTTATTGAAAAATATACCAGACTTCATGGGAAAACCCTTTTGGGCTTATCTCATATTTTCTTTTTTCAAAATGACTATCAGCTACTTTCTCCCATTGATAAAGATTGATATATAACATTATAACTTGTGAACATTACTTTTTCAAACTCAAAGCCTAATGCAAGTTCCCTACTGAGAATTGGATTTCTTATTTAAATAACTCATAGGAATTGTTCAATAAATAGCATATTCCTAATATTTGATTCTTGAAATCTTCCCAGCTGTTATATATAACTGGGCATGGCTGTGCCTCCAGTAATGAGTGAGCATGTGGAGTGCAGTCCGTAGACACTATTGGGAGGTGTGAATTCTCAAGGGCAATCGTATTGATGGAAGTGTTTCCTCAGGATTTCCTCAAGACTCTCAAAGTCAAGAGTAAAGTAGGAATAATCCTAGATTGCTCACTATTGTAAATTAATGAGATGAAACTTCCTCAGGGAGATGCCTAGTGTAACTCAGGCTTTGGGACTTGGAAGACTAGAAAATCTTTTTGTAATTGTATGGCTTGTATAATATTGCCAAATTTTTATTTTAGGCATTAAAGACCTTGATGTTAAGAATTATCATCCACTAATATCATGATTTCTGAAATGTTTCAGAATCAAGGAATTGCTTTTATAAAGTTACCTAAATTTATTTTAATCCACGTTGCTAAAAGCCAGTAAAACTTCATTACAGAATTGCTTCTGTCCCTTTGCCAGCATTTGTGAACCATTTAGGTGAATACACTCAGACTGTGTATTGATACACCTGGATCTTTCATTCATTATTACTCTACATCTATTTATTTAGAGTACTTCTACACGCCAGTCCCTGGGCTAGCCACTGACAGAGCTGAAGGAGCAAGAACAGACACCATCCTTATTCTAGTTCATGGGCTAGTGGAGCACAGCACTGCCTCCTTTCACCTGGGTGACCTTGTGCTAATTACTTTTAAAAATTGTGAGCCTGAGTGGGTGTCCTCTCAGGAAAAAATGAGGATACAAATGTACCCATTGCAGAACTGAGATTCTACTTGACACCAAACATGACATTCAATTGTCGAGAGTTGCTATCATCAACGATCATTAAATGGTGAGGATCTGAGCAAGGTTTTCTCTAGGAAGAAAACGAGATGGAGAATTAGCAGATTGTCCTTAAGACATTTTAAATCTTTCAGACCCCCAGGGCACAAAGATAGATAAAGAAGAAATGAGGAAGATCTGAGCACAGACAGATACTCCCCAGTGGCACTAACCTCAGATAAGGTGTCTAAAAATCTATTAAACACGTCTGATGATTAATTTCCCAGTGATTGGGTAAGTGCACGAAACTACTTCATAGAACTAACATTGAGGGAAATTGCCCCAAAATTTGAGATACAATCTGAATGGTATAATTGGGCTCTGGAATTGCATTTTAGTTAAGGATTGTACAGCTTAGAAAAATCTATCAGTACATCTGACAAAAGCAATAGATTCCGGTTGACAGCATGGCCTGGAGGCATGTGCTCCCACTGACTAGGAAGTTAAGATGTCACAAAGTTCTCAACCCTTTCCTTCACTTGAGCCTCTAAGAATTGGTTGTGAAGTGGGATAAAGATACTGTCAAATTTAAATTTTAAATAGATACATATGGAATAATATTTTGTGTGGGGGGGGTGGTTTTCAGGAAAAATTTTACTCATTCCCAAGGAACCCAGAATCAAAAAACCAACACAGCCTTTCCACAAATTGTATCAGGTCCCTTCATGCTAGATATATTTTCACCTACACAGAAAGCACAATCTTGTAAATATTTCAATTCAATTCCCACTGAAATGAGATTCTAAGTGCTCCCCAATGGGGTTAGTTAGAGGTCTGCTTTGCAGTCAGTCTCTCTCAGGTGCTCCTTTCTCTCTCCATTACAATACTGTCCATGCTTCAGCCCCTCTACACTCTCAAAAATCTGCTTAGTTTTATATAAATCTTACTTTCAGATTCTTCATTTTTGCTAAAATGCAATGCTTTTATTGGTTCATTTACTTTATTCAGGTTTACACTAAAAAGCAAAAGGTAAGACTCGCATAGCAGATTAGGTATAGAAAATTTTTAAATGTTGCTCAGTAGGCAGAGTTTTGTTTCTAGGAGCAGCCCAGACTCCTTTGAGATCAATCCCATGTGTAAATACTGCTCCCCAACACTCCCTGTGGAGAAGGGAAGGAGAAGGCCAGTACTCAATATGCAGACATGGAAGGCACATTTCCTGTGAAGTTTTCAATCTTCTTTATTGGCTACAGATGAGGAAATATTTCAACAAACCAGACACTAAAATATAGAGTAAACAATATCTAGAACCCACACTTTTCCTTTGCTCATGCATTTGGAAAATGCAAGAACCAAACAACATGCATTTGGTTTGGAGCTTCATGTCAGTTCAAAACCACCTGATTCTGTGCAGACTGCACTTTGATGGCTGCCTCTCTGTGATCTGCACCTCTTGTGACCTCTCGGTCCTTAACCACTCCCTTCACAGCATCGCTTACACAAGGCCTTCCTTTCATCCCCATTGCACAACCCCTTACAGCTTCACAACTGGGTGGCTTCTATGGGTTCTACCTAGCTTCTCTGCCACCACACGCACACATACACACACACACACACACTCACACACACACTCACACACACACACACTCACACACACACACACACATACACACACACACTCCACCACCACCATCAATCTACTGAGGAACAAATGCCACACTTAGGAAATAGGCAGCAGGATCTTAAATGCTATTTTTATCATCTCACTCCCTTCTCAAAAACTTCCATGACTCTTGCCAATGGGTTTAATACAAATCCAAACCTTGGCTTAATAATCAAGGTCCCACCTTACCTGCTAGCATTCCTTCTACAAATCTCATGTTCCTTCCACTCTGGTCAGCTCAACATTTCTGAACAGGCATCATGTTCCTCCCATCCTATGTTATTTAAATTGTCACCAATTTCTCTATCTGAAATTCTCTCTCTACAATCTCTCTGACAGTTGAAAGCATTGATACCCTTTAAGGGCCAGTCTACACGAAACTGAGGAAAGGACTTCGTTGGGGGGTATGACTCTTCCTGATGTTTTGTAATAGTCACTTCAGATGTGCAAAGTGTTCCTGAAAATAGTTCCAAAAATAGCATAATTTATTATTATTCAGAATCTGGTAAAATGATATTTTAGGGAGTCCTATACTTCCCTGATTTCTTAGATTATTAAGGTTTAATGTTTTTAAACCAATGTTGCTAAACATTTGGCTAAAAAAAAAGGTTGAAAATTGGAAAACATAGAAACTCTACTGCTCACAAATAATTACATAGTTACCTTTTAATTATCCCCTAGAATACTGGGGAACAATAAAAACAAAGAAATGGACACCCAGTCTTTTGGTATACAGCCAGTATCTATTATATGAAGAGTTGCTGGGGAAACTTGGATTATCATGGCCAATCAGAATCAAGAAGCCAGGGCAGAAGACAGCAATCCTACAATTTTAAGCCCACACAGCAGGACATGTGTGTGGTGCTGTTAAATCATGAAATGCAGGCCCCATTTTATGAACTAGTGAGAGCCTGTTGTGAACAATGATTTAGGTTTATCAGTGAGGCAGACTGGATTCTAATTTGATGGGCAGTCAATGGGTGAAAAAGGCATTTCTAAACAATTAGAAAAGGAGAAAGAGGATAACTTTGAATCTTTTGATTCATTGGCCAGTTTCTGAAGATACAATAAGGATGCAAATATGCACAGATCCTGCTGTCATGGATCTTTAGGGTCTAAAAATTGATGTACTACAGCTGAATCAGGAGGGGTGGGCACTTTTTAAAAGAATCTGGTATTTAATTCCAGACCTTGGCCCCTAGGGAAAAAAAAAACCTGTCTATTAGAGAAGTGAAATTTGGTTGTGCTGTATCCTCATTACTGCAATGTAATATCGTCTGTTAATGGATTCTTCCACCCTACCCCTATATCTCATTCCTTTACCCTTCATATAATATGCACCCAGATGAAATATATAGGGTGTTTTGGAAAAGAAATGTGGAGGAAAAACTGGTTGTGTGAAAGTAACCCCCCTTTCTTTAGTAGTGGCATATTTACTGAACATGCATCTTTATATTACAACATTTTGCTCTTTCCATGAAATAGAAATAATTCTAAAAATCTTTGCAAATTTTGATAGATAATCTTAATGGAATTTCTATAAGTATCAGAATACAGCTATTGCATATACATGTATACACAAATGTATACAAACCTGTGTATATACGTACACAAATAAATATACATGAGTACATGCACACATTCAAGACATGCATAGCTATTATACATACACCTGGCACAACCTTCAAGGAGAAGGAAACTATTCTAAGTAATATTAATCGGAGATCATTTTATTTTCAAATCAATTCTTTTTGTTTCATTATCTATTATTACTACTATATTTAATAAAGATTTTAAAGAAAGATAATGTGGGAAAATAGGTACTCTCATACTGCTGATGAAAATAAAATTGACGAAAACTTTATGAAGAATTTGGTAATAGAAATCTAAATTCTTTAACATGTCATCTAATCCATTGATTCCACTACTAGGTATTTCCCAAAAGGTCTATCAATATACAAAGATGAATTTACAAGAATATTCATTATAATGTGGTTTATAGTAGAAAAAAAAAACTGGTCCCTCATCTAGATATGACAAAGTACACTATGGTAGTCATAGAATGAATGCAATTTATGAGGCTTTCAAATGAAGACATAAATAGTGTATTTATTGACCTGAAAAGATGTTCATGATGCATTGTTAAGTGAAGAGAAGATTCTAAGCAAGATAATAAAAATAGCTAATATTTGTATAATGTTTATTACAAGAAAGGCACATGTCCTTTTACTTTATATGCACTAACTCCTTTCAACCTCATTGTCATTGCCTTGGTTTATCAGTGAGCAACCAAGCCTACAGTCCTGAAGTGATTCTCCAAAGATAAGACAGCTCATAAGTGACAGATGTGAACTTTCCACTGAGATATTCTGACTACAGAGACCACATTCCCAATCTCTCCAACAGAATACCTAACTTTGTATAGATACACGCAGAATTTTGCTCATGCATTCCCCTTTACATGTATACATGCAGAAAATAGAAAATAAAATATGGCTTTGCAAAATACCTTGTCACAGTTTAGATTTTATTTTATTTTCAAATTATTCAATATGGTGTTTTGGATTTTGGGGGTTTGGGGGGTTTTTGATTTTTGTTTGTTTGTTTTATGCAAAAAGCTTTACAGAGTGCTAAAGACAACTGAGAAAAACATAATCCTTGCGTTCGTCTGCTATGGATGGAATTAAACCATGCTTGTTGCATGTCTCAGAAAGGAGCTTTTTCACTTCTGGTAGTACTAATAGTGATATCCAGTTTTATTAAAGTAATGAATTATTTTTGCTTTTCCAGTTATCGCCAATAAGGCAACTTGGAAACTTCTACTATGGCAGAGTGAACATCTATAAATAGATCCTTCCTTCGTCCCTCCCCGTCCCTCCTTTCTACCTTCATTCCCTTCTTTTTTATTAAAAAAACCATGATTCATTCAGTTTGATACTGTCTCACAAGAACTGTCCTACAAGTAGATTACACAATCTGAGCATTACTCCCTGAGAGTAAGTCTGTAACACTATACATGCTTTCAGGAAAAGCTACGTTTGCAGGGACTGAAACTTTAGCCATCACTGCATGCTGCTCTTGTCTGAGCTCTGCGATTGCTTCGTTATTTCTCCCCTGAGGATTCAATGGATTTGGTTCAAGCACCATTGAACGTGATGCTGTATTAATTGCCCTGGAGGGTAGCGAGGCCTTTGAACTGTGGCTGTGAGGGATATTTTGCTGTAAGACATGTGTCAGCACTTGGCTGGTTAACTCTGAGGCTGGACTGTGCAGCATGCTGGGACCAAGGGTCTGGAAAACTACTTTGCATCCTAATCTTACATCTGTTTTCCATCATGCAGTGAGATTGACTGGCCATTCTAACAGGGAAGCATCATTCTGGAATAGCCAGAGTCTAAGTACAAATTCTGTACTGTCAAAGATTATTAAGAATTTTCCATCATTTCTTCAAGTTCTCCCAAACAGCTGGCACACATAGGTGATGGGTGATGCAATGGATTAATTGCCTGACCTTTCACCCCAAGAGGAATTGTCCATGTGTGAGTTATGTGTCAGTGTTATGACACTAAAACTTAAATTGAAGATGATTCCTCAGTTTTCAATAAGAATAAGACCCCATTTATCATTGGCCTAATTTTGAACCCATTCTAGGTTCCACACGCCACTCAGAGCTTATTCATACATAGTTTAAATGCAGGGTTACATCTCAAATGCAATCAACACCTTTTTTTCAAAGAGTACTGACTAGTTGATACACCTGGAATAGTTTCTTTCTTCCAACCTTCCTAACTGCAGTTCCATTGCTGTAGAAGGGGACGGCTAAAATAATTTACAATCTCATAGTAAGGCGATGGTTATGATTCTAGATTGTAATTATATTACTAGACTTCTGAGTAACAGGTCAGGTGTTTTGTTTTTGTTTTCCTTCTGGATGCTGCAGCCTCTTACATAATATTAGTCACTGTTTCTTATGTCATTGAATTTTAGGTGTACAGTCAACGCACACTTCATGAATGCATATGGTGTACTTAGGAAGATTAGAGCAAATGCTAAATTTCCATGGAAATGTCAATTGTAAGAATCATTTGTTCTCAAAGTTCTGTAATAAAAGGTAAGTGGGAAAATAATCACTGCCTGTCTGCCCACATGCTTCTTTAGAACTTGACCTCCTAGAACATCTGCACCCCTTCTGCTCTGTAGAGAAAGGAGGAAGGTGGTGGAAAGCATGGCCTGGTTAGAACACTTACGTAGCATTACAGAAGAATGGTGACTGATTGTGTGTCAGTAAAGTTTTGTTTGGAAACCTCAACACTGTATTATGCCTTTACTTTTTAAAATTTTTTATTGATTGGTGGCATTTCTCTCTGTAGAAATGCCACCATATTTGTGTTGCCACACAGCCAACAGAATGTGCTGAAAACTGTGCTGCTTTCATTTATTTATTTTTTAAAATCCCAGGTTTGATTGAGCAAACTCTTTGAAACCTGGAATCTTGCACATACTCTCAAGACTGAGCCTAGAATAGATGGTAATGGAGGAAAGTTCACTGGATAGTTTTTAAGCCTTTGATGCATAAAGTAGGCCAATATCTGTAGAGTATGAGGTCTGTGGGTCAAATCTTCTTCCGCTGACCCTTTGTGGGGCCCTTATCTTAAATTTTGAGGTGAAGGTTTTCTTTGTTTGGTGTTAGTAATTAGTCACTATGACTGTCAACATGGACACATGCCTTTATAAAGACCAGGTCCACATTCAACTATTTATTGAGCTCTTTCTGTATGTATTCATGGGGAAAGGTAGCTTGTCTCTATAGATATGATCATCATGTAAGAAACCATAATCTAGTTAAATATAAACTAGTAACCAATTTGTAAAGTGAGATTACAAATGTTGAGAGAAATAAGAGCAAATACATATGTATTTTGTAATCTAAAGTACTTTTATAATGTAAATGATGGTTTCAAAGTACAGAGGATTAACAAAAACAAAAACAAAAACAAAAAACAAACAAAAAAAAGAATTGGAAACCTGATAAAATGCCTAGGTTGATGACTATAATTTATAATTATAAAATAGCCAGCAAAATTTCAGTCTTGCCTTGTAAGTACCATCCTGGCTTACTGGGGGAAGGGGAGAAAAAAAGCATAGACTTGATTTCTGGCTTCACCATTTCTAAAGCAAATAAGACACTTAACCTTTCTGAGCCTCAGTCTCTTTGTCTGAATTTAGAAACAAATATGACTTAACTGTGTATTATTGGGATCATTAAATGATATGAAATTTATTTTAAAAACATCAAAAATAGATGACTTGGTATCAATAGATGGTTTCTATCTTTTGTTAATGTAATTATTGTGATTACTCTCTCTCTCTCTCTCTCTCTCTCTCTCTCTATATATATATATATATATATATATATATATATATACTGTTGTCCTAGTTGAAGTTTAATACATAGACATAGAAAAGTGTACATAGAGTAAATAACTTCATCTCCTATTCTTCACTAGAGTACAATAGTAAGGATAGATCTGTGATAACTAAGGTAAAGGTAACTAAAGAAGGATTTTTGTACAAAAAAATGGTCATTAGCAAAAAATTAGAAAACTTTTACGTGTAATAACAGAGTCATCATTAAGCCAATATGGTGGAGCCTAAGATGACCATGTATATTTATTTTTAGCCTCCAAAAAATCACATTCAATTTTTTTTTTTGGTTAATCCTCACCCAAGGATATTTTTCCATTGATATTTAAGAGAGAGTGGAAGAGAGAGGGAAAGACAGAGAGAAACATCACTGTCCCTCAGACCGTTGGAGGGCCGGACTATAGTTTAAAAAAAACTATGAACAAAGTCCTATGCACACTGCACATATCTTATTTTGAAGTAAAAAAACAAAACGGGAACAAATACAATATTTGTACTTGCATGTGGCCCACAGGCCGTAGTTTGAGGACCCCTGCCCTACAGACTGTTTCATCTAAGTCTCATGGTAACTTTAACAAACAAAAATAAGGCTCAGATAAATTACTGAGTTTTCAAGAAAATGACAATTTTCAAATTCAAAGACTTTTTTTTTTACTCTACAACTGTCTCTGAGTTGGACCCAGATCTACTTCTATTAAAAAAAAAGAAAAAGCCCATTGATGGTGAGTCCCTATGGTGCTACTATAGGAATCATTAAGTATTAGAGCAAAGTAAATATAATTTATCTCTGTGAGTTTTAAATATATATATATATATATATATATATATATAGAGAGAGAGAGAGAGAGAGAGAGAGAGAGAGAGAGAGAGAGAGAAGTAATATGCAAATGAGGTCAGGACTCCATAATGGCCACGACCAGCTCAGGAGGAGGGGCCAGGTGCAGCCCCAGCCTGAGAGAACAACATGCAGGTGTGGCCCGGAGCCTGAGAAATCAACACAGAGGGGCGCCTGCTCCAAGCCTCCACAGCCAGACTGTGGCTTAGGCCCGCTTCCCCCAGGGAGCGAGCCTAAGCCATCAGTAGGACATCCCCTGAGGGCTCCCAGCCTGTGAGATGGGGCAGGCTGGGCTGAGGGACCCCCACCCCCCAATACATGTATTTTGTGCACCGGGCCTCTAGTATATTTATAAAGCTTATAGCAATGTGTCCAGCTTATAGTGCTATAAAAGTGTTTCTGAAACAAAAATGAATAAAAAATATATGTGTGAGTAAAGTAATGAAACTTCATTTCAATTGATGGGTAAAGCCCTTTCTTTAGAAAGAGAGTAGTATGCCACAACTTCTTAAATAAAAGCATGGGAAAACGTTTTTCATGCCTAACCACACACAGGTTCTCTTTATGACGAGCAGGTTGCACCCAATTCCAAGTGAGTAATCACTCCACAAACTATAATGCAGGGGTCCTCAAACTACGGCCCGTGGGCCACATGCAAATACAAATATTGTATTTGTTCCCGTTTTGTTTTTTTAATTCAAAATATTATATGTGCAGTGTACATAGGAATTTGTTCATAGTTTTTTTTTTTAAACTATAGTCCGGCCCTCCAACGGTCTGAGGGACAGTGAACTGGCCCCCTGTTTAAAAAGTTTGAGGACCCCTGCTATAATATATATACCAACTTAGGTTAACTCTTACTTGCTAAGCTGATAATGACCTGACCTGGTTCTAATCTTCCAATTACCCCCACAACCCAGCCTTCTCTTTACTGTCCCTGACCCTCCTGAGAATATACTAAAATCAGCTTCTTGAAAAGACTTTTGCCATAGCATCTGCCCAGATCTCCCAGAGAACAAGGACCAATAGTCTTTCTTCATTCCACACCTGTCTAAGAAATATCTGTCAAGGCAGTGTACATAAATATGCTGGTCCAGCCAAATGATTCTTATAAAAATTATCCTGTATCCTTTATCCAATCATTCTCCAGAGAGAAAAAAAATATTACTTTTTTTTTGGCCACTTAAATTTCATCCAGCTGCCAAATCCTAAGTAAAATCTTACCCCTCCTTAAAACTTTAGCATGGGGTAACAGAAGGAGTCCATTTTTAAATCCTTGGTTGTACCATGTACTATCTATGACTTCCCATTGACTTGAATTTCTTCATCTGTAAAATATAAACTACTTAGAATGTCTGTAATCATTACTGAAAAATTGATGTAAAGCACATGCAAGGAGTTCAATAAATGGCATTTTAAAAGTCATAATTTAAGGAAGAATTGATCTTTTTAGATTATCAAATTTTATCTAGCATTTATTTTTAGCAACCCTTGTTTTATACTGTGGTGGTTTTGAAATATGTCCACAAATTATCTGACATTCTTCCATGAAGACATTGAATCTAATTTCCTTATTCTTGAATGCGGGTTGAGTGTAAACTGGCCTCAGTAACTTGCTTCTTGTGACTACAATGGAGTGGACATGACACTATGATTTCCACAGTCAAGTCATCAAAGGTGTAGAGCTTCTTCCTGGCTCTCTCTGTCAGGATACTTGTCCTTGGAATGCAGCCACCAAGCTGGGAAGAAACCCAACCAACTTGGAGAGGCCTATATGGAGAGGAACTGAAGCTCCCAACTTTCAACCCCTGCTGTCCTCCCAGCCAACAGTCAGGGGTAACTTGTCATCCATGTGAGAAGCCGCCTTCTTGGAAGAAAACCCTCCAGCCCATGCTGCTCCCTCTGACACTAAGTGGGACAGAGACCAGCCTTCCCTGCCAAACCCCACTCAAACTGTAAATTCATGAGCAAAATAAATGATTCTTATTGTTAAAGCCACTCAATTTTGAGGTTGTCTGTTACATCACAATAGATAATAGGAGCAGTATTTATGTTCAAAGCTGTGTCCAGAAATCACCATTCTCATATGCAGATGTGAAAATTAACTTGGAGAATTTAAACATCTGCATATAACAACACTCAAAACTCAATAAGTACCTTGTTATTCTTAATTAATCTAATTGATTTGGACATTCTCATATAACAAAGAAATTGTTTTCATTTGTTTTTTTGTTTGTTTGAATTAAATACATAATTTTTGCTTGAAAAAATAGCACATTACTAGCTTAAATGTTATTTTGCAATTTTCTCCTTGAGAGTCTTATTTTGAAATTGAGATGATCCAAACAATTTTTAAAAAGCTGTTACTTCAGCTGAAAGTTACATTTTACAAGATAGAAATTACTTGTCAATCTGAAATATTTGGAAAAATATGTACAGCATTGGAAGTTTAAATAGGTAGAGGTGACATTGTCCCATGACAAGAACTGTCTTTTTCATGCACCTGCCTTTATTCTTCACCACTGATTAAAGATCGGGGTCCAGATTTTTTTTTTATGAGATTGATGCACTGTCCATGGCACCAAGAGGGCTGCTCAGAGTTTTTAAATGAAGAAGAAAACTCTATGGATTAGTTCTGAGATGCAGAACATGAATACAGTCTACTAAGTTTGGTATTTTGGCATCGCAGAAGTCTTATACTCTTCAATAAAGAAGAGGATGGGAGGAAGTGAGAGCTAGCCAACTTATATAAATTTCTTAATTGCTTCCTTCACTTCCAGAGAAAAAGAAATATGAAGTAAAAATGGAAATTGTATTTATTATTAAAGTAATACTGAAAATGTGGAGTAAGAAGTGTTAAGTAGTTTTATGTAAATACTAGAGGCCTGGTGCACAAATTCATGCATGGGTGGGGTCCCTCAGCTTGCTAGCGATCAGGCCATCGGGGCCATCTCGCCCAATCCTGATTGGGACAGCAGACTGGGGGGAGGGACCGCAGGAGGTTGGCTGTGGGAGCACACTGACCACCAGTGGCCAGCTCCTGCATTGAGCATCTGCACCCTGGTGGTTAGTGCGCATCATAGCGACCCGTCAACAGATTGTTCGGTCGTCCACTCACTTAAGCTTTTATATATATAGATATAGTGTCCTAGTGGTTCCCCAAGGGCAGTTGGCAGTAGGAATGGGCCCTGGATAGAAATGCTATTTATGTCATGGGGAAAAGTTACC
Organism: Myotis myotis; assembly: GCF_014108235.1. Taxonomy (NCBI): domain Eukaryota; kingdom Metazoa; phylum Chordata; class Mammalia; order Chiroptera; family Vespertilionidae; genus Myotis; species Myotis myotis. The sequence continues at coordinate 24,111,077 of NW_023416390.1, forward strand.
ACTCAACTGTAACAGCCTTAACAACCTGCAGACAGATCTAGGGAGAGAAAGATGTACTAGTGGTCCTAAGATGCTTTCACATCTTCCTAAAAACCTGAGCCAAGTTTTTGAGTCATATTATATGCAATATAGCTAAGTAAGTCCTATAAGTTGGAGGTAGCAATCTAGTTCATTCAGGCAAAAGCAGAGCTTGGACTTGAATTATCCTGGTGACTGCACTTGACTGTATACTTCATTTCAGCTGGGCAAACCTAATTCTAGATCATCATTATTTTTGTTGAAATGTAGGTCCAAATTATACTGAGGATATTTCTTTGCAAAGGCAAAAAGATTTATTTGCTGGAGGTCATCTATCAAAATCTGTGTATAAGTCTATACTTTGAAGCCTTGACTCTGATTTTTTTCTTTACTGGATCCTTAAATAATCTATGACTGAGGGGCAGGAGGACAAGCAGAGAGTAGAAAGTATTTTAAAACCCACGATCTTGCCAAAACCGGTTTAGCTCAGTGGATAGAGCGTTGGCCTTCGGACTGAAGGGTCCCAGGTTCAATTCCAGTCAAGGGCATATACCTTGGTTGCGGGCACATCCCCAGTAGAAGGTGTGCAGGAGGCAGCTGGTCGATGTTTCTGTCTCATCGATGTTTCTAACTCTCTATCCCTCTCCCTTCCTCTCTGTAAAAAATCAATAAAAATATATTTAAAAAAAAACAAAACACGATCTTAACTTACAGAGTAACTGGTGCTCCAAAAAGAATTTTAAATGGACGTGAGGAAAGCTCACATTTTGTCTAGTTTTGAGCTTTACATTGTAAATCAGGTGACTCAGGACTAAGATGGACTTGACAATGCACTTGCTTTGGCATACAGGTTGTTTACCTGCACTCTCTGGTTCCTCATCTGTGTGGTGAAGATATTATTAGGTTATGGGAGTGCTGGGATTCTTCTCTACACAGATAGATTTTTAAAACTTTATTGAGGTCTATTTAATATACAGAAAGTTGAATATATTTAATGTGCACATCTTGATGAGTTTGAACATATTCATATACCTGTTATACCATCATCACAGATAATATACTATATCCCTTGCCTCCAAAAGATTTTTTTTGTGCCTCTTTGCTGCCCCACACCCCACCCCATTGTAAGAACACTTAGCATGAGCTCTATCTTTTTAACAAGTTCTCAAATGTATAATATCATGTTACTAACTGTAGGCTCTATAGTTTATAGCACATCTCTAGTTATTAATTTTTTATAACTATAACTGTATACCTCTCCCCTATCCCCTGGCAAGCACCAGTCTATTTTCTGCTTCTATGAGTTTGACTATTTTACATACCTCACTTAAATGGAGACATGCAATATTCATTCTTCTGTGAGTGACTTACTTCATTTAGCACAATATCTTCTGGGACCATCCATGTTGTCACAAATGGTAGGATTTTCTTCCTTTTTAAGGCTGAATACTATTTCATTATATGTATATATACCACATTTTCTTATCCATTCATCTTTTGATGGACATTTGAGTGTTTCCAAGTCTTGGCTATTATGCAATCAATTGGAGAGTGCAAATATTTCTTCAAGACAAATGTATTTTATGATTTTATGTTAAATTCTGCACAAGAAAGTAGAACAATGACCTATATAAATTTAGAAAAATAATAATTAATTAGCTCTACATAACAACAATGACTATCCATCCAAATTGTGGTTATTCGGTACTCTACAAAAATCTGATGTTAAGGATGGATACTAGCAATCTGGAATTCATCCTGCTTTTTAAAGCTGGACAATTGTTTACTGAAGCTAGTTGTTAAAGAAAAAGAAACTAGTTACACTTTTCAAATCCCAACTGTCAAACAATACATTTATACCGACTTCAGATCTATACTTTGGCTGCCATTTATGAAGATAGCATATTTGAGGTACACTTGACAAGTCAATTGAAGAATAAATCTGGCAGATGAAATATGAGTACTCTGTCTTACTCTGTTTTATGAAGTTGCCTTGTTATAGATTAGATTTTTTACAGCATTCTTGGAATTTTCAGACATTGAATTGATTTCCGTGTTGATATTTAATCTGATTAAGTTTAAACCATCTGTCTATAAACATTCAGTAATTTTTTTTCTCTAGCTTTAAAAAAATTAGATATAGAATAAATAAAATGAAATAAGCCAACTTGTAGTAACTTCATTATATTGTGGTATTTTAGGGCCATTTACTGCTTATGTAAATTTAACCAATTTTTAACAATGTTTTATACACACACACACACACACACACACACACATACATATACAGATAGACATAACATATATAGACATTTCTAACTCAATATAATAAAATAAACTCAGTTTTCTATTCTATTTTATGGAAATAATGAGAACTTTATTGAAGCTTAACTCTTGAATACTTTAAAATTTTTTCATAAAGTTTCTTCTTCAGTGACAATACTTATATATCAGAATTCTAGAACCAATGAGAACCAAATTTAATTTAAATTCCATTTACATTCCTTTTTCTCCAGTGCAAATGAAATTTTATTTATTTCATATAACATATGGAGGTTAATAGTTATATATATATTAACAACTTTTTAATGTACTTCTAGTTTTAAAAATAAATAACTCTAGGATAATAAATGTTTTTGAGTTTTTATTTTAAAATATGATCTAATATTAAAATATGCCTTTTAAATATTCTCATAGTCAGACATTTTTACTTTAAATTGATATAACTGAGAAAATGTGGCTTAAAAGGTTAAAAATACACAAATATATATTTTTCATGTGGTTATATATGTACACATGATATGTGTGTATAAATAATTATTTCTACTCCTAATTGGTAGACAGATATTTCAACTATAGGCTGGCTATGAGATGTCAGAATTGTATTTTTTTTTAAATCTGGGTTATGCTGAGGTCATTTTAGTAGATTAAAAAACGCCTTCTGGAGGGGGATTGTTGGCTTCTTCTTGGCCTAGAAAAAGTTATAGTTTTAGAATTTTGTTTAAACTAGTAGGAGTCTTTGGTAATGGATAGGTTTAGTGTTTCTTAGGAAGAATGGAAGAAAAAAAAATCATTAAGCATGCTTTGCAAAATAACAACCTGCAGGCTAAGAAAAGTCATAAAGTTGAAAACATTGCCATTCAACTAAGTAAAAATTACTTCACTTTTCCCTAAGAATGTTATTTGTATTTATTCTCATATCAGAAAGAAAAAATAACTGCCACCCTCTGCGCCAATAATGCATCTTACGTACTTTCAGTTTTTAAATGGCATTAACACCCCCACAGAATTCATACCTCTATTAGAGAACAAACATTTACAAAGATCTTTATTCAGAAGCCATTAGAAATATAAAATGATAAGTAAAAATAACACCCTCAATTTGTATTTCCATTATTTTATATGACCTTTTCTTTTATATTCACTCTGTTGCGTTTCTTTGCCAAACTACAGTACCAAGAAAAAGGGAATTATTACTTACAGTCTATTTATGTAGTTTGTTAGTTTGAGCTTATACGTTGTGCCTAGCCTAACTGATCCTTAGCAAAAATTCCTTTCTCAAAAAAAAAAGAGAGAGAATAAAAAATTATTTGTAAGAACAGGAAAATATAGCCCAGGGCTTTATTGTTTGATTGGGACATCTATAAATCTCTAACCTCAGTTCAGTGCTCTCCTCTTATTTATTACGTTATTTATCTCTTGACAGTTTCCCCCTAAGTCCACATTGGAGATTTCATAGTTTTTATACCCCTTTGAAACCTGACCCTAAATCCCCATCCCTCAACCTAAGCAGATGGCCTCTCTTCCTGTATTTCCAGACAGTCAGTACTCAACAGTAAATGTTCTGTGGCTTCTTCTACTGATGCACCATGGGTGTCCATCCTCGTTTTTAATCTCTAGACTCCCAAAAAACTTGACTTCTTCCCGCCCATTGCTAATCCCTGCACCTTTGTTCTCTAGTATATTTTTTCTTGCTCTTTTAGTTTATTTGCACTTCTTTTTATTTATTATGTACATTCTCAGAAAAACTTAATTGTAAAAATAGCACATCTCCTTCTATCTACTATCTTTTTAGCCTAATATTTTTTTTCTCTTACAGCCCTTGCTCTGCCTAGCTATTTGAAAGAGAAGTCTATCCCTTGTATCTGTACCTCTTCAAATATCCATTGCTCTTTGAACTGATGATATATGGCTACAGTTCCTGTCACTCTACTGAAGATCACCAAATGACTTGAAATCACAAAATTCAGTCAAGGTATTTCTCAGGTCTCATTTTCTAAGCCTTGCTTGGACATCAAACACTGAGGAAAAGAAGCCAACTGTCTACTAAGTTATACCTACCCCTCTCATCATATAGATTGATTGCTGGGAAGAGGCTTCCTGACTCTTGCATTTACATTTGTCTAAAGCTAGTTCTTGCCAATGGAATATAGGCGGAAGGACATGAGTCTCTTTCAGATCAAGGACTTTTCCAAGTTTCTCTCCCCCTGTCTCTCTACCAATAACTGCAAGATCCTTTGGGGTCTAGTGCCATGATATAGAAAGAGCTGTTTCCCCGAGTCACACCACAATCAGGACCATCCATCTTGGACTGTAATGCGAGCAAAACATAAACTTCTGCTATGTTAAGCCACTGAAAGACTTGCATTTATTGGTAACCATGTGTAGCCCATCCCAACTAAAGCAGATGCTGCAGACCAGTATCCCATCTGTCAAACAATTTTCTCCCTAGGATTTTATGGCATGTACCTTCTCAATTCTTCCCCACTCCCTGATAACTCTTTCCAGTTCCTTCTGATTATGCCTCTTCCAATTTCAGTTCCATAAGTGAACTGATTCTGAGTTCAAGAGATTTATTTTCTATTGCAGGCTCTCCATCTTGGCACTCCCCTCTGTATCTGCCCATGGTTCCAATGGTCATCTCTTTGAGCATGATTTCAAAATCCATACTTCTAATCTCTATTATCACATGTTCATGGTCCTACCTTATTAAAGTTATTTTGGTTGTTTGAGAAAGCAAAGGAAAAGAATACAATTTTTAGAAAAATAGGAGTTAAATAATCAAACTTGGGAAATGTCAGAATCAGGACACTCTAGGAATAAAACGGAAATTTTATTCATAGGGAGCATGCTCAGATAGAAACGTTAATTCTTCTGAACACAGATAAATAATCAAATGATGTAAAATCTCAATAATACTTAGAATTTTTCATCACTGAAATTCAAGAAACTAGCTTTAACACAACTAAAAAAACCTATCAAAGGTTTAAAGTAGCTTTAGATTTTATTCAACAAATGTTTGCTCTATGCCAGACATTATGATTGACACTGGAAATACAGTTAAGTTAAGTTTAGTAACTCTCCTAAAGAAACTTACAAGTTTATAGAAACATTGACAAGTGAACTTAGCATACTAAGGACCATGTTAGAGGCATGAGGAGTAATAAGAGCTGTCATCAAGATCTCCTTGGAAGCATAGAAAATATAGCTAAGGCAACTTTATGGGAACAAGGAGAATCCCAAAAGGCCATGCTGAGCTGAATTTTCCTTTTATAAATATTGCATGATGATGAAAGTAATATATGTAGAATATTGGTAAAATGCAACAAATCTAAAGAAGAAAACAAATCAAGTATGATCTCACCATGCACAGATAATTACTATATATATTTAATATATTCCCATACAATTATTGTCTATGTTTATACATAGATAGTGTTTAAATAAAACATATATCATAGTACTACATTGTATTGTGGCCTTTCTTACTTAGCAATATATCATATTTTCCAAAGCCATTAAAATTATTTTTTAAAATTATTTTTAATGGCTATATAATATTTCACCATATGTGGAGATGCAGTCAGGGTTGTTGATTATAAGCCATAGAAACAGACTCTGGATGATTTAAGGAGAGAACTTATTGAGAGGATATTGAACAGCTCATAAAATTACTGAGAAGACTGGAGAAGCAATCTCATAAAATGGCGCAAACAATGGAAGAGGTTGAACTCGTCTGGTGAGGCTATAGCTGCTCCACCTTCTTATTCTGGATGTTGTAGGTTCCAACCCAGCACTACAACCACTACTGACCCAGAAACTGGGTGTTGCTTCCAGCATTGCCTTTTATCTCTGCCAGAAAGAATTTTCTACTGTCCTTGCTTCTGTGTGTAGCTAGTTCCCAATTCAAATTCCAGACTGAATGAATCTGATTGGCTGAACTCAAGTCAAATGCTGAAATTCTATCAAGAAGGGAAGGTGAGCCCTGGCTGGCTTTGCTCAGTGGATAGAGCATCAGCCTGCAGACTGAAGGGTCCCAGGTTTAATTCCAGTCAAGGGCACATGCCCAGGTTGTGGGCTTGATCCCCAATATGGGGGGCAGGAGGCAGCTGATCAATGATTCTCTTTCATCATTGATGTTTCTATCTCTCTCTCCCTCTCCCTTCCTCCCTGAAATCAATAAAAATATATATTTTTTAAAAAGAGAAGAAGGGAAGGTGAGGAATTATTATGGGCTCAATTGTGTACCTCCAGCATTTATAAGTTGGAGTCCTAACCCCCTAGTGAATTTACAATGTGACTCTTTGGAGATAGGGTCTTTTAGCATATCTATAGCAGGAGCTATTTACCTTAGGGTCTAGAGATAGAGTCTTTTAAAAGGCAAATATGTTAGAACTAGTGCCCTGGTGCACAGGATTCGTGAACATTGAAAGGAAATTAATTAGAAGGTGGCCAGCAGGGTGGGACTGGGCAAGATGCCAGGCACACCCTGGAGCCAACTTCCCAAGGTCCTTCAGGCCAGCTGCACCTGGGGCAGTGCCATGGCTCAAAGGGCTTCTGTGGAGTGAGCTGGGTCCCTCCAGCAAGTGGGGTCCCTTGGCCTGGCCTGAGGGGATTGGGCCAAAACCGGCTCTCAAACATCCCTGAAGGGGTTCCGGGATTGTGAGAGGGTGGTTCTCAGGTGACACACCCTGGAATCAAGTTCCCTCCTCTCTGGTTCTAAAGTGTGTCACCCGAGAACCACCACTACCAAGTCACAGCAGCTCGGCAGCTCCTGCATTTAGCGTCTGCCCTTTGGTGGTCAGCACATGTCATAGCTACCGATTGGATGGTTGGACAGTCTCTTAGCCTTTTATATAATAGGTGATATTGATAGGGCAGGTCCTAATCCAATATGATGGGTGTTCTTTCAGCAACATCTTTCTCTTTTTGTTTAGCAAGCGTCACATGAAGGGAAAATGTTTGTAGCTTCAGTGTCCCTCCCCTGCCCACTTCTATTTGATCCTTTACCCAGTTTCCCTGAATCTGCCACACAACAACCTGCTTAAACAAATACAACCAAGCAATACTCCACATGAAAACATCCAGTTTCCTCCTGTGATGGCCCTTCCTGTTGACCCAGGTATATTCAAATTAGCCAACATTTATGCTTCCTACAGGCCAAAAGCCATCCCGGCCTTAACTCCCAATAAAGGCTGCTGTGCATGGATAGTTTGGTTCTCTCTCCTTACATTCAGCTTGAGAACCTCCTTGGGGAGATTGGGTACTGTCCATTTGGTCTTCTCGGTGTGCTATGCCTACCTCTTTTAGGACCTACACATACAGAAATTCACTCTCATATGCCTCTCCACACTAATATTCCCTGGATGCACCAGACCAAACACAAAACATTTTAAATAACATAATTACTCTTACAAAACAGCCAGTTGTACACTCAAGTATTCTCTTCTTATCATCTCAAGACTGGCATCCATGAAAGACAATGCCATCTAACAGAAAGGGTTCCCAAATCATAAACTAAAGTCCCTAGCAGAAAACATCATGCACACGGCCGTGGAATGCCCATCCGTGTGGCCTGTGGCAGGGAATCATATTGATTTGCTTAAATCAATCACATGAATCAAGGGTTGGATGAGAGGCAGCATGTGTATACAATCTGAAGCTGGGGTCCTGTTAGGAAGGAGGAAATGGGAAATGTATGCCAGGAAAGCAGTCACAGTATCCACTGCACTTTATTAGTAATTAATTAAAAATGAAGTCTTTTTAAATCCCAACAGAAAATTTTTATATACAGTTGTCCCTCCCTGTATGCGGGATATTGGTTTCAGGATCCCCAGATACCAAAATCTATAGATGCCCAAGTCCCTTATATAAAAGGATGCAGTATTTGCATGTAGGCTGCAGAAGCCTATGCCTGCATGTCGCTTCATTCTGTTGATTCAGCATAGTGCTCAGTATGTGACAAATTCAACTTTGCTTTTTGGAACTTTCTGGGGTTTTTTTTTCCCTGAATATTTTTCTGCCTGCAGTTAGTTGAATTGGCAGATGTGAAACTTATGGATATAGAGGGCCAACTGTATGAATATCATGTATTATAAATTCTTAGGAATCTCTCTTTTTTTCTTGATTTCAGAGAGGAAGGGAGATAGATAGAAACATTAATTATGAGAGAGAATCATTGACTGGCTGCCTCCTGCACACCCCACACTGGGGATGGAGCCTGCAACCTGGGCATGCTCCCTGACCAGGAAACAAACTGTGACCTCCTGGTTCATAGGTCGATGCTCAACCACTGACCCACACCAGCCTGGCAGGAATCTCTTTTTTAATAGTATCATGTAATCCTGATTACTGGATTACTGATTCTCTCTTTTTTATTTAATATTCTGTGGAAGTGAACTGGAGTATCAGAACTAGAATGTCAAGCCAGCAAAGTAATAATTATGCAATTTGCTTTCGCTCGCCAAATGGAATGGAATTCAAAAAGCCTCTTTTACTTAAGATGTTTTAATAATACTAATTTTTTAAACCATAAAACTAAGTACACAGTGTTTAAGGAGACAATTCATTAGCTTTACAGATGAGTTAGTAATAAAAAGCTGTTCTGCAAATGGGAAAGGAAACAAAGAATCTTACATATTAGATTTCCAGATTTCAGTGTAATTTCCCCCATCACAAATTACTTCCCTTTACTTGATCCTCACAAATTAATGTTTGCTAACTGCTTTAATCTTGGAAATATGTTTGCTTTATATTTAAATAAGAACATTTATAAGTGCTATCTACATGAAAGACAATGGTCCACCATCAGATAATTAACACAGCAATGTGACTGGGGGTAGTTATATGACAAGCAGTTCAAGGTTATTCTTGTTGCTCCGAAATCATAACATGATAGTGCACCATGTTTCCAAGGACTTATTTTTATCAAAATACACAGGCATTGATAATAGGAATGAAATCAGACTTGAAAATCTTTGTGCAAATATATGTGTTGTTCTGTATTATAACATTACACTTCTTAGGGTGGTAGTCAGAAAAGTAGCCCCCAAACAAGTCCATGTCCTAATCCCTGGAACCTATGAACATGTTACCTTACATGGTAAAGGGACTTTACAGCTGAGATGAAGTTAAGGACCTTGAGATAGAAAAATCATCTTGTATTATTTGGTTGGGTGCAATGTAATTGCATGGGTCCTTAAAAGCAGAGAATCTTGCCTGGTTGTGATCAGAGCGTGATTTCTAAAGGAGATGGATCAAAGGGTACCATATTGCTGTCTTGAAAGATGAAGAGCAGGCTCTTCGAGCCAAAGAACATGGGCAGTTTCTAGCAGCTGGAAAAGGAAAGGAAACCGGTTTTCCTCTAGAGCTCCTAGAAGGAATGCAAACCTGCTAGCACCTTGACCTTAGCCCAGGGAGGTCAGGCCAGACTTCTGACCTCCAAAACTGTAAGACAATAAGTGTGTGTGTTGTTTCAAGCCACTAAGTCTATGATGATATGTTGCTGCAGCAATAGGAAACTAGCAAGTAGACTGCAATATCTCAATTCTATTCAAAATACATGGTGCAACATACAGGTCTTGTAACATAGAAACTCACATCTGAAACCTATATGTTTCTGTTGACCAATGTCACCCCAAACAATTTAATTAATAAATATTAAATATATCTATAATAATAAAAGCATAACATGCTAATTAGATTGGACATACTTCTGGATGACCTTCTGGATAAAGCTGGGGCTGCAAAGGAAGCCTGGGTCTCAGGTACCAGAGGGAAGCCAGTGCTGGCAGCTGGGGGAAGGAAGGCCTGCTCTTTCACAAATATTGTAAATCGGGCCTCTAGTATATCCCATATAATAAAAGCCTAATATGCTATGTGTCTGGTTGACTAGACGGCCTGTTGGCTGTTCAACCAATCAAAGCGTAATATGCTAATGATATGCTAAGTCCACTCAACTGCCCTCTATGATGTGCACTGACCACCAACGGGCAGACAGTCGACCGGTTGACCAATCGCTATGACATACACTGACCACGAGGGGGCAGACACTCTGACCGGTAGCTTCGCTTGCTGCTGGGGTCCAGCTGATCGGGACTTATCAAAATGAGCTGGATACACCCTGGAGCCCTCCCACGGTCCCTCCCTGGCTGGCCAACTTCCGGTATCCCTCCCTGGCCCCGATCATGCACTGGTGAAGTCCCTCGGCCTGGCCTGCATCCTCTCGCAAGCTGGGACCCCTTGGGGGATGTCAGAGAGCAGGTTTTGGTATGATCCCACAGGCCAGGCTGAGGGACCCCCCACTGGTGCACAAATTTGTGCACTGGGACTCTAGTATATATATAGATAGATAGATAGATAGATAGATAGAGAGAGAGAGAGAGAGAGACAGAGAGATATAGATAAAAATATAGATATAGATTTAGATATAGATATAGATATAGATATAGATATAGATATAGATATAGATATAGATATAGATATGGATATGGATATGGATATGGATATGGATGTAGATGTAGATGTAGATGTAGATGTAGATAGATATAGATATAGATATAGATAGAGATAGATAGATAGAGATAGAGATAGAGATAGAGATAGAGATAGAGATAGAGATAGAGATAGAGATAGATACTAGTACATACAAATTACCTCCAATTTAGGTAAGGTCTTGCATACTTATTGTGACTTATGGTGTTTATTTCTTCTCCAAATTCTTAGTTCTTTAGTTAGAAAATGTATAGAATTCCTTTTATAGGACTTAACTGTTTTGAATGTTCTTTATGTCTCAATATAAAAATGAGACTAATTATAATTAAGTAACTTGCAAGTGCTCCTTCTATACAGTTCCTCCTGAGGTTGAGGGTAGTCCTTGATTCTGTTTGCCTACTGTACATTTTGAGGTGTACCTGATTAACGGTGCCAGACCTCTAAAAGCCATTAGTCAGTAGGCATTAGTCTGTCCTGTACCCTTCTATAGATTTCCCATATGATGGAGAGAACAGCCCTAAAGGGGATAGAAAGAGACTTGACTGAGTGGTGAGCACCCAATGCTGTAAACAGATGATGTTTTATCGAGTTGTATATTTGAAGCCTGTATGGTTTTATTAACCAATATCACCCTGATAAATTCAATAAAAATAAATAAAAATTTAAAAAGAACATCCCTAAAATTAGAACTAAATCACTCTGCAGAATCTGCTCCGACATAAAGTGATGTAAAGTGGCCTTTACACAGAAGGATTGCTACTGACATGTGTACCTCCTGAACTGAGGCTGGTGTTCACTGTGATACCTGGGGTGTCTGTCCTGTTGTTGTTGTCGACTGCTAAAGAAAGGGCTACACCCTGTCACCTTGTTTCCTACTTCATTTCTGCACCACCCATTCAACCCACAAGCCATGTCCCACAGTGGCCTCAATGCCTAATCTCACCCTAGTCACACCCTGTTATTTCCCAAGTGTTTAGTTCCCTTTAAGAAAATGTACACAGAACTGCACAGGTGTTTTGCACACATCTGCATAATACAGACCCTGCATGTAGACGGCTGCTTTCCAGAGCCCATCCCCTGTGTAGTAACGTGCAATTTTAATACCTACCAGGCTGAAAGCAGATTTGTACAGTGAGAGTCTGTAAGAGCTGCTATTCCCCTCTTACATGTAATAATACAGTGGTATACATCCAAATGTATACATACTTCTGTTCATATCCTACCATACAGCAATAGGAAGATATACAAGCCCTGCTCTGCAGAGAGAGAAAATACACATTAATGTTGCTCTGCCAGCTTCGTGAATCCTTGTGCCAGTACAGAGTGAGAGCTGTACCTAAATAGGATCTTATTCAGAAAAAAAAATGCAAATTATTTTTCATAGTAAAAAAATAACAATTAGAGTTTTGTAAATGACTAGCATATAATACATAAAATTATACATAATAATATATAAAATAAGAAGTTATCAATTTATGACAAATCACAGAATCTTCTCTCTCTGAGATAGCCACCGCGAAGATCGCTGGTCATCTACCTTTTCAGGCATAGGCATGTGTATTTTTACATAATGAACAAATGAGATACCAAGGTTTCTGTTTTTGTTACAAAAGCCTTTCAGTTTTTAAGTTTAGTTTGTTTTGACTTTTCATTGCCTCTATCCCTGCTGATTTGTACCTTTCCCCATTGAAATGTAATCATATATGTATATGTATATTTGTGTATATATGTGTGTGTTTCTGCCTATTTTTGTTTGCTGCTAAAAGTGGGCATTCACAGGAGCAAATTCAAACACTTGCTTTAGAAAATATTTCATTGTTTTCAAAATGTGAAGTTTAGCCAGATGCCTAATACTGACTGAGGAAAGAGAGTGGCTCTGCCTGGAGGAGGATTAAGGGGAGAGTTAGTGGCTTTTGGATAGAGGGGAAACTGAGGTCTCCCAGGGGGAGAGAGAGATCAAGCACCTGAGAAAGTGGTGGTATGCCCAGCCCAGCAGCATCAGGTGGGAAAGAAGCCTGGCCAGTGAGAATGGTCCTTAAGCCAGGAACAGCTTAAGGACTATGAAGACTCCTAGCCTGTGTTGTTTTGATATATTTTATTGATTTTTTGCAGAGAGGTAGGAAGAGGGATAGAGAGTTAGAAATATCGATGAGAGAGAAACATCAATCAGCTGCCTCCTGCACACCCCCTACTGGGGATATGCCCGCGACCAAGGTACATGCCCTTGACCGGAATCGAACCTGGGACCCTTGAGTCCACAGGCTGATGCTCTCTCCACTGAGCCAAACCGGTTAGGGCCCTGGGTTGTTTTGTATTGTGATTGCCCTTAGCACCTACAATCTTCAGTAGAAATCTGGTGCTCTGTGAGTGGCCATGTGACGTTAGGGGACAAGACTATGGAACCTAAACCATAAGGAAATGTAGAGAGAACAAAGGAGAACTGGGCCAGAGAAGGCAGAAGGCAGGAGGTCTGAATGAAGGCAGGATGACCTGAAGAAATAGCCCTCTGAGAACCCTCAGGCATCTGGGGAAAGGAGTGGACTGTCAAATATGGAATGGGAATGGCAGTTGAATATTAGAGGAAATGGAACCAAGAGAACTCGAGGATTCGGGAACACTGAGCAGGCAGACAATTTAGATCAGATCTTCTTCAATGTCAATTTTTCTAAGCAAAACTAGTCAGTGAGAAAATAATTCTAACACTTTAAATATCTATTGACAAGTCACTCTTCAAATTATAGTCCACTGAATTGTGTATGTGAATTCCTGTTTTATAGCCAGAACAAAAGTGGGTCTTTCATTTCTCTTGGTCAGTTTGATTGGTAAAATAGTATATATCCTGGTAGATTAAATTTGCAGTTGACTTTTAATTAGGTTGATTTTTTAAATAAAATTTGTTGTATTTATTTTACTATGAATTTAAGCATCATGATACTGAATTCAATTGTTGGGTAATGTCCACTGAATCCAGTTGTCTCCTCATAAGAATCCTATATAATAAAAGGCTAATATGCAAATCGACCAAATGGCAGAACAACTGGTTGCTATGATGCTCACTGACCACCAGGGGACAGACGCTCAATGCAGGAGCTGCCTCCTGGTGGTCAGTGTGCTCCCACAGGGGGAGGGCAGCTCATCCAGAAGCCCTGAGCCAGGCTCACAGCTGGTGAGTGCAGTGGTGGTGGTGGGAGCTTCTCCCACCACCTCCATGGCAGTCGGACATCCCCCAAGGGTTCCTGGGCTGCGAGAGGGTGGAGGCTGGGCTGAGGGACCCCCCAGGTGCAAGAATTTCATGCACCAGGCCTCGAGTATTCTATAATTTTTTCACCTAGCAATTTTATCAATGTAAAGAAGGGATCATCCTTTTAGAATGAACAAACTCACTTTATAAAATTTAGAACAAGGTTTATTTTACTACATAGATTGCTTAAACAGAATTGTCTACAACAAATAATAAATGATATTCTTAAGCAGTAAACTTTTTCTGAGTTCCTTGTGAGGACCTACTGGGAAGTTAGAGACCATGAGATAGATGTGACACCAAAATTATCTCTGTCCTGGTCAAGTTGGAATTTCTTTTCTAATTCTGTCATGTCCTGTTCCCTTCATGTTCTGCATTTGAGGAAAGGATAGGACAGACTGAGTTCTGCCCCATTTGCCAGAAAGAACGTCTTCTTAATTAGGGTTTGGGGCAAAAGAAGGATCTTCCACTTCTCAGAAACATAAAACACATGAAACTCCCTATAACTATTCTCCTAAGTTTCAGGATGTATCAGTTTGCTAGGGATACCATAGGAAAAATGGCACAAATTGGTTGTTTAAAACAACATAAATTTATTTCTTATAGTTCTGGATGCTGGAAGTTCAAGACGTGCTAGCAGGGTTGGTTTCTGTCCATGCCTTTCTTCCTGACTTCCTGATAGTCACCTTCTTACTGTGCCCTTGCATGGCCTTTCCTCTCTGCATATACACTCCTGGCATTTCTTTGTCTTCTTATAAGGGCGCTAGTTCTATTGGATTAGGGCCCCACCCTTATAACCACATTTAAGTGTAATTGCCTTTGTAAGGGTTATTAGAGTCACGTTCCAGTTAAAGCTTCAATGTATACATTTTGGAGAGACAAAGTTCAGTTCATAACACAGGAGCTCAAGTTTTACTGTTTATGGCACATCCTGTAATATGTGAGCTATGCTATAGTATTAGTAATATATTGTGCAAGAGATGCAAAGTGGGACTACATTATCCCAATATAGTGTGGAAGTTATATTTCTGGTTTGCAATAGAAAAATAGATAATTCCATATTGAAACATAAATAAATAGGTGCATATGTCATACATGGAAAACTATATGCAAGTTATTAGGCAAAATTATAATTACCATTAAAAATTTGTTTCTGTATCCAAAAGCGAAGTAATTCAATATAAAAACTACAGTTGAAAATGGCTTGCCTTGGCCAGGGGTAGCCCAGTTGATTAGAGCATTGTCCCAATATACCAAAATTGCTGGTTCAATCCCATGCCAGGGTACATACAAGAAGCAACCAATGAATGTATAAACAAGTGAAAAAATCTCTCTCTCTCTCTCTCTCTCTCTCTCTCTCTCTCTCTCTCTCTCTCTCTCTCTCTCTCTCTCTCATAAAAAGAAATGGTTTGAAAGATCCAGCCTGTGTTAATACATTGGTGCATTAAGAAATCCAACTATCAGCAAACATTCTACCCAGGAATTTTACCTTTAGTTCTTCTGACATTTAGAAAGGTCTCCTCCTCCCTCCTCTTTTTATTAATGATTTAGGGGCTTTCCAGCTGCAAGGCAGCTTTGAAGTTACATTGCTTCCTAGAAGTACAGACTTCCTCCAGAGATTTCCCCTAAATCCTCTTAGAGAATACGGTGCTCAGAGCTTTTGTTCTACCTAAGCACTCTCTGATGGCACAAGTGAACTCAAAACTAAGCAACCTGGCTGGGTGCTCAAAGCCTGGCTCAGTGCAGACAGACACCACCAGGTGCTGCAGGATTGTGCAGAGGGAGAGTGAGCCCCACCTCTGTTCCCACCAGCAGTACCTTCACTGGAAAGCATCACAGCAATAATGTACACCAGGTATGTATGTGTATGTGTGATCCACATACCCCCCAAGAGTTATATATATATTCTTATTTATATACTTTTATTTTCCTCTTTGAATACCATTTACCACCTCATAGGGCTCTTATAAAAAATATCAACAACTTGTTCTTATTATCTCTGAGCGTCTTTAAATATTGAGTGCTCCTTTTACTATTTAAAATAAGAATCGATTTGGTATTTCTGAGCACTTTCCACAAAGGTCTTGTATGTTATCCTTTCGTTTTATGAACTTTTAAAATCCCTAGACAATTGTAGTGTCCTTGAATTATGTTCTCCAGCATGACTTCGGCAGGATCATTAATTATTGGCCTGAGACAGCTGATTCTTACAGAAAGACAGTTTTAGGGAGTATTTCTACTCTGACACAACATTAGTAGTATGGATCCCTATATAATCTGTTCTCTGAGGGTAAAGCAAAACTTTTTGTGCCCTTTTAAAATGCCATTAAAGAATGAAACAAGACACCTTATCATTCTAATTGGGAATGCAAGCATTTGATTAAATTTCTAATTCCAGATTTTTTTTCTATTGTTAATAATGTTTTGTTCTATCATTAATGCTGCAGAGAAGTGACCCATCTTAGAGGTATCCTAGGGACATCCTTAGAGATGCGTAGACAAAGTGAGCCAGTGCCCAGGGCCTTGCTGGCTGTCAGCAACTCCATGTCTGCTCTTTGGAGTACAGGCGTGTGCCCTGTGAAGTGAGGAAACTTTCTTCAGAACAAGTTCTGTTTGGGTGGAACCTTCTTCTTAGCTTCTTAATAATGATTGCACCTCATACAATAAGCTTTTGGCTTAATGTCATTTCAAGTCATCTCAGGTATCTCCTAGGCTAGGGAAGACTCAACTCGAAATATGAGAATCTATTCACCAAGGTTTTTCAAGGTGAGAAAACATCGCCCCTGAAGACTAGCCCAGTGTTTATTGGATACCTCTGAAAACTGTTTTTCCTTCATTTATGATGTATTAGAAGTTCAAATGGGTTCTGCATGACTTAAACATCATGTAGCCTAAAATATGGTATTTAAAAAGTAAGCAGGTAACAAATAAATGTATCACAAAGGTGTTTAGGGCATTCAAACTATTGGAAATGTGTTGTTGTAGAGGAGGAAAACATATTTTTATTTCTACTCCTGGGTTCCCTTACCGCGTACCTATAAATTAGATTGAAAAAAATGACAAATCAACAAGGGAAACCTGAACAGATTTTATTAGTGCATGTATCACTCATACACACAGCAGAACTCAGTCATGAGTCACTCAAAGGGATGGTCAGAAATTGGGGCTTATGTAGCATCTCAACAAAGGACAATACATTTGCAGAGAAGTGACAAAACAGAGGAAAAGGTTTTCAGGCTTCAAAGGGCAGCAAACTGTGAGAAGGTAAATATATGGAGACATTAATGAAAGGCAAAGGCTAGTTAATAAGATGTGTTATGTAGTTTCCTCTGGTGCTTCCCTGGGCTGAGAAGCATCTAGGGTTGTCACCAATGGTTAAGAATCACCCTGCCCTTCCTGGTCCAGAGGGGAGGGGATAGAGAGTTGGTTCTGGGTCTGCCTTTAGTTTAAAATATACTCTGAATCCTTCAAAATCCATAGAATGTACAACATCAAGAGTGAACCTCAATATAAACTATGAACTTTGGTTGATAATGATATTCACCAATTACAACAAATATACAGGATAGTGGCAGAGGCTGTATATTTGCTGCCCTTTTCCTTTCTGCTCAGTTTTGCTGTGAAAATAAATCTGTTATAAAAATATGAAGTCTATTAAAAAATAAAACAGCAGGTGTGGTATAAGAAATACTTGTTCTTTGTTCTGAATTTCTGACACAGAGCTCCTAAAACCTTTGGAATTTCCCCAGTGTTTTTTGAATGTCTTTTGTTATTCATAATGAGACCCCTTTGGATTACACCTGAGTTTATTCTAACAATAGAACTCAGAATAGGGTCCTTAGATAGTCTCAGAATGGGGCAGAAAACCAGAAAGGGAACATTGTTAGAGGGTTGGAAATTTCAGCTCCACCCACCAACCACTGTGGAAGGGAGAGAGGCTGGAGACTGAGTTATAACAACTTTGAAATATGATATTTAGAGAGCTTTCAGGTTGATGAACACATTGTAGTTCTAGGAAGGAGGCACACCCTTCCTAGTACTACAAAAAAGGCATGAAAACTTCCTGCCATGTTCCAGTACCTTGCCCAATGCATCTCTTCTATGTGGCTGTTTCTGAGTTGTATCCTTCATAATAAGTTGTTAAGCATCAGTAAAGAGTTTTCTTGAGTTTTGTGCACCATCCTAGCAAATTATCAAACCTGTGGATGGCATGGTAGGAACCACTAATTTATATCCTGCAAGTCAGAAATACAGTTGGCCCAGGACTTGTGAATGCCATCTGAAGTAGGGATAGTGTTATAGCACTAAGTCTTTTAATTTTTGGCATTGGATTCTGACTCCAGGTAGATAGTGTCAGAATTTATTTGAATTATAGGACACCTCATTGGTGTCAGAGGACGTGAGAATTTCACAGCAGGTAATGCATTTGAAAAGTGTTTGAGTAAAGTAAAATTTGACTTATACATTAAATACAACATAAATTTAATTGTATTCAGTTTTAGAGCATGAAAGACACACAAATAAGAAAAGCTTCTCATGTTCTATAAACACTTCTAAATGAAAGTGAGGAGCAAACTACAAACCACTCTGCTAATATTCAAGTAGAATGCAACTAGACAAATAGTCTCTTTTTATTGAGTCCAACCTAGTCCTTCTTGGGTATTCACTTGCAAAAACTATAGATGAAATGCTCTATAGTCAGCATTGATGGTTGCCTTGATGGTAACTGAAATAATACATAAGCCACCTTCTGAACATCTTTCTGTCATAGCAGTTGACTCACAGTAACATCTTATGTTTGTACTCTTTATTCAAAAGCACTTTTCTATTATTTCATTAGATCTCACTTATTTACTATCAGTACTGATCCTGCATTTTGAATGTCATCCATCAAATTCAAAACTCTAGGTGGAACTCAAAAAGGAATTCATTGATCTTTTAGGTGTTACATGGTCTGGGTAGCACATATACATAAATAAACTAGCTGGGTGTTGCCATTCATCGCTCTGATTTTTCTGCTGTGACCTTGCAGAACTGAAATTGTAATTTAAGAGGCATAATGCACAGCTTCAGAAGAATGCCACAAAACATATTTCAAGCTCTATTTGTTCCTAGATTTTTACCCTAAAGTGGAATGCAAATATTTCCTAGCATTTCCTCTACTTATGATAAAAAATGATATGCAAAACAGTTTCTGTAGATGACCGATGATGAAAGCCATTTTTATTATATGTGGTCAAAGTAAAGAAGAAAGGAAATGTTCTTTATGATTCCAAAACTTCAAAAGGAGGGAAGAACGAGGGTTGTTCTTACATTACTGGGGGATAAAAAATACCATGCTTCTAGGACTAATTCAGTAAAAATGAAATATAAATGCAATGAGACTAAAAAAACTTCATGGAAAAAATATATAACTAAATTTCTCTCCCTCACAATAAGAGAACCACTAATAATAATTCATGCTTGAGATGAGTAAACCATTGGTAAGAGACACTACCAAGCTATGGAATCTATCTCATCAGGTATACATGACAAAGTGTTGTCAACTAAAGCACAAATAAGTGTTCTAAAAAATTCTTATTTGTCTTCAAGAGAGCAAACAGAAAAGGAAAGAATTTAAGAATTCCAAACCAATCTCTTGGGGCTTCATACCAAAACCTTTGTTCTTTGGAATTTTCAAGAACATATATATCTTGTGACAAATCAGACAAAATGAACAAGCAAATTACATATATTATTAATCTAAATTTACTTAAATCCTTTAAAATATATGTCCCGGAATAAAAGCCCAAAGCTTTAATTATAAGAATAGTGTTAAGTTTCCAACAAAGTGACCAAATCCTTCTGTATTGAGACAAATTCTGCATCTCAAAAGCCATAGGGAAGTTCCAAAAGCTTAAAGGAAAGCATCTAATATTAAGATTTAACCCTAGGTCCAAGACACTCTGGCCTCAAACATCTGAGTAGCTATCTCTTCTGAATGATGGAAGAAAAGGTTTATTCTTGAAGTCATTCAGGGTTCAAATCTCAGCTCTGGCACTTTTATCTATTGGATAATATGGCAAATACCACTTAGGGAATTAAATGATACAGCACTAGTTTATAACGCACTAACCAACTGAACAGTATTAACACCAAGGTGGAAAAATGTAGCGGCGTTCATCCAGCCATACAGAGAATCAAGCATCTGTCCCTTTGGGCTGCTTTGACAGGATACCATAGACTGGGTGACTTATAAACAACTGAGCTTTATTTCTTACCGTTCGGAAGGCTGGGAAGTTCATGATCAAGGTGCTGCAGTTTTGATGTCTGGTGAGAGCCTGCTTTCTGTCTTTTCCCTGTGGGCAGAGAGGACTCTGTGAGGTCTCTTTTATCAGGGCACTGATCCATTTCATGGGGGTTTCACTCTCCTGAGCTAATCATCTCCCCAAAGCCACACCTCCTACTACCATCATGTTGAGAGTCTAGATTCTAGCATATGAAGTTGATAGCAGCTACCATCTAAACTAAGTCTGGCAGGAGGCCAGAGGTGACCTGCAGGACAACGTTAAACAAACATTCATTCATGCATGCACCAAATATCCAACAAGTACCTCTTATGTGACAGCACTGTGCTAGGAGCAGGCCATACAAAAATAAACAGAGCAGAATACTTGCAAGGTGCTCACCATCTAGTGGAACATTTAATATCATATAACTTTTTCAGATTTTTAAAGGGCTAGTGGGTTCTTAGCTTAAAATTTTAGAAAACAGTAAGATTAAAAACGATAGCTTTTTTTCTGTACTGGGCACTGTTCAAAGTGTTTTATGTGTATTAACTCTTTTAATTTTCAGACCCCCTCGGTGGAGTAATTGCTCTTATTATTATTCGCATTTTACCGACAGGAAGACACAGAGAGTGAAGGAGCTAAATCAAGGTCACGCAACAGAGTCCTTCAGCACTTTGAATTTTGGATTTCTTAGAAAGATCGGAGTACAAATATTTCTCAACTATTTTGACCATGGAAACTTTTTTCCCCTCTAATGGAGAATTTCATAAGATCAGTGTTTTAATAGGAATATCTGTGGGAAAGTTATAGAACAAATTAAAGGAAAAGAATAAAAATTTATTTCCAATTCTTCCACATCAAACATACTATCTATATCATGGAGCCTTTGTGCTCAGGTGTTATATTATCACTCTTACAGGTTGGGGAATACAGATGGTAAACAGACAGGCACTGTGGAACAGAAGCCTGAGCCTGGCTTTTCAGCACACCTAGTAATGACAGCATCATGAAGATCTGAATCATTATTGAGCCATAACTTAGAGGAGAAAAAGAATTCTGACAAGCCTTTTCCATAACAAGATCAAAGAGAATATGACAGATTGTGAAAATACAACCTTATTTTTTCACATTGCTAATTTGTCTTCTTGCTGCTTCCCAGAGAAAGATCTTATGAAGGGCCCTTTCATAGAGGAAGTTTAGCAAGTGGTTGGGATGCCCTCTCAGCTGAATGGTTTAACCTTGATGAGCAAATAGGGCTTTTATTGATTTACAAGAGACAAGGTGCAACAGGGAAAAGGAACCTCTCTTATTTATTTGGAATCTGAGTCTTTAGTAGCATCATCGCAGGTCATTGTGGGTTTCTTAAAAATAAAGCAGGATAAAATAAAGGGAATTATACCATTCAAACCTAGTGAATAATGCTTAAATTTGAATGTTCTTTTTCCTCCCAAATATAAATTTCCTTAAAAAAATTCAATGACAAAATGATCAAATTGATCATTTTATTAAATAGACGTTAGCAACTCCTTTTGTGCATAATGAGCATTTAGCACACTTTTTTATAAAGCTAAACTTCACAATTGTGTGCTATGATTAATATGGTCCTTTTTCTGAACAACAGTTTAATAGAGGTCAAATTTGAGAAGAGTTTTGGTTTTTGTTTTTTTTTTTAGAAAATATTCCAAATGCATTAGATACCTCTAAACTATGGAATCACAATAATAAATAATATTCATAGATCCCAGTACAGTTTACCAAATAGAGATGTGAAGAGATTGATAATGTTGAGAGCAGGCAAATGAGCTGCCTCCCGCCTGAAGTTTATGAGGCAAGGTCTTTATCAGGTTGAGCAGGGATAGATGGGGTGCCCACCTGAGATTTGTGATCAGAAATTTGAAGTAAAAATAGTCAGCAAGGGTGTGAAGTTTTCTCTGGGAACATTTGACTCAGATACTAGCATAAAGTACATGAGAAATTGTTGTAGTTTTTGTTTTGTTTTGTTTTGTTTTAATTAACAAGAATAGGGGCTTTTCCATGAACATCTGCAGGAGAGAGCAGCAAGGCAGGGAGTTGAATATTTGCAAGGGATGTCTGCAGTTGTAAACAATAGAATCTGATCTGGGTAACAAGATTAATGAAGACTCAGGTTGGGATGAGGTAGAATTAGGTGGTGGTAGGTTTATGAGGTTGAGGATAGGACCATGAGAGTCCATGGTTCAGGTGGATAGAGGATTAAACATTTGACCTATCACATAAATTACCTCAACCTCTTCTCATGAGGCCAAAAGGGAATTATTATTCTTCACATTTTCAAACAAGGAAAATGAAGCTCAGAGAAGTTCAGTGTCTTGTGTAAGGTAACAGAGTAAATAACAATGGAGGCCAGGACTGAGCCATAGAAAGATCTTATGAAGGGTCCTTTATAAGATCTTTCATTGCAAACCCAGAACTCTAAACCTATGGATGAGGACATTTTTGTAGGAAGATATTTCATGGCATGTCTACTATCCATTTAGTTCATCACTCACAAAGAATGTGTTTTCTGGGAGGTGTCCTACAAGGCAAAGAAAATGCAAAAGGGATGCATATGATGCAGTGCAGGACTAAAACTGTACCTCTTTGTGAATATTCTCCAGAAAACATGAAGAAAACAAATTTCAGAACCCCAAGATTTAAAAAGAACATTTTCAGTGCATCCTCAAACGGAATCTAGTGTTTAATGGTATAGCCTACTAGGAATTAGCAGTGCAACAGAATCATGCTAATATAGAGCTGCCTATGAACGCTCACAAGGATAAGGAGGTACAGTTCTGACCATGTATCCTAGGAACTTTCAGTGTAGGGGCCTGAGTTTAAAATTGTCTCTGTTTCTTAAGCTTACCAGGGATCCTTGAGAATGCACATGACAGATATAGGGTCAGAAGATTTTCTGAATTCCTGCCCATTGAAAGAAATGACAACTACCCTACAAACAAGTTCTTACTGAAGGGAAATAAGGTCTATTTTTATTTAGTGTCTCCAGGGAAGCAAGACAATTACAGGTAAATGATTCTTATGTAGATTGTGAATCTTGCCCAACTAGACACATCTTGGGAAATAACAATGGTAGAACACACAAATAAACCAGCAAAGCTTTACAATCCGCTCAATGCTTCTATTTTATGGATGCAGATATTTCATCATTATGCCGAGCTTTATTTTTCAGTAGAAGTTCTAAGGTACAAGGGCTCTTAATGTTAAGTGTGAAAAAAATATAAATAAAAATGCAAAACCAGAACCAGAGAAAATGTACACGTGAGTAGGAAATACAAACAAGTGAGAGAGAGAAAAGTACACATGTACAAGCTAACAGGTTCTCCTTAACTGTGATCATTAAACTGCAAGTGTGCTTTAAGCTTCCTGGCAGTCAGCATTGTGGGGAAGAGGGTGGGAACACAAAGTTCAATTAAGGAATCTCTTGAATAACCAATATTTATTATTTAAAATAGGATTTTCACAACTCTGAACTCAGTGTTTTTGCCCTCAGCGTTCTTCCTTTACTTCCTCATGGCACTGGTGCAAACCCCAGCTCAGCCTGCACCTGGTCCCTAGAACAATCTCACCAGAGGGCCAGTGCTACCCCCAAAAGGAAACCCAGGACAGCAAAGCACCCTTGCTCAACAGCTGCCTTGGGACTTGTTCTGTCTCGTTGATTTCATAATTATCTCTATTTTACTTTGTTATCAATGGTTGATGCTGGTTAGTTGCTTTTTATACCATCTTTCCCAATACCTGGTTCTTCTGGTTTTAGGATTATCCTCTTGATTCATGCATGGGTCTGGATTAAACACTGACACCCAGATTTCAGCCTCACAGGTACCCAGTGCCACTCCCATTGTCTCCTGGTTCCTCCCTCTTGGACAATGCCCTGATATAGTCCAAACCTGTACAATTTAAACTGAGTGGATTTCAAATATACCCTCATATTGAATTTAAAAATTGGTGACAACCCTGATTAAGAGTATTAAAATAAGCTTGGTGAATGACCAAAATCGTCAGTGGAACTAAGTAAAAAGAGATTAAAAAAAAAAAGACCCAGGCAATGCCTATGCCTTTCTTTCCTCCTAAATCAAAGGCCACCCATTGTCATTATGTTATTAAATATATCGATGTCATTTGTGTTGTCTGCAACATGGCCCTAAAGCTTGGGGGAGGGAAGTGGCAGGTACAAGACTCGTGCAATCAAATCTGGCACCGTGCCCAGCAGAACATTTAGTACATAGGCATAATGCATATCACTGATGATGAAAACTTCCATAGGGTGAGAATAATTCGGAAACTGTTCAGAGGAAAGCAACAAAGACAGCTATTAAACAGTTGAAAAGTGATCTACGCTTAAGGAAAGGCGCATAGAACTAGGCTATTTAGCCTGCAGAAGAGGCAGTTAAGTGCAGCATGATAATAAATCCACACTTGTGTGCTCTCTGTTATACAGGAGATCATAAACAGCTACTCTTCAACCTCCACTGATTACAGAACAAGGGAGAAAGAACCTAAGTGGCAACTCAGGAATTTCAGCTCTAGGCAAGCAGACATTTCTTTTGAAAAGCAAATTTTTAATAACTACATTTGGTGTAAGTGAAAGATAAATTACAATTTCTCCTCTGGATTATTTTTTTAGTAGAAGGGCAACCTTCTCTGTCCCAAAAATCTCCTTTATAAAACAAAAATTCATATTGCTAAGCTAGCTGTGGTGTTTTTCTATTTTACATATGTATGTATATACACACAT
Source organism: Myotis myotis (assembly GCF_014108235.1). Classification (NCBI taxonomy): domain Eukaryota; kingdom Metazoa; phylum Chordata; class Mammalia; order Chiroptera; family Vespertilionidae; genus Myotis; species Myotis myotis. Next base: position 24,136,149 of record NW_023416390.1, read on the forward strand.
GCAAATATATATTTAATTTAATATCACACACCTGGCCAAGAAACAACAGGCACTTGGTATCTTATTTTGTGCCTGAAAACAGTTGTTCAGCCCACCTCCAGCACTTTCCAACAGTGAGAGCATCCAGAAAGAACCTTGCTTTAAGTTCTTTTCAGCAGTCTGCTTAAATCTCCCATATTATCTGTTTCAAAGTCATAAATGTGCTAGCACCCAAAAACTGAACCTCCTATGAACCCATGTTAGTTTTAAGATTGTTATGGACAGATTCGGTTACTAATTTTTAATGGAACAGGGTCACACTGTGCCACAGAATATAAACAATTTCTCCTCATTGCATAAATCACCCTTTCTCCGCTCCATAGAGAAGCCCTTGGATCACTGGTATTGGAGGATGGCTGTTTACTTTAGACTTTGTTCTCAAATAGATAGAATTGCCAAGTGAACAAACATATTTATACGTGTGTGTGTGTGTGTGTGTGTGTGTGTGTGTGTTACACATGAATATATTTCAGATACAAAGCATAAAATCTCCATGTTTGAGGCTTTATTTCAATATTTGAGACTATTAACAGGTCCGTTTGGTTGGGTTTAGCTTTGCTCAATTAAAGCTGAATTTATGTATTACAACCAAGCATTGGTATTGACATTTGGTGGCATTCAAGATGTTATTTACAGTCAGTGACCGGCATGTCCGTGCAACTGTTTGCCTTAGGTTCAAGCCTCCGGCTCCCTGTTTGCTGAGGTTCACCTAACATATTGGCCCCATAAAGATTCCTGAAAGAAGCTCTTCATGCTAAAGCAACTCCACAGAAAGCATGCATATGCAGCACAGAATGTATCAGCCATCTGTCCAGAAAACGTATCCATATGCTTCCCAGTACATTTGTCAAATTAGACTTCAGCACAGTCTTCATAACCATGTTGAGAAAGAGCAATTTCTACCTCTCCCCATCAGATACATTAACCTTAAACGGCTTCCTATTTTACTGGTTTTAATATATTATTTCATTTAATTTTCTCAATAGCCTTTGGAGGTAAGTGTCGCTAACCACTTTCTGTAAGGATATTGAGGTTTGGGGAGATTGAGAGTTGCTCCAGGTTGCATAGTCAGTAAGTGGAAAGCTTCTGAATTTCCTGTAAATGGAACAATACACAATACACTATATAGTTATCTACTGTTGTACTGTTGGGAAGGAACATAATTATGTCTCTCTTTCTCTCTCTCTCTCTCTCTCTCTCTCTCTCTCTCTCTCTCTCTCTCTCTCTCTCTCTCTCTCTCTCTCCATATATATATATATATATATATATATATATATATATATATATCATAGACACAACCATATGTGTGTATGTATGTATGTGTATATGTATATATACATCAACAAACCATAAGGTTAGCAAATGTCTCTACCTCTTTGCTTGAATAATTTAGAATCTTAAAAAATACATTTACTGAAAACGTCAGGGTTTGATTACACCATACTTTGAAGTCTTTAGAAGAAAGGCCAATAAATTGCAAATATTATTAGAATCAACTTTGCAAACATAAAAGGGGGCTTGCCCTGTCATGAAAGAGAAGTCGTTTTTCTCTGTCTCCACTGCTTTGCATGTCATTGTCACACGCTAAATATTTATTGAATTAGATGTGCTCATCTTGTCCTCTACTTTTACACTGCTCAGGTGCCAGCCAGAGGAAGCTGGAACACTCCTTATTAATTCCTTCTTTAGCTAAGACATGGGCGGCTCCTGCTCTAAATTACTAATATATTACTTACCAATGATTAAACAGTTATTACCTATTAACATCTTAGCACAAGCTAAGTTAAAATATAAGTCGATAAACATATGGCAAGACTTCAAGAGACTGCAAGGTTGAAAAGATGATAGCTGGGAAGGTCTAGATAGAGTGAGGGGGTCCAAGCTTTTTCAATGCTTGTCTGCAAGGCCAGGAGTCTAAATGGTTGCCAGACAATAAAATTGCATTGTGAACAATGGGGAGTCAAGATGGTGGTACCAAACAGATGTGATTCAGGCATCAATCAAAGGCTAAAGAGGGAAGCACTGAATCTTACTACTACACCAGTATTATTATGAAATGTTAAAAGAATTACACCTGACCTACTCAAACTTCAAATCAATTACTTTTATTAAGCTAAGCCCTTACTAGATTGATAGGCTTCAATCCCAAGAAACTTTAGTTTATATTATAATTTACACTCAGTGTGTTTAAATTGTGCAGTATTAATAAATCTAGTTTGCCAGCATGATTCCTAGAAGGACTTCATGAAAGAATTCATGAAAAAAAGATGCATAAGCCTGCCTTGTCCACTGATTTTAATGGACTAGAAATATGTAAAAAATCTAAATTAAAACTCTCAGGTACCCACAGTATGGGTAAGACATTGCACAGGATCTAGAGTTGCACTATTTAATATGGCAGCCACTTGCTACAAAGAGATACTTAATGTAAATTAAAATAAAGTTAAATTAAATAAAAAATGAGTTCCTCAGTTTTACTCATCTTTCAAATGCTCACTAGCCACATGTAGCTAGTGGCTACCTGATTGAACAGCACAGATATAGGCCATTTACTTTATCACAGACAGTTCTGTTGGACAGCACGGGATCTAGAGATTAAGACATGTGGTATTGCTCTAAGGTTAGGCTCTAAGATTGCTGTCTCAGGAGGCTAAGGGCTGCCTTGGTACGAACAGAAATCTACTGCAAACTTGAATATTATTCAGCCATAAGAAGAAGAGAATATTGCCATATGCAACAACATGGATAGACCTTGAGGATATTATGTTAAAGAAATAAGTCAGAGAAAGACAAATACCATATGATCCCACTTATATATGGAATCTAAAAAAAAATCAGAGAAAGAGAGAATAGGTTGGTGGTTGCCACAGGTAGAGGGTAAGAGGTGGGGAATTGATTGAAGGTGTTCAAAGGGTACAAACATTCAGTTATTAGATAAGAAAATTCTGGAGATATAATGTATAGCCTGATGACTGTAGCTAACAATACTGCATTGTACATTTGAAAGTTGCTAAGAGAGTAAATCTTATCTCCTCTGTGGCCTCTTGGGACTAGATTCTAGGAGGTGTTTTAACATAAATACAATTTCCAATAGAGTATTGTTTTCAAATTTGAAAACACTCATGTGTTTTTTTACAAGGATAAACTGTGTTGTCATCTCTCAAAGACAAAAAATAATTGCATTTTTAAATAAAATAGTACCATACCCATGGTTTATAGGATAAACTCTATATAACATAGTCAAGGGGGAATTAAATGGTAAGAGATACCAGAGAACTAACTGCAGTTCAGCCATTTATTGACTGTATGATCATGGTCAAGTCAGTTAATTACTCTGTATTTCCATTTTCCTTAAGTACAAATAAAAGTATGATAGTATATGTAAAAAATATTGTAAATTATCATGTCCACATTTGAAACTCAAAATTACCATTGTTAGTGTTTTTATTCAGGCATTCAGCTTTTTTATCCTTTTCATTCTATTGTCCATAAGCCAAATCTTACCCATTGCCAGTTTTTGTATGGGCCTTCAAATGTGGGTGTGTTGTTTCTTTGTTGTTTGTTTTTTGTTTTGTGTGTGTGTGTGTTTTCATTTTTAAATGGCTGGGGGGTGGAATCAAAAGATGAATAATATTATGGAGATGTAAACTTATAAGAAATCATATTTTAGTGTCCATAAATAAAGTGTTATTGGAACACAGCCATGCTCATTTCCTTATGAATTGTCTGTGGTTGCGTTCACGCTATAATAGCAGAGTTGAAAAATTGCTACAGAGACCAGATGGCCTACAAAGCCCAAAATATTTACTATCTGGCTCTTCCTAGAAAATATTTGCTGATTCTGTCTAAAAGTTTCCTTTTTAGGATACCTTTCCTCATGTCTTCTTTGCCCATGACAATGAATACGCTTATCAAGATGTAGTTCTAATGCCAGTTCATAAGGTCTTCCCTATTACCCACCCCTAGGCTGGGAACTCCTCCCATGTGCTTCAGAGAACTCAGTAGCACATAATTACTCAATAAACAGTTATGAAATGAATACATTGGTGTGTCATTTCCCCTAAAAACTATAATATTCTGAGGGTTATTGGCAATAGTGCATACAACTTTTATTTCAGTGTCTGAACAGTGCTTACTCCAGGAAAAGCACGTAAGTAACATTTGCTCAATGAAGTATAATGACTAAAAATACAAATAATCGCAATATTTTCCTGAGGGTTTAGAATGTGTCTGTAATGATGCTGCGTGCTTTGTACAGAATATCTAATTCAGTTATATAACAACCCCATAAATTAGATATGAGTATGCCCAAGTTACACAACTAGTAAACGACAAGAGAAAAATTAGAATGCAATCCCGTTAGGGATAAAATGAGCCAAAATCATAAAGTTTTAAAAACAGAAAGCAGGAAGTTCACACTTGATGCTATAGACCACAGTTTTCCTAGTTGAGTCCAGGAACCCCTTGAGTCACTGGCCTTTTAATGGGATTCACAAGGTCAAAATTATTTTCATAACAGAAGTAAAATTTTATTTACTTCTTTACCTTCCATTCTCTCACAAGTGCACAGTGCAGTTTTCCAGAGGCTACCCAACATGTAACATTCCAACAGATTGGATGCAGAAGCAGATCTAACAATCCAGCTGTCTTCTATTAGGCCAAACATTAAAGAAGTTTGCCAAAATGAAAAACACCACCACTCCTCTCACTATTTTTTGTTTGAGATAATATAGCTATTTTTCATTAAAAGTGTTATTTATGTCGGTATGTAAACATTTAATTTTTTTAAAAATTAAGAAATATTTTTAAATTTGTCAGTTTTAATTTCTAATCTGATATATATTGACTGATATAACCCACATAAACAAAAGATCTTTGAGGTTCCCAGTATTATTTTCAGAAAGTAAATGAGTCTTAAGACCAAACAGTTTTGAGAACTCCTAATTAAGTAATAGAGAGCCTTTGGGGGAGGGAAGAGGGCGAGAAGAGATTAACCAAAGAATTTATATGCATATGCATAGTCTAGGGGCGTGGTTGGCAAACTGCAGCTCCAGAGCCACATGCAGTTCTTTGGCCCCTTGAATGTGGCTCTTCCTAAGCCTTAGGAGTACACTAATTAAGTTAATAACAATGTACCTACCTATATAGTTTAAGTTTAAAAAATTTGGCTCTCAAAAGAAATTTCAATCATTGTACTCTTGATATTTAGCTCTGTTGACTAATGAGTTTGCCGACCACTGGTCTAGGGGATCAATGGAGGGAGGAAGGGGACAACTTTCAAAAATAAAGATAAATTAAGAAAAAAGAATTCCCAGCTAAAATCAAGTCATGGGGGACAGTTTAATTCTATGTCTGCAACTTCCCTGACAAAGGTTAATCTTTACCTCAAGTGAACTTGAGTATTGTCTTTTGGCATCTAAGAAAACAAGGTTAGATTAATCTCCTTTTCCAAACCAATCAGAGCACAGCAGCTGTACCAGAGAAGAGACCACAGAATCCCTCATTATTAATTTGTTCCCCAAGTAAAAATCTCTATGTAGTATAAATGTTAATTATGAACTATCCTGTACCCACCAATGTAAAAGAATGATGTGTTTATCTATTTTGCTTTTATTTTATCCAATCCCAGAGATTTCCTTGATTTGCTTTCTCCTGCCCCCTTAATCTGCTACCAATTGATCTCATGTAACCCTCCTTACTCTCCTCCTTTTATTCTAATGTGTAAACTAAGCTGCAAAACTCCCATTCTCCAGAGCATTTTCTCAACCCATTGAGGTTTTGCTTCTAAACAATTATTGCCAGTTTGGCTCAAATAAACTCATAAAAATTCTCTATAAAAAGATAAAATAAAATACTTTGAATAAGAACATGGCATGTTGAAAGCCCAGCAAGGATCACCAGAGCCATATATTCAACTACAACTGACCACAGATGGGCTCATGAACAATAGCAAATGGCTAATTTTAAGCCACTGAGTTTTTAGGTGGATTGTTATGCAGCAATAGCTAACTGATACACAGTGTAACTACCAAGAAGTCAATAAAGTCTGACCCACTGAATCATTTTATTATTGAAACTTACTGCACATGTTTTGTCCTATCCCTAATTTTTGTCTTGTCTCTTTATCATTCAAACACTACCTGGGCAGATTTAGTGTACTGAGAACCTTCAATCTGACCTGGACAATCTCTTCTTAGTGCTTACTCTCTGTGAATCTCTCTCTCTTTTTTTTTAACCAGGAAGGCCATCACTGAAGATTGGATCAGAGATTATCTGCTGTCTCTTCCAGAGTTTAGCTGGGAATTTTGTGTTCTGGAATCCCAAACTAAAATCTTGCATCTATTTTCCCCTGGGAGCAATATTAAGTGCAGTGCTTACATCCACTGTTGTGTAAAAATGTGTTTTTGATGTGGCATGGTTTCACTGAGCTCTCACGAACTGACAAAAGAACCAGATTGATACACACACTTGATTTTGATCAGCCCACCAACCACTGCTCCTCTGGAATACAAGGAAGTCATTTAGGGAAGCCTGTAGTAACTCCCTAAGTCTCTGAAAGCAAAAGCCATAAAATCACCCCTAACAGGAAGTATTCAACATCTATTACATAAAAAAAATGACTTCTAAAGAACACAGACTTGGTTTGAAACAATTTCCTGGAGGAGCTATGTTATATCACTTTTTTCTGAGCTCTACCTCCAAACTGAAGTGCCTCCTGCCATTCCCAACATGAGCCCATCCAACCAGATTCCTTTAGAAGATCTGCCTCAACAGAGTAAGACATGCCGCTCCACTCATAATGGATTGTAATTGAAATGGGAAGGCTTGGTTATATAGTCAAAAAAGTATTTGACTTAGTGTTCCAGATATATAATTCAGAACTGAATCAAGTCTGCAGCTTGAAACTGTCTTACTTCTGTGAATTAAGACTTGCTGTTCTGTTTGTTTTAACCAATGTGACCATGTGTTCTCATTTATTACTACTCAGGATTAAAATCTCAAATTAGTGCCTAGCAGATTCATGCCACATTTTGCTCACATATGTGGAAAAAGTGAGCATAATTCATTACAATGTTTGGTTGCTTTTTTTCCTCCTGTGGTATTCTTGGTCATTTAAAAGAACACATACTGCTTATTCCTAAAATCTGTGACAAAGTCAGTGTATGCCTTTAAAATATCTTGGGTCTTCAAAGGCTGAGTTGGGCATGACATTTCTTAATGTTAATTTACAATCAGACTTTCCCCTCCCTAAGGAACAAAAGAGAGACAGATAAATAAGCAACTTTTCAGGCATTTGAAGAGTTGTTAGTATAGAGAAGAGTCTGAGCTAGAGGCATATCCTGTTTGCAACTGTGTAGATAAACTATGGCTAAGTGTACAGACTTCTGTATTTGATAATTAGCTTTCAAAAATAAATAGTTTCAAAGGAGCACATTTGTCTTAGCTTTGAGAATACTTTTTGGAGAGAATAACCAGGCCCTTAATTATACCACATCTACAGGAAATTTTTAAAATTGTGGTTATGGTCATAAATTCTGATTTTTGTGTGTGCTTGTGTGGTCTTTCTTGTATCCATGTGAGGAGGGTCCGAGCTTTCCTAAAAGTATGTTTTAGGGTAAGTCCAAAATCTAGAAGAGGGATGGAGGGGATCAATGGCAAAAAAGGTGGATATTTGTATGTAATACTTTCAACAATAAAGATAATTTTTTAAAAATCTATAAGAACGTGCATTAGGAAAAAACTACAAAGATATAAACATTGCTTCAGTTTCTGTCATTATCACCTTATGTATAATTTTTTTCATGACTTTTGTTATGCCAAATAAGAATCATTGGGCCTGTCCTCACAGATTGGTAGAAGGCATCTGCATCTCTCCCTGTATCCCTCATCACTCCTTCCATTGAATTCCAGTGGTTGAGGTTGGTATAAAGATACACCTATAAGCAAGACGAAATGGATAAAGTGTTTAATTTCAATAGCCATTGGCACCATACTTAGAATTAATTAAAACAGCCAGAAGATGCTTGTCAAAATGCATTTTTTTCTGTTTTTATTTTTTATTATTTTATCAAATAATGTGCCTGATTGATATCCTGTTTCTTATTCCACCTCTAATTCCACTCTGAGACAGTCATTTTCTATTTTACTAACATGTTATTTGTATTTTCTTTTTTTTTTTTTTGATATATTTTATTGACTTTATCACATAATGTGCCTGATTGATATCCTGTTTCTTATTCCACCTCTAATTCCACTCTGAGACAGTCATTTTCTATTTTACTAACATGTTATTTGTATTTTCTATGGGTACTTTTTACATTTAGTCATTTTAATTCCATTAGAGAAAGATACAAATCGGGACAGATAAGTGTTGATGTCATTGACACTTAGAGGTGGAAGGGAAAGATCTTCAAGGGCAATGGGTTTACATGTTTTGTTTGTTCTGTGCAATATTGATTCACATTATCTTTTTAGTTGAATCTGGATTTCAGTCTTCTTTTGAAAATTCTGTAGATATTGAATAATGGTTTGACAATAATCTATTTGAATGGAGAAATGGCTATCCCATATGGGTAGGGCATCTACTCTCTAGCTCACCACCATCATTTCCACTCTGTGGGCTTTACTCATTTGCTTTATTTGTTTTTACAATTTTATTTTTTAAATAATTGTTTTATTTTTCAATTACAGTTGACATTAACTATTATATTAGTTTCCAGTATACAACATAGTGATTAGACATTATGTAACTTGCAACGTGATTACCCCAATAAAAGAGTCCTTATCTGACACCATGCAGTTATTATAATGTTATTGACTATACACGTATATCCCCTACGCTATGCTTTATATCACCATGACTGTTATGGAACTGCCAATTTGGACTTCTTAATCACATCATGTGTTTCACCCATCACCACAATCCCCTTCCCATCTGGTAGACATCAAAGTCTTCTCTGTATCTATGAGTCTATTTCTATTCTGTTAGTTCATGTATTTTGTTTTTTAGATTTCACATATAAGTTAAATCATATGGCATTTGTCTTTATCTGTATGACTTATTTCACTCAGCACAATACCTTCTAAGTCTATCCATGTTGTTGCAAATGGCAAGATTTCATTCTTTTTAATGGCTGAGTCTTATTCCATTGCATATGTGCACCACTTCTTTATCCATTCATCTGTGGATGGGCACTTAGGTTTATTTGCTTTAACTATTTTATAGACATCTGAGCTTGAAACTACTGATCTGGGAATGTGCAGTGATGACTCAGCAGCAAATCCAAAGAAGGGACCATTCAGGTAATTCTGGACATGAACTGTCCCATAAAAGGAGACAGAGATATACTAGAGACAAGCTTCATACTCTACAGGACTTTGCTTGGGAGTAGCCTGCATAGCTACTATAAAACAAAAAGTAGTGTGCAAAATAATGGCTTAAATAAAATTTTCCTCCTTTGAAAATAATGGAAGTGAACTTTTATTGTAATTATAAATCTAAAGCTCAAAGTATTAAGAGATTTAGGGAGAATGACAATTTTATAGTGCTCAAGTAGAAATTATTGACTAAAAGCAGGGAAGTACTGATCTCCAGTTCAGAAGTTCTAACTTTGAAATGAAAATAACCCTGGCAAGGCAGAAAAATGGGATATTTAATAAAAGTTCATCACAAAGAAAAAATATAATTTTACTAGAATAGATGATTATGAGTTTAAGAAAAGAGTAATTTAGACTTAGAAATATATACGATCTCTATTTAAGCCATTTACTTAGCAATTTTACACATTTACCATCATTAGTTAAAACCCCAAATGATGGCTAGAACACCCAGGGCAATACCATCGTCTTATGATTCTTAGGTGTTACATTGAAGTATTAACACACCTTCTAAGGTGCTGTAAGTGTGAAAATGTAGAATAAGTTTCCTCATGAGGACATTTCAAGTGAAAGGAAACAATCTACTCTTGGGTTTAAAAACTGACCCAATTCCAAGGTCATCTTAGATCCTCCTTTTGGCCTGGGAGAATCCAGGGAGAGTCAGGGAGCCCACTTAGATACAGTTGCCCTTCTTTTCCCCAACTCCACTGAGGCAATCTCTCAAATTTTACTTCATAATAATCTTATTTTACAGGTAATTTGTGCAATGTGCTTTACCCTCTCAATGCAGGGCCCCAAAGGCAGTGGATTGCAAATTGCATGACTTAAACCTGGGATGGAAAGAGCTGGGGAAAACTGAGGAGAGATAGATCTAAAGCCCAAGGTAGAGTCTAGAAGCCATGATTATTGAATTGAAGTCTATATCCCAGAGAACAATGTCAAATGGTAGGTCCTGAAGATAAGAACTAAGCAACAGATTAGAACCAAATAGGCAAGCAAGGGTCAAGCTTTATAACGTGAGTGCTAACAGCTACATTTACTGAGTACTCACTTTCTGCTGGACACTATTCTACATTATTTACTTGTGTTAATTCATTTAAGGCCCAACACTGATAGACTCTGTTATTAGGAAACTGGGACCCAGTTTATTAGACAAGTGCAAGACACATAGAAGAGCCACCATAAGAAGATTCTGGAAAACTGTAGTAGTGTTTGACTTGTATTACTGATGCCTGGACTAATCCCTAGGAGATTGAAAGTCACAGTTGGGAGAATCAGCAGCTTTTAAAAGACACATTCTGCTATTTACTTCCTTTAAACATCATTTCATATTTAGATAGCACCTTACTGATATGATGTCCCTCATATTTCCATTAGGGAAGTGAGAAGAGGAGAGTGAAAGTGACATGTTCAAGGTTATAGAAACCAGAGCAAAGCAAATACGTTCCAACTAATCCTAGGCCCTACGTGCATAGGATTTAGGATGTGCTACATTAGCACTTAAAAAATAACTTTCTAGAAAGTAATTATGACTTGGCTCTGTGCCTCAGCTCTATACCTGGGATGTCCAGTGGGACTTTGCATGCTTGCCAGTTTTATAGAGATCAGTATACAATAGAATTTAATAGTGCAGCAGTGGATAGATGAGGAAGCAGGGGTGGGAGATGGTATGGGGGATGTGAGAACAGTAGACAATGAGTACCACAGGGAGGAGAGAGGACAATGGGAGGGTAAGCATCCAATGCCATAGAGCAGGGCAAGGGCAGCCTCAACAAAGACCTGGAGAGGAAATAAAAAAAAACAAGTGATAATAGTAGAATAAACAATATAGTAAATGAGCACTAAAAATACAATTAAGGTGATTCCCTCGTACTTCTTAGATAAGGGTGTTTAACATATTATTCTTAAATTTCACTCAAATTCAAAAGACAGATAATTGTAGTAAAGGCCTGGGGCAGGGAGGCAAGGGTGGGCTAGAAGGGGTCAATGGGGGAAAAGGGGACATATGGAATACTTACAACAATAAAGTTTTTTTTTTTTAAGACAGGTATTGTCATGCCCATTTTCTGGGTGTAATAACTATGGTTTAGGGCCATTAAGGCAGTTCCATTTAGACAGCAGGATCTGATACTGAACCCAGGTATTGCTGTCCATGCTGTGGTCTCTACATGAGTGTGAGGAGAGGCTGTGCTGATCATTCACTTTCTACCATCTATGGGACCCATTGCAGCTAAGGCATACTTTCCTTTCAGTGAAACGGAACCTTCATCAGAACTGCCCTCTCTTTTGTCTTCCTAGAACTTGTCTGATCTACTAAGAAACTTCAGCAAATCTAATTTGTATCTCTCAAGATGTAAGAATTTGCCCTAACTCGTTTGACTCAGTGGATAGAGCATCGGCCTGCGGACTCAAGGGTCCCAGGTTCGATTCCGGTCAAGGGCATGTACCTTGGTTGTGGGCACATATCCAGTAGGGAGTGTGCAGGAGGCAGCTTATTGATGTTTCTCACTCATCGATGTTTCTAATTCTCTATCCCTCTTCCTTCCTCTCTGTAAAAAATCAATAAAATATATTTAAAAAAAGATGTAAGATTTCCCAAATAACTGTACTGTTGGCTCCTTCAACATTGTTTCCTTCCTCCAGAGTCTTGTTGTCCAATGGCTGTGTGTAAGTGATGGCACGTGGTAGAAATCTTATTCCTTGACAGTCCACACAAAGATTTTGTCTAGAAAACACCTTATTGTGCGACAGAAATGAGAGTCTTTAATTCAAAATAGCAAAGGACTCCAAAAAAGGGCAAACCTGTTGTTTCCACAACAAAATACTCCTGCCACTGCCATATGTACTTACTCCCCAGCAAAGAAGCATGTGGTTACTGATGGGGAGACAGAGGCACCACAGGAACAGGTGTCTGTCTTAGCATCAACAGTAGAGACAGCAGCTCAGTAACTGCACATCTTCTGGCATCTAGCATTTTTATTTGCTTCACCCCAAAATTCTATTCATTGATTCCTTTTCAGGGACAAAGAGAAAATGAAAAATAGTGTAGAGTGCTTCACATAGTAACCCCATACATATTATGCCATTTTGTAGTCTAATTTTTAATCCTCTCTGAAAACCAAGATTCAGAGAAGAGTGCGTACAAAGCAGGAATTTATGACCATGCCTCAATTAAAATTCTTTTGTACCTGTGGTATAATTAAGGAGCTGGTTATTCTCTCCAAAAAGTATTCTCAATGTTAAGACCTAGAGAGCAAATGGAAGAGGGAAACCCCATACCCAGGTCTTCTTTCAATTTCAGAGCAGGAAATGGGTAAATGAAATGGAAGATTCAGAGAAAAGAGAGTGGCTAAATAAATAGCAAAATTCTCTAACTCAGAGTCCATATTTAAGTTTAATTTCATTACTTTTATCAGATGTGTGTAGCTCTATTTCTTCTCCCTTCAAGAAAACTTTGAGAAAAAAAATCAGGATATCAGGACTGGACTCTGCTTCCCCACATGTGCACACACAGAAAACCTTGTTTCATTAGTCTATAACTCAGCCCCTTGCTACTCAGAATGTGGTCCAATGAACCAGCAACATGAGCTTGCCCTAGAAGCAGAGTCTCAGGCCCCACCCTGGAACTACTGAATGTAACAAGATCACCATGCACATATATTAAACTGAAGAGCACTAACTAACCTATACGCCTCCTGATCTCTCTATTTAAAACAGACAGACACTCCTTAAAGGAGACTAGTTCTGCATCCTGCTTCTTCCGATCCTGGATGCCAGCCGTGAAAGTGTTAATTGGCTAAATATAGAATTCTTTCCAATTATTTCATGCATATGCTCAATTAATTTTATATCCCTAAAAAGCACTTAAAGAATATAGCTCTTGGCATTTCAGCAGCTCGTGTTGGGGGGGGGGGGGGGGGAGGGGGGTGTATTTGGAATCTCCTGTCTCTTCCTAATGTAAAACCCTGTCAATCACAACTATTTTATTTAGGACACCAGGGTTTCCATCCTCTCCTTAGGGCACAGTATCAGAACACCATTCAGGAGTTGTGAACCCTGAGCTCTTGGCCCAGCTCAGCCACTGCACATCTAGCCTCTGTGAAACTATATAGTTTTTAAAATACTTAAGATTTTATTTTCTTTAGATTCCCCCATACCCACTCAATTTGTTTTATAAGTAAACTAGAGGCCTGGTGCACAAAATGTGTGCACTCATGGGGGAGGGTTCCTCAGCCCAGCCTGCACCCTCTCACAGTCCCAGAGCCCTCAGGGGAACAGGCCTAAGCCAGCAGTCAGACATCCTTAGCACTGCCACAGAAGCAGGAGAGGCTCCCGCCACTGCTGCTGCACTTACCAGCCATGAGGCTGGCTCAGGGCTTCTGGCTGAGTGGTGCTTCCCCTGTGGGAGCACACTGACCACCAGGGGCCAGCTCCTGCATTGAGCGTATGCCCCTTGGTGGTCAATGTGCATCATAGTGACTGCTTGTTCCACCGTTTGGTCGATTTGCATATTAGCCTTTTGTTATATAGGATGTGTGTTTTTTCCCCAAAGAGATATATCGATATTCATGGGACTACACTATTTTCATTATGGTTTGGAGGATTTTATCCAAAGTATGACCTTCATAGCAATGACTATGACATAGTAACCAATGATAAAACACTTTTATCCACATTCTATACATCACTCAGTATAGTCCTATCTTCTTGTGAAGCGATTTATTGCCTTTATTGTTGAGTTTTCTTTTGTGCTTTTTCCTCTTCCCCTCCTCTTTTTTTTTTTCCCTTTGGCAGACACACACACAAACTTTTCAATGACTTTGTAGCAATCAACAATTAATCAAAGTATAATTTTTCACAACAACAGGAAAGCTGGGTCATAAAAGTCCATGCAATTTTATGGGCACCAATAACACGTGAGTTAGACAGAACCAAATAGTGATAAGGGTAATCAGATGACTTATTTCCAAAGTATAAACAAGTTTCTTGAGAGGATCAAGTGTCATATCCTCATGTATTCCCCGGAGATCGTAGAAGGGAAGCTGGCAAGCAAGGAGGGAAGGCAGGGATGAGTGTTTCCTTTTATATTTATTTCTATGAAAAGAAAATTATAAAAGACTGAAGTTTCCTATGCCTTCTGCATTTTCAAAAACCTATTTTCTAGCTACCTAAAAACCCTTTATAAAATTCAGCTGTCTCTCCCGCAGACCTTGTGCCCCACACAGGCCTGGATTTATGTTGGTGACGTGTTAGGGGCAGTATTTGAAGAAAGCCTGTTGTGTGATTGCCAGTTGAGCTCTTGCTTCACACTGTGTGTGGCCAGATCAACCTTTCATCCAAAGAGCCCTTGTCACAAATCTCAGTGATTTCAGTCATGAGGTTATTTCTTATTTTAAATACAAGTGTAAACACAGTTCTTTCAATCTTTTGGAAATGTTATGAGGGCTAGTGTGAGATAGAGGTGGACAATATTTCTATAAAAAAATGCAAATTGAGAATTTTAAATTCTATGTCTTTTATGACATAGTGATTTTATTTCAATACATCATATAATTATCACTTCCATATGACCTATCATGCTTGTCTATCCTGTGTAATACTCTAGATTAGCTTTATAGGATATTTATGAAGCAAGTCTGATTACTAACCATAAAAGTGTTTTGGTAATGATTTGATTAATTAATTATCCCACATTTTTTTCCCTTAGATCACACAATTCTATAATTTACAAGATACACCAAAGACCTCACTTTGTATTAGTACTGAGTAAAGTCAGACAAGGGAATAGCTCCAGGTGATAGAATCATTAACTAAGGATATTAAACCTATAAATAAAATCTTCTTGTATATTTTACTAATGAAGGGTGTTTCCTATTGCTACCAATTAACACTAAGAATATTAAACATCATTTACCAACAAGATTAAAGACATTTTTCCCTCCACACCAATTAATAAAATCAGATGGAAAATGTTTTGATTCATGCTCATCATATATATGTAAATATGTCATATAATGGCACATATTTAGCAAATATGAACTACCAAAACACAAATGAAAAATATTTTGGAATCTCTCCAGCCCAACACTGGCTAGCAAAAAGTGTGATATGAAAGTGTTTTAGTCCTGCTGTTAAACATTTACTGATATAAATCAATTAATGACAGATTATTTTTATCACAATCACAGTAAACTTTTAAAAGACAGTGATGGAGCGATCCCTCTACTCACTTGTGTATAACAGAAGACAAAAGGAAAATTATTATGGAATAGTTGATCCAAATGAAGACATAAATCCTGGGTTACTTTGAGAGAAACTCTCTTCACTATAAACACCATAAGAACTGATAAAATTTTTAAATTAAAATTAACAAAAGCAAGATGATTCATCTTCTTGCATCAGTAAAGGAACAATGAGCCAGGCCAGGATGGCTTAGTGGTTGAGTATTGACCTATGAACCAGGAAGTCAAGGTTCAATTCGTAGTCAGGGCACATACCCAGGTGGTGGGCTTGATTCCCAGTGGGGGGGCATGCAGGAGGCAGCCAATCAGTGATTTTCATCATTAATGTTTCTCTTTCTCTCCCTCTCCCTTACTCTCTGAAATCAATAACAATGTATTAAAAAAGGGGGGAGTGGGGCAATGAGACCATCTCACACAGTTTTGAGCATGGAGAAAGGAGCCTTCGACCTGCTGGCACTCAGGTCCAGAATCCATGGGTAATAGAGATGAAAAGTACCCCTGTGTTATGGTGGACTAGCAGCAAGCTTTTTGCGCTAAACTGGAGCCTGTGAAGAGCTAAAATAATCTGCACATTCTCCGAGGACTGCAGGATGTGTAAAGGCGCATACCTACAGAAGTTGTATAGGAGGCAGCAGAGAAACCCAATTCAGTAACTGGATCTTCAGTATCCACAAAAACAACTTGGCATGGTAACTCCAAACCAGCTGAATGAGTCCAGGTGGACATGTGGTAGGCAGTTAGACATGAGCAGTGCAAGGACAATGGGCCAGGTACAAAAGGTCACCAGGGTGGAAACCCCCAAGTGCCTAGCAAAGGACAATTGTAGGGTGGGACCTCACCCTTAGGGTGACCTTTCCTCCCATAGCATATTGTTGATCATGCAGTTTGGACCCCCTGACCTTTCTTCCCTAGAGTTAACACTAGGCCTCAGTTGATAAAGACCCAGATACTTTATCATTATCTTCTTCACTCCAAGGGCCCTTTCTCTACAAATTATTTATTCCACGCCTATGATTTTATAAATAAATGTTCTCTTATAGTTTGAGTCTTGGCTCTGAATTCTTCCCTAGCCAGAACTCAAGTACCAAGTTTGCTGAACTCAGTCCAACCTGACCCTATGGTTCTAAAACCTAGTGCTATTTCTGCCACCTGCCATAGAGGCAGCTATAAAAATGACTAGACAGGAATAATTAGGCAGTGAGAGAGAGAAACAACTCCCACTCAAAATGAGCATACAAATGAAAATTCCAAAGCAAATGATGACATTAACATTGACAAAGACAATTTTGAGCAGGGTTAGTATACCCATCTTCCCCTACGAGACAGCTATCAGTTCCCATTTATGTAACCTCAGCATACATGCATACCCTCCCAAGTGTGTGTGTGTGTGAGTGTTCACTGCATGTATATGATAAAAGATAGAACTATGCAGCAAATAAAAGGACATGCCGCATTAAATTGTGATGATATTAAAATACACATCGCTAGTTTCAGTCACTAAAGTATATAATTCAATATACAGCTTCCTAGAATTTCAAGATAATTTGCCTTAGTATGTAAGTACACAAGAAATACTCAACAAATTCATTGAGAAAAGATGTTCCATCATGTTAGCATCATGTTAACTTGGTTCCTGATGGAAGTCAAGAAAACTTAAGTGTTAGATGATTTAAGCTCAGGTCTAGCTATACAGCTTGTCAGCTGGGTGAACTTGAATAAGTCATGTTACCATCTCTGAATATCATTTTTTGCATCTGTAGAATTGTCTGATCATGTTAGTTGACCACCTCAAAGATGAAACTATATCAAGAAAATTGATAAAAACCACTCCTCCTCAGCCTCAAATCTCAAAAACAAACAAGTCAAAATAATATAAATTCCTACCAATGCTCAAAAAAAGACAAAATGTCCTTCATGTACAGAGAATTTGAAGAATTCCTGACATGAGAACCTGTCAGATTCATTAGTGGTTAAGCAGCAGCAGAAAAATCAGAAACTCAAACACACTCAAGAGAAAAGAACTCTTCCAGAAAACCCAGGGATTACCCAAGATCAGGAAAAGGTATGCCAAGGGCAGGACAGAGATAGAGGAAGTAATTAAAGAATAGCATTTAAAATAGTTGGATAGCCTTCACCCTCCTCTGCCTACCATGAAACAATGATGTTTTCTCTCTGTTTGTTGTCTTCTTTTAAAAAAAGGGGGGGAATGGCACAGCTGGTTAGGGAGCCTAGAAAGGGTGTTGTTGCAAGACAGGTAAGCACAGCACAGCCTGAAGCTATTGTTGACCTTGGCAGCCACAGTGGGAGGGAGAGAAAAAACTAGAGGATAGCAGCTGACATCAGCATGCTCTGACTCTGCTCTCTGACGTGAAGGTCTTGATATGACAGGTCCATTGAGCAGGCCCTGGGAAGGTGGCCCAGGAAACTTACTAGAAGGAAAAAAGAGCCCCATATTCAGAAGAGAATCTTGTCCTACACTCTGCCTTTTGTGTGACAACTTCAGCCCCAATAGCTAAGTCAATACATTAAAAATAAAATCAACAGCCACTAATAGTGATCAACATAAAGCAAATACAAAGATCGTATTACAGCTTTAAATAACCAGAAATGAAAGGAAACTAACCACATGAGAGATAGACACAAAACTCAAAAAAGAAAAAAAAATCTATGCCCTATGAGGAAATAGTAATAGAATAAATGGGTAGACACCCCAGAGGTATCACATCTATAAATAAAATAAAATAAAATAATTATATATATAAAATGTACTTGTTTTAAAAGCTGAATACCAAATTAGTACAAATTTAAGAGCTTAAAACAAAATATATTTATTATCTCACATATTTAATGGATCAGGAGTCCAGGTGTGGCTCAGCTTAGCCTTCTGCTCAGGATCTCACAGGCTATATTCAAGGTCATACCTGAAATTCAGGATTCTCTTTCAAACTCCTGTGGTTATTGGCAGAGTTCATTTTCTTGCAGATGTAGAAATCATGGCAACTTGTTTTTTCAGGGACAACTAGCATCTGACTTCTTAGATCTTTTATTTATTTATTTATTTATTTATAATATATTTTTATTGATTTCAGAGCAAAAGGGAGAAGGAGAGAGATAGAAACATCAATGATGAGAGAGAATCATTGATTGGCTGCCTCCTGCATGCCCCCTACTGGGGATTGAGTCTGCAACCCAGACATGTGTCCTTGATCAGAATCAAATCTGGGTTCCTTTAGTCCACAGGCAGACACTCTATCCACTGAACCAAACCAGCTAGAGGACTAGGTCAATCCTATCTAGGAAAAATCTCCTTTTGATTAGCTTAAATTGATTAGGAAATACAGTCAATAATCCTATCTAATAATAGACAAACATGGTAATTAACCATACCTCCACTCCGCTTCCCATTGGCTAATCAGCAGGATATGCAAATTAACTGCTAACCAAGATGGCGGCCAGCAGCCAGGCAGCTGAAGCGAACATGAGGCTTGCTTGCTCCAGTGATGGAGGAAGCCAAGGTTCCCCGCCTGCTGCGGCTGGGCTCTGAGCTGCCCTATAAGCAACAATGTTACAATTATAGACGCTAAAGAAACCCCAGATACCTGCTTTCAGCCAGCCGGCCTCAGAGCTGGAGCCGCAACAAAGTTTCAACTACAGAAGGTAAATAAATCCCAGAATAAAAAAACAAAAAGAAAAAAAGGAGAGACTGGGAGCTTCAGTTGCAGGCTTGGCCCTCCTGAAAACAGCCCTCAGCCCCTCATCCAGGCTGGCCAGGCACCCCAGTGGGGACCCCCACCCTGAAGGGGGTGCGGGTAGCCTGAAAACAGCCATCAGCCCCTCACCCATGCTGGCCAGACACCCAAGTGGGATCTTCACCCTGATCTGGGACACCATTCAGGGCAAACCAGCCGGCCCCCACCCGTGCACCAGGCCTCTATCCTATACAGTAAAAGGGTAATATGCAAACTGACCCTAACAGCAGAAAGACTGGAATGATTGGTCACTATGACACACTGACCACCAGGGGGCAGACGCTCAATGCAGGAGCTACCCTCTGGTGGTCAGTGAGCTCCCACATGGAGGACTCTGCTCAGCCACAAGCCAGGCTGATGGCTGCCAGTACAGCGGTCGTGGTGGGAGCCTCTCCTGCCTCCTCAGCAGAGCTAAGGATGTCCGACTGCAGCTTAGGTCTGCTCCCCGCTGGCAAGTGGACATCCCCCAAGGGCTGCCGGGCTTCCAGAGGGATGTCTGATTGCCAGCTTAGGCCCAATCCGCTGGGGAGCAGGCCTCAGCCAGCAGATGGTCATCCCCCGAGGGGTCCCAGACTGTGAGACGGCACAAGCCGGGTTGAGGGACCTCCCTCCCCCACGAGTGCACAAACTTTTGTGCACCGGGCCTCTAGTATTGTAATAACTGCTTATGGTAATTTATTCCAGGTGGATACTGAGAATATTGAGGAAAACACTTTGCAAAGTATATAATTATTTAACCACTATGCTGTACACCTGGAACCAATAAAAAATAATATTGAATGTAAATTATAATTTTTAAAAATTATCAATTGATTAGGGACCTTCATTATTTTTGCAAAATCTCTCCATCTTTGCTATACAATGTAACATAATCACAGGAGTCATATCTCAGCCTTTGCCACATTCTATTGGTTAGAAACAAATTACAGGTCTTGCCTTCACTCAAGGAGAAGGAACTATACAGGAGTGTGGGTCATTAGGGATTATAGAATTTTGCCTATCACATTAAATAACTTGGAAATTTAAAGATATAATTATCAAAATAAAAGTAAAAACTCAAAATCTGAATGGTTTAAGAGAATGAACATTATCTGAATGTTAAATTGAGATTATCATTAAACTGTAATTTATTTATATATATATGTTTAATTTATATATATATAACATTTCACAGATAGTAATGAATCAAAGGATACATACCCCATCAACATTTTCTAGTGCATCTTCTTAGTCAATCCTAACCATGTCTCCAACATATTGTCCTGGTTTCTATTACCATAGATTAGTTTTGCCAGCTAAAGAATAAAAATTCTGAAAAATTTTGAATTCTTGCCTTGTTCCCAATGTTATGTAAAGACTTCAGTCTTTCAGCATGAAGAGTAGTGCTCTCTGTAGGTATTCTGTAGATACTCTTTTTCAGGAATTCCTAGTTTTCTGATTTTTTATTATATATATATATATATATATATATATATATATATATTTGATTTTTTACAGAGAGGGAGAGAGACAGAGAGCTAGAAGCATCGATGAGAGAGAAACATTGATCAGCTGCCTCCTGCATACTCCCTACGGATGTGCCTGCAACCAAGGTACATGCCCTTGACCAGAATCGAACCTGGGACCCTTGAGTCCTCAGGCCGACGCTCTATCCACTGAGCCAAACCGGTTAGGGCAGTTTTCTGATTTTTTAAAAATTTTAAATCATAAATGGGAAAACATTGTCAAATTGTTTTTCTGCATCTATTGAAATAAGATTACATTTTTTTTTCTTTTGTCTTGTTACTGTAACAAATTGTGCTAAGTGATTTTCAAAATCTAAACCAACCTTTCATATCTCTGATAAATCCCACTTGGTATTACCACTGATTTTTATTAATTATTGCTACATCTAATTTGTCTGCTAAGGGATCTTTGGCTATAACTTTCTCTCATTGTAACATCTTTGTCTGGCTTTGTAATAGAGTTTTGTTGCCCTAAAAAAATTAAATAAGATTTTCTTCCTCTATTTTTTTAAATTAAAAGTTTATGTACGATTTCTATTTTTCCTAACTTAAAGGTTTCATTTCAACACTGAATCATAAAGATTTATTTTGGGGAAGGCTTTAAATTATGAATTCAATTTCCTTAACAGATATAGGAGTAGTCTGACTTTCTATTTTGTCTTGTGTCAGTATTCTTAATTGTGCCTTTCATGGGATATGTCCATTTCATCTACATAGACAAATTAAATTGTAAAACATTGTTTGTAATATTCCCTTATTTTTTACAATCTAAAAGATTTGTGCCCATGCCTCTTTTCTTCCATTTCTAATAATGATCAGTCTAGCTAAGGTTTTAACAATTTTAATGAGGTGTTCAAAGATTCAACTGTTGATTTTTCTCTATTCTTTGTCCATTTCCTCTTTTTCTGATCTCTGTTCTTACCTTCATTCCTTCATTTATTCTATTTACTTTGAGTTAATTTGCTTTGGGTGGGGATTGATTGGCAAGGAGCAAACTGATGGAAAATTTCTATATGTCTTGGTAGAAGTATGGGTACATGAGAATATGCACTTGTCAAAACTCATCAAATTGTATGTACACTTATGAGTTATGTACTCTACTTTATATTTTGCCTGCAAATTATACCTCCAAAAACTGTAAACAAATATATACGCTCACCAGTGAATCTGTGCTTCACAGTAATAATATAAACAATGCTGAAACTACTTTCCATGTATCCTAGAGTTGAGCAAATGTGTATTTATATTAAGGATAATGGGAGCCAAGTTTCTTACATTTAAAGAAGGGAGTAACAAATATGGAAAATGGCAAGATCCTGTAATGTTGGTTTGGAACTGCAGACAGTGTTTTTAATTTAGTCTCAAATGTTTCCAAAAGAATAATATACTATATGTGTGTATGTCTATGTGCAGAGAGAGAAGAGACAATGTCAGAGAGAAAATGATAAAGCTATTCAAATCCTATATAATAAAATGCTAATAGGCAAATCAACCGACCCACCGGCGGAACAACCGGTCGCTATGACATGCACTGACCACCAGGGGGCAGACACTCAACGCAGGAGCTACCCCCTGGTGGTGAGTGCGGTCCCACAGGGGAGTGCCGCTCAGCCAGAAGTCCTGGGCCAGGCTCATGGCTGGCAAGGGCAGCGGCAGTGGCAGGAGCCTCTTCCGCCTCCATGGCAGTCGAACATCCCCCAAGGGCTCCCTGACTGCAAGAGGGCACAGGCTGGGCTGAGGAATGCCCCCCCCCCGCCCCCCAGTGCATGAATTTTGTACACCAGGCCTCTAGCATATAAATAAATGGTAATATACAAGGACTACCTTGTCCTTTTGCATTTTTTTAGAAATTTTGATATAAAATTTTTAAATACAAAAAGTAAATTCTGTTCTACAAATGGATGTTGATTGATTTCATCATTTTACACCTGAGAGATGCTCTCTCAGCTGGGAAAGGATGAGGGGCATGGCTTGGATCTGGGCCCTAGATAGGTCTGGAAGATTTCCATTACCTAGAGGTAAAGAACAAAAGCATAGGTAGGGCATGGTCTCTGGAAAGAACATTATTGGGATATGTTTGTTCTAAAGGGACCCAAAATAGAAAGCTTTATTTTTAAGAACACTTGCTGGGAGAGGTGGGGAACCACCAAAGGTTAGCATAATAGTGGCAGCAGCCACCTTCGGAGTAAACTTCTGTAACCTCTCTAGTAATTTCCCATGCTTCAGACAAAAAAAAAAAATATATATATATATCTTTTCAGTCCTGAAAACAAACTGTCCTTTTTTTTTTTTTCCCTAAGAACTACGTGACATGCTCATTTCCACTTTTTCCCTTTCCTAATTTTGGAACAAAGAAAGCTGTTATTAGGTTGTCTTTTGGCATCTATCATATGAAAACCCCTGCCAGGGCCTTTCTCAAAAATTAAAATGTAAGAAATTTTGTATATTGTTATTTTTCATCCCCCCCCCCTTTTTTTGGTGTGTGCATGTAAAGGTAAACATTTCAAATTGTAACAATATCATTTAATTTCTTTCAAGGTCTGACAATGTCTTAGTAGCAACACATCATAAGAGCCTATTTAAGATTGTTTCCTCGGTTTAACTTTATATCCAAGTACCTATCATGTACTTTATTCCAAATCCTATCCTGCTAAAACATGCACATTTCTTTGGTTCTGATGGGTAGACACAGGCTGATAGATACAGCTTCATCCTCACATCTGATGCTCAGGACTCCTCAGAAGCCTTTTTGGCAACAACGCCACTCCTGGAAGCTGAAACACAGCCTTAGGCCAAACATTCTCTCTTTTTAAAAATGACATAGATTTCTATTGGGGGCATATATTTCTATTTCTTGTTTCTAAAAAACTAAAGAAAGTATGAATATTACTTCAGAGATTAGTCTATTTTATTTCTAATAGGCCATGTTTTTGGTACTACCAGATGTTAGCATATTCTTAATTCAAATCATCAGGTTCAATTACATCACCAGGAAGGGCTGTTGTGTTCTTCCTGTATCTGAGCTATTAATAAAATATGTTTTTAATTTTCAAAATTGCTTGGCTTTGGAATGGGCCATTTCTCTGGGGAGCTGGAAATACAGGAAGGCGAGCAGCGTATTTGGACCACTGAGGGTTTCTCAGACACACACCAAAATAAATTTTTATAACCATTTCCCCTTTGATACTTTACCTTATGTTGCCTGATATAACACTGACTTAAATTCTCTCATTAGCACTGATGATGGCATTTTCATTAGAGCACGTCTGTGTGGTGGTTAATGAACCCAACACCATTTTAAATCACTGTAAGACAGAGAATACACGCATATGCATGTGTGTGTGTGTGTGTGTGTGTGTTGTACATGTTGTAAAGACAGTCAAATTCTTTTCTGTAATCCAAAGCCTTTCTACTCCTGACTTGAAATCAAGGGAATACACCCTGTGGGAAGCATTCGCCCAATCCTGTGCACAAATGTGTTGGCCGTGGAAGAGCGGACATATGGAAGTCATTTGCCTTACACAAAACATGGCTGAGTCAAGTCACACCTAGGCAAAGGTTTCTTCGATCTTCAAGAGCCAGAGTGGTTCAGAGAGAAAGAGTATGGCCCTGCTGTTCTATTTCTTAAATGTCAGTGATCTATGGGCCAAAGGGAATGAGATACTTATTTTTTTCAGTATTAAAAGAGATATTTTCTGGAAGGTTATTATTTAAATTATTTTTAAAAGTACATATTGTTGCTATTAGAGTACCATTTTATTTTACTGTTTTTTTTTAATGAATGTAAAGGTTGTATTTCACATTAAGACAACCAGAAAGAGGTTTTACTGAACTTGTAGGTGACAGGCAGTATATGAAAAACTGCATGGAAAAAACCTCTAAGGCAGCGATGGCAGATCGGTTGCATACTGACTGCCAATTTCAATCAGTTGGTCGTGACTGTATGAAACATGGATTGAGAAGGAACCAGAAGTGGTGAATGAGAGCCATTCTGGATTAATGATGTCTGCCATGGGCATGGAATGGGCAAGTGGTAGCACTTCTCTTCTGTCTTCACCAAGCCTACAAATGGTCAAATTTTGTCAGTTCTTCTCAAGTACCCTCAATATTTTAAGTACACACAAAAAATATGTGCCTTACAAAGAAACAGTCCCCGACATTATAAAAGGATCATGAATGTATTAAAGAATAAAAATAACCATGACTCAAAGAGATATGAGGCACAAATGCTGTCTCTACCACAGAATCATCGCAGTTTTAACTCTGGGCCTTCTTCCGCCAACGGAAAAGGGGATGCTTAGGTACCAAATTCACAATACCTACTACGATGAAAAAGAACGGTTCCCGGGTCGCTTGCACATATTCTTAATATGAAGATTAAGAGGGTTTTACTTTAAAGTCGTAAAGATTGAAGAATGCCATATAGTCAAGAATACCCTTAACAAATATGCCATGATGAATGCAGTAGGCCTCTTTTGATTGTGGCTGTCCATGTAAGTGGATAGCATGCCACCAAAAGAGAATTCAAGAATAGCAATTTTTTTAGGTAGTCACAAGGTACAAACTTTCCACTATGAGATAAATAAACATCAGGAATGTAAGCAGAATGTAATGCTCAACAAGATAACTATAGTTAACATTGCTTCATGGTATATATGAAAGCTGTTATCAAAGAAAACATTTTCTTTTTTTTTTTTTGTATCTATATGAGATGATGGCTATTACCTAAACTTATTGTGGTAATAATTTCATGATCTATGCAAGTCAAATCAGTATATTATACTTCTTAAATTTATACACGGCTGTATGTCAATTATATCTTAGTAAAATGGGAAGAAGAAAGAAAGAATAATAATTTTACAGGAACCCAACCAAATGTGTTCTAGAATGTGTCTATTTTCCATTGCCAGGTATGAATAGCTCTGCATAGATTGGAAGATGATCTAATTGAAGTAAGGGTCAATATAATTATGGCTATTGAATAACCCAACACAGATAAGTGTCTAGATGGAACTTCAACCTGTCTCCATGCTCAGGGTTACTGCTAAGAGGTCAGTGTCCTGTTCTTACTCCAGCACAAACTAAAGTATTCAGCCTTTACCATCTTTGTAAAACACAGAAATGTATATAATGTATAAAATAGGCACACAATTCCAATTATTCTATTTTCAGTCCTCTCCTAAAGCCAATAGAACTTGAGGTATAAAAACAATAGAACATAGGGGACTGTCAAGGGGGGGGAGGGAGGGGAAGGGCACATATGTAATACCCTTTGTAATACTTTAAGCAATTAAAAAAAACCCAAAACAATAGAACATAATAAGTTGACCCCACAAAAATATGTTATTTAGAAGCCCAGTTGCAGAAGGAAGGGGTCATCTAATCAAAGAAGTTAACTAAAGCATACATAAATCTAGGTAGCTTATCGTCCCAGCCTTCAGATTTTGAATTTGAATATATGAATCCTAATAGGCCAATTAGTTTAGCAAGATAAAGCACGGCGCTAATGATGTTAAGGTCAGGGAGTTGGTCTCCTAGGAACCTATGAGTTTTAAACACAAAATAAAATAAAACAAAATCATTACCATAGCCATAGCTTGGACTTTTAACCACAATCATCCACCTCATAATGGCTCATCCTTATTCCCAACTGAGACCAGGTAGGAGCATGTGGATGGCTCAGAGCCACCTTTTACTACCACTGGGTTACAGAAGCACACATGATCCACAATGGTGGGCTACTCCTAGAAGCAAGAGATCCCTGTAACTTTTGCCTTTTTAGTCATATTAGCTATGCTATTTCCATGCCAAATATGCACTGATTTTTTTCAAATTCAATTTCGACTCAATTCAACAAGGAAAATGCAATTTAGATGTAAGAGGGCAGAAACTAAGTTTTATTGAGCATCTATTATGTCAGACACTTGTGGATACCTTATATGCAATATGTTATTTAATCATCACACCAACCCTTCTGGAGAATGTTTGTATATCTGCAAGTTTATACTTGTAACTGCAAAACTGGTTTTTATGTATTCGAGTCAGACAGACTTGAGTCCCTAATCCCTTAATTGCTAGTTGTATAATTTATATGAGTTACTCAGCTTCTCAAAATTTGATTTGTCTGTAACTAAATGAGGAAGCACCTTCCCACAGAGGGAAGGTTAAAATTAAATGTCATAATATATGTGAATAGCATAGTTCCTGGCACACGGCAGTATTCTAGGCAAAAGGAGAAGGAGAAAGAGAGAGAACAGAAACAACTAACTCGGTTACTATAATACTATTTTTTCCATATTTTCATACTTTGAGAGTGAAACGATAACATTTCAATAAAAATGCTCATGTCTAAAATTTCTAAAGCAGGGGCTGGCAAACAATTTTCCTTAAAGAGTCAGACCGTCAGTGTTTGGATTCTGGCAGGCATATACACATGGTCTCTTTCACAGCTACACACTCTGTCATTGAGATGAGAGAGTAGCTGTAGACAATTTATAAAAAATGGGTGTGGCTGTGCTCTACTAAAACTTTATTTACTAAAAGAGGTAGCAGACCAGAGTTCTCTCACAGGCCATAACATGCCAAAGCCTAGTCTAAAATTTATTTTGTGCTATTTAGTTATAAATTACTATCCGATTAAAAGTAACTTTCAAAGTGAGACTTTTAAATTCTGAATAATTTCTAATTTTTGCGTTACTATTAACAATTTGCTATTGCTGTCTTTCAAAGATTTTGTTCAGGTAATGTAAACATCAGCTAAATTTGGCCCCTAATTGCTAGTTGTTGGAAATGAACAAGGACGTAGGGTAAAATAGATAAGTTTAAAAAGCATTTGCCGGGGAGAAAGAGTCTCAGCATGCATCCATTTCCTGTTTCCAAGGTTATTAGGGATTAATACATCAACATGATGGATATGTTGGATTTTTAAATCAGGAACCTTAGAGTGCAACCAGGGTTCATCTTATCCCTGAAAAAATTCAATGTTTGTTTACAGGTTCAGAACTCTCCGGACCCTTCTCTGCTTCCTGGTACTGTTAGGTCCAGGCCTTAATGTCTGTCTGTCCTCTGTGGGAGAAGATTCTTAGTGCTATTGGCAAGATAATAGATGACTCTTAAATGATGACCTAGGGAATGAGACTTAGAGAATGACAAAGTAAAAAAAGTACAAAAATATTTGTAAGTATTATCATAACTCTGATTTATAACCACTACAATCCTGATTATGTGCAAATTTTATTTACACAAGGAGATTATTTTTCTAGTAGACTTTTGGGGGCCTTGATATGATTTCCTACTAAAGATAATAAGTAGTCACTTGTTGAATAATATGTCTTGAAGTTCAATAAATTCTAACATCATTAATTAGAAAAAAATGAGGGATGCTTTATTAAAAAGGAAAAAAATTGAGAAGAGGAAGAGAAGGAAAATGTCCAGGGTTTTGTTGATGATTTTTATAACACATCGAAATTGAATCAATTTATTTGTCTTCATTGGTTTCAATCTGGTTAACCTCTTATACCAAAACCACTTTACTCTTATCACATTGCTGACGGACTACTTTATTTGTTCTTATTTTCCCTTGCCATATAAGTCTAGAATTTTTAGAGAAGAATTTTGAAGAATGAAATTATAGCAGTATTAAATTGCAGAAGAGTTTTGTTGTCTTCTTCTTTACTTAGCCTGCCTTAAAGGAACTTCAAGATTCCTGAAAGAAAAGGTTTTGCCATTTCCCTCTATAAGTCACACTGCTGACATCTCCCCAAAACCCAGGTGCAAATTTTATTGTGAGCTATATATCTGCTCAGAATAGTGCTACGTTTTTAATCACTAAAATGTCAGTTCCCTGATGCAAATGATTAGAAATAAGTGAGAATGGGACTAACTCCTCTGCACTGCTTCTTAAGGACCTGGGTAGGACCACCTGCTTGCTTCCTCACTGCTAAGATTCTTACCCTTCACATGTATTTGAGAAATGCTAAGATGTTTCTCCCCGCTTCTGAAAATTTGGATTTCTTATGCTCCCTAGAAAATAGTACTTTTAAATAATAACAAATAAGAGTTGTAAAGAAAAAATGGCTAAAAAAATTTAAACCACCATGACAAGGTAATTTCTGGCAAGGCTATTCATTCATTGTATCTGAATACATATATTTTACCTCTCCCAATCCAACAGCATAATGGCAGTTCATTTGGCAGGCTACATAATGAAGTCTAAGAGGAGTCTCATTAATTAGTTTCCAGCTCCAAAATGTCAGCATAATCCAATTGCACTAAAAATGTTACCATTTTGTGTACATTGTAATTATTTGTGGCATTGAAATGCTTGACAATTTTGCATGTAGATTATTTTATTTAAAATAATTAAATGTGTCTGGCATTGTTAATACAAAACAAGGAAACATAGATGTTCCAAGTAATTAGACTGCATGCCTCTCACCTCCAGCTCAAAGGCAGAAATAGAACTTGGGTCAGGAAGGTGTCTCCACCCCAACATGGCTGAGAGGAACGTGCTACTATTGTTCCAAATTTCCAGTAATGTGGGTGCTACTAAAATAGGCCTAAGAGTTGAAATAAATGTGAGTGTGCCCAATGGAAATTAGACACTAATTAAGAATCCTGAGAGTTAATGTTGACACTACTTGTCGGAAGCTAATGTACCTACTTGCAGTGGCTAGAATATTAATTTAATTGAGAAGCATTGTTGAAAAACAGTATAATTATACAATGTGACTAAGCCAATCAGGTTATATTGTTTTTATTATGAGCACCCCAAAACATGGTGATTGACTTTTACATTTGTTTTCTTTTCAAAACCCACCTTATGTTTAATCTTTGTTAGTTTATCCAAACCTTAACAACCTGGTAGGCTGAAAATTAGTATTTCTACGTGATCCATAAGAAAACTTTCCCAAGATGATCCATACCACCTCTGTTCAAAGAAGTGTATAGTAATAGAATCCATTCTTGAACTGTTAGATCTTCTCAATTTAATTTGGTGTTTTCAATAGAAAAATGAAGGTATCCTTTTCAGCAGTACCTAAAAGAGAGTAAGTCCTAATATCTTACTGGCTGTTCTTGTCCTTCAAGTAATTTTTAACATTCAATTACTTCACAGGCAAAAATAACACACACAGCCACATACACCTTTTCAAAGTTCAGTCCTCAACATGGGTCAAGTGAGTTCTTCATATTTTGAAGTTTTCTTTGTCACTTTTAAACTCTATAGCCACCATGAATCCTATGGAAACACACAAACAAGGGAAACCAAAACAGGAAATCCTATACTTTTTTTTTATCATTATCAGCAGGAAATTGAGCTCAGGAAATACAATAAAACCTTGGCCATTCAGAATCCTTAGGGAATGGATCCTTCCAGAAAGCTCAGCTTTGGAAATCCCTTAGGGTAAACTCCCATAAGTCCTGAAAGTAGGTTATTGAATTACTCTGAATTGAAACATTCTGAAAACGTACTGGACATTCCTTGCATGTTAAACTGAGTTGGTTATTTCTTAATTAGTCAAAACCATTTTAACACAAATCATTCACTTTAATACTACTTCAATGTCCTTAGACTCAATTGAAGAATGTAGAACACTTTGGTAATTAATTAAATCACTCCAGTGTGTGTGTGTGTGTGTGTGTGTGTGTGAGTGTGTGTGTGTGTTTGTGTCAGTGGATGCTTTAATTACATTTGCCTTTGGAAGATTTTCTGTCATCTTCTTTGCAATCAACTATTTTTCATTTTTTTTAAATAAGGCCTTCCCTTTTAATTTGCAAAATTGAGTATAGATAACCAAGCCTGTTAAACTGTAATAAAGTAGGTGTATTTAAATAAGCAGGAGGTAAAAACCTGAGTTATTCTGTGGATATCTAGAAGATGACTTTACCTCATGGAGTGTGTAATTTCTCAACCAAACCAAGCCAAACAAAAGTCAAGTGAATGAACTTTTACAGTCTGGACCCAATTAGTGTTCTTAACTGTGTAGACACAGTATAACAGAGAATGGTTTGGACAAATTTTAAAATAATAGTACAATGGACATGCATCTGTATTTAATGATAATTTGGGTCCTTGGGGTTTTCGAAGGAAATATGCCCCTATTCAAATTTCTCTTAGAGTCAAACCTAGCATAACTTGTTACTTTGAAACTACCAAGTTAAATTTCATCAACTAAAGCATTAATTCAAGATATATCTACTAAATTATAACCACATGCAGGTACTGCTTTGTGTTCAATGTAGAGCAAATGAAGCCACAGTGACATGCCAACTTCTTATCAAATTTTAATTATTTAGCTGCTATTTATTTAGTTATTCATTCATGTCAGTATTTATTAAGTGCCTTCTATTTTTGGAGACTCTGCTAGGCTTTGAGAAATTCATGGTGAGCCAATGCACATATGGCCCCAGCTCTTCTGTAGCCAGCTAATTCATGGGGGTGTTAGACAATCGAATAATCAACAAATACGTTAAAGCACACTGTGGTCAGGTCAATGTTCAGGGAAGACAGGGCCCCATGAGAGCACACAATGGGAGACACTAAACTGGCTGGGATGTCAGCAATGCTTCTGCAAGGAAGTGAGGTGTGAGATAAAAGTGAAGGAGTTGCCCTGCTGGTGTGGCTCAGTAGTTGAGCACCAACCTATGAACCAGGAAGTCACGGTTTGATTCCTGGTCAGGGCACATGCCTGGGTTGCAGGCTCGATCCCCAGTATAGGGCATGCAGGAGGCAGCCGATCTATGATTCTCTCTCATCAATGATGTTTCTATTTCTCTCTCCCTCTCCTTTCCTCTTTGAAATCAATAAAAATATTTTTTTAAAATGAAGGAGTTAACCAGGTGAAAGAGAAGAGGTTTTGGGTTAGTTGGAAAGCATGCCAGGCTGATGGAACAGCTCATGCAAAGGCTGGGGTTAGGGGACACATGTGGAGCATCTGCAAAAGCAACAGGACTGAGCAAGATAGTGGAACAATTTGATACTTGAAAATCTGGATAGGTGATAAAGGGCCATAGGTCCTCTAAGGGATTTTGTTTTTAACCTAAGAGATTGGGAATCTATCACAGGCATAATCTTGTTTCCAAAGAATAATTTCAATGTGCAATACAATAGAATAATTTCATACAGAAATCTAAATGGATTTCATATTTTACAAGAAATATGCAAAACTCCTTTGAATACTCTCCATTTCTTTTTTAGTCATTCCTGATGTGAATTTCTATGGCTATTTCCATCAATGCGATACAACTTTCATTTCAGTTTCATGTTATCTGTGCTGCTTCCCATCTGAGAGAGCAAGAGAAAACAATCTCCAGCTAGTCAGCACCAGGTTAAAAGGAACCCCTTCCAGATCAAAGCAAGAAGATACCAAGGGCATTCCACCTGATTGGAGGAGAAAGATGCCAAAAGAGCATCCTAATGGAGAAGGAAATGGAGTCTCCAAAATGGAGGGTTCCAGAGGAAAGTGGGACTGGTGAATTTTCAGATAAACAATTGGAAAATATTACAGATGAGCATTTAATAGACATGCCAGAGCACCTAGAGAAGAAAATACACCTATGGTACATAAAAAACCTAAGCAAAATTAAAAATAAGGGGATTATTGGCTTTAGGAAAAATACAAGATTGTATAAAAAAGGGAACACAATCATAGGAACACAATCCGTTCCACAGAAAATGTAAATATGTACAATCAGATAAAAGGAGAGACTGAAAGCAGGGGAGGTGTGTGTGGTATAAGATAATTAAATCTTCACATTTATCTTCATAAATAGCTTAAGTATATTCCATAGCTTATATACAATACCGATGAAAATCACTATGAGAATATTACTTAAGAATATGGGTTTGATTTTCAGAAGAAATAAA
Source organism: Myotis myotis (assembly GCF_014108235.1). Lineage (NCBI taxonomy): Eukaryota > Metazoa > Chordata > Mammalia > Chiroptera > Vespertilionidae > Myotis > Myotis myotis. The sequence continues at coordinate 24,168,928 of NW_023416390.1, forward strand.
TAGAGCTCAAAGTGATTATCTCAATGAAATGTTACTGTTAAGTTTAGAAAAGAGAAGAAAAGAACTACTGTTTTAGTTTATAAACTTTTAGGAAAATTGAACATTTTAAGATATATATGATTACATTTTCATAAACATTAAAATTAACGTTAAAAACAAGTATATTCATATATTTCTCCAATTATTTATATTTATCTGATCAGTGTGAACCGAAATTTGGCCTACATTCAGACAAGATTTAAAACAACTTAATATAAGTCAATTTGGGAAGAACTTACTGGTATTTTTAAAAGTCTTTTCTTTCTGCATTTTTTTTTTCCTAAAGCAGCTCAGAAATTGCCAATACTGGGCTTACAGACATTTTTTGAGGTGTGAGCTTAAGTGGAAAATATTTATCTTGAAATTCTGCCAAGAGATAACAAGTATGGAAAGGAATAACATGGTGCTCCATTATTCTGAAACAGATACTCAAAGGCAAAATGTGGCTCATTGAGTTGGGCTCTATGATTCAACTTGAAATAGTCACAAAATGACCAACTCCTTTGAGCTTAGGAAACATTTCAACACCTGAATGGCATGACCTCTCTCCTACTTTAGAAATTATTAAGATCTCTGGTTTATAGATGTTTAAAAACCAGAAAATTAAATGGCAAATAGAAGAGAAATACTACTAATTATGCATCATTAGTCTTAAAAGGTCCATGAGTGCACAGGTTATTTAAAAGGCTATTTAACTTAAGATATTTATTCAAATTTGTGAATATTCTGTAGTAAAGAGCAGTGGTCAAAACCTCATGACATATGGACCTATGATAACACTGTCTTCTGAGAGAAGCAGTTTGTCACAAAATGTACAATAAGAAGTAATTAAATTCATTTTTCCCAATCATTTCTTAAATCAGTTCTATCAACCAGGATAATTGGGAAATTTTAAAAAATAAAAAAATCAAGGAATTGCAAACATTAGTTGTACTAAATGCAATCAGCACCAAAATGTATACTTCATTTATTTTCTTCCCTGTGTTAGGCCATGCTTTTACACTAGTCAAAAATACTTTATAGGAAAAATATTAACACCCACATGGGAATCTTCTCTGAGCTAGAGGAGTAAGGATGAGCGACAGGCTCTGGTAGAACCTCAGTGTGTGAGTCAGCAGTCTAGCTGCAGACAACGATATCCACTCTGCCTGGTTCAAGCAGATAAAAATATTTATTGCAGGGTGTTAAGTGCTTACTAAGTCTACAGGAAGCTAGAGAACCAGGGGTGGATGCTGTGATGGAAGTTTCAGTGACAATAACCAATACTTAATGTGATTAGCAAAACCTCACCACATCCTGGGACTTCTCCTGAGGAAGCATTGTTGCCAACTCCGTAGGGCCCTGCCATTATTTACATGGACACTGTGAAGGAATGGACACCCAAAACTCTGCTGCCACTGGTCTCTAAGAATCAAATGAGTCTACCACCCCATTTATCAGAAGATGAGTCTAACGTAACTGGAACCTCCCTGTGCTCACTTCTGAAGCCCCATGTAGATCATTGAGTGGCTGGATCTAGATCACCCCACATATCTGGGCCCCAGTCACCAAGGAGGCTAGGAAGTGAACTCACTAGCATTGGGGAGGTAGACTTCAAAACACAAGAAAGTCTCTAAACTTGAAAAGAGAGAAAAAAGGGTCTTGGGAAGCCATAAAATATGACAAATGTCAACTCTTCAAATGTCACAGTGTATATAATTGTTACAAATCCCATCTAGTAACAATCAATGACTAGGGAGTTTCAAGTAAATCACATTATAAAGCAAGTTCTAAAGTTCAGGCCTTTATTTAAGTGAGATATAAAAATGGTGGTAAAGACAACACAATGAAAGAGAATTACAGGCCAATATCCCTCATGAACAGAGATGCCAAAATCCTTAACAAAATCTTAGCAAATCGGATCCAGCAGTACATCAGAAAGATCATACACCATGACCAAGTAGGATTTATCCCAGGGATGCAAGGATGGTACAATATCCGCAAATCAATAAACGTGATACATCACATAAACAAATTGAAAGAAAAAAACCACATGGTCATATCAATTGATGCAGAAAAAGCGTTTGACAAAATTCAACACCCATTTTCGATAAAAGCTCTCAGCAAGGTGGGAGTAGAAGGATCATACCTCAACATAATAAAAGCCATATATGACAGGCTCACAGCCAACATCATACTCAATGGACAAAAACTAACACCATTTCCCCTAAGAACAGGAACAAGACAGGGATGCCCCCTCTCACCACTCCTGTTCAACATAGTACTGGAATTGTTAGCCATTGCAATTCGGCAAGAAGAAGAAATAAAAGGCATCCAAATTGGAAAAGAGGAAGTAAAACTGTCCTTATTTGCAGACGACATGATATTATACATACAAAACCCTAGAGACTCCATCAAAAAGCTACTGGACTTAATACATGAATTTGGCATTGTAGCAGGATACAAAATTAACCCCAAGAAATCCGAGGCATTTCTATACACCAATAGTGAACTTTCAGAAAGAGAGATTATAAAAACAATCCCGTTTACCATCGCACCAAAAAAATTAAGCTACCTAGGAATAAACTTAACTAAAGAGGTAAAAGACCTCTACTCAGAAAACTACAGGACGTTGAAAAAAGATATAGAGGAAGACATAAACAGATGGAAGAACATACCGTGTTCATGGATTGGTAAAATCAACATCATTAAAATGTCCATACTACCCAAAGCAATCTATAAATTCAACGCACTTCCCATTAAAATACCAACGGCATACTTCAGAGATCTAGAACGAACTCGCCAAAAATTCATCTGGAATAAAAAAAGACCCCGAATAGCTGCAGCAATCCTGAAAAAGACCAAAGTAGGTGGGATCTCAATACCGGATATCAAGTTGTATTACAAAGCCACTGTTCTCAAAACTGCCTGGTACTGGCACAAGAATAGGCATATAGATCAATGGAATAGAATAGAGAGCCCAGAAATCGGCCCGAACCAATATGCTCAATTAATATTTGACAAAGGAGGCAAGAACATACAATGGAGCCAAGATAGTCTCTTCAATAAATGGTGTTGGGAAAATTGGACAGATATATGCAATAAAATGAAACTAGACCACCAACTTACACCATACACAAAAATAAACTCAAAATGGATAAAGGACTTAAATGTACGACAGGAAACCATAAAAATTCTAGAAGAATCCAAAGGCAACAAAATCTCAGACATATGCCGAAGCAATTTCTTCACTGATACAGCTCCTAGGGCACTTGAAACTAAAGAGAAAATGAACAAATGGAACTACATCAAAATAAAAAGCTTCTGCACAGCAAAAGAAACCATCAACAAAACAACGAGAAAACCCACTGTGTGGGAAAACATATTTGCCAATGTCATATCCGATAAGGGCCTAATCTCCCAAATTTATAGGGAACTCATACAACTTAACAAAAGGAAGATAAACAATCCAATCAAAAAATGGGCAAAGGACCTAAATAGACACCTTTCAAAAGAGGACATTCAGAAAGCCAAGAGACATATGAAAACATGCTCAAAGTCACTAATCATCCGAGAGATGCAAATCAAAACAACAATGAGGTACCATCTCACACCTGTCAGACTGGCTATCATCAACAAATCAACAAACGACAAGTGCTGGAGAGGATGTGGAGAAAAAGGAACACTTGTACACTGCTGGTGGGAATGCAGACTGGTGCAGCCACTATGGAAGACAGTATGGAGTTTCCTTAAAAAACTGAAAATGGAACTCCCATTTGACCCTGTGACCCCACTTCTAGGAATATATCCCAAGAAACCAGAAACACCAATCAGAAAGGATATATGCACCCCTATGTTCATAGCAGCACAATTCACCATAGCTAAGATCTGGAAACAGCCTAAGTGCCCATCAGTAGATGAATGGATTAGAAAACTGTGGTACATCTACACGATGGAATACTATGCTGCTCTAAAAAGGAAGGAACTCTTGCCATTTGCAACGTCATGGATGGAACTGGAGAGCATTATGCTAAGTGAAATAAGCCAGTCAATGAAGGAAAAATACCACATGATCTCACTCATTCATGGATAATAGAGACTATTATAAACTTTTGAACAATAATAGATACAGAGGCAGAGCTGCCTCAAACAGATTGTCAAACTGCAGCAGGAAGGCCGGGGAGGGTTGGGGGGCAGGAGGTAGGCGGGTAAGAGATCAACTAAAGGACTTGTATGCATGCATATAAGCATAACCAGTGGACATAAGACATTGGGGGATAGGGGAGGCTAGGGGACTGTCTAGGGCGGGGGGATAAAATGGACACATATGTAATACCCTTTGTAATACTTTAAGCAATAAAAAAAAAAAAAAAAAAAAAAGAATACACTATCCCAAAAAAAAAAAAAAAAGATATAAAAATGGTAGTGAGATGGCCCAGAGCAGTAGTATTTCCTGGGATACAATATGGATTCTACAGTGAATGTTTTTCTTAAGAGATATCATGGAATAATGATGATGATGATAATGATAATGGCAATGATAATAACTAATGCTTACTGAATGTTTTCTATCTCGGGCACAATGATAAATGGTCTAAGTAAATAAACTATTTCATTAAACAAACACATTAGGTTGGCATTATAATTTTTTTCCATTTACTAATGAGGAAACCAGGGCTAAAAGAAGTCAAGAAATTCACCAAGATGTGGGTGGAGCTAGAATTTGAACAAAAGCAGTCTAAAGAGTGCTGTAGCTGTAATTCTGGAGTTAGAAAGCCTGAGATTTTAGTTCCAGCCCTGTCACTGGCATAGAATTTTGTCCTGAGTCTTACTTTCTTTACCAGTGAAATGAGAATTATAACTCCTGTCTTACCTTTTCTATGTAGGTATTTAGGAAATCAAATATGTGAAAGCACTCTAAACTCTCAGTTGCTATCCTATATAATAAAGAGCTAATATGTTAATTAGACTGAACAGCAGAATGACTGTCCAGACAGTTGTCCGGATGACCTTCCGGACGAAGCCTGGGCTGCGAGGGGCTGCGAGGGCCAAGCCCCTTGCACAAATTTTGTGCATCGGGCTTCTAATCCTATCTAATAATAGACAAACATGGTAATTGACCATACCTTTGCTATGCCACCCATTGGCTAATCAGTTAGATATGCAAATTAACTGCCAACAAAGATGGAGGTTAATTTGCATACGTAGGCGCGAAGTGGTGGAGCGAAGACTGAAGGTGGCTCCGGCTGGGGCAGTGAAGGCTTGAAGGTGGCTCGGGCCGGAGCAGCGAAGACTGAAGGTGGCTCCAGCCGGAGCGAAGGCCTGGGTCCTGGGTGCCGGAGGAAAACCAGTGCCGGCAGCCAGGGGAAGGGAAGGCCTATTGCACGAATTTCTTCTTGCAATAGGCCTCTTCTATATATATAAGGTGCTATTACAAGTAGTAATTCATAAATGCTTTTTCAGATCCTGATTACTGTTATTTATTTCATATTGTATCATAAGCATTTTTTGTGTTTGTTCTCTAGCTTTCATATCACCTACTTCAGGCAACAATTTTTCCCTGGAAGAACCTAAGCCTCCCCGTTCCCCATCATATAGTATGAATGAAAATACCCTCACCCTTAGCTCCAGAAACAAGTCCTGATTAGGTTATATCAGAATTCGTATCTGACTTCATTGACCTCAAGTGATTGGCTCAGAGAGGAGCATGTTACCTAATATTATTAGGTCACATGGTAATAAGAGATGTTTGGGAGTTTCTGGGGAGGAGACCAACCTCTCCCCTTTAATAAAAGCTATCAGATGAGATTTTTTTTTCCTTAGGTATCCTATCTAATAAAAGAGAAACATGGTAATTAGCGTACGACCACTACACTTCCCATTGGCTAATCAGGGCAATATGCAAATTAACTGCCAGCCAAGATGGCGGCTGGCAGCCAGGCAGCTTGAAACTAACATGAGGCTTGCTTGCTTCAGTGACGGAGGACTCCAACGTTCCCCGCCTGCCGCTGCAGGCCTCTGAGCTGAAACTCTAAACAACTATGTTACAAATATAGAAGCTAAACAAAACCCCAGAAACCTGTTTTAGTCCCCCGGGTTTCAGCCAGCAGGATCACAACATTGTTTCAAATATAGAAGATAAACAAAGGCCAGAAACCTGCTTTCAGCAGCAGAGGCCTAAGAGCTGGAGCCAAGCCTCAAGGTAAAGCTGGCACAGAATAAAAAAGAAAAAAAAGAAAAAAAAGGAGCAGTTGGGAGCTTCAGTCACCCGCCAGCCTGAAAACAGCCCTCACCCCTCAACCAGACTGGCCAGGCACCCCAGTGGGGACCCAACCCTGAAGGGTGTGTGACCAGCTGCAAACAGCCATCATCCCCTCACCCAGGCTGGCCAGGCACCCCAGTGGGGACCCCACCCTGATCCAGGACACCCTTCAGGGCAAACCAGCCAGCACCCACCCGTGCACCAGGCCTCTATCCTATATAGTAAAAGGGTAATATGCCTCCCAGCACCGGGATCAGTGGAGCTGCGAGGCCTTCCGGCACTGGGATCAGTGTGACAGGGGGCAGTGCCCAAACCCCCTGATCGCTCTGCAGCTCTGTGTGTGACAGGGGGTGGGGCCACAACCTCCCTATCTGCCCTGCTCTGTTAGTGACAGGGGAAGGTGCCCCAACCCCCTGATCAGCCCTGCTCTGTGCCTGATAGGGGGGAGCTCCCCAACCCCCTGATTGCCCTGTGGCTCTGTGCGTGACAGGGTGTGGCGCCCCAACCCCCTGATCGGCCCTGCTCTGTGTGTGACAGGGGGCAGCTCCCCAACCCCCTGATCAGCCCTGCTCTGTGTGTGATGGGGTAGAGTCATAACCTCCCCATTGGCAATGCCCTGAGTGTGAGAGTGGCGGCACCCCAACCCCCTGATTGGCCCTGCTCTGTGGGCGATAGAGGGCGGAGCCCCAACCCCCACCCCACGGGCCCTGCTCTGTGTGTGATGGGGTAGAGCCATAACCTCCCCATCAGCCCTGCCCTGAGTGTGACAGTGGCGGTGGCCCAACCCCCTGAACCACCCTGCTCTGTGTGTGACAGGGGGTGGTGCCCCAACTCCCCTATAGGCCCTACTCTGTGAGTGACAAGGGGGAGCTCCTCAACCACCTGACCGGCCCTGCCCTGTGTGTGACGGGGGGAGCTCCCCAACCCCCTGATGGGCCCTGCTCTGTGCGCGACAGGGGGCAGCGCCCGAACCCCCTGATTGGCCTTGCTCTGTGCATGACAGGGGGTGGTGCCGCAACCTCCCCATTGACCCTGCCTTGAGTGTGACAGAGGGTGGTGCCCCAACCCCCCAATCAGCCCTACTCTGAGCATGACTGAGGGTGGCATCGCAACCTCCCAATCCGCCCTGCTCTGTGCATGACAGGGGGCGGCGCCCCAACTCCCCAATCGGCCCTGCTCTGAGCCCGACCAGGGGCTGCACCTAGGGATTGGACCTGCCCTCTGCCAGCCGGGAGCAGGCCTAAGCCAGCAGGTCATTATCTCCCAAGGGGTCCCAGACTGCAAGAGGGCACAGGCCGGGCTGAGGGACCCCCCCCCCCCCCGCCCTGAGTGCACAAATTTTTGTGCACCAGGCCTCTAGTCTTAAAATAAATCTCTGAAGTCTGGAACTTTTTGTTTCAATGGGAGAAGAGCTGGGACTGGCCTGTAGAGTCTGAGGAAAGGGCCAATCAGAGGGTGGCAAGACAAAGAGAAAGAAACTGGGACTCCAACAATATTGTCTAAGTCATGAACCCAGCACCTTCCACTGGATATTTTGATTACATGGACTGGTATATTTCTTTGTTATTTCAACTAACTTAAATGAGATAATATGTGGCTGACAACACTGTATTACATGAATTTTCTCCACCCTACCAAAAAAAAAAAAGCTATTATCCCTCAACTCCTTTTTCCTTTTTCCCATTTAAACGTTTCTAAAACACTCAGAAACCAGGTATTCTTATCTGTGAGGTTTGTTTTGCTTATTAATTCATAACAGTGACTGTCCAGTCCTCTTTCTGTTGTCTTCATATCAGAGCCTTTAGCATAATCTTTTGAAGCCCTTCAATGTTAAGAAATCTTTATCTTTCGAAAATGAATTTGATTTTTAGAAAATAATCAAGTCATATAACGCCAATTGCAGTAAACAAAGTGGGTAACCAACTATCCAATATTTGGTTGGACTTCATGTTTTGGTCCTAAAAGGGTGTAACATTAAAGTAATTAAGCTGATTTTTTTTTTCATGTAATTCATAAACTAACTTCAATGTCATGTATTATTATTGAAATTCCTTTAAAATTCATTTTGGAGTTATATTACAATTTTATTCTATTCATGTTCCCTGGATTTTAAAGGAGGTCCTGATAATAGTTCTATATAATAGCAATAATATGAAACTTTTTTTCTTCAGTAGATGGAACTGAAACAGTAAACAATTTAATTTAACAAAGATTTGTTGAGTGCTTATTATATACCAAACACTACTGCAGATCTTAATAAAAAGGAAAGACATACATTTATTTAGTCTTAACTCCCTATTTTAATGATGAGAAATTGAAGCTCACAAAGGTTAAGTGAATTTTGTAAAGATTCTTCATTCCCAGACCAGTGCTCTTGGTAAAGAACCAAAATGTATTAACATTCCACCCCAATATAATTAAATGAAAAATAAAAGCAATCTCTAGCCAGAACAGAGAGTGAATTGGCATTGAGAATTAACCATGCACATTCATGAGCATGACCCAGAATATGTAAAGTTGTAGTTCCCATTTAATTGCAGGGAATTAAATAGGAATACTAATATAGAACTTGAAAGATTGGGAAAGTGATATTATCTGAAAATGATGAAACACAATGGAAATAAAAAAAATCTGCAAAAAGAAATATGTTCCCTTGAAAAATTGAGCAAATGAAAGGATTAGTGTTGATATTAGCCCAATATAGCACTAAAGAGAAAGTGTCTAATCAGGGTACAAAAGTTTCTTTTCTTAGATAAGAGTGTACTATAAAAAGTGAGAAAAGGCTTCTAAATAGCTCACGATGCTTTGTCCTTGTTTATGATTCTGCATTCAGTATGCAGTTCAGATATTCATTTGGTTTCTTGAATATATTTCTACTATAAAACTCTCTTAGGGTAGTCTTTGAGTCAATTGTAACTTCTCTCATTGAACCACCTCTCAGAGCCTGCCAGAGATCTGGTGCCTTGGGCACATGAGACTGGTCTCCTAAGCAGAAGTCTTGTTGTAGACGGAGAAATGGCATTCTGCCCTAGCTTACTCAAAGCTGTGGACTTGATATTCATGTTCAGTTGAAGAGGAGAACTCATGCCCAGACCCAGAAACTAAAGTGAGTACTCCAAAAGAGATCATCTGTTACGTTTTCCCCAGTCATTGTGGATAAAATTGCCATAAACCAAAAGTATGATCTTAGTGTATTAGTGATAGCACAGATAGTTTCCCTGGCTTTGGACATTTTGCAAGAAAGATAGAAATGAGTACTTCAGTAAATAGGAGAAAGAGGATTCCTGTCCTGTGTATGGATGATGAAAATGTCCAGGGTTAATTTTATTAACAAATACACACAGATAATACATCGGTGGGGGAGGAGGAGCAGGTGACAGGTGTTTGATGGTCAGATGGTTGTGTCTACCCCCTGACGTTCCCTTTTTTTCTTCCTCCTAGTATGGTCAGAAAACTAAAAAAGTCTCATAGACTATTGAATTAAATGATCCAGACTCTTAATGCATATCCCACAGGAAAAGGGGACAAGACTGAACATATGCAAGATTGATATTCAGCAGTTTTACACAAATGTGGGTGCAATGAGACAAGGAGGTAATTAGCTATTTTCACACCACCCCAGGGCATCTGTATATTGTGAAAAGTTTCCTAAAGTGATTCTGATGTGCTCCTGTACCTGGGAGAGAATTTTAGAAGATAGGGCTCTGACTTTGTAGGAGAACAGCAAACTGTGCTTGGCAGATAGTGCGGTACCTATCATGTAGTAGTCTATTTTAAGTCAGGCAAGTTGGTTTTAAAATATGGACCAACACTTAACTGGATCTGTGAATTCTGGGTAACTTAATCACTGTGAGTTCCAGTTTCCTCATCTATCAAATGGTTGCAATGATACATACCACAGGATTTTGTAATTATTAAATGAGATTTTATGTACTAGTACGAGAACTGAAATTATACTACTTTATAATTTTTCCCTCTTTAAGGAAAATGGTTATAGGATTATCAAAAACAGAGTAAATCCAATCTCAGTTGTCTTTAAAACATAATCTGAGAAAACAAAGTAATACAGTTTTTATTTATCTTAAATGTAACTTCTAGTTTCTCTGCCACCATAAAGATTTTCATTGTCAATTTCTGTCTTATAAAAGTGTGTCAAGTAAAGAAAGAGTGGTAACAGCCAATTTCATATTATGAGGATATGCCAGGGTGCCAAATGAGACTAGTACATAACTATCATTTTGTAGGATGCACCCATCAGGATTCAAATAGAAAAACCCAAACCACTGTACATGGTTTAAGCACAGAGAATTTAATACATATAATTGGTAACATAGAGTATTATTATTATTATTTGTTTTGAATGGTCAAAGAGAGGACTGTGAAGTCATGAGAGATTAGTAATAGCATGAAGCCAATAATATCAGCCTTAAGGCAAAAAGTCCAAAGACAAAAGGTGTTTTTACTGGAGCCCAGAATTGGGGGCCACCCAGCAGTGGCAGGAACTATGGTGAGTTCCCGGGTAGGATCTGGGAACCACAGAGAGAGCGATGTCTGGTAGGAGATGGAACCAGAGAAGAGACGGAACCGGAGGTCAGAGTCATAATACTCTTGCTTTTTCCTTTTCCCCACCTTTAAGTCTACAGCCAGTGCTCTGATTGGCCAAATGTGTTCACAAACACATTAAAAAGTGGTCATTAAAAAGTGGAAAATGTTTCCTGCCATACACAAGAAGGAAGCAGAAGACATAGCTCAGATAACAAACTGGTAAAAAATTGAAGATCACTTATGAACACGGACACAAATCCTCAACATAATAAATTTCATTAACCTAGCAGCATATTTTAAAACATCGTAATTAAGTAACTTGATTAAGAAGTACTACAATTATTCAACATCATAAAACTAATTCAATAAAAAAAATTAAGAGAATAAAAGTGAAAAACCATGAGGGCAGAGCAGTCATTTGATAAAATTTTTAAAAAACTAAGAATAGCAAGAAATGTTCTTAATCTGATAAAGAGCTAAACACCTACAGCTAAACACCTATAATAAGCATAATAAATAATGAACAGTTTAATTTTCAAAGAATTCCCATTAAATCAGAATTATAATGGAGATCCTAATCACTTTTTAGAAAATAAAGAAAAAATCTGATTAGAAAAGGAAGAAAAAGGTGTTGTTATTTACAGATATCTTAATTATTTTTACTAAAAAAACTTAGAGATTCTACAGGTAAATTAGACTTAGTAAAAAAAAAATAGCACATTTGCAGAACACAAGATAAATATCAAAATGTACTAGCATTAACTAATTAACAGAATTGTAATAAAATATATTCATAATAGTCATGAAAACTGAGAAATACGTAGGGATAAGTTAACAATAATGCTTATATACAAGAAAATATGCCAAAGGAAAAAACAACCAACAGATGCCAACAATAAGCTGACCCAGATTCTGAAACTACCAAAGACTTTACTGCTGTAACTATAATGACAATCATTAAGTTAGAAAAGACAAAACAAAATTTAGATGAATAAAAATATAAAAAATCTTAGCAGAGAGAAAAAAATTTGAAAAGATACTAAAAAATACAATATCTAAAGTATGAAAAATGATATAATGGCCATAACAGAAAAGTGAAGAGGACAGAGAAAGTGTCAATCAACTTGAAACAGGTCAACAGGGAAATTATACAATCTGAAGAAGACAGAAAAAAATGAAGACAATAATGAACAATCTCAGGGAGCTATGAGTGAATTGCAAAAAGTTTAATTTGCAAGAAAATAGAGTCATAGTAGTGAAGGAGAAACTGTAGCAAAGAAATATAATAGTTTGGTAATTTTTAAAAAGTTAAATATTAAGCTACCATATGACTCTCACCATTGGTCAGGACAGAATTAAGGCATACACATGAATTTTCACAGCAGCTCAGTTTATGATAGCTCCAAACTGGAAACAACTTAAATATCCATTAACAGGTGAGTGGATAGATAAATATAGTATGTACATACATTGGAATACTGCTCATTGATAAAAATGGAATAAAAACTACTGAAACACACAACATAAATGAATCTTAAATCAATTTTCTGAGAAAAAGAAGCCAGGTCCAAGGAAATACATACAGTATGATTTAATTTATATAAAATAAAAAATAATTCATAGTGGCAAAAAGCAAATCAGTAGTTGTATTGGCCTAGGGGCAAAAGAAAAAGGGACATGGGCAATCTTTTGCTGTGATAAAGTATTTTATATTTTTATTGCATTGTTGGATTCATGGGTGTGTAAAACTCAATAAATTGTACACTTTAAATGGATACAGCTTATTGTACATAAACATAAACAAAAATTGGTAAGAAAAGGTGAAATGAATGAATGAGATACGTACATATCAATGTATTATTTGAATACTTAATATGGTACTTAATATTAAATTTAAAAAACAACTTAAAGAATTCACTGCCTAGCTACCATGTGATACTACTTATACATAGTTGAAAAATATTCAAATACCGCTAACATAATGTTTTATACAGACATATAGATATAATGTACACAAATAGATGTTATATAGTATATATAACTATAAATGTGTCAATATATGATTTATGGATAAATATTCATTCAATAAATATTTGAGCATCTACTCTTTTAGAGTTACCAGAGATAACTACCAATCATCTCAGTCTCTGCTATCTGCTCTGGAGAGGTGAGGAAAAAAAGAGAGGGATGGGACTGGGAAAAGTGATATGAGGGACTTGAACATCATAATAATAATTCTTTTTTCCAGCTTTATAATAATTCTTAATCTAAAGCACTTTAATAAGGATAAATATTTGTGCAGTTTGAGTGGTGAACAGAGGGTGCTTGTTATATTTGGTCCTTGGCAATGTTCTATATTTGTTTTTCACATTAATCAAATGTGATGGAAATGCATTAAATCTAAGGACCTGAGAAATTAAATTATGGATCTAGATTTAGCACTGATTGATGGATAAATAAAACTAAATATACACCTCCATTAGAGCTTCATTATTTTCTTGACTTCTATAGAGATAGAGAAGAAAAGGCCCCATAATCTTAAAAAATATTAGGGAAAATGTGTCTGATTATTTGAGAAGGGTGTAAATGTTTGGGGCAAATCCAGTAGATCAGATATTAAAGTGTTAACAGGATATTTTTATGTATTGAAATTTAGGAAATTCTTCTTGCCTCTTTTATTAATTTTCTTACATGTATTTTCTAATTTTCTTAATGATATGAATTTATTTATAAAAATATTCTTAAATACTAATAATATTAATTTAAGAATATTGTGATTACTACATGAAGTCATTATATTCATATATTGTGTATAAACAATCATGCCTATCTACTTACATATAGATAGGCCCACAGGGATTGAGCCTAAACCAGCATTCGGACATCCCTCTCGCAATCTGGGACCACTGACTCCTAACTGCTCACCTGCCTGCCTACCTGATCTTACCCCCAACTGCCCTCCTGCTGGCCTGGTTACTCCCAACTGCCCTCCCCTCCAGGCCTGATCTCACCCCCAACTGCCGTCCCCCTGCCTTCTCCTGCCAGTCTGATTGCCCCTAACCCCCTGCTGGTCTGATCTCATTCCCAGCTGCCCTCCGCTGCCAGGCTGATAGCTCCTAACTGCCTCTGCCTCGTCCCCCACCACCATGGCTTTGTGGGAAGGAAGTCGGACGTCCATAAGATGGTTGGTCAACCTGGTCTACTTAGCATATTACCCTTTTATTAGTGTGTGTGTGTGTGTGTGTGTGTGTGTGTGTGTATCCTATCTAATAAAAGAGAAACATGGTAATTAGCCGTACATCCGCTACCCTTCCCATTGACTAATCAGGGCGATATGCAAATTAACTGCCAGCCAAGATGGCGGCCGGCAGCTAGGCAGCTTGAAGCTAACATGAGGCTTGCTTGCTTCAGTGATGGAGGAAACCAATGTTCCCCCCCTGCCTTGCCGGCCTCTGAGCTTGCAGTTTGAAACATTGTTACAAATATAGAAGCTAAACAAAACCCCAGAAACCTGCTCTCAGCCAGCCGGGATCTCAGAGCTGGAGTTGAAACAGTGTTTCAATTATAGAACCCAAACAAACCACATACCTGCTTTCAGCAGCAGAGGCCTCAGAGCTGGAGCCAGAGCTAAAGCTGGCCCAGAATAAAAAAAAAAAAAGAAAAAAGAAAAAAAGGAGCAGTTGAGAGCTTCAGTCACCCGCCAGCCTAAAAACAGCCCTCAGCCGCTCAATCAGACAACCATACTGGCCAGGCACCCCAATGGGGACCCCCACCCTGAAGGGTGTGTGACCAGCTGCAAACAGCCATCATCCCCTCACCCAGGCTGGCCAGGCACCCCAGTGGGGACCCCTACCCTGATCCAGGACACCCTTCAGGGCAAACCAGCCAGCCCCCACCCATGCACCAGGCCTCTATCCTATATAGTAAAAGGGTAATATGCCTCCCAGCACCGGAATCAGTGGAGCCGAGAGGCCTCCTGGCACCGGCACCGGGATCAGCATGACAGGGGGCAGTGCCCAAACTCCCTGATCGCCCTGCAGCTCTGTGTGTGACAGGGGGAGGGGCCACAACCTCCCTATCTGCCCTGCTCTGTTCGTGACAGGGGAAGGCACCACAACCCCCTGATAAGCCCTGCTCTGTGCCTGATAGGTGGGAGCTCCCCAACTCCCTGATCGCCCTGCATCTCTGTGTGTGACCGGGTGCGGCACCCTAACCCCCTGATCGGCCCTGCTCTGTGGGTGATAGAGGGCGGCGCCCCAACCCCCTGATGAGCCCTGCTCTGTGCGTGACAGGGGGTGGCGCCACAACCTCCCCATTGACCCTGCCTTAAATGTGACAGGGGGCGGTGCCCCAATCCCCCAATCGGCCCTACCCTGAGTGTGACTGAGGGTGGCATTGCAACCTCCCAATCTGCCCTGCTCTGTGCATGACAGGGGGCGGCGCCCCAACTCCCCAATCGGCCCTGCTCTGAGCCCGACCAGGGGCTGCACCTAGGGATTGGGCCTACCCTCTGCCAGCCGGGAGCAGGCCTAAGCCAGCAGGTCGTTATTGCCGGGCTGAGGGAACCCCCTCACCCCCGAGTGCACAAATTTTTGTGCACCAGGCCTCTAGTATATATATATATATATATATATATATATATATATATATATATATATATATACTTATTTTTGCATCTATGTTCCTCAGATACTTAGTTACTTAAAAAACTAGCTTGAGATTCTTTTGTTGTCAAGTCTTTGCTATTTACTTATTTCCAAATGGGCATCGCTGTACACAAGTATTTTTGTATGGTATTGTACATATTGCTGACATTAGATAGCCACTAGGTCAAAAGATATGACATTTTGTATTTATATCTATCTATCTATCTACCTATCTATCCATCCATCAACCTATGGATCTGCCTATACATTTTCTTAATCATGTTACAAAATCATCTCTCATGAGTAGTATATGAAAGTGCCTGTCTCATGAGACCTTGGATATTTCAGCTTGTTTTAAATACTTTTTTTTAATTTTATAAGAGAAAAAGTACCTTGCCCTAACCGGTTTGCCTCAGTGGATAGAGCATCGGCCTGCAGACCAAGGGTCCCAGGTTCGATTCCGGTCAAGGGCATGTACCTTGGTTGTGGGCACATCCCCAGTGGGGAGTGTGCAGGAGGCAGCTGATTGATGTTTCTCTCTCATTGATGTTTCTAACTCTCTATCCGTCTCCCTTCCACTCTGTAAAAAATCAATTAAAAAAATATATTTTAAAAAAAGAGAGAAAAAGTACCATTTTTTAATGCTTGGGTTTAACGTTGTACCATAGTCATGTAAAAGCCCAAGCCAATTACACCTCCCGGATTTTCCTTTCAGAGCCAAACACTCTGCATGCTCCTAATTCACTGTGTGCATCTGCGATCAGCTTATATTGGTCATCAAGGGGAGCTTCAAGGCCACTGGAGTTCAGCCTTTGAAGTACATATTAATGGGGGGAGAGGTACTCCCACTTCAGGTCCTTGGTGCCTGGGATTGCCTGAAGGCCTACCTCACACCTTGAAATATTCAGGGCAGCTTAGAAACAGGTGGTCAGTACCCTCTCTTAATTCCTCTCACTGTTTCCTAAGGCATTGTTCAGTGTTAGGCATGGGGTCCTCCAAACCATGGACTACAGTTTATCTAATTGACCCTAGCAATGGCTAATACCATAGTGCCTTTATAGTTCAATTCCTCTTCTCCCTGGGTAAGAAATACTATATTCTCTTTCTTCATGGTCTGCCTTTCTTATTTCCAGTCTCTTTCACACAAGGCCATATAGATACACATCTTGCTAAATACAGTTCATTTAGAATGAGGAATGTAATCTTAGAATTGTGAAAATGTACGGATCAGTATGCCTATGGAATTGCATTTTCAACAGTTAGTACTTGTTGATATGTAATTAACATAGAATTAAGGATTTATTAGATCATGCCTCCTATCTTCTTTGAATTAAAAAACATATTCTAAGAATGGGTTTTAACTGATACAAGACAGTGGTTCTTAATGGTTCTTATTGCTTCTAGATAACAGTTTAGACATCTGGAGGAACAGTTTTGGATTGTCAGAATGATAGGGGGACAAGACTGACATTTACTGAGGCAGGTACCAAGGTTTCTAGATGGACAACAATGAACAGAACCTTCCCAAGTAAGTAATAATCTACTTGCCATTAAAGAGGCCCAGATCCTCACTCACCTTAATGTATAGACACATTATTATTTGCATGTTCAAATGCATACAGAATTTTCCAAAAATGAAATTTATTGGGTAGAGGGAAGATTAGACTTTGTTTTATTCAGAATATTAGTAAGTTGCTTACTATTTCTGAAAACCCCAATACATGTTAATACCAAAAGAACCCACCTGCAGCATTATCATAGACATAGATCCATGTTCAGACATAAGAATCTATCATTTGCCCTTGCTGGTTTGGCTCAGTGGATAGAACGTTAGCCTGTGGACTGAAGGGTCCTGGGTTTGATTCCAGTCAAGGTCACATTCCTGGGTTGTGGGCTTGGTCCCCAGTGGGGGGCATCCAGGATGCAGCTGATCAATGATTCTCTCTCATCATTGACGTTTCTATCTCTCTCTCCCTCTCTCATCCTCTCTGAAATCAATAAAAATATATTTTTAAAAAAGAATCTATCATTTATCTTGTGTCTTCTATTCTAGTAATGCCTTAGCAAGTACATATTGAAATATGTATGTAATTATTATTATAATATTTATTTCTTCATTATATTGCTGTTAGAGTTTTGTATTTTTTTTTTATTATGTATGTGGCCTGGCTAGTGTTGCTCAGTGGTTGAGAGCCGACCTATGAACCAGGAGGTCACAGTACATGCTCGGGTTTTGGGCTTGATCCCTAGTGTGGGGTGTGCAGGAGGTAGTGGACCAATGATTCTCTCTCATAATTGATGTTTCTATCTCTCCCTTCCTCTCTGAAATCAATAAAAATATGTTTTTTTAAAGTACACAATCACATTATTTTTTGACCCAGGAATTAAAAACTTCTCCCTTTTTACGTATTATTACTCTTAATGAAAATTTTGTATAGACAAACATTTGAAAATAAATATATTAAATGGTTACTGAATGTTTGTTGAGTAGTGAAAAAAATTTTACTTCTTTTTATTGTTTCAATAGTAAAAATATAAAAATGATCTTTTAAATAAGTGAATAGAAAAAGAACCAGAAATGATACATAGCAAACCATGAACAATGGTTACCTTTGTGGAGGGAAATAAGATGGGGGAGAGAAGTATATATATGATAATTTTGTTCTCTATATACTTGTGTATTATTTAAATTTTTGTACAGAACATTTATTCATGCATTATTTATGTACTTAAAATGAATTAATTAAATTTTAAAATGAATTATTTACTTTGTATTTAGAGAGACTCTGTCTTCCTTGATTATAGAATGCTTTGTCAATTTCATGCCAAACAGAGCTCCTGTATCTGCTCAGTTTCAGCAATTTGTTAAAGATAGGCTGGAAAGCTTATGCAGCTTGTCCAAAGTAGCAAATGTTGTTGGAGGCAAAGTTTGGGTAAAACTCAGCTCTGTCTCACCTGGGTTTGCAACATTTCTATATGGATTTTAATGTTTTCTTTCTGAGTTAGCATGCATTTATATTTTAAAAATATTTTATTTCTTTCTATCATGAACTCCACAAATATTCTTCTTCAGATATGAGTTTGGGAATGGAGAGACACATCAATTTCCTAACATCTTTGTTGAGAGCATACCTGTTTAAACTGATTTTTATTTTCATATTTTCAGAGGGAGATGGTCTAGAGCAGTGGTCGGCATACTGCGGCTCGCGAGCCACATGCAGCTCTTTGGCCCCTTGAGTGTGGCTCTTCCACAAAATACCACATGCGTGCGCGCACGTACAGTGCTACTGAAACTTTGTGGCCCATGCGCAGAAGACAGTATTTTGTGGAAGAGCCACACTCAAGGGGCCAAAGAGCCGCATGTGGCTCGCGAGCTGCAGTATGCCGACCACTGGAGAGAAGTGATTCTCAACCTTGACTGCACATTAGAATCACCTGGGAATCTTTTTAACATCCTGATTTCTGGGCCTCATCCTCCGGAAATTCTGTTTCTTTGTTACTAATGTTGTGGCCCCACCCCATAACAAAGAAACAGAATTTCCGGAGGATGAGGCCCAGAAATCAGGATTTTAAAAAGATTCCCAGGTGATTCTAATGTGCAGCCAAGGTTGAGAACCACTGGTCTAGAGACACATGTTGGATTATTCTTTGAATATTTATTATAATTTATTTCCTTTGAAATTCAACAGGTACATGTTTCTGTGTGAAGCAAAATAAATAGGGAGTGGAGGCTCATCAAAATGGTAGCCGAATAGGTGAACATGTCCTGTGCCTTCTCACAGAACAAATAGAAGAAACAACTAAATCAAATAACATCCACCCAGAATTGGCAAATTAAACACAGCTGGTGAGACAATCCATGGATGGAAAGGACACAGGATGCCTGGAGAATGGTAGGATCAGGGATCTGGACCCGTGGCCACCAGGACAAGAGGGTCAGAAGGAAGCTGCATGGCAACAAGTCCATGTCTCCTTGGAGGACACACGTAACACTCAACTGTAGAAGGGAGGTCCACAGGGCTGCTGGCAGCCAGAGAATTTAGATCTAATTCCACAATCGTGAGAGGCTGCGCCCAGAAAGGATGACTGAAGAACTGCCGGAGCCCCACAGTGTTGGGGGCTGTGGAGGTGGGGGAGAAACTAGCATTACATTAGAAAGTTCATACACCATAACCAAGTGGGATTTATTCTGGGATGCAAGGCTGGAACAATATCCACAAATCAATAAACATGATACATCACATAAAGAAATTGAGAGACAAAAATCACATAATCATATCAATTGATGCAGAAAAAAATTTGACAAAATCCAATACACTTTCTTGATAAAAACTCTCAGCAAAGTGGGAATAGAGAGATCATACCTCAACATAATAAAAGCCTTATGTGACAAACCTACTGCCAACATCACACTCAATGGGCAAAAATTAAAACCATTTTCCCTAAGAACAGGAACAAGACAGGGTAGTCCCCTCTCACCACTCCTGTTCGACATAGTACTGGAAGTGCTAGCCATTGTGATCATACAAGAAGAAGAAATAAAAGGCATCCAAATTGGAAAAGAAAAAGTAAAACTGTCATTATTCACAGATGACATGATATTGTACATAGAAAACCCTAAAGACTCCATCAAAACATTACTAGACTTAATAAATGAATGTGGCAATGTAACAGGATACAAAATTAACACCCAGGAATCTATGGCTTTTTTATACACCAATAATGAACTCACAGAAAGGGAAACTAAAATAAAAATCCCATTTAAAACGATAAATGGAACTGTTTGGATACCTAGGCATAAACTTAACTAAGAAGGTAAAATACCTGTATGCAGAAAACTACAGGACATTGAAAAAAAGAGATAGAGAAAGACATAAACTAATGGAAGAATATACCATGTTCATGGATTGGTAGAATCAACATCATTAAAATGTCCATACTACCCAAAGCAATTTATAGATTCAATGCAATCCCCATTAAAATACCAACAGCATATTTTACAGACATACAACAAACTCTCCAAAAATTCATATGGAAGAAAAAAATACCCCAAATAGCTACAGTAATCCTGAGAAAAAAGTACAAAATTGGAGGGTTCACAATACCAGATATCAAGGTATATTATAAATCCACTGTTCTCAAAGCTGCCTGAAACTGGCACAAGAACTGGCACAAGAATAGACCAATGGAACAGAACAGAGAACCCAGAAATCAACCCAAGCCATTATGTTCAATTAATATTTGACAAAGGAGGCAAGAGCATACAATGGAGTTAAGCCAGTCTCTTCAAAAAAATGGTGCTGATACATGCAAAAAAATGAAACCAGGCCACCAACTTATACCAAAAATAAACTCAAAATGGATAAAGGACTTAAACATAAGACGGGAAACCATAAAAATATTAGAGGAATCCATCCACAGGCAGCAAAATCTCAGACATATGCCGAAGCAATATCTTCACTGATACAGCTCCTAGGGCAATGGAAACTAAGGAGAAAATAAACAAATGGGACTACATCAAAATAAAAAGCTTCTGCACAGCAAAGAAACCATCAACAAAACAAGAAAGCCCACTGCATGGGAGAACATGTTTGCCAATGTTACCTCTGATAAGGGTTTAATCTCCAAAATTTACAGAGAACTCATACAACTTAACAAAAGGAAGATAAACAATCCAACCAAAAAATGGGCAAAGGACCTAAATAGACACTTTTCAAAAGAGGACAAGTCCAAGAGACATATAAAAACATGCTCAAAGTCACTAATCATCTGGGAGATCCAAATCAAAATGACAGTGAGGTACCATCTCACACCTGTTAGAATGGCTATCATCAACAAATCAACAAAGGACAAGTGCTGGCAAGGATGTGGAGATAAAGGAACCCTAGTGCACTGCTGTTGGGAATGCAGACTGGTGCAGCCACTGTGGAAAACAGTATGGAGTTTCCCCCAAAAAATTAAAAATGGAACTCCTATTTGACCCAGAAGGCCCACTTCTAGAAATATATCCCAAGGAATTAGAAACACCCATCAGAAAGAATATATGCAACCTAATGTTCATAGCAGCATAATTTACAATAGCTAAGATTTGGAAACAGCCTAAGTGCCCATCAGCAGATGAGCGGATTAAAAACTGTGGTAGATCTACACAATGAAATACTACACTGCTGTAAAAAAGAAAGAACGCTTACCATTTGAAACAGCATGGATGGAACTGGAGAGCATTATGCTAGGTGAAATAAGCCAGTCAGAGAAAGATAAATTTCACATGATCTCACTCATTTGTGGAATATAATGAACAACATAAAGTGATAAACAAAAATAGATCCAGAGACAGAGAAGCGTCAAACAGACCGTCAAACCTCGGAGGGAAGGCGGGGGGTGGGGGGGGGGGCGTTGTGGTAAGAGATTAACCAAAGGACTTGTATGCATGCATATAAGCATAACCAATGGACATGGACACTGGGGCGGTGGGGGTTGGGAGTGGCTGGGGAGGGGTTGATGGGGGAAAAAGGAGACATATAAAGAATAAAATAATAATAATAATAAAATAAATAGGAAGTTTATTACTAGTGGTTTGTCTCCCTTCAAGTCCAAAAAGAACCTTATGGGAATCACTGGCCCTCAGGAACAAACAGCATTCTTTTATAAAGCAGTCTGTTTCTTGCACAAGCCCCCCACACCCCAAAAGTCATCTATTCTTTCATGTTTCAAAAATTACCCAGGAATCTTGCTTTATCTCTGTATGTCTTACTTGCAGTGTGGAACCAAAGATACATCTTACTTTGATTTTTTTTTTCCTTAAGGAATATCCACTGCCTTTTGGTTTAGAAGTTTGGGCCAAATCATAAACAGAAAGATTTGAAGAGTAGCAGAGATTTCTACTTTTGTCCCTTAAAAAAAAGAAAAATCAACTTTGCACTTCGTTAACTTCCATCCCAGACATTGAAATTTTTGTATCTCCATTTTTTATGATACCTGTTGCTGTTTTGTCTATAAATACAATTTGAGGTTCAGCTCTTGCCTGGGTGAAATTATTAATATATAATACTTATATATATAAATATACAGTATATACTCATACCTGCCCGTAAGAAGTTCCCGGTGTGTCACAATGGATTTCCCTTGAAAACATTCCTCATCCTACCCCTTTGTGAAACCAGTCCCCTAGCACAGTCCCACCTGTGCCTCCCTGAAGCAACCCACCCACATGTTTGACAGGTGAAGGGCTCTTCTGCCAGTTTCCTGTGGCTACATCTCTCCTTCCTCTCTTTGTTCCTTTTCTTTCTTCCTCATTCCTCTTCCTGCAGCTATCACTTTGAAGTCATCCCCCCCGCCCCTTTCCTTCTTGTCCTTTGTCCTTTCAGGGCTGTTTCATTATCCGGTACTGGTGGATTCTCTACCTGCTCTGTTTAAACTTGTGTCTGGTGTGGGACATGTCAGTGTGCCTCCACCTCCTTATCTCCTTATTATTATTTCTCGCTCCAGGGCAAATGCTTCGCCTCTTTGCAAAGGTTGTGTCATCTCTTCTAACAATGGCTACTTTTGTGTCCAGAGTCCCAGCACCTGAAACATCAGAGCCAGCTGCATTCCACACTAATTTTGCCTGCGTGGATTAATGTATTAGAAGGGTCCCGCAGCAGTGCCCTGCGACCCCCGCAGTCAGGGTTCAGTTCTAAAGCATGAAGTTCAGTAGTATCAGAATAGTCCTGTTTAGGAACAGAACACCAAAGGAATCCATAACCTGTCTTCCTGGAGCTCTACAATCCCAATCACCTCTGCACCCTCAGGGAGGACCACATAGCTACTACCCCTTACATGCATACACAGAGCAGAGATAATTAGAGTTTCCACTCTGTAATTTTGGTGTAGGCTGGAGTCAGCTCATACCAGAGCCAACTGGTAAAATTTCAGGAATTTTATGACTCAGTTGACATCAGGTTGTTAGTTTGAAATTAGTCATTGGTAGGGAGGTGGTATTTACATCACCCAAAGCAGCAAATGCCACAAATCAGGGCCCCCAACTTCCTGGAGATGTAGCTGGTTAACATGTTCCAGCATGCCACGTGCAAGGCTCTGGAAAAAAATACCGATTTAAAAAAAATGCATATGAAATGTGACAAATCCTTATATGAAAATTCTTTGAATCTTCTGTCCAAAGCCCTTGAAGCTCTTTGGAAGGCCCTTTATTCCGAAAGGTTTTTTTCTTGGTTTCTCTTTCTTCCTAATCAGGTCCTGTTTGCTTCTGACACTTGAGCAACAAGCGTCCACCAAAAACGAAATTACTAGTAAAAAATGTGAGATGTATTCTTTGTTTCCAAAGCATTTTTTTGGTTTTGTTTTGTTTTTATCCCAGGTTTTCCATGACAGCCAGATGCTAAGGTTGACCGGGCTACCACATGGTGAGATAACTCCCTCGTCTGTAAGTTGTTTATTGCTCTGATTCTGCAGCTTCTGCCCCATCGCGTCTCCTTTCAGCCCTTCCAACACCTAGTGGACAGTGAACACTACCTTTTCCTGGCCATTCCCCAGAAGCCTCTTTATTACAATGTCATCACTCATGGAAATCATGTTGTGAGGCATAGGGTGAGTGAGAAATCATTCAAGACGCTGTGACAGCAAGAGATAATGTCCCCAGAGAATCTTAATCAGTGGCACAACCAGGACTAGAACCGAGGTCTCCCAAATAGTATTCTCACTAGCAGACAGGCTTGCTTATTTTCATGTTGAAGTGCTTGAAATTCATTCTGCTTTACTTCCTAGAATATAGGCCAAGAGACTATTAGAACTCTATCTAAAAAGTTCAAACAAACAAAAAAGGGGAACAAATACTTATTTGCTCACGTCTGTGATTTAGGTTATCAAGTAACACACACACATGCACACACACACACACACACACACACACACACACACACACACACATAGCCCTAGATGGAAATAAAGTGTCTTACTCTAGGTTCAGAGAGCAGTAGATTTTTTGAAGTGACTTCAAAATAATGCTAAAACATAAATTGTAGATGTGGAAGCCAGCACTGTTTTAACAAGCCCTCCAGATGATGCAAGCTAAGGCTACAGGATCATTGAGTTTTATCTTTTAATTTCCCTAAGTCTCAGTTTCATCATCTGTAATATGTGCACAGCACCTACCTGGAAAAACTTTCATGGGGATTAAACTTGACCAAAATTGTTATTGCTATTATTAATATTAATAATAAAATAAGAGTGCATGCAAATGTTTATATGTATATATTATATTATATTATATTATATTATATTATATTATATTATATTATATTAATTATACTAGAGGCCCGGTGCACAAAAATTTGTGCACTCGGGGGAGGAACGGGTGTCCCTCAGCCCAGCCTGTGCCCTCTCGCAGTCTGGGACCCCTCGGGAGATAACGACCTGCTGGCTTAGGCCTGCTCCCGGGTGGCAGAGGGCAGGCCTAATCCCTAGGTGCAGCCCCTGGACAGGCTCAGAGCAGGGCCGATTGGGGAGTTGGGGCGCCGCCCCCTGTCATGCAAAGAGCAGGGCAGATTGGGAGGTTACGATGCCACCCTCAGTCATGTTCAGGGTAGGGCCAATTGGGGGATTGGGGCACCGCCCCCTGTCACACTCAAGGCAGGGTCGAAGGGGAGGTTGTGGTGCCACCCCCTGTCACGCACAGAGCAGGTCCAATAAGGGGGTTGGGGTGCTGCCCCCTGTCACGCCCAGAGCAGGGTCAATCAGGGGATTGGGGAGTTCCACCCTGTCACGCACAGAGCAGGGCCCATCAGGGGGTTGAGGAGCTCCCCCCTGTCACTCACAGAGCAGGGCCCATCAGGGGGTTGAGGAGCTCCCCCCTGTCACTCACAGAGTAGGGCCCATAGGGGAGTTGGGGCATCGCCCCCTGTCACACACAGAGCAGGGCCGATCAGGGGGTTTGGGCGCCGCCCTCTATCACCCACAGAGCAGGGCCGATCAGGGGGTTGGGGCACCGCCACTGTCACACTCAGGGCAGGGCCGATGGGGAGGTTATGGCTCTACCCCATCACACACAGAGCAGGGCCCATGGGGTGGGGGGGTTGGGGCGCAGCACCCTGTCACACACAGAGCCGCAGGGTGATCAGGGGGTTTGGGAGCTCCCCAGTATCAGGCACAGAGCAGGGCCGATCAGGGGGTTGGGGCGCCTTCCCCTGTCAGGAACAGAGCAGGGCCGAGGTTGTGGCCCTGCCCCCTGTCATACACAGCCACAGGGCGATCAGGGGGTTTGGGTGCTGCCCCCTGTCACGCTGATCCCGGTGCCAGGAGGCATATTACCCTTTTACTATATAGAATAGAGGCCTGGTGCATGGGTGGGGGCTGGCTGGTTTGCCCTGAAGGGTGTCCTGTATCAGGGTGGGGGTCCCCACTGGGGTGCCTGACCAGCCTGGATGAGGGGATGATGGCTGGTCACACACCCTTCAGGGTGGGCACCCACTGGGGTGCCTAGCCAGCCTGGGTGAGGGGATGAGGGCTGTTTTCAGGCTGGGACTGAAGCTCCCAACTGCTCCTTTTTTTCTTTTTCTTTTTTTATTCTGGGCCAGCTTTAGCCTGGCTCCAGCTCTGAGGCCTCAGCTGCTGAAAGCAGGTATCTGGTTTGTTTAGGTTCTATAATCGAAACTCTGTATCAACTCCAGCTCTGAGATCCCAGCTCGCTGAAAGCTGGTTTCTGGGGTTTTGTTTAGCTTCTATATTTGTTACAATGTTTCAAACTGCAGGCTCAGAGGCCAGCAAGGCAGGCGGGGAATGTTGCAGTCCTCCGTCACTGAAGCAAGCAAGCCTCATGTTCAGTTTAAGCTGCCTGGCTGCCGGCCGCCATCTTGGCTGGCAGTTAATTTGCATATCTCGCTGATTAGCCAATGGGAAGGGTAGTGGTCGTATGCTAATTACCATGTTTCTCTTTTATTAGATAGGATTATATTATATTATATTATTAATTTATTTTATATTATATTTATACTTATATATTACTAGAGGCCTGGTGCACAAATTCATGCATGGGTGGGGTCCCTTGACCTGGCCAGCAATCAGGGCTGATTGGGGCTGGCCGGCCAGGGAGGGATCACGGGAGGTCTCCAGGGTATGTCCTGCCCTCTTGCTCAGTCCGGATCAGCCGGACCCCAGCAACAAGCTATCCTACCAGTCAGAGCATCTGCCCCCTGGTGGTCAGTGGACGTCATAGTGACTGGTCAAGCGATAGATCAAATGGTCGCCCAATCCGTCAGACACTTAGCATATTACACTTTTATTATATAGGATGTATAAACTATGCAAAATATGTATTATAAAACATATATTAGGAACTATGTATTATATATAGTAGTATAAAATGAAATATTCTTTTGCATAAAATAGGTAGGTAAGGGAATCAATATTGGATGACAACATAAAATAATGAAATTCTCAATAAAATAAGGCAATAAAGTGATTCGTCTAGTGCCTAATCTTTTGGCTACTGCTTTATAAAAAGCACCTACTGTTATTACTAAATTAATTTATCAAATTTACATTTTAATAGAGTGAGGTAAAGTAGAATCCTATATCTCAGTTTCAGAAACCTATTGCACAGAACAGACAGAGCTTGATTTAAGTACTATTCTGCTCAGAGGCAGGATAATGAGCACAAATATTTTACGAATACCTTTCCCCAAGTAGAAATAATCACATTTCCATTCAATCTTAGGATCCTTTGAATCTATGAATTACTTTCCAATTATCTGTTAGATCCCAATAGAATACTATAAAATAGATGAAAATCTTTTTGCTATGATTAACTTTCCTTTCATCTTAAAATCTAATAAAGAAACTTCTTTCATTCTAAATTCTGACTAAATTTATTTTGAGCATTATAGTCCTGGATAAAAATAAATGGGAGAATGAAGGCTCCAGAATGGCTATGAGATCTACATTAGGTTTCAGTTAACCACCTGGAAACTTCTCTTTTGGAAAGGCCACATCCCTCAGGTGCCAGTTACTCATGAGGGCTTCCCTCTCTTTTTTCCTCAGGAAGAAATAGAAATTTTACTTGCTCAATGATTTGTAGACTCCTAAAAAAATTGCAATGAAAGAAGAGAATTCAGTCAAGTGACCTCAGCTCAAGAAGCAATGCATTTGAATTTTTTTCTATTTCTTTCGTCTTAGACATCTGTGTTTATTTGAAGCACAAAATATCTATGTCACAGGGACAGTTGGTGCAGAGCACAAAACAGTGGTTCTCAGTCAAGTGCAATTCAGGATCAGGAAGTTGAGGACTTAGTGATCTGCATCCCTCCATCCCCTGTTCCTCAACCTGCCACTAGAGGTTCTAATTTATGTCTGCAAAAATCTCATTTAAAAAAAGCTATTTCAAGGGGAAAGATAATATTTTCAATCATAAAAATATGGATTCAGGAGTGGGGGTTGGGCAAATAGGTTGAAAGTGGTCAAAAGGGACAAACTTCCAGTTATAAAATAAATGTGTCTTGAGGATGGAATGTATAGAATGGTAAATATAGTTACTAATATTATATTGTAGATTTGAATGTTGTTAAGAGCATAGATCTTTTAAGTCCCCATTCTAAGAAAAAAAAATTGTAACTATGGTGATGGATGTTAACTAGACTTATTGTGGTCATCATTTCACAATATACACATATATCAAAGCATCCTATATAATAAAACCCTAATATGCAAATTGACCAAATGGAGGAACCACTGGTTGGCAAGCAGGCAACGCCAAGCCAGCCAAGGCAGGTGCCACCGGGCAGAGGGAGGAGATGGAGATTGGGGGTGGCAGTGACCAGCAGCAGCGGAGGGGCAATGGGGGGCTGGGCCAGCCACTCACAGACTGGCACCATCCCCTGATCAGCCCGCAGGTCGCCTCCCACAGAGGGAGGCCACTGGTGGTGGTGGCAGAGCGGGACAATAGCGGGTGGGGCCAGAGCTGCTCCCTGTTTGTCAATGCACTCCCACAGGGATGTCTGTGGGGATTGGGCCTAAGCCATCAGTTGGACATCCCCTGAGGGCTCCCGGATTGTGAGAGGGCATAGGCCGGGCTGAGGGACCTCCCCAAGTGCATGAATTTTCATGCACCAGGCCTCTAGTTATATTATATACTTGAAATTAAGATAACATTATATGTCAGTCATATTTCAATTAAAAAAATAAAAATATGGAATCAAAATTTCATTGTTGCCATTTTCTGGTTGATGCAACTTGGATAACTTGCTTCATATCTGAGGCTCAATTTCCAGGTCTCTGCAGTGGAATTCATAACACCTACTTCAGTTATTGTTCTGACAGTTATATGAGGGAATGCATGCCATGTGCCTGGCACACAACATGAGTTCAATAAACCTTTGTCCCCTTTCACGGGGCCTTGCGGAATACATCTTTAGGCTACATAAAGACATGCCAAGAAGACACACACAAATACACACCACCTTTCTGTGATTTTTCCAAATTCGTGATGAAAATAGATATTTATAATGCGCTGCCACTTGCTTTTTCTCTTTTGCTATTTGCACTACTGTCTTGTATTATTATTTAATGGTTACCATGTGTGTCTATGGGTCTGTGAGCACAAGTGGGTCTTTTCTATACAACCAGCTGTTTACAAACTTTTGGCAGCAGGAACTATTTGTAGCTTTCTCAGAAATATCCAACGCGTTTTCCATTACATCAAAGGTGCTCAACAAATATGTATGCAATATATGCATGTTATAATAAAAAATTCCAAATTTCTAGGGAATGGGCCACCTCTCCTCTCTCTTCCCCTCTAAATAAAAACAACTACATCAAATAATCTTGCCATATTTGAGCTATGGTCTCAAGTGAATTAAAAAATAAAACAAAACAACTCTCCTGTGCTTTTTAGTTTGTTTGTTTTTGAGAACGTTCACAGTAATAATGGTAAATAACTAATAATACTTTGGGTTTCTTAACAACTTTCAATTGTCTTTTACAAAATATATCTTATGTTCACCATCTGAAGGATTCATTAACTGAAAATTTGATGAACTCATACCAATAAAAATTTTGGATGTCAGTTTAGAACACGCTTAGGGTGATACAAGCACCCTCAGAAACAGAGAAACAAACCTTGTCATATTTCAAATAAACCAAGCAAAAGGAAATGCATTTTTAAAACCGCACTGTGCTGCCCTTTTTTGTGGATTATCATAAAAAGTAGTGTCACAAATTAGCTGTGGCAGCAACTTCATTCTGACACTCAGCAATCTGTGATGTGTACGCATCTCATGATTGTTATGCTACATCGTTAGCAGAGAAATACCCCAAAGCTCTTCATCCACTACTATGCAGGCCTCTAAGATTGTCCTGCCTGCCTGGGTCAGAAGTTGAGATATATAAACAGTCTTTCTGTGCTGGGACTTGAAAGAAAAACCAGTCATCTGTACATGATCTGTGTTAGAGCAAAATGTAATTTTTCCCTCTGACAATGTGTTTATGGTTGTTAAGTTATCTTGATTGCCAAAGAAATCTGTTTGGGTGGCAGGCTTTTCTGACTTCAAATGTCAGAATGCCTCACCCCCACCCGCACCCCCACCCACATATCCAGCCATCCTTTCAGCTAATTCACAAATTGACTTGACTCTCGGCTAGGTTCAAAAAAAAAATAATTTCCTGAAAATTAAAAGTCTGGCACAATGCTGCACTAAAAGTCCATTTATCTTGTCTCTTTTTATAAGCTTCACTGCAGCCGCTGGCAAAGTGCCCACTTCCAGGAACAAAGGTCCCGGAGGACATCCAGCAAGGAGACTTTTCTCCCAAGACCCTGAAAACGATCCTGAGCTTCCGAGCGCATGATTTAAGCGCTTCTGATGAGGATTTGCCCTATTACCTTACATATTATTTTCTTAAAAGTGAGAAGTGTGTAGAAATACTGTGGCGGTGAGGTGACAGAAATGATGGCCTGTCTTTGAGCTCCACCACCTCACTGAGGGACTCGGTCAGGGGCTCCCTGAAAGCTGGGGATTTCTCTGTTATTAGGAAAGATACAGGCTAAAAAGATTATCTAGATGGGGCAGCGCAATGATTCACTCTTGTTTAATCAACTACAACCTGCGCTAAGCTCCATCCTCATCTCAATATAAACCAGACTAATCTTTCCACTTTCCCGCAGGAAACTGCGATGGCACTTGTTTATTCGGCTCCCCTGGTCGTGAGTAAATCCTTTCCTTTCTTCCCTCCTCCCCCTACCAATCAGTTGGGGGGAACGTTTCCAGCACTTCCAATCTAAGACTGATTGGGCTTTCCTGTTGATGTCAGATTGAAGCATTCCATTGAGAAAGCAGCCTCAAGACTGTTGACTTTTCTTGTGGCTCTGGGCTAACCAAGTGATTACACCACATGCACCCCTCTTTCATTCGAGGAAAGAGAAATAGCTGTGTGAAGAGTTGTTTGCTTGGAATGTTTTTTGAGGAACTGAACACTCATGTCAAAGAAACAGCAGGCATGCTTCAACCCATCTGATATGAGGTTTCCCCAGTTTTGACCACAGTTTCACTTACCAGATCTTTCTTTTAGCATGGGATACGTCAACGCAAAGCCACTTTGTCAGCTCCGTGACATTTGAATCAATAGTCATTTTCCCTCAATGATCTACCCTCAACGTATTCCCCATAAACTGTAATGTCATTTCATCAGTGAGTTCCTGACATTAAAACTACTGATACCAAATTCCAACGTGATTATCGAATTAGGTTTATTTTTTTTCTTTTATTGCTTTTGGAATATTAAATGTGTGTGTGTGTGGGGGGGGGTTATTTCTTTATTAAGTTAAGTGGTTTAGAAGAGTTTGAAAGTCTTCTGAGGCATAGCCAAAGACACAATCCCATCTGTTTTGTTTTTCTTATTCATGACATAAAGGATTTTATTTTAAACAGTGCATGCATTTCACTTTAATTCTTCCTCGTGTCTGTCTGAGCACATCGTCTGTCATGTGTGCGTAGTTAACCATAGCACTCTGCGAAAAGGTTTAGGCAGAAAGTGAAAACAGCTTTTTGAAAAAAAGTCAGCTAAAAGGGGAATCTGAATGCTTATGGGGCTGTTGTATGTCCATCCCATACTGAGCAAACATTTTAAGGACAACCTGTTGGTACCTAAAAAACATCGGAAGTTGTGCTCATCTACTTAGTAAATGTTGAAGCCCTTTCTTCTGAATAGGTGTCAAATGTCCCAGTGACTGCATCCTGTGTCTCCATGAGGGTTTGTGGCTGGGAGGGAAGCCAATGACAGAGCAGCCATGAAAACAGAGCCTCCCTCTGGGTGTGCTCATTGGTCTCCCCTCATTAGAATTGAGTCCTACCAGTACAGAAGCTTCCATCTCTCATTTTGGTCTCCCCAATTCCTCATTTTCTCAAATTGGGGCACTCCTACACCTTCCTCACCCCCATCCACACAGAGGGCAGGTGAGGTGCTGGGGTGAACAGTCCCAATGGGGTATTTCTTCCTAGAATATCAGTTTTTCTCAATAGTAACAGATTTACAATAAATTCCATATAAGAGCAAGCATAAAAATACCATGGAGCAATATGCAAAATCCCCCCACTTTCAGTAACAAGCTTTAAGAAGTCTCACTAGCGGTAGGTGCCTGGGTGGACTCTACCTTCAGAGCACTCTTTCTTCCTCTGCTACAGGGAGTTCTGCTGCATGCTCTATATCCTCTTTCAGGAACAATATCTGCCATGATAGTAGCATTCAACTCTCAAGTACTAATAAGAGCAAGATTGCAATCACCAGGATACTACATACCTGAGTTGCATATCAGGTTTTTCTGATTGTAAACTCCCATCCCCCTGCCCCCGCCACCCCCCTCCCCTGCCCCCGCTCCTCCGAACTCTCCAGCCCTTAGGTTTCTTTCACACATTCCTTAATCTTCTCCCCAATAAAGATTGATCTTGTGGAACAGTTTCAAGCAATTATGGGTTCAAGGTCACACAGGATGTATTTCTTCAGGTTATATTTACTGAATACTAAGCTTATAGAACACAAATTATGCATCTCAGAAATAATTTTGGGTAAATTTTATGATATAGTACCCAGTAAGGTTAACTAAGCTAAAACATTCTGAAAAACCTTAGGTTCCCAAATGCTTAGTACATCATGATGAAACACTACAATATGTACTTCAAGACTGTTCCTGTCCATTCTCTTTCAATGTAATTGGTCTTTTTCTATTTAAACTTCCAAAGGGAGATGCTTGTGGGATTCAAAAACTCAACAGCTCTGCAGGGCCAGGCAGGACACATAAATGAATAAAGCTGCTGGTAAGATATTAGGTGCTAAGCTAGTAATGTTTTGATCAACTGTAGTAGTTCCCTAGTTACATAAACTTTCTGCGGGCCAAATCAAACACACACAATAACCAAATTTGCTCTGTAGGCCTCTAGCACAAACCACTTAGGATGACTTTTTCTTTCTTCCTGAGGTGACTTTCTGTTCTTCTAATGCTCCCTCTGTTAAAAATTCACTGCCTCCATGAAGCACTCCCTGAGTACTTGCACCAGTGCCTGGCACAGCATCAAAGGCATGTTCCCACCCATGACTGTGTGAAGAGTAACTAGCAGAGTATCCGCTTACCTAACAGAAGACACACTGCTCCGGACAAGCCATGTAAGGCATTCTGTTTGATTTGGCTTACCTGGCTTACCCGACCTGCCACCTGAATCATGATTGTAATTACCATGCAGAGTCCTTGGGGCTCAAGTATACTCTAGAACAATTGTTGTAGGTGTTTTCCATCTCAGGGCATAAAGACAATAATAGGCATCATTGAGAATGAGAAACCACACTAGGAACCAGAATTGTAATCAGTTTACTAAATAGTTACCAGAAGCCTAGTCATTGGTATCTATTAAACAAATTACAAATGAAAAGCAGATATCTACTTCACATATCTACTTCTCATTTCTCTTCCCTACAGAATTACTGGAGCCTTTAGTAAGTATGGTTTAAAGAAATGATACTTTCTTAGACCTACTTACATTCTCTTCTTTTTCATGATCCTTTGATGTTTTTGTGTCCTACACTGTCTGCCTTGAAATTCCTGAATTAGAGAATGTAAATCAAATTGCAGGTCATTTTTGTCTCTTTGCCAATCAAGTATTTAAAGTTCACATCTAAGGGTAAATCTAACTAACGTCTAAACCTGGTAGGGTGGGCAGAAGCCTATAAACCAGCCAGGTTCAGTACCACAGGCATAAGGCTTGGTGAGCACAACCCTAGCTGGCCTCAGTTGGCCTAGAGCTGTGGTGCAGCACGCAGACTGCCCACCCATACAAGCCACCCCTGTACCTTACTAGTATATTTTGCTTGAACTGCTTCACAGTTGCCTTTGAACTTCATGCAGGTTTTTCTTCAGTGTGTTTTCTTTTCTTGTTTAGTTGTAAAACTTAATTGAGTTCACATCACAACACAATGCCTTGAGGGAATTTATAATCCAATAAAGAAAATAGACCTGCTCACTAACAACAAGCGGAAGGGAGGGTGAAGACAAAAGGATGAGTGGGGCTAAATGTATTGAAGTGAGCCAGTGTTATATTCCATGTGTAACTCCTGGCCAGCAGAGGAATTTATGATGGAGGACCTTATCCTGGGTATCTGTTCAATCCCAGAAGTAGATTGGAGGCTCCTTCCTCTTTAGTTGTCACCTCCAGGCTCTAGCAGAACCCCTATCATATAGCAAGTATGAAGAATTCATTAGTCTGCAGACTTTCCCCACATCTAAAATATCCATGGAAAGTCTGCATCTATCTTGCATTCTGCACTTTCAGTTATGTTTTTGTGACACCTTTTATCCAAAAGCACGTAAGTATAAGCATCTAGAAGGGTAGCCTATAGTTTTACCCTGAAAATAGGAAAAAGTAAACTTTTCCATTCCAAGGAGAAAGGAAGCTTCATTATTTCGCCATCAGTTATCTTGACAAATATACAGTAATTGTTATGCATCTTATCTATCCCAATTTTTTAAATGTTCCTTTTTTTTTTAGTTTGAATTCTCAACATATTCTTATGCTTTAGACTATCCTAAACAGTATCAGATCTCATCAAGTAGATGGAAGCCTTCTGCCAGCACAGCATTTTCATCTGTTCCCAACATGAGTAGGTCATGTACACCACTGTTGCATCAAAGTCTTTCAAAGTAATAAATTAATTGAATTACTGCTTTGTGGTGAATGAAGAACAGCAGAAGCCTCAATGCCATGGCTGCTCCTTTCAAGTGAATGTTTAAATTCCCTGGGCATGCAAAGGAATTCCCTATAAACTAGACAAATGATCCATCTCTGTGTGATACATCTATTTTTATTATACCTGCAGGTAGACATTGATGTTCCCCTCTCTTTTTACCCTAAAGCAGAAACATTAATGAACACGATGAAGTTATAGCTCTCAAAATGGGGTGATTTCTTACATGAATGACTGTCCAAATGTATATACCAAGTCCAGGAAAAGAGTAGAAGGAAACAAAGAGAAAAGTGGCGTAGACATATTCCAGAAAGCTCTTTTGAAAGCCCTGATTTCTTTGTTTTGTTCCCAGAAATCTTTATCCCTAAACTGTATGGATTTTTGCCTTAATACACTAACAGAATTACTAATGGTTTCTTTCTTTCTTAAAAGAAAAGTTAAAAGCTACTCTGGATTGTGAACTTAGGTTATAATTAAGATCTTTATTGTAATTTCAGCAGGATTTGACACTTAGAAAAAAAAAAAGGAATATTGGTAAAATCATCAGAACATGAAATAGTAAACACTTTGATAAGAAAACCAGAGTGGCACTGACAAGAATATGTCTAGTCTGACTAGTCTGATATCCTTGTGGGAGTTCTGGTCGACCAAAGGAAGCCAGAGATATAATCAATCTTAAGTTTTAGCAGAGACTTTGATTCTGCTCCACGCAACACACACATCAATTAAGTGGAAAAACAAGGTCTGAACTTCTCAGTTATGAGGTGAGTAGAAAACCAGCTGGAAAGTCAAACCCAGAGAGAGGTTATCAATGGATCAGTGTCAACCTAGGGACACACAACAAATGGTGCCACGGTTCCTCCGGGGTCAGCTCTAAGCCTGTGGTCGTTTAACATTTCTATCAGTGACCTGAAGCATTCAACGGAGAGAAGGTTCTTATTAAACTCTAAAGGGTAAAGGGGGCAGGAAAGATTCCTGGAGGAGGAGGAATGAAATCCAAAGTAATAGAGTAAATTGCCAAAAATCAGCTACAACTAAAATGAGGTTTAATGGAGATGACTATGGAATATTGAAGAACAAATTCTCTCTTAAGAAGACAGAAAAAAGTTAGGTACATGCAGTAAGATAATTATTTAGAGTTTTGGCCACAGATTTTTATTCTTTGGTAATAGTCAAAGACTTTTTCCTCTCATTCTTCCCCCCATTTTTTTTTTAATTGCTGAATTCAGTGAACTTCTATCTCTTAAATCTCTAGCACTAGGAGACAAAAGAGAGTGAGGAGATCACATCCATTTGTTTTTTACCTTCTAAACTTATATTGCTGTTAAGTATCTAAAAGCAAGAAGTCTTGCCTGGAAGGTTGTGGTTCAGTGGTTAAGCGTCAGCTTAGGAACCAAGAGGTTACCAGTTTGATTCCTAGTCAGGACACATGCTCAGGTTGCAGGCTTGATCCCCAGTAGGGGGCATGCAGGAGGCAACCAATTGATGATGTTCCTCTCTCATTGATGTTTCTAGCTCTCACTTTTCCTTCCTCTCTCTAGAAAAAAATCAATAAAAACATATTTTAAAAAAAGAAATAAAATCAAGGAATCTCATCTCACAGAATGAGGATTAGTCTTACTCCCAAATCCCGATGTGCAATGCACAATGTTCTTATAGCATTTGTTTGCTCAGCTCTACTCCCACATGTGCACACACATGCATTCATACCAACTTAACTTAGCATACAAAGTCCTCTGCCAAGGGCTTGCCCTCAATGACACCATGCTGGATTACCCCTTCCTCTAGCTATAGTGAGGGAATTGTTCTCAACTATAAATAAAAGGGTAAACTTAGATATAAATAACAACTTCCAAAATGTGGGTACATACACATGTTAGCGTGAGGCAAGCAAAGCACTCACCTTAGGCACAAAATTTAAGGGAAATCAAAATCTCAGTAATAAACATAAACAGCACTTTAATGTGATAGCTTTAAAAAACTAAAATTAATGCAAAAAATCTATGATAATAGCTCGGCCAGTATGGCTAAGTGGTTGAGCATCAATTTAGGAACCAGGAGGTCATGGTTGGATTCCCAGTCAGGGCACATGCCCAGGTTGAGGGCTCAATCCCAAGAGGAGGGGCCATGTGGGAGACAGCCAATCAATGATTCTCTCTCATCATTGATGTTTCTCTCTCTCTCTCTCTCTCTCTCTCTCTCTCTCTCTCTCTCTCTCTCTTTCTCTCTCTGTTTCCCTCTAAAATCAATAAGAATATATATATATTTAAATCTGTAATAATAGACATATCAACATTTTAAAGAAAGAAAGGATTAGCCTTATTGACTTTTCTTCCTCAATCTGCATTATGATTAGATACCAATAGAATCAATCCAACTGCTTAATTTGCCAACTACAAGAATTTGAAAAATCGGTCTTTGGAAGACCTCAAAGAATATGAATTTTCATCAAAATATTTAAATATCTTTAGGTATTCTAA
Source organism: Myotis myotis (assembly GCF_014108235.1). NCBI lineage: Eukaryota > Metazoa > Chordata > Mammalia > Chiroptera > Vespertilionidae > Myotis > Myotis myotis. Next base: position 24,206,091 of record NW_023416390.1, read on the forward strand.
AAAGGCAGATTTTTTTTTAATAAAAAGTGTATTATCAGTTTTCTGCATAGACTTTCAGTTTGACTTTATCTATTCAGGGCATTTAACTAAATGTCTTGCCTGTTGATTAAAATATTCCTAATGCAAGGATGACAAGTCATGGGTCATCATATGTTCTTTTAATTTGCTGCTGAACACAAAGAAAATAGAAAATGCTAACTCTATTCCAAAATCACCTTTTATACCCAGGCCTTCTGCTTTTCTTTTTATTTTATATTAAAGTCCTTATTATTGTTTGGATTATTTGATCTCATAAATGTCAATTTCTTGACATTACTGCCAGGAAAGACAAATGACTTTCTTTATAGTTTCTTGTCATATTATTCCTTCCTGTAACACTATTGAGAAGTATTTCCCTGGAATCATTCTTGTCAAAAGCAATAATAATAAGATCTCAGATGAATATGAAAATCAGGTCCTCTATAAAATGTAATACTATGTTGTAAGTATCTGTCTCTTAGACCTCAGATAATTCATAAAGCATCAACTGATCTGCTTTAAACATGAAATCTCAAGTGATTCCAGCATGTAAACTTGCTTCACTGCCATAAATTGAAGGATTTTAATGGGTTTTTTACAAGTGTTAATAAATTTGTCTCTCTCTCTAAATTTAGGCATTAGCCTTTACATTAAGTATGTTTTCTCCTGATGGGGATCATTTATACTTGCTTGATCCAAACATTCCTTCACAGTGGAATAATTAGATATTGTGTTTCTTTAATTTATTTTTATTGACTATTAAGTCATCCCAGGCAATAAAAACATAGTGCTATAGATGACACAAATATAACAATAGTGAGATACATTTCAATGCACTTGAAAGTAAATGCTTTTTCAAAAATGCTTTACAGAATTATCTTTTCTTTCATGATTTTGTTGAATGTTTTCTTGAGGTACCAGTGGTTTACAACATTATATAAATTCCAGGTGTACAGCATTATAATTTAACATCAGTATACACTACAGCATGCTCACCACCAAAGGTTTAGTTTCCATTTCACAGAATTTTCATGAATATAAAAGATATTCAATTATAAGTGGCCCAAAAATATTGAATACACAACTGGGAGAAAAAGCTAACACACAGTTTTCCTATTATAAAAATTTATTTATACATTCATGTACATATTTACACTAGAAAGTTTTGCACAAATAAGTATCTATGTTTGTGCCTATATGCTGCTGAAATGGAGAGGCTTGTGAAGGGTACAATTAATTATGAAGACATTTTGCTTACATATGATGTCAAATCAAATCATTCAGGCACAGGGATTTTATTTATTTGAGTTTTGCAGGGTGAATGTGCTAAATCATCAGGACTGACCAGAGAACCACTTAGATTCTCAGGATAATATACAACCATCATTTCTCATAGATGGATAAAATAAAATCTAAACTCAAGTCTGAATGCATTATCACTTCCAGAATTCTAATTTAGACAGAATCTAAGTCATATTGATTCAAATAGGTAGTCGGCTGAAGGGATGATCAGACAAAGTGTCTGTAATTCTCATTCTTATCCTATCATCTGGGTTTCAAGTTCAAAGGAATTGAATTGAAATCCTTCCTTCCTCTTGTGGTCAAGAAAATTACCTTCCACATTCTTAGAAGGACTCCCATATGGCAATAAAGTATATATCTCTTTTCTTAGTAAGAGAAAATCCAAGGGCTTTATAAAACAAAAATTTGGGGGGTGGGAAGGAATTACACAAGTACAGAGTGAAAGGAGGGGAGGCTAACACGATCATAATTAGTGGATGATGTGATATGTCTGCCATAGAACTTAATGCTCTCTTGGGTTGCATTAATAGCGGTCTAGTTTTTAGATAACGGGGGTGATGGTTCTTATCTATGCTGCTACTCTTCAGCCACTCCTGAAAAATGTGCTTCATTCAGTCCACGGTAATTAATGATCTAAGGGAGCAACCATGTTATATAAGACTGGATGTTGAGGCTAGAGAAGAGAGATGTTTATGGGGTTTAAATTCTTATAAAACTATCATGGGAAAGAGAGAATAGAACTGTTTTCTGTGACTCTAAGAGGGGTCAATTGAATACTGTCATTAAATTAACAATTAACGTTCTTTCCATTTCTAGAATTCTGAGACGATTTCTAAGATTCTGTGACTTTAACTAATCACACCCTCTGCCTTTAAAGCAGGTAATAATTAAGTCTCTCCAGGTATATGAGAATCCTTTTTACTTTAAAAGGTCGCCATAGAAAAACATTTACTTATATACATTGATTACCTATTTATTTAAAAGTCTACATTATTTGCTGAGGCGGAAAAAAGCTATGGGCTCCTCTTCAGGGAAAATCAGAATACACCAACATTCAGTATTTAAACTTTAGTTAAGAGGCTCCACTTAAAAATGCTTATAAATAGATAGAGCTAAGAATTTTTTAGAAAATGTAAGAAAAATAGAAGAAATTATTTTAAGAAAGCCTTTTTCAATAGCCTGAAGAAACTAGGTTCTCTAAAGAGAAAATTATGAGAAGGAGGTCAAGAAAGATAACTTTTGTGGAAATTATATTTACTGCACAAATGTGGTGCTTTTGTACACATATAGTCACACAAAATTGGAGTCATAAAAAAAAAACACTCATTGGCTAAACAAAAGAGGCTAAAAAACAAGTAAAAATTCAAAAAGATCTTGAGAAAACCAGAACTTTGCAATGTACTTCTAAAAAGAAAATATAACTCCTAAAAAATAGAAATGGAGCACATCTTAAAACACAGTGAAAATAGATTTGGTATAAAGGAAAGTCTGTCTCTTCTGTGAGAATGGAATCCTTTAATGAAAGACATCAACACTTCCTAAAACCAGTAACAAAAAATTTCCATGAAATGGCTATGAAATTAACAAGGTAGAAAGCATTATTTGCACCTAGGACAAGGTTGTACATGAATTAGAAAGCCAAGATATTAAGTTACAGTACAAAGGCATCTTCAAAAACAATGGTTCTCACCTTGGATGGACTCAAGGTTGTCTAAGACATAGTCATTCGTGTATTTCTTAAGATGACATGTAGAATTGCTGAATAAACAATATTTCACATAAGTACCTGATTATGCACTATTTGAATATGTTATATGTCATATAAATATATACAGTTATATAGATAGCTATATATATTATAGATCATATATGTATGTATCATATATGTAAAATTATGTCATACATAGATATATATCTACACTAATAAAAGACAAAGATGATAATTGACCATACCTTCGCTACACCCTAAGCCACGCCCACCAGCCAATCAGAGCGACTATATGCAAATTAACCCAACCAAGATGGCTGCGGGCAGCCATGGAGCTAGAGCAAGCAGGAGGCTTGGTTGCTTGGGCAATGGAGGAAGCCAAGCTTCCCACCAGCCCTGAGCTGGCTGAGGCCTCCGCTCATGGCAACAAAGTTTCAGTTATAGAAGATAAATGAATCCCAGATACCTGCTTCCAGCCAGCCTCCACTGGGAGCTTGGGTGGCTGGGGGTTGTGGCCAGCCTGCAAACTGCCATCAGCCCCTCACTCAGGCTGGCCACACCCTCATGGGGTGAGGGTCCCCACTAGGGGCTTAGCCAGCCTGAGAACGGCCCTCAGCCCCTCCCCCAGACTGGCCGGACACCCAAGCAGGACCCCCACCCTGAAAGGGCTGTGGCCAGCCTGCAAACAGATATCAGCCCCTCACCCAGGCTGGCCAAGCACTCCTATATAATAAAAGAGTAATATGCAAATTGACCGCAACAGCAGAACGACTGGGAATGACTGGTCACTATGACACACACTGACCACCAGGGGGCAGATGCTCAATGCAGGAGCTGCCCCCTGGTGGTCAGTGCACTCCCACAGGGGGAGCTCTGCTCAGCCACAAGCCAGGCTGATGGCTGCCAGTACAGCGGTGGTGGTGGGAGCCTCTCCCGCCTCCTCAGCAGCGCTAAGGATGTCCCACTGCAGCTTAGGCCTGCTCCCCGCTGGCAAGTGGACATCCCCCGAGGGCTCCCGGGCTGTCAGAGGGATGTCTGACTGACAATTAGGCCCGATCCCCCAGGGAGCAGGCCTAAGCTAGCAGGTGGTCATTCCATGAGGGATCCCAGACTGTGAAAGGGCACAGGCCGGGCTGAGGGACCTGCCCGAGTGCACAAATTTTTGTGCACCTGGCCTCTAGTATATATATATAATTCTTAAACAATTTGTACAGATGCTATTATGATTCCACAACATAAATTTATTTAAAAGCATAACTGAATTCAAAGTAGCTTTTTGGCATGCTTTTTATGGTTTTCTCAATTATAAAATCTGAGTACTGTTATATTGTTAACTTTTTAAATGTATTTTTAGAAAAACTCTTGGTATACTCAAAATAATTGAAAACCACACTCTATAAAATTTTATCTCCTTTCTATAGATAGTGGATCTAAGCCCTTGAAGACATTCTAGAAACCAAGTTCTTGCTGCAAAAAAGATTATAATTTCTTAGTATTGACTTTAATGAAATGTTGTCCCTCTTACTGCCATTCCCTGACTTCTTGAGCCATAGACAAAAGCACATGCAGTTGAAATCATTGTATTGTTTGGTAAGACAGATCAAATCCAATCTTACCTTTCATTGACTCTTTAAAAATTATTTTCAAATGGCAAGTAGCCCATACCTATGGGGAAAATTTATACTTTAATCTATGCAGACATTTGAGTCCTCTCTGTTCCTTGGCTGGATATGTGTGGACTGTCTATGTAATTAATTATGATGAGAGTGGGCTTGAATTCATGGTTTATATTCTAATTTACCCATGTCTTAGACCAAATGAATGATATTTGTTTACTGAGGTCTTAATTATTAGGGTACATTTTGAGTTGAGGTCACCCACAAAAAACTGGCAAGTAAATGATATTTCCCCGAAGTGACAATAAGACCTTCTTACATAATGTTTTATTTCACTCAACTTTAATCCTTGAGATGTGTGTATTTTTTTCTAAAACTATCTTTTTTTTATAAAATTACTATTTTTTTCTGAAAATATTTTTCTAAAAATAAAATATTTTTGTTACTGAACTAGAGATTTTTTAATTCATACACTTTTTTTTCCTGAAAATTCAACCTTTCCGGCCACTAATTTTAATGTGTAGAACATTTTAATATATACAGAATTAGATGAGAGATTTGGCTCATACCCACCGAGTTGTGTTCCAGCCATCTCTGTTGATAAAAATTCTTTTCTTCTACATAAAACTGCTCTCTACATGGTTGAAAAATATATCATAGAAAATCAATGCATTTTATTTTAAATATTATGTATAATGCATTTCTCCTAATGCTTAATGTCCATTAAAATTCCCTTACCTGTATAATGTTACACGTAGAGAACGACTTTGGAAAAGTAAATCCTTTTGAAACTAATATGTGTAACTAAATCATATGGTTCGTTGAAAGGTCACATAGTCCAACTTATTTTATGTTGACTGAACATAAGTTGGCAAAGCAAATGATTTTTTTAAAAAATGGAAGTGTGGTCTATTTTAAAATAATTGCTAGTATAGTAGTAGCCTATGCCACATGTTTATTATTTGAATCTGGATGTATAGTAGAATAAATTATGTCCTCCAGAAAATAAGTCCATAGAGCTATGAAATATAACCCAGACTACAGGTGACAATTTTGCCTTGCAGTTCAAAGGTTATTTACAAAGACATTACATTTTAATTGATAAGTTTAAAAAGTGGATCTCCAATCTTTACTTTTAAATATTTACTTTTAAGTATTACTGTAGATGTAATTTTCTGTTGCTTGATCAGAACTTTTGAAGGCATTAGGCCAAACTTAGTTCTTACCCTAGCAATAATACAAATGTGATAATATGCCACATGTCTATATTTAATTTACCTCTTTAAAGGTCTATCACATCAGTAGGTTTATTTGAAAAGTAAAATGTATTAAAACAATGACACACTTAAAAATGTCAAAAAAACTGGAAGTCAAAGGACATGAATTTGACTAAGCTTCACTTCTTAAGTATATGTAGTGGTAAAAAGGGTTTCATAGACATAGAAGATGTGTTTCTGTGTTTCTGAAACCCACAACTGGACTGTTTCTGGAGACCTGCTTTGTTCAAAGATTAAGTGTGGAAAATAATGCCTATCTTATGGATAATAAACAACAAATGATGTACAGGGTGTCCTCCAAAAAATGTATACACACACTTCGAATAATCATAAAGGTGTTGTTTATTAAAAATACATTTCATTTTCTGCCCGGCCAGCGCGGCTCAGTGGTTGAGCGTCGACTTAGGAACCAGGAGGTCAGGGTTCAATTTCTGGTCGGGGCACATGCCTGGGTTGCGGGCTCTGTCCCCAGTGGGGGGCGTGCAGGAGGCAGCCGATCCATGAGTGTCTCTCATCATGGATGTTTCTATCTCTTTCTCCCTCTCCCTTCCTCTCTAAAATCAATTAAAAAAATACATTTCATTTTTAAAATTGAGCTATCAGCTCTTAAAGTGTATATACTTTTATGGAGGATACACTATAGATATGAAAATACTTTGCAAAATATGCTTAAAAGTGTTCATCAGCAACCAATTGAAAGAGTATCTTTTATTTATTTTTTTAACATCAGAAGTTGGTGACCTTTTCCTAATCTCTGTTCATCAAGAATCCTATTTATCTTCACCCTTTTAAGATTAATTTAAAATCAAGACCAGATGGCTCAAGGCCACCCATTTCCATATGCAGAGCTGATTATTTAATTACCAAATCTTCAACAAAATATTTTGGTTGGGTTTGCAAATACTTATAGAAAAACATAAAATATGAAGAACATACAAAAATGTATATGTAAATTTAAATTATACATATTAAAATTGAGCATTTATATTTAAATATCAACAGAAAATGTTGGAGACTGGACACTAATATATCAAGATGCTATGTGAAATAACAACACTGCGTTAGGCTTATCCAAGCTTTTACCTTAGTCAAGTGACCTGACCTCTTTGAATCTTCATTTCCTCATCTCTAAAATGTAGATCTTGGATTAAGTGACTTCCAGGGTCTCATCAGGATCTGAATGCTACATTGCTTATAAACATAAGTGTGCAGATCATAAACTCATACTAAAACATTGAGAAACTTGCTATGTAATTTTCAATTAAGAGTCTTGATAGACTATTCAGTTGTATGAAGTCCCAGAGAACATAATATCAACTTTCAATGAAATTGAACTTTGTAATTACATTCAGACCATGGGTGCTGGTCTGGAGGTTAGTAAGGTAAATTTTCAGTACCTGATGCCTGGTCTCTCCCTGCCAGAGTTGGTAATAATAAGAAATATACATCTCTTTTCTTTTATCTTGTTCTTTCCTACTCTTCTAAATTTCTAAAATAGAAAACTCCTAGTTTACAATTAGGAGTAGTACTTGAATTGGAAAATACTACTTTAACTAAAGAAGACAAAGAATGAATGTGAGCTAACGTTGTTGGTGAGATCTTGCTATCTGCCAGGAACAATTTGCTTAGTATGGCATTTAGTATGACAAATTGCCATTACAACCTAATTATTAAATCTTATTCATCATTACAACAAATCTATAGGGAAACTATTACTAATCCCCCATTAACACAGAAGAGGAAATGACTACTGAAGGTTTGTAACTTGTAGAAAGTCACATAGCTAGTAGGTGTTAGAAAAAAATTTTGAATCCCATCTGTCCGATTTTTGTCACACTACCATTCTCTCTCAGAAACAAAGTATTGGAAACTCATAATTTAAATAAGTGCCAGAAAAATAAGAGTTTTGGGTATTTTGTTCAATCGCTTGGCATTAAATTCAATGGGATGTAAAGTACAGCATAGGAAATGTAGTCAATAATATTGTAATAGCTATGTGTGGTGCCAGATGGGTACTGGAAATATTGGGAGAAAACTTTGCAAAGTATATGATTGTATAACCACTATGCTGTACACATGAAAGTAATACAAAAAATATTAAATGTAATTAAAAGAATAAAAACTTTAAATGCAATACTTTAAATTTTAAGTCAAATTTAAAAGAGCATAGAACATTTGTAAGATGCACTTTTCTAAATTATGACATATCCATACAATGGATTATTCTGTATCTGCTATAGATCATGTTTTCTAAGAATACTGAATAATATGTTGTGGTATTAAAAACAAAACATAAGCTCTATACACTAATACACACAGAATTCATAGAAAATGCACCCAAAAAAAGGTAAAAATTAATGAATGAAAAAAACATCAAATGCCTGTTCTGTTCCAGTGCTAGGTACTAAAAATATAGTGTGGAAAGGGCAGACAGACATCAGTTCCCACCCACATGCTACCTACAATATACTAATTAGTTTGTCCTCTCTGTGTAATGAGATTATAAATTATTTGTTTTTGCCTTTTCCTCATTTTCAAAATAATTTATAATATAAATATATCTCATAATCAAAAGATTGTGCTATGAGAATCTGTGTAAAGCAAAAAGAATTTTGTGCATCAACAAGTAAGTGTAAGAGGGTTAGAATTTTAGATCGCCCTCTCTGGGAGAATCACTGTGTACAGTAGTCTGTGAAAGACTAACTGATATTATTTAATTTAGTATCTCCAAAATTTATTTGACCAAAGTATAATTTATTTTATTTGTTTCCTTTTTGTTGTTGTTGTTAAAGAGAAAGAGGAGAGGGATGTAGAGGATTGTATAGCTTGTAGGTATTAAATTTAACATATCAATAAAAAATGTGTATGAGATAGTAAGTTCTTTTTTGTGCTAAGTATATGCACCTTTATAGCATTTCTTAATTTGGACCAGCCACATTTCAAGTGTTCAATAGCTGCATGTAGATAATGGTTACCATATTGCACAGCAAATCCCTAAATAAAAGATCTTGACCTGGTGGCTTAATATATATGCAAAGTGTTATTTGTTTATTTGGGTGGACTAATTTTGCTTTATTTTACAGAAGAAAAAAAAAAGTAGGGACTTCACATGAACAATTCTAGACTTCTAGATGTTTTTGGAAATGTGGAAGTGTATAGACTTTTGCTCTAACCAATTTTGTCCAGTGAATAGAGCATCAGCCCACAGGCTGAAGGGTCCCAGGTTCTATTCTGGTCAAGGGCACATACCTCATACCTTGGTTGAAGGCTGGATCCCCAGCCCAGGTTAGGCGCACATGTGGGAGACCACCAATCATATATCTCTCTCATATGGATGTTTCTCTCTCTCTGTCTCTTCCCCTCCCTTCTACTCTAAAAAAAAAAAAAAAAAAAAAAAAAAAAAAAAAAAAAAAAAATCAATGGAGAAATATCCTCAGGTGAGGATTGACCAAAAAAAAAAAAAAAAAATGTATAGACTTTTAAATATGAGAGTGAAATCAAGAAAGTAAAATAATCATATGTAATCAAAGGCTAATGTGCAAATCAACCAAACGGTGGAACGACCAGTCGTTATGATGTGCAGTGACCACCAGGGTCCAGACACTCAATGCAGGAGCTGCCCTCTGGTGGTCTGTGCACTCCCACAGAGGGAGCGCCACTCAGCCAAAAGCCGGGCTCACTGCTGGTGAGCACAGCAGCGGTGGCAGGAGCCTCTCTCACCTCCACGGCAGCACTAAGGATGTCCAACTGTGACAGGGCGCAGGCTGGGCTGAGGGACTCCCCCCCACCCGAAGTGCACAAATTTCATGCACGGGGCCTCTAGTAAGCAATAGAGCTCCAAAGACATGAAAAGATAGAAGTATAAAGATATATTCAGGGCTACTTGCATACTAATGTCAGTTACTCTGCAAAAGAAGTGATACAAAATAATCAAATCTTACATATGCTAAAATATTCAATCATCTGGTTTGGGAGATTTAAAAATCAAATTTTATATCTGCTTGTGCCCCAGGACATTCAGACAGTGACTGATGCCAGTAAGTCTAACATGAGACAAATATAGGCAAATTGCATTTTTTTCTGGTTGATTTATTTTGTTTAAATTGTGTTAAGTACTTAAATAATTAGTTTAAACATGATCAAAGCAAAAGTAAAAATATTGCAAAGGAAAGAAGAAAACATGTTTGCCTTTCTTCTTAAACCAGTGGAGTACCACACAAAATTTAGCCTGATTGACCATTGTAATTGTTTATTCTGGAATGAGTGAGAGGCATGCTCTCATTCCTCAACCACCACAAATACTAAGCAGTCACTGAAATGTCTCTTGTGGTGTATTTGTGGGTTTATATTGTGTCACTTCTACTAAAATTATAATCATTAATTGTTTAAGGGTTCATTCAGTTTAAAATATTTTCCATCAAAATCTATTCTCAAATAAATACTTGGAATAAAATGGAAAGTAGTGAGTGGTCATTAAAATGTGGTGTTTAAAAAGCAAACTTTAACTGTTTCATACCCTAAATTATAAATTGTGCCTATTTCAGATGCAACTTATATGGTGGATTGGTTTTCATTTCTGAACAAAAAAATATTTTTGGATCGCATATCATTTTATTTGTGCTGGTCTATAGTACCTCAAACAATTTTTAAAAAAGACATTAAGACAGAGAGACCTCACAGTTTTTGGCAGCTAATCCGGAAGCTTCCCTAAAACAAACCTGCAGGGGATAGCTTCCAGGAGAAAATTGCTTTCAAGCAATCATTTTCTTTCTGATGATGTTTCCACAATGTAGAGTCGACCGATTTTTCAAATTATATGAAGAGCAAAAAAGAAAAAAGAAAAATACTTTTAGATAAATTTCACTCTTTACATTTAAGCCTTTAAATATTAATTTTTTATTTATTCTTGCAAAAAGTCATAAATTGTTTCCCTCTGATATAGAGAAAGAAATAATTGAGATGAGCTAGTTCTCTATTCCCTTGGCAATTGACCTCCCATATTCAGAAACAGTTTATAAAAATGGGATATTTGCTTTCTAAGTTTTACTTACAGATTTTGCCAGATGAGCATTATTCCTAGTGAACTATAATTATGGATATCCAGCTGTTACCAGAAATCTTGGTATGCACAGACTTGGAGCCTGAAGTGTGTTTAAGATGCAGCTACTGGTAAACCTAAAATAATATCAACTATTAACAATTGGTAAACCCACTGAGAAATGGCTGCTGATTCATGAAGACCATGTAATTGCAGGGGTGAATGTACTCTTAATAAATCCTCCCATTTTTTTCTCCATTTCAGGTTCAAGTTGACTATACTTAAATGACCCTAAATAGAAGAGGCATTCTGTATTTTAAAGACAAACCATTATAGTAACTTAACAACCCCTCTAGAAACATATGATGTTTCACCACCCTTTTTTCCAGAATATTTATCCTTATTTATAATCAAAGACCCTCTGGTTGCAGTTGAAACTTTTTTCTACTTTTTGAGGAAATGGAATCTTTTCTGGCTTTGTTTTCCATGGCCTGGAACTCCAACCTCTAAAACAGAGAAACTCTTGGAGGATTAGAAGGCGCAGCGCTGTTTCCCCACCCATCTTCCCCACCACTGTCACCCACTCTCCCCCACAACACACAAACAAGCGCAGTCACTTTCCTCTTCAGTCTTTTTCGGGCAAGTCTACATGATTTTATCCCCCAAACATAATTCACCAAGTCCCTGATTCCTGGTTCAGAAAAAAAATAGACCACTAGAAGTTAAACTAAAATTGTCTGGGCAGTTGATGGTGTTGTCTCTTTGACCATTTATCTAAGTAACCATTAGGTGGAAGTGTTAAGGTAAAGGACCAAGACAGGAACCCAGTAGTAAGGACAGGAGAACCAAGGAACACTGGGCAGAGCCCAGTCTCCCAAACTAGCTTGAGTGCAGAAGCAGACCGCTGTGAAAGTGAATTTGGCTCTGTACCTAAAGTTGAGGCAGTAGAGTTGCTTACATGCTGTCTCTCGCTTTAGGTTAGGGTTGGTGTTCAGAACAAAGAGAACAGTGAGCTTGTTGGTATGAATGCCATCACTATCACATGAGGAGGGAAGGGAGGACCAGACTAGAAAACTGGCCAGACCTGACAGAACAATCTACAAAGTAACAAAAATATTAAATATCCAATGAGGTTGTTGTATAAATTATAGCAACTCACTGGACTATTATTTAGTCATTCAAAGTCATGACTATACATATATAGCAGCATGAAAACATATTATGACATTAAGATGATTTATTTAATAGGACTGTCATAACAAAGTAATACAGAGGGAGAGGTCATCAAATAATGTAAATTTATTCTTCTCACAGTTCTGGAGATTAGATGTCCAAGATCAAGGTGTCAGCAAATTTTTTTTTTCCTGAGGCCACTCTCTTTAGTTCGCAGATGGTCACCTTCTTGCTATGTCCTCACATGGTCTTTCTTCTGTGTATATGGAACCCTGGTGTCTGCATTTTTTCTTCTTATTAAGATACAATTCAGATTGGATTATAGCCACACTAACAGCCTTATTTTAAAGTAATTACTCTTTAAGCGCCTATCTCTAAATACAGTAACTTTCTGAGTTATGAGGATTAGGGCTTCAGCACATGAATTTTGGGCATACACAATTCAACCAACAGCATAAGCAAAAGAAAAGGAATATACTAAAAATAAATGAAAGGTAAGGACCCAAACATCTACCAGATCTGACTTCTCACAGATTAGTTCTTTAATATCTAACAAGAACATAGGCCACTAATTAAAGAGAAGAAAGCAAAAACTCAGAGCATGTAAATAATTTGCCAGAGCACTCACAGTTATTAGATATAGAAAATGAAATTTAAAAAGCTAGGCATAATTTGAAAGTTTGTCTTTCTGCCATGCTAGGATGACTGTTATGTTGATGGGCTTGTGATAAGATAGTTATCTGATATATATCTGCATACGTAGTTATAAGGTTATTTTACAACAAATAAAAGGAAGAGAGATAAGCAGATATAGTTGAAAATTAAATATATGCCAAGAAACATTGCTGGGTGCCCGGAGGTCATGGTGGATGGGTAAAAAGGATGACAGTGTCCTTGTTCTTAAGGAGAAGGGAAATTTGCATGTATAAATGCATAAACAGCTACAGTTAAGAAAAATTATGATAACCATATAAGGGTTCTAACAGAAGTTAATTTGTCTATTCATATTAATCATACAACTAAATTTTTGTAAAGCCATCCAAAATTTGTCTATGTTGTATATCAGTGTGTATTCATTAATTCAACTATATTTCTTTTGAATCTACAATGTTTCAGGCATGGATATATAGCTATGGTGGGGCAAAAGTAGGTTTATAGTTGTTCATATGGAAAATAATATGATAATTAATAAATAATGATATAAGAATAAACTGTGTTTCACATATTTTCAACTGTAAACCTCCTTTTGCTCCACCCTGTACATGGATGCTTGTGGCTTCCATATTAGGAAGGGAGTGTTTTCAAAAGTGTAGTCCTGAGACTATAATGCTTAGAAATTACATAGAATCCTAGTTTAAAAGCACAGATTTCTGGGCCTTATTTCAAACCTATTGAGTCCAGTTATCTGTGTGTTGGGCTTGGAAATCTCTATTTTTAGGAGCGCTAACCATCTAACATTTATGATCCACTGACCTACAGGGAGATTCAATAAATGTGATGGGTCCTTGTAGTAGTTTACTACTGCTGTGCTCCAAATTACTCTCAAAATTGACAGCTTAAAACAGCAAATATTTATGAGTTCACAGTGTCTGTGGGTCAGAAATCTGCACACAGCTTACCTGGTTGCCTCTGCCTCAAGGTCACTCACAAAGTTGCTGGACTGAAGTCTTATCCCCAGGCTGGGCCGAAAGAGGACCAGCTTCCAAGTGCACTCACATAGATGTTGAAGGATTCAGTACCTCGTGAGGGCTTCAGTTTCTTCCTGGATATTGGCTGGAATCCCCTGTGTTTCTTGCCATAGACCAGGGGTCCTCAAACTTTTTAAACAGGGGGCCAGTTCACTGTCCCTCAGACCGTTGGAGGGCTGGACTATAGTTTAAAAAAAACTATGAACAAATTCCTATGCTCACTGCACATATCTTATTTTGAATTAAAAAAACAAAATGGGAACAAATACAATATTTGTATTTGCATGTGGCCCGCGGGCCATAGTTTGAGGATCCCTGCCATAGAGGTTGCTCCACAGGGCAGCTCAGGACATAACAACAAAAAAAGACAAGCAAACCAGAAACCAGAGTCTTTGGGTAACCTAACATTAGAAATGTCATCCCACCACGTTTGTCATATTAGAGTCATTAGAAGGAACTTGGTAGGTCCAAGGACACTCAAGGGCAGGGACTCCACAAGGGCCGGAACGTGGAGATGATTGCCAGCCTGCTTAGAAGATGCCCTCCCCTTAAGCCTGGAGGGCCAGCAAATAACATCTAAGCTTAGGCCTGAAGGATGAGCAGCTAGATAAGCTGGGAAAAAAAGAGGAGGCAAACAACAATTCCAGAAAAGAATGAAAGCACTATAAAAGCCCAGAATTTCATGAACTTGGGAGCACCTATTTGTCAACTGGAGGTCTCAGTTGTGTCCCAAACCAGATTGTTCGTGCTTATATCTGGGAACCCAAGAATAAAATTTAATCTCCACAAAATCAGGATCTTGGGAATTTTTTTTTAAATCCATCAGGTTCTAAATCTACCACAATCTTTCATGAAACCAAAACTTGCTCAGTTTTATTATTAATAAGCTATTTTAAAGCATGAAAATATTTACAAAATATTAGTAGACACAAACGGCATTGTTTTCTTTTAGTCTGTCTTTGTTGTGACAGAAGCCTTTCGCTCACAACAAGCCTTGCCTGCTTTGCCCTATTTCAGCCTAATTCTCTGTCATGCGTTTGCTCAGGTGTAGCTCGGGTGTAGGCCACAAATTAAAAACAGTAATAAAAAAATTACTGGGTATTTGTACCCTTGTTGCTGACTGAAAAAAATTCGTCTCCATAGAAGCGTAAAGACTTGCTTTTCTTTTATCCCAATCTGAGTGGCAGTGTGTATTGAAATAAATTCATTTGGATTTTTCAGTGTTGTATCATATAACCCAGATTCAAAGTGGGGAATTGTGGTGTCCTGGAAAAGGCTCTGACCTCAGCATCTGGGAAACTAGGGTTTTTCTGGTCTTGGTGCAGCCACTAACTCGATGAATAAGCATGGCTAATTCAATTAACTTTGCAAGGCCTGTTTTCTGATCTGGTAAATAAAGAGTTTGAATGAGACCAATAGTTCTAAAATTGTGGACCCTGGTTCAGTGTGTCAACATCACCTGGGAACTTACTAAAAGTGAAATGTGAGAGCTTACTCCAAGTCTATTGAATCTGAAGTTCTGGAGCTGTGGTTCAAGACTCACTATTTTAATGAGTGATTCAGTTCATTCTGATGCACGCATACATTTGAGAACCACTGAAGAAGATAATTTAAAGTCTTTTTCAACTTAAAATCTATGAGATTAAAAATGTTTAAGGGTAGCAAAAACCAATTAAAAATAGTAAAGTTTTCCAACAAAGAAATTAAGATTATTTTGGGGCTATCCAGACAAAGTTGAAGATATCATAGTGTGTTCTATCACATAATCATCAGGAGAGACAGAGGTGTGCAGATTACTGTTATAACACCCCTATATTGCATAGACAAGTAAAACCAGAACTAGGTTGATTCAGCACATAGATCCAAGGTCACAAAACAAATGAAAGGCAATGCCAGACTCATCTCCAGGTATCCTGATTCCTGGTTTAATATGTTTTCCTCTCTACAAATTAGTACTATCCTTATTCCAATATGTTTGAATTTGGCTGGAACATTTTGTCCACATACGTTCTCTACAAGCAGAGATAAACTATTACCTATCTAGAAGTGTTTTGACTCTCTTTACTTCTAATATCAATCATCTTTTTAAAGATAAAATCAATATAGAATGCAAATATGAGTTCCTTGAGAAACAGAGCTATGTATGAGTGCCAATGAATTATTTTCTTTGACTCTTCCAAGTATTCTAATTCCATTTTGGCTGGGTGCCTACAACTTATGTTTCTTAAAGTTTTCATTCAAACTTTCATCTATAAAATTGATAGTGCCATTAAAGTAAGGGGACATGGGCATCAACTGTTCAGTAATTACTAATAGATCTTTGGTGGTACTTGAACAACTTCATCCACTTAAAAGATATAACAGGTTGTAATGGATAATGGCCTAATTCACTTCTAGCTTTTATCAATGAGTAGTAATAATATTATTAAAAGTGTAATCAACTGAAATCTATTTTGTGAGGCTGGGAAAATCTCAGGCCAAAATAGATTTTCTAACCCCTTCCATAAATTGAAAATGATATTAACTAGATGCTCATGGCCATTGTCCTCATTGGACATCCCATAACCTTTGTCATAAGGTTCAAGCTGTTAACCTTAGTACCCTGCTAAATTCCTGCTTTAGTAATTCATTTCTGTCCACCTAAATCTCTTTATAATTTAAGATAAGTAAATGCTCCTTCACTTCCTCTTCTAAATTAATTTTATAGCTTTATAGTTCATTCCATCAATACTCTCTCTTTTTCTCTCTGTCTCTAACTGTAATTATTGCTGCTCTATACCACCTCCCTTAATTTGAAATAAGAAAAAAAAAATGTAAATATAAATGCAAATGGTCTAATGTATCCTTGGTCTATGAAATCTTAAAACATCATTTGTAGGTCAAAAATACTTGGCAGTGTCATCAGTTTATTTTAAAACTTTCTATTAAAATTCACTTTCAGTGATCCACCTTTATTTCTTCTATTTTGAAATGTGTCTATCTTTTCCCATCTGAGTCTCCTTCTCTCTTTCTTCTGAGGTCACTGCTTAACACTATTAAAGAACCTTAGAATGTGTTAGAAGAAGATATTGCCGGTCTTGGAATTACCATGTCACCAAATGAGACTAGCCCCTGCATCACTGTCTGCAGGAAAGGACAGGGGCAGCATGGATTACAAATAAGGTCATCTGCTTCTGGTCTTACCTCTTAGTTCTGTCAATAACTGGTGTAGTCCCTGGCCTAAAGCATTTAAATTCATTGGCCTTTGATTTCTTCTTCTGTAAAGAGAAAACAATTGCTCTGGTTCCTTTTAGCTCTGATATTCTATAATTTTATTCATGTAGCCCAGAAGTTATCCAAGAATTTCTTCAGGAGCATCATGGACTTTACTGGAGAAAGAACTGCTTAAAAACAATGAACATGCCAGAGTTCCACCCCCACCTTAAACACCACAACTACCATTGCATCTCAAACTCCATCTTTGTTTTAAATACAAAGGTTATTTTTGGGCTACCCAGACAATGTTGAAGCTATCATAGTACATTCTATCACATAATCATAAGGAGAGACAGAGTTGCGCAGATCACTATTTTAACCCCTGTATTGCATAGACAAGTAAAACCAGGTAAGATTTATTTGGATGGAATAGGAAGAGTTCCAATGCTAACAATTCTTTTTGAAAACCTTGCACTATAACATATAATAAAACC
The DNA here is from genome assembly GCF_014108235.1 of Myotis myotis. Classification (NCBI taxonomy): domain Eukaryota; kingdom Metazoa; phylum Chordata; class Mammalia; order Chiroptera; family Vespertilionidae; genus Myotis; species Myotis myotis. The sequence goes on from NW_023416390.1 coordinate 24,223,600, forward strand.
TAGTAGAAGAGAATAGTTTACTGCAATAAAGTAGAGGAATCATTCATATCATGACCTTTTAGAGTCAAGATCTTCTTTATCTTTACAACACTACAAAAGTTTTAAAAAGTTATATATTCAAGGTCAAGGGTTGGCAAACATTTTCTGTTGGAGGTCAGCTAAGAAGTCCTGTGGTCTGGTGTTTTATCATGGCTAGTCTGTTATCCTATCTAATAAAGAGTAATATGTAAATAAACCATCACTCCCTCACTCTGTCACTCCATTAGAAAGATAGCAGCGGCCAAGGAGCTGGAGCGAGCAGGAGGCTTGGGTTGCCCCAGCGATGGAGGAAGCCAAGCTTCCCGCCTGCCCTGGCCGGCCCTGAGCTCTGCTCAAAGCTACAAAGTTTCAATTATAGAAGATAAATAAATCCCAGATACCTGCTTCCAGATGCCGTGGCCTCTGCTCAAGGAGGGGCTGGGAGCCTTGGTTGCCAGGGACAACCCAGGCATCCAGCCGGACCAATGCTACAAAGTTTCAATTATAGAAGTTAAATAAATCACAGATATCTGCTTCCAGCCTGAAAACAGCCCTCAGCCCCTCACCCAGGCTGGCCAGGCACCCCAGTAGGGACCCCCATGCTGAAGAGGCTTGGCCAGCCTGCAAACAGCCCTCAGCCCCTCGCCCAGGCTGGCCAGGCATCCCAGGACCCCCCCCTCCCAACCCTGAAGGAGGTGTGTCAGCCTAAAAAAAGCCCTCAGCCCCTCGCCCAGGCTGGCCAGGCATCCCAGCAAGACCCCCACCCTGATTCTGGACACCCTTCAGGGCAAACCAGCCAGCCCCCACCAGTGCATCAGGCCTCTATCCTATATAATAAAAGGGTTATATGAAAATTGACCCTAACAGCAGAACGACTGGGAATGATTGGTCACTATGACACACACTGACCACCAGGGGGCAGATGCTCAATGCAGGAGCTGCCCTCTGGTGGTCAGTTGACTCCCACATGGGGGAGCTCTGCTCAGCCACATGCCAGGCTGATGGTTGCCAGTACAGCGGTGGTGGTGGGAGCCTCTCCCACCTCCTCAGCAGTGCTAAGGATGTCTGACTGCAGCTTAGGCCTGCTCCCCCAGCTAGCAGGCCTAAGCCAGCAGGTGAACATCCCCCAAGGGGTCCCAGACTGCGAGAGGGCACAGGCCAGGTTGAGGGACCCCCCCCCCCAAGTGCACAAAGTTTTGTGCACTGGGCCTCTAGTTGTTACATAAAAGGCATAGACAATAGCCAAATGAATGGGTGTGGCAGGATAGACTTGACCCGTGAGCTCTAGTTTGCCGACCTCTGATGAAAATGAATGCACCTTTTAAAATGTTGAGGTATGTTTGCTTATTAGAGAAAACTATTTAGAACTGTAATAACATTTTAGTATTTTTAAATGACTACAGGAAATATTTTTTTATATTATTTTTTTTGTTAAGGTTAATCAATAAAATAAAAATAATTATTTTATCCTCTATGCTCATTCTTACTTTCGTTTTCCATAACACACATTTTTTTAAAAAAAAATTCTGAAATGGATTAAATTAATGTTGATTAATATAATTTTTTAATTCATGGTTGTTTTACCTTTCAATAATAATCTTTCATTAAATTTATTGCATTAAAGTAATGTATCAAAAGATCAGCTCTACAAGTATTTGCTGCCATAAAATTGTAGTTTATAAATAGTTTCATTATATTTAACATGTCCCTTGATCTTTTATTTTGTCTTTTCTTCAGTCCCTAGGAAAAATCTATGGCTTCTATGGAAAAAAAATCATTTTTAACTGCTGAGAAGACACTGAGAAAACATTTATATTTGCCATAGGATATATTATTTTTTGTTGATTCATTTTTTAGTAGCTGGATCAAGTTTTTTAAACATATTTATTTTGTTATCTTTTTTTATGATTGTGTAGGATCATGATTCCTGTTTGGGTGGGTATCAAAAAGACCTATCCAAATGACTCAATTCCTTCATAGAACATTTGTGCCTTTGAAAAAATACACTACAGTATTCATGGCAGACAATACATATGCATTGAATTAATGGAAGATAAATTTCCCAAAAGCACTATAAATCTTGAGCAGAACATAGCCTAACCAACAGCCTGATAACTTCATCTTAAAACCAAGTAGTCTTATTAACTTTATATTACTTAACTAAAAATTTAAGTATATAAGAAATAAAATAAAAACAAAAGACTGAAGTAAAGCAAGCAATAGTGTAAGGCTTTTCTCTTTCATTGTAATCCTGATAATAAGCAATTAAAACATGGAACAGTGGTCATTATAGTATTTTGTCTTCCTCAAATGGATGGTTAATCTGGCTTCCACACATTGAGCAAAAATGGAAAAAGGAGTTAAAATTATTTAAATCCCTCTAATTGTCAATAGGAGAAAGACACAAGGCAAGGTTGCCAACAAGGTAACAATTCCATGACCCCTAGCCCACTAACTCTGAAGTTGAAAGAAGCATTCCAGTTACATGGAAATGTAAACCTATGAAGGTACCTAATTACACTTCTCAGCTCAAACCTGACATGAAGAATTTTGTGCTTGCCCGTGAGTTGAATTGAAACTACAACTCTGTTTTGTGCATGAAGACAGTATTTATTTGGAAACTGGAGCAGATTTCAGATTTGTGACCCCGACCTTTTGACCCAATATGTTTACAAGACTGAGGTCAACTATCCACAAAATGGCAGCCACCAACTCCAATACTGCCTGTACCTGCCCACCCTACCTGCTCCGCCCATTGAATGATGGGCTCTATTTTCCCTCCCCTTGAATCTGGGCTGGCCTGGTGACTTACTTTCATCAATAGAATGAGGAGGAAGTGACATTGTGCCAGACCCAACCTAGCCCTGCTTTTCATCTGTGCAAGCTCTGAGTCACTATACTAAAGGGAACAGTTACCCCAGAGAGACCACTTAGAGATGACGAGGTCCCAGACCTCCAGCTGTCCTCACCAAAGCCCCAGGAAGTCCAGTGAGTCTGTCTTGGACTTCCCAGCCCCAGGTGTGCTCCCAGCTGAATGTGAGTGACCTTAGCTGATGCCATGAGTTGCCGTAGAGCTGTCCAACTAAGTACACCCAGTGCAGAGACTTGTGGGGAATAAAAATAAATCAATCAATGGGTCTGTTATATTATACAGAGAACCAAAAAGACACCACCCTCTCTCAGCTTTGCAACTTACATCCTTATGTCAGTCTTCATATTATTCCTAAAAACATTCTGTTGTATTAACCTCAAATGCATTTTATTGCAGCTACACTTATTTTTCTACCTCATGACTGAATTTTTTCAACACACACACACATGCACATACATGTGTGACACAATGCTCATATTTAAAGCATCAACCAGGATTCATATGCATCTCCAATGCTGTTTCTATTGTCTCATTTGCTCTCTTCAAGGTGTCAGGTTAGTGTCAAAGTTAACTTCTCTTTTGATTATTTTCACATTGTTTATAGCATATGCCAGAGACTTCTGCTATCGCTGCAACAAATCTTCCCCTCTAAGCAATTAGTACTAACATGCATTCACCAAAAAGCAAAACAAAAAACAGAACTGCTGTGTTTGTGTGTGCACACTCGGGTGTAAATGTGTGTGCTTTATAACCTTCCATCTACTATAATTAAACTTGTCCATGCTTGTTGTAATCTTCTGATTTGAAAGGCTTAAAATAAAATTTAGCTGGCTCAATCCCCAGAATGTCTAAACTTTTTTCCCAGCTCTAAGAAGAATGATTTTACACCCTCTGTACACATCTGTCCCCCATACTCTGGCAGTTAGCTCCCCTCCCCAACCCCACCATTAATCCCTTAGGTTTCTTCTTGCCAAAGATGTTCTGCTGTTTGATAGAACACTAATCTCCGAGAATCTCAAAGTATCAGCTTACCTGTGAACGCCCAGAAACTGTCTCCATCCTCAGCCTCATCCCCTTTTATGTTTTCTTCATCTTTGAACAAATGCATTGCTTTCTGTCTGAGAATGAGGCTTACATTCTGTTGTGGTTAGGAGGGATAGTGACCTGAAGGCACACTGTTGCCTCTTGAGGAAAAGAAGCAAGATCAACATTCAGAATCACTCAGTGACAAATAATTGGTAGAACAGGTCACCCATGGGCGGGAAACTCACGTAAGCTCAAGGAGAAATCCTTTGTTACATTAACCCGGAGGCTTTTGCCAAATGAAAATAAGTCTCGGAGAAAGAAATAAGAGCCAGAAGTGGGCAAGTAAAATGTAACAGGGTGAGGGGCGGGGGAGGAGGAGGGCAGTTCTCTTTCAATATTAATCTCCTGTCACGGTGCTACACATTCGTAAAGGGAGACAAGAGCAGATACAATGGGAAAGTGCAAATTGACAGCCTCAGGATCCCAACTCAGAGCAATTTATTACCAGTAAAGAGGTTGCGCTGTTAAAATGGAAAAACTTAGTCCATCCACGAATGAAGGGTCTAAAGCAACAGTAAGTAACCCTTCACTGGGAAAGTGCGGTGAATTTAATAGAACCCCACGATGTACAACTGAGGGGTCTGCTCTTGTACCTAGCACAAGGTCATTTTCAATTCTAATGAATGACAAAATTCTTATGCTTCAATCTAAATGACAATGTATGGCACCTTGTCTTTGGCTGGAGTGATATTCTTATGTTCCCTAACTTTATGTATAACCTCAGGCCCACGGGTGATGAGGGATTAGTGACGTGACAGTGTGCAGCGTCCCCCTCCTCCCAGTCACAGCAATGCCCATGGCCCCCTTCCCATATCTGTGCTGCTTACCGCCGCTGAAAGCCTTGGGGTTTACTTCAATCTGAGACTAATGTTGTACTTGGACGTTTACTAATGCAGCTCAGAAAACGCCGTGATCTAACAACAGTGTTCAACAGCGTTTTGATGTTTGCCAGACCGTTGGTGATCAGTCCACCACATGTATCCTTTCAGGCTCTGTAGGCTGATGGGAAGACAGGGGGAAAATACAATTCATCTGAACTTTCAGAGTCTGCATATGCTAGTGCTATGCACATTGTGTAGAGACTTCACAGAAGCACAAACTTGCTTGAGGTCCAGGATGCCACCAATTCTGTAAGGTGGGAATGATCTGTCTGTGATGTGACACATGGGGATGGTAAAACCCTATCTTTGAATGCATTATACGGAAGGAGAAAAGAAAGAACAGAGGCAGGCACACTGATAGAGGGTGGAAAAGAAGAACTATTTTTGAAATGCAAATTAGAACAAGTTTAAGATGCATTCAAGATTCTCCTACCCTTCCCCCTCTCTTAGCTGCCTGTGATTGTGGTGAGACCACACCCAGACTACTGCATTGCGTCTTGGGTACCTGAGTACCCCAAAAACTTGGACTGAGTTCAAAGGAGATGATTAAAGAAATAGGAGGATTGGAAGTGACTGACTGATGAGAAAAGATTAAAGGAGTCAAATCAAGGAACCTGACTGGGCAATAGCTGAGGGGCAAAATGATAAAAGCTACAAATACCTGGAATGCGCACTCACCGCATAAGGAAAACATTCCTTGATATAAATTAGCAGAGGAATGTTCGGCTGTGAATTAGAAAAATCTTCTGAAAGTGTTCAATTAGCCAACTGATCATTGAGTAATGAAAGTGGAGGCTGGATCAGGGGGGACATTTTACAAGCAGGAGGAATGTGTTTCCAGAAGGCATCTGGTAATGACTTCTCCGACACTTGGAAGGCACGATGGCCTGGACAACCTTTCAGAACAAAACTCCAGCAATCAAGGCTAGTTAAATTACAAATTACATTAATTATAGTAATTTCTTCAATCTTCCCAAAGGTAACTGGCTACTATGGGGGAAGGGCAGCAGAAATCTTCGGAAATCATAAGATTCAAAAAGCTGGGTTTAATGGCAAACAATTTGCTACAAATTATATCATGGAAATTAAATGCATAGCATCTTAGTGAACTTAATGAGGTGAGCAACGACTGCTAAGACTTCTAATGAAAAGTGAAAATAATTGAAAAAGGGCATTTCTTGAAAAAGGCAGGCTCCAGTAATGAGAACCAAGGCTGCTTTGAAGCTTTCAAACAATTCATTCTGATGACCTCCAAGGATCCCCTTTGCTTGAGGAAGTCATTTTTTACTTGTCCTCCTAAAATTCCAAGTGTGACCTTGCTGATAAAAGTGTGCTAGCTTTCCCAAGAAATTCTCGCCTATTTAGAAGTTTTGAACAAAGGTTATAGAAATCTTAGGTAGAATTTGCATAATCATCAACCAAATAACTTTCGATGTTAAAACATCCTCATTTAAGTGTTAGACCAAATTGTTCTTTAGGATGCTTTTTCTCCCTATTTTTGGAAAAGGTGGAGTTCATAATGAGTTTTCGAGATTCTAGTGAACTAAAATAATCAAACTAGTTTAGGGTAGAAGACCTGTATACCTTTAACCTAATCTTTCTGTAATTGTGTAGAATTACCAACAAATTAGAACTTTTTTTGATAGACTTTTTCTTACTAGTTTTTATTTTACTTGAGCCCTCTTTTTTGATAAACTGGACAGTGTTCCCTGTGATAAGCTTTGGCCTTTGCCCCCATTAACTGTGCACACCCCCAATTTGCTCAGTGTTAAAGTTTACAAGGGCCCTCCACCAGCATTAGTAATCATAAGCCAGCTTTAATTTGAAATTGCAAAGTCCTGTACTTCAATAAACACCCCCAGGATTCCTTCCAGAAGCATTTAATAATCTGTTTAATCCTGCTGGCAGACACAGGTATGGTTAATTTGGAGTCTGGCTAATTCCCTCCTGTTGCCACCACTTCCTCCTCAATAACCAATAAACAAACAAACAAACAAAAAGATGTCTGGACATACGTATATTATTCTGTTGCGAGTGAAATTTTTTTTATTCTCTAATTTATTACCTTCTACATTTTCCTCCCATTCTTCTTTATCTTTCTCCAAAGAAGTGTATCAGCCCTGCAGAGCTGAACCCACTTAACCGAAGCATCCACCACAAGGAGGTGTCTATTTCCATTCGCACAGCGATTTCAGCTTCCCACTTACAGTGTACAGTTCCCTTTCCCAGCAATAGTGGTTCCATGCAGAGAACAAGAGCTAAACGTGCAGAGAAGCCTAAGAAACCGTCCCAAAAAATTGCTGGCCTGTGACTTGAAGTGGAAGAGAGCCCAGAGATCAGGCAAGAGGCCACAGCATCTGAAAGCCGAGTGGGATCAGATATATTGGAGAAAGTTTTCCAAGATCAAGTTCCTGAAATGGCCATCATTCATCTGGTGGTGAGAAAGAGAAAGCACACGTGTGCTCACCAGGGCCTGCTAAAGCATCTAGAGTTACGCAGAAACCACTCCTTGTACTCCTTTGGTGCTTCTCCAGGGAATGTATTTTTATAGGACAATCTTTTCTTATAAAAACTCAGTAACTTTATCAATGTATTAATTACCATCTGTGACGTGCCCAGGAGTAGTAAGAATAAACGAAGAGTGTTTTTTCTTTCTAATTTTAAAGTTTATGCCGAACACCTTGCTTTTATTACTTTTAATTAGCTTAATAATCTTCGCCTATCCTTGTTGAATATCTGCTAACTTAATGTGTTGCCATAATGCATTTTTAAATTACTGCTTTAAAGAATTCAGTGCTGATTTTCAGTTTCCGCTCACTGTATTAATTATCTATAAATATGTGTGAGATTTCCTTCAGCAGATTTTCACAATCTCCTTATTATCCCCATATAGACACTTTAAAGTGCTACAACAATTCAAAGTTCAACATCCCTGTAATTTACTCAGCCTTATAATTGGTATTTATAAGCTCAGCAAACCGGGAAGGAAAGAGAAATATTAGCCATCCCAACTCAAGTTCAGAGACCTTTAATTTGGATGTAAGTGTTGAGATCTTGTTTTCGGAGACAATCGGGCCCGCCTTCCTTTGTGCTCAGCTATGCGCCTGCTTCTCGGGACACAGTTTCTCCTTTTGAGCCAGAGATGATTTCCCCGAGCTCATTCATTCCTGTAACAAGCTCGGGTTGAAAAGTGAACAAACCAGTTTGTGAGCTGTGTGCTGGGAATGGACAGTTAGACTCTCTCTAGAGCATTAACAAGGGTAGAATTTTTTTAAAAAAATGCTTAAGTCTTAGCTCTGCCACTAACTTGCTATGTAATGAGGAATGTGTCACTTGCTGTCACAGAACCTCTATTTACCCTTCCTTGCAATGGAGGTGACATAGTCCAAGGTAAAGCCAAGCACTGTTGTGAGAAACTGAGACAATACAGACACAGTGTTTGAAAGCAGCAAAATGCTATGAAATGCAAAGTTAGAATTATAAATGCTACTAATCTATGGGGGTCCAGAGAGAGTACCTAACTAGAGTTTCTCAAAGTGTGCCCCCCTGTTCAGCAGCATCAGCACCACCTGGGAAATTGTTAGTTCCTATCAAATCCAGAACGCTGGGGTTGGCCCAGCACTGTGTTTTCACAAGTCCTCCAGGGAATTTGGATGCATGCTAGTAGAATCAGGACCTAGCTTTCATCTGTGATCTACCAAAGTACTTTTGGGTAGAATTACCATCTAGAGTCAAAAAGCGATAAAGACAAACATGGAAAAATCTGTTTTCCTTCATCTTCCATGGTCATTGGTGGTGGATGGTAGTTAAAAGTTGTGTCCTTACAGAACTCATACAACTTAACAAAAGAAATTAAACAATCCAATAAAAAAATGGGCAAAGGACCTAAATAGACACTTTGTGAAAGAGGACATACAGAGGGCTAAGAGGCATATGAAAACATGCTCAAAGTCACTAATCATCCCAGCGTTCCAAATCACAATGACAATGAGGTACCATCTCACACCTGTCAAAATGGCTATCATCAACAAATCAACAAACAACAAGTGCTGACAAGGATGTGGAGAAAAAGGAACCCTGTGGGAATGTAAACTGGTGTAGTCATGAAAACCAGTATGGAGTTTCCTCAAAAAATTAAAAATGGAACTCCCATTTGACCCAGTAATCCTACTTCTAGGAATATATCCCAAGAAATTAGAAACACCAATCAGAAAGGATATATGCACACCTATGCTCATAACAGCATAATTTACAATAACTAAGATTTGGAACCAGCCTAAATGCCCATCAGCAGATGAGTGGATCAAAAAATAGTGGTACATCTACACAATGGAATACTATGCTGCTGTAAAAAAGAAGGAACTCTCACCATTTGCAACAACATGGATGGACCTGGAGAGCATTACACTAAGCAAAATAAGCCAGTTGAAGAAAAATAAATATCACATGATCTCACTCATTTGTGGAATATAATGAACAGTATAAACTGATGAACAAAAATAGATCCAGAGACAGAAGCATCGGTCAGTCAAACCTCAAAGGGAAAGCAGGGAAGGGTGGAGGGGTAGGGGTAGGAGAACAACCAAAAAGACTTGTATGTATGCATATAAGTATAACCCCTGGACACAGAAGGAAGGTAAGGGCATGTGCTGGGGCGGGGGGTAGGGGGAAGCAGTGCTGGGGAGAGGTCAATGGGGAAAAAAGGAGACATATGTAATACTTTAAACAATAAAGAATTTAAATTAAAAAAATATATAGTGTCCCTACAATCAGACGCCTTGGGTCAAATCTTGTCTCTACTAATTGGGTGATTTTTGGCAAGTTACCTAATCTCTCTGTCTCAGGGACTCACCTAGTATATACTGTGAAGAAAATAGCTAATTCGTAGGAAACACAGTGCTAAGTACATAGCAAGTGCTCACAACCTGTTAACTGCTATTCTCTAGGTTTTGCTTTCTGAGCAGCCCACAATAGAGTGTCTGACCTAACTGGTTTCCTAACTGTTTAAATAAAATGAGAATAAAGAAAATATTGTCCACTAGTTTGGGTATGTATAAGTATTTACATAACCAAACTATATATATATTTCTTCTATGCAGACCCAGGCAAATCCCAACGGCAAATTCACAGAATAATTCCAAATAGTCTTCCCAGCATACAAGTACAGCAAAACCCACTTCCCTTTCATTTGTTACTCTGATCCTGCAGGTTTATAAATCCCCACTGTGCCGCTCTGGAGATGTGAAGCTGTTATTCATCCACCCAGCCTGTAAGGAATGGGAGGCAGAGTGGAAGGAGCAAAAGAAAGTCAGACTGGCTGATTATTTTTATGAACATGTACAGTCAATTTCAAGCAGACAGTGGAGCCTTCCTACAGAGAAAAGCATCTTTAAGAATTCACCATTTAATGGAGAACAGGTAGTCATTAATTTTATAAAAACATACAACATATATTCATTAATCTATTTGTGAGGTGCTCAGAATTTTCCAGGTGCAATGCTCATTACTGGCACTAAATGCACTGCAATTGCCAGAAGCAGACAGTGAAATAATACAAATAAATCCATGTGCATGGAAAAAAGCCTTGGGAAATCTCCGAGACACTACAATTAAGGTGAGATAGACGGCAGCTCTTCTGAAGGAGAAGAATAAGGGAATCAAGGGCTTTCAATATGGCTTCAAGAAGGATTATTCAAAGATCTAAGGGCAAAAAGAGAAGCCCTGAGGGGGAAATGGAAAACACAGGTTGGAACCAAAGAGACTAGAGGGAGGATAAGGACAGAGAAAGAATGTCAGAGCGGTTTCGTCAATAGCGTTCTATTCGAGCCCAAAGAGGGAGACGTGGTAGGAGAATTGCCCCTTAATTAATACAGCCAGCTCTCAACTTACTAACCAGCTCTGCTCCTCAGTTCATTTGTAAGTCAGCAGGTTGAAGCTCAGAAAACATTTTCCCATGGAAACATTATTCATGGTGGTTTGGCTTTCTGGACAGCCCACAATAGGGTATTTAACCCAAAATGAAATTGAATATAAAACCTAAGCCTTAAAAGTATGATTTCAACTGTGTCTAACCATCACTTTTAATATTGTGCCTTTGGAAAAACAGTTTAAATTCAAGGGTGGGATGCATCAAATGAGTTCTGAGCTCTGGCCAGCAGCTTAGCCTGTGTTCCTTGGGCCTAGAATGTTCTTCCCCCAGGTGACATCATGACTACACTAATAGCCCATTCTCCATTCCTGATCATCTTACTTAAAATTTTAACACCCTCCCCAAGCACTTCCTAATTCTCTTCCCTGTTTTATTTGTCTCCATAGCACACCATCTGAATATATATATATATATATATATATATATATATATATATATATATATATATATATATATATATATACACTAGAGGCTCAGTGCATGAAATTCATGTACGGGTATTGTCCCTAGGCCTGACCTGCGATCAGAGCCATCTTCCCCAGCTGCCCACAGCCGGCCCTGCCCCCTGCTGCAACCCACCACTGGTTCCCAGTTTGCCATAAGATGATTGGAGCCTGCTGGCTGGGGAAATGGACCAAGAGGTGGTCAGTGGGCCACATAGAGACTGGTCCAGCAGTTGTTCTGGTCATTCTGCCATTAGGGTCAATTTGCATATTACCCTTTTATTATATAGGATAGAGGCCTGGTGCTCTGGTGGGGGCTGGCTGGCCTGCCCTGATGGGGACTTTGGATCAGGGTGGGGGTCCCCACTGGGGGGCAGGGCCAGCCTGGGCAAGGGGCCAGTAGACCTGGTCTCTGGTTGTTCTGGTCGTTCCACGTTTCAGTCGCTGGACTTTTATTATATAGGATTTACAATTACTTATTTATTTACTTATTGATTGCCTCTCCTGTGAGACTGTAAACTCAATGAAGGCAGAGATTCTTGTCTATTTGCTCAGCAATGTATTACCAGTGCCTAAAGCAGCAACTGATACACAGTAGGCAACTGATACATATATTTTGAACTTAATTATCTACTTGTTTATCTATTTATTAACTGTAAGTTGGAGAGCTAGGTTTGGGACCAGGGCCAGGTAGATACTCCTGGATCCATGATAATGCACAAGAGAAATTAAGCCTCTATGTCAGTTTTCCCTAAATGTTCTGAATCAGAAAGAAAACTTGTGTGTTTTGGAAAAGTAGGGTAGAGAGAAGGACAGGGGTTGAGAGGGAGAAAATTTCAGAATCCCCCACTATGTATGAAAGATTTCTGCCCTAGGAGTAAAAATCATTGGTTCGTCTCTTCTCTTTGATACTCACTAGCCTGTAACCTTGGACAAGACATTAATTCTCCAGAACCCTGTTTCTCACTCTTACAGAGATAAGATGCTCTTTATACCCTTCATGGCTGTTGGTGAAGAGCCACTGGGTAATATATGTGAAAGTGCTCTGAAAATGATAAAGTGCATCCCTAAAAATAAGGAAATAATGGTGAAAAACAGGTGGTTTGTTCAAATAAATAGGGTGATTAAATCTGCAATGATCCTTGGTGGAATGCTGGGGCTGTATTTTTCTGCATAACTAATCTGTAACCCTTAGCTCAATAATCTACATATTAAAAAAAAAAAAAAAAAAAAAACAAGAAGAAAGACTGGGATAAAATGTTTGAACAGTTGATATTTTTGATTAAAGGGAAACCAGAATTTAAAAAAATATTCAATGACAATATGATGAAAAAATATTTTTAATTGCAAAATTATAACTTAGCTCAAAGATAACTTTCTCAGAGAAGACTTCCCAGACATAGCCCTACATGTTTATCCTCCTATCCATCAAAAAGTTAATCTCTCCTTGTTCATAATACCCATTTTCTTTTTCTTTAATAGCCTCCAGCACAATGGGTAATTATGTGAGTAAAACATATAATTTATTTGTTTACCGAGGAGCTCTCCCACCATCACCACCCTACTGGTTCCATGACCACAGGGCCATTTTTGTCTTGCTTACAAATGAATATCCGGAACCTAGCACAGGACCTACTCTATAGCAAACACTCAATAAACATTGGCTGTGTATCAAATGAATGAATAGGTAGATAAATGAATAAATGAACAATGAATGAAAAGAGACATGAATGCATACATTTGTACATATATACAGACTTGAAGGTCTGGGTTTAGTAGGTTTACTGGATCCACCTGGCAATTTCTCCCATGCATGGGATAATAATAAAACGTAATGGTGTTTAACTCTTAGCAAAGAAGACTTCCCTGGTAAAATAGTTATCTAGTATCTGATGAAAAGAGCTGAAATGATTCTGCTTTTCATTCAAGCTTTGTCCTTGGCACAGGCACAGGCAAGTCCTGCTTGACTGGCTAAACCTGTCAGGCAAAGCCCCATTTAATTATAGCCAGAGGACCCTGGCACACCATTCACAAGTCTGTCTTCAGACAGGTTTGTCCAACAAGGCCCAAATACGTGTGTCTGCTCTTCTACTCTGGCTGATTCCTCTGCTGTGGGAGGGGCTGAGGCCCCATAGGGAACTGGAAATGTTAGGATGAGGGCCAGCCACAGAGCTCTCTCCCTACAAGTTTCCAAGAAACAGGACTAATGACCACCAGGCACTGATATTTAATAGAACAACAGGTACTGATGAAAATAAGGCCCAAGGAAAGGATACTCAGTGGTCTCCAAAAGAGCAGATCCTACTTTTTCTACAACGTGGCTTATTAGAAAGGGCTCTGGCTTGGGAGTCAGGCATCCACTTGATGTTAGATTCATTTACTTACTGTGTAATTTATAATGTTCACTTTCCTTGTTGTAAAATGTGCATAAAAATACCTACTTCTCAATGTCATAAAGGTTAGAAGTATATGTACATAACAGACATTTAGTGAGAATCTGTAAATCATAGCTATTATAGTTATTTCCTGGATTGCATGGTTGTCTCATAAGTCTTTTCATATAAAGTGCTTGCAGAGTCATATGCCACTAGCTTGATGGCTGTCCGCCTTGGCTGCCCAAGCTGGGTAAGCTGGGGTTCTTTACAAAGGGCTGTGACTGGGTACTGCCCCCAAAGATATAGAGGAAATTGGTGTAACTTCCTGCCTGGACTTCAGGAGTTTTCAAACCTTCCCAGGTGAACCTACTAGGCAGACAAGGTCAAGGACCACAGCTCTGGCTGGAGATCTCTCAGCCCCAAAACTCACACCAAACGAAACAAGACTCTCCTCTACCACACAAGGCAATAACACTGGGAGTCCTTTCCAACCAAAGAGTAAGCCCTTTTGTTCTACAATGAGTTTAAGTGGAAATGGTCTTAAAGAAAATCACTAATTTGCTATTAGGATACAAGTGTCTTTCTCTGGAGCAAGTTTTAAAAGGAGGAAATGCATTGGGGCCTCAGGAGGGGGAAAGTACTCCAGAGCTATTAGCAAATGCAGAACCTAGCTCTGTACTCAACCGCCACATAGAACTTTGCCCCCAACCAGAATCTCTTGATATTTTTTTATCTCTTTTTAAATTTCTTAGTGATTATCCTTTTACTTACGGCAATTATCTTTGGGAGTATTTTACATGTTATTTTATTGTAAAACCATACAATGTTTTTTTGGAATATAGTAGGGAATAAATAAACAAATAAAACATTTCATTTAAAGCCTTGCCCTGCATTACTTCATGAAAATGAAAAGATCCTGCTGGACACCAGTAACTCATACTCACTCTCAGATATAGTAACAGTAGTAATAAAAAGCAGAATTAATAATTTCTGAGCACTTACTGTGTGCCAGTCACTGGTCAGAGTAGCTTGCCTCTATTAACTCATTCAGTCCTCACAACAACCCCGTGAGGTAGATCATTTCCATTCTAAAGAGGACAAATGTGAGGCATTAAATAACTTCCTATGGCTAGAAAGTAGAAGAGTTGGGTGTCAGATTGCCAGAGAAAATACATGACATAGTTAAATTAGGCTTTCAGATAAGCAATGACTAATTTTAAGTATAACTACATGGGACATATACTTATATAAAAAAAAATATGGCCTCATGTAATATTTGAGACAGGGTTATACTAAAAATGAGTTATTTTTTTATCTCGATTTCTACTTTCACTGGATGCCCTGTATTTTCATTTGCTAAATCTGGCAATTCTAGTTAGGAGTCAAAACCAAATCATCTCATTCCAAAACATGTGCTCTTAGCACTATGTTCTGCTGTCTCTGCCTTTAGGAATGATGGTCAGTTTCATGGTTCTGGAGATTTGGGGACAGAAGTCTAAGCAGAAGATTTGGCTGCCACATACCGGAGCCATGCTGGCTGTCAGACTCTGTCTCTTCCTCTCCCCAACAGAACCACTCAGTCCTGCTACCAGTTCCTAACCTAAAGCAATGACTTTGGCCCTGCTGATACCAACATTTTAGGGTTCCATGTCATCTTGCCATCAATTCAGCCATGACATGGTGTCCTGGGTCTGAAAAGTGGTACCTTGTTTCTTCTTTCATCATCAGTCCACTGTGGACCCCACCATCTCTATAGCTAGACTTCTGCTTAGATTCCTGTTCTGAATGGCCCTTTACATAAAATAATTTAGTGCATCTGCCCCTTATGAGGCTGACTCTTACTTACTAGGACACCCCTTTGTTTTCATCTTGAATTTTTGTCCATTATTGGTTGCTTCTTAGAACCTCTACCCGAAGATATTAGACTTGGCCTGCAGGACAGAAATTTCTCTGTATGAGCCTGCCCTTATTATTCTCCTGCCAGCTCCCAGTCTATGCCTGTGGATGGCTCCAGCTCTAGGTCTCAGCCCCTCCCACCAGCCTTTTCCAGCTGCAAGCCACCAGCCAAACAGTCCTGGCTGAAGCCCAAGCTAGGACAACATGAGCAGTCTCTTCCCCCTGGCACCTTTCTAACACCATGCTTTATCCTCTTTTAGTGATTTCAATTCACTATTTTGATGACTTGGACTTCTCTTTACAAGTTTAGCTGCTTGGGGGTCCATAGGCAGAGTGATAGAGAAATTCACAAAAGCTTTGTTTTTCTCCAGTGGAGGAAAAATAATAAATGCTACCCAATAAGCCCTGAAGCAAATAGTAGGAGAGGAAAATCTACCCAAATTCAAAAACTACAGGAAACTTGGGTTGAATTTTTTAATAACAAATCATGCCAGACAACCTAATTAGCATTTTGATGGTGTTATGACATGACTAGTTAATGTAGCAGTTGGTGGTAATATCCTGGATCTTTCTTTTAATGAATCATTTGATAGCATCTCATGAAAATTTTACTTACTGTTACCACTGTGTATTTTGTCGCAATTTGTTCAATGCCTCTTAATAAACATACAGACAAACAAGTTTCCTGCCCACGGGAGCTTACAATCAACAAGATAAGTCAAGCAGAGAAGGGATCCCCACAGGAAGGAAAATAAAACTTCTCACTACCAACACAGCCTGCCCTAAATTACCAAGTGCACTGGCCGTATCATCAGTCATCGTCACAAATACTTATTAAATGCTAATCCACAAGCAGTGATGTGTAAGGATCTAGCTCAAGGGAGTGAAACAGACACGGTCCATGCCCTGCATGAATTGACAATCCAGAGAGCTGTAGTTATAAATCGCAGAGAAAAGATTGTGCCTCACTTCTGTTCTCCCCTCTTGCCTGGCTGCTCACTGAATTCGTGTCGCTTTTGCCTCTAAAATACAGTCATTCTGTTTGTTGGGCTTGTTTTCCTCCCTGTACTTGGAACACAGGAATTAATCTCAGCACTTCGAAATATTTTTCTCCTAAAACAAACTTGATTTATCTTTTGATTGTCAAATCTCAAGTCCTTCCATCTATAACGATGCCTCATTTTAAAGACCTTTCATTTGGCTTCTAACTTCACTTTTCACATATGTGTGAGTGTACTGTGCTCATCTTTGGAGAACGTATTTTAAAATAAACTACAGGGAAGTGTCCCCTTTCCAATGGTGCATGAAGACTTAATGCAGTTTATCTATGCTGTGTATGTATATAGTTATATAAACCTATGCATGAGCACCTGTACCCATAATTATATGTAGTATGAATATGTAAAATAACAACCAGGATTTATTAGGTGCTCCAAAATATTTACATATGATGCTGAAATGCTCAGCTTCTCATTTAATCTCACAAGACCTTGTGGAAAGGGAAGATTATTGTCCACATTTCATAGATGAGAGCACAAAAGTACAGAGAGTGGTCACACAATCAGTCTTAAGGCTTGGATTTGAACCCACAGTCTGACTCCAGACAAAGACTCTTAACTACCCCTATACTACTGTGATCAAAATTTTATTCTTGAAGTCTGTATCTACAAAAGTTTATCCCCAGGGATTTTGAGGCATAGAATGCTGTCACCCCACAGAAGCTTCTGGACAGACCACAGTTAAAATGTATCTACAAGACAGCTGGCCCCAGTCGTCCCATCAGCGTGTCCTTGCAGGCACCCAAAGCTCCTCAGCTAGGTTCTGCCTTCGCTGCCATCTCCTGGGAACCATGTGCTCAGACTGGTGACTTTCACCTTGAGAAGGCAACCCCTCCTCTTATCATGTATCCCTCTCACTATCCAACAACATTTCCAAAGACTTTTCAAACACAACACAATTTACTTGTCTGTGCTAGTGAAGATTTATGAGGGTCTGAAGTATATACCAGCAGGCAATTACAGTCCACTTGAAAATGCCTTCACAGAAGGCTGAAATCTGATAAGGAAGCAGAGCGGGGTTCTCAGAGGGAGCCAGCCTCCCCTTCTGCATTTCCAATGTTCACATCACACCAATTTGGGAATACAATGTTTTTTAACTTGCAAAGGCCAACTTTTGTGCTGCAATATATGATACACTGATATATTTTTTCCAGGAGCATAGCATTAGACCTTAAGCACATTGGGTTGGAACAGACAGGTCAATGCTTTCCAGCCATCCTGCCCACTGAGAAGCTCTCCATCGCTACATGCCTACAGCTGGAGGTGACTTATTAGAAGCAACTAATTCATCATGTTTTACCCTGTATGACACCACAACTCTTGCACAAATTGATTAAACCAAGATTGTCACCTGACAATGATGAGCAACCATTTATATGCTGTCTGGTGCTCCATGAATCAGCTGCCCATGAGGATTTTACCCAACAGGGTGCTTCATCCTTTCATTCTGGATAACTATTATTGAACCTAATCAGCTCTCCTCTCTCACTCACTCTCTCCCTCAGTGAATTTGAAAGTGAGAATCGGGAGGAAATAGAGGTATAAAATGCATATACAGGCAGGGGGTAGAAGTCAGAAAGATAGCAGAGGTGAGTCCATTTGCTGGTAGAAAGAAGCAAGAGCCATAAGCTGTCACCATAATGGCTGCTGTGGGAGTAGAAGCCTCAAATGATTATTGATCAGGAAGAACCAGAAAACCAGAGATAACAGTGTAACCATGTACCACCCACCTATAAGGGCCAACTTCATGGCGATGGGATCCATGCAGGCTCCCTGTCCTGTGCAAGGAAGGGCCCAACACATGGTTTAAAGCTGTTGCCACCATCTTGAAACTCTTCACATACTTTGAAGAAGGAGCCCATGTCTGCATTTTGCAATGAGCCCGGCCAATTATGCAACTGGTTCTGCTTCCTATTGTCTTTCAAGACATAGCCTTTTGGCAGATGAGATTGTTTTCTGCCTCTCCCAGTGGAAGATCTAAGCTGTGCGAGTCCTAAAGCTTGTGTGATCATGAGAGCCCTCTTTAAGAAAAAAAAGATACAAAATTATGAATATAAAAGTAGGTTTGAAGTGATAATTTACCTAAATTAAAGATATAAATTACATCAAAAATGCCTATTACTGAATTTCTCTTTGTTCCTTGCAACCTAAAAGAGTTCAACACACACCTGCCCATTCTGATCTAATGGTTTCTCAAAAAAAAAAAAAAAGTTCAAAAACACTTCAGGCTGCCTGCTTATGGTCCCCTGGCTCCCGGAGTGGTTGAAAGAGTAAGTAAGCTCTGAGGAGGGGGGTTATTAAGATCTCTTGGTTTAAACAGTTCTTTCCAGCTATTCTAGCAGAAGTTTTTCCTACAACAGTTTCCCTCTATGTGTGTGTTTTCCTGTTATTCTAGTTTGTTTTCAACCTTTCTATAAACCAAACCACTGTCAACAGCACACCTACAAATGTACACCTCTTGGTTGTACAGAATCTTGAAATTTTCTTTTCTCCAGTTTTTACTGAGTGAAAATGTTTTTCTCTTTCCCAGTTCATTTTAATTGTCCTAATACCAATGTACTTTGTTTTCAGTGATATTACATTCAACAGTTTAAGCTATTGATTTTTAACAGATATACACAAAACACCAGTAATATTCTCTACTCCATAGCATTCAAGAAGGCAAATTTAGTCATCTCCCAAGCTTCTCTACACCTTCCTATTCTTAGAATGTGGCTTATATGTACTTTTTCTTTAAGACTGTACTTCTGGTCTAAGAGAAGATTAGCAAACCTGTTTCAATTTCATATAGATCATGGTTCCATAAGCCCTGTGAAAGTGTTTCCATATATGTGAACGTTCTAAGCACCTATACTGCTCAAAGTCAAAATTCAATAAATGATTATACTTTCTTCCTTTTCTGTTCCCCTGATTCAAAGGTACAAAATATATGGAAGATTGACATTTTAAATGTCTACTAAAGTTTCTTTTTTCTGAAAAAAAAAAATGTGACCTAACTTTCACCTGTAAGACTGAGTAATGAAGTTCAAAAATACTCATTGTCTCATTTTAACTTTTTTCTTTGAGTTATTCCAAAGGATAATCCTTAATTTTAAAATGTGCATAGTAGCCTTCAATTAAGTTAATTGCTGAAATTAGTCGAAATATTTCACTATGTCTTCCCACTGTATTATAGTACACTGGTTTTAAAGCAGTTAATAGTTCTAGAAAATAATGTATTAGCAGTCAAAAATATGAATCAATGATATTACTTTAATACTATTTCAGAAGCATCCAGAATGGTTCAATTAATAGCATCCTATTATTTTATTATTGCATAAGAATTTATAGTTGGGCTGACACCACATCAGACTAATTCTCCCTTTTATTGGACGTTATTAGACAATGCATGGCAGAGCCTTCTTCAGTGGCCCTGGGGAATCCCCATAGTGACCCAGGCAAGTTCACTTTCTTAACCCTCACCTGGGAGCACATTATTCTTTTGTCTCTTCAGGTTCACACAAAGTTCATGCATAAAAATGCCTGCCTAAACCAGAGGTCAGCTAATCAACAAGGTAACATTTGAAGACTTAAACTTAAATCCAACTTGTATTTGATAAGAAATATAGGGCTTTCCGTCAGCAACTAACTTTAACAGGGTGATCTATTTTTAGATTTATGCTTTTGAACATTGACAAAGGCTGCTTTTGTCTGGCCCTACTGAGTCTGACTTTGCTAACCTATAGGCCAAAGGTATGTGGAAGAAGACTTCATGGGTTATAAAATGAAGAAAGAATTACATTCAGTATTTCTTATTCAACAAGAGAGTTCAGGAAAGTTTTGAGCCTCCATGGGTTGGAAAGCTTACCCCAATTGCCTTATATTGTGAGGTAAAGTTTAGATTTTGTTCTGATATTGCCACTGGATCTATAATCGCTGCCTGTGGTCCAAGCAGCTTATAACAGACATAGAACATCCCAGCCACCTATTCATTAAAATATTTACTGAGCACCTAAAATACACTAAACGTATTCTAGGTATCAGTGATATGACAGGGACAAGGCATTATTCTCCAGAGATCCTACTCCAGTCCTTTCCCTAACCTACTGATATAAGTCACAGGGCATTGATCCTGCCTTAGCCAGAGGCAGAATTAGCGAAGTTTAGATCTTATGAGTTTTAGTGCCCCTGTTCCTAACTTTAGAGGACTCTTTTTTTAAAAAAATGAAGTTTATAAAACAATTATATTCCACACTGTCCAGAGCTTTTTTTCTTCTAGAATACAGCAATAACCACTACTAAACCATTATATTATTTTAAGCATTTAATAAAGCTTTATTCATGGAAAAGAGTGAAATTGTGCAAGTGTCATTTAGCTATAATAAAATCTGAAATCTAAAAGAAGACAATAAATTTGATAAATTTATTGAATTTCAATAAATTCAATAAATTTATTTCCACAATAATGTGGAAATTATTGTGCTCAGATCTACCAAAATAGATTCTTTCTTTCTATTATTTCTTTTGATTCTTGGTTGATAGCTCTCAGGAAAATAAATCCATCTGTTTCCAAAAAACAGACAAGCAAATATGGAATAACATGTTGAAGCTAGAAGAGACCTTGTGAATCACCAACCCAAAGCTATCAATTTACATGGGAGAAAATGGTCTTTGCTTATGCTTCTTTCACTCCTAGGGCAGCCTTCAAACCTCATTCACCTAGCTAAATCTTAGTCATCCATCAGTACTATCACCCAGCATCACCTCCCCCAACCCCCAGGTTAAACCCAGGCCCCTTTCAGCCTATGTGTATCTCCATCAAAGCATAAATTATATTGGACTGAAATTCTTTGTTCATTTGTTTTTATTTCCTAGCTACACAGAAGTTTTCCAATGGGAGGAACCACACCTCTTTGTCTATCTCTGTGTCTCAGGCTGCAGCAGGGACTGAGGTACTGTGAACTGATATGACCTGTTCAAGTTTACAGGGCAAATTAACAGTAGATCCAAGACTAAGACACAGTTCTCCAAACTCATGGTCTTGGGTTCTTTCTATTATAATACCAGAACAAAGAAATATGTGGGAGGAAAAGGGCTTATAAATGGAAAAGGGGATCCTTTAAACAAGTTTCTTCAGGCCAAATTGATGTAAATCAATGGGTGCTTTTGCCCCAGAGTCTATGCCATGCTTTTGCCCATCTGATCCCATGACTAGTCTTCAGTTGCTTACGATGAGCAGCCTCAGCTCCAATGAAAGAAAGGGAAAGGATGTCAGTGTTTGTTGAGCAACTGCTATGTGCCAGGAACTTTAGCATACAATCTCATTCAAAGCTGGGTTTCTGTGGAATTCTACACCCTGACTTGTTTTGTTTTCATCATTTTCTTGGTTAAACCTTTTTTCAATAGTTACAAAGGGGGAAAAGATAATTATACCAAAAATGCTTGGGAGACCAAAGTCTCCTGGTAACCAAGAGCAGTGATAATAGCCTAATAACCTGCTATAGTGTTAGGTTAAAAATGATTGAACTGGGATAGATGAGGATGGAATATCCATCAAAATGTCCAGCCCAGTCAACTTGACCATGAGCCCCTCGAACTTTATCTGGTTTACAGGGCTTTAAATAAATAACAAGAAATCTTGAAGTAATTGATAATAGTGTTAGTTCAGACAGCCTGTATCTTCCTTATTCTCTTGGATTTTTCTTCTTGTTAATCAATTCATAATTTTAAGATGACTTCCCTAATGACAGGTGTCTCAACTTATTTAAGAACAGAAAAGTGAAAGGTAAGTATCAGCCACTTTTGTGTCTTTAATGAAGAAATACAGTGTAGCCCTAACTGGTTTGGCTCAGTGGATAGAGCATCAGCCTGTGGACTGAAAGGTCCCAGGTTCGATTCCGGTCAAGGGCATGTACCTTGGTTGTGGGTACATCCCCAGTAGGGGGTGTGCAGGAGGCAGCTGATCTATGCTTCTCTCTCATCAATGTTTCTAACTCTCTATCCCTCTCCCTTCCTCTCTGTAAAAAAATCAATAAAATATATTTTTAAAAAAGACAAGAAAGAAATACAGTCTAGAACAACCCCCTGCTCCCCAATTAGGTTATTTTTATATCTCATTGGTCAGAATAATGCTGCATGCTCACTCCTGGCTGCATGGGAGGATGGAAAGTGAAGAGGATGCTGGGAACAGCTGTTGAGTTAACCAACAAACAGTATATGTCATAAGCTTCTAATAATGAATTGAGACTGGAGATACTTAAGAAGACTGTTAGTTTCTAAAAGGGGACATTTATAATTCCTTTTTTTGTGTGTGCCCTGAGAACACAGCAGGAATTTAATAAACGATGTATCAGTAACTGGATGGATGAACAGAGCCTGAAACTAGGAAAAGTGCAACATAGATGCTTGAGAGGAACTGAAGGTACAGTAGGAATAAAATCAGGTTGAGGGATGACACTGCTAATGGAAGGTACTGGAGTTGATGGGAGAGTGAAAAGTTCCTCAGTCAAATTCCATCATGACACAACTTTGCTATTCCACCCACCCAATTTCCTGTGCCATCAGAAACCATCTCTGGTCTATACCAAAAGCAGCAAGAGAGAAAGAAAGAGAAAGAGAGGGAGGGAGGAAGGGAGGGAGGGAGGGAGG
Source organism: Myotis myotis (assembly GCF_014108235.1). NCBI lineage: Eukaryota > Metazoa > Chordata > Mammalia > Chiroptera > Vespertilionidae > Myotis > Myotis myotis. The sequence goes on from NW_023416390.1 coordinate 24,246,785, forward strand.
GAGGGAGGGAGAGAGAGAGAGAGAGAGAGAGAGAGAGAGAGAGAGAGAGAGAGAGACCTAAAAAACATATGTTCTATTTTTGGAGCCCTCTTTCATTGAATTGTTTTATTAGGTAAATTTTGAAGCAGTCAAAAGTTTCTAGAAAGCCTAAGGACACATTTTCAAGTATTGTTTCTCCTCTTCTTTCTTCCCAGCCCACACATACCCAGTGATTATGAGTATGCATATTTTCTTTTATTTTAAGTCTTGGTTCTTTTTAGTCTAGCTTTATAGAAATATGTTTAATTGGGGGAGAATGAACAGATGGAGGGAGGAAAATTATTAACTAATTTTTCCCACCTCATTGATTAGGCCCATTACAAAGAAGATGAGAAACTTGTCATTTCTTATCATGCCTTAGAATATGATCATATAGCAGTTTAGGAAATCCTGAGACAAAGTTATTTAATTATTATTATGATCAGCATGACCCACATCTCCAGTTTGAGGAACAAAGGCAGTGCATATTTTTCTTTTTTCCCCAAAATTTACATATTCTTCTCCTACCGCCCATAAGTCTAGTACCTCTCTATGGTTCTCCACTCACTACTCAAATAACCAAGGAGGGTACTTGCTCAGTACAATATAGAGCCCTATCTCTAAATGCCTCCTAGAGAGGCAACTGTGGTGTACTATAAATCTAAAAGTTAGATTATTAACATTTTCTCTTTAAATAAATTAATTTTATTTATGTTTTGCACCTTGATGTTTTCTACTATGTTTACTTTATACCCAAAATGTGCTAATTCTACCCCACTAAAATGATTACACTGTGTCACCTATTGAAGTTGAGGGAACAGAGGCACACTTTTCAGCTATTGCTGTCACACAGTGTTGCTATTGAAAACAGAGCCAGTGTCTCCTTACCACCTGATGCAACGCCACCATCTACCCCTTTCCAGATGTGCACAGACCATAATGCTGCTCCACCCCTTGGACTCCTACAGCTAGAGGTGTTTAAACACATTATCTTTGAAACATGAACAACAAATAGGGTTAAGGGGTACAGAGTTTGGTGGGCATTACAGTAAGAGACTAGCCTTAGTCACACACTGGGCAAAATACCAGCCGTTCCCTCAAAATCCACCAGACTTGGGGGCTAGCTCTAAACTGTATTCCAGACCTGCCCTTCTCTCATGGTTGGTTCCCCTGTAAGAGGCCAATAAAAGCCCTTTCATGATGACTCCAAACCCAGAATAATATTGAACCTTCAATGTCTTCCAATGTTTCTTATGTATACATAACTAAAAAGAGATGCTCAAAAGTCACAGTCTGCCACATTCATGGAACTTAGCTGGACAGGAAAAGAGATAGGCATATTTTATATTGCAGATTCATGATATTAATAAGAGTAATGTTATTTTTTCCAGTCAAGCCCCTGCTTAATCACAGAGAACAAAGAGAAGAAGGGCCAAGACTCTATTCAACAAGCTTGGTCATGTTGGTCAAGCCCCTTCATCTTTCTGCATTGCTCTTTCTTCACATCTCAGACAAGGTTATCTAATAGTTCCTGCCTAACTTCTAGTGTTCTACAAAACGGATGAGCTAGCAGATGTTGTGGTGCTAGAAAAAGTTTAAAAATTATTTCAATACAAATATAATGTAATCATCAATATGGCCTTATAGCTCTAAGGAAACTCTTCCACTAAAAAATTAAAACAAGTATAGAAGAGGCCTTGTTTCTAAGAACATACTTTGCTTAAAATAGGAAACCACTTTTCTAACAGTGAGAACTCTAAGGATTTCATCATTATAAGTTTTTTTTCCGGAATCTCAACTGCCTTTCCTACTCACCCTGAAGCCACTTCAATAAAGTCTCTTCCTAGTGGGCACTCAGAGGAAGTCATTTGTTTGATGTATATATTTAATTTTGTGTACATTTTTGAGCCTCATCTGCAAATCCCAGTTTATATATTTACCTTGAGACCCTCTAAACACCTGCTCCTTCAGAACAAAAAGAACCCCTGGGCCCAAAGGAAGATTTTTCTAGAACAATGATATAGTAAATAAAAATCAAGGTCAAGGCTTCATATCATTTTATTGTCTTTAAAACTGAACTTTATAGTAAAGGAAAAATGCTGAACTGATTTTCTTTCCTTCTTGATGACTTCATTGCTGGATTGAATATATAACATCTTTGCTTTGAAAAGAATGAACGCTTTAGAACCAATTTTCTCTAAATCATTTTTCAAGATTTCCTATTACTTCATCTAAAGCTGCTTTCCATTAATAATTCCTCAGTACAAAGCATCTAGACACACAGACACCATAATTAGGGGGATTTCAATTACCTTTGTGAGGAGGCAGGTAATTGACAATCTAATTAGTCTCATTTCAATTACCATTTTTCTCTTCATTAGAGCAGTTAGAATGGTGAAGATTTGTAAAACATTTCAAGACCACAGCATTTTCAAGCTAGATTTACTAAAAATTGAGGCTGGACCTTTCCAAGACCAAGGGAGCATAAGCAATAGGAAGGCAGTGTCCAAGACAGCTGTTCTGTGCAAGAACCAGACAAGCATATTGGAAGTTCATCAAGCAAGAATATGATTCAAAGCCCTGGAGTAGAAGCTGGCAAGTTACTCAGATAGGACTCATTCATTGTCCAAAGAAGAAGTTACTTGATATGTATATTACTTAGTGAATTAATGATTATTCTTATTTATGGAGTGTTCAATATGGATCAAAGACAAGATAAGCACCTGATATGCAGTATTCTCTCATTTTCATCCAGGCATCAACTCTCTGAGGTTATATTACTCCCACAAAAAGAAAAAAGAGGCCAGAGTAACATGGATTTTGAACTTTTCTAAAGTGCCATCCATATCATGTTATACGTGAATAGCAGTGGAATGTGAGTTACCAGAGAGAGAGTTAAGATTTTTTTTAAAGCCTTTCAATACTGAGGGAGCTGTTAAAAGACAATGTCAAGGTTCAGAGTAGGCAAGATTAGGGTTAAGAAACCACAGTGGTATATACAGGAAGTCAGAAATCCAGGTGCTCACGGGGAAGATTAAGTAATATTGACTGTCCTGTTTCTCATGTGAACTTCAATCAGTTTTGTCTTGTTCTTATGCTGCTATTTCTTTTGAGGTGCTCTAAATTATTCTCAATAAACTCTACATGTCCAAAGAAGAACATGGCATAACCATTCTTTACCAGGTTGTTCTTTGAATGGACAGCACATATGAGAACTTGTTCACCTGACCTGAGGGACTGTTTTTTCTATTAATGTAATTGTGTGGCCCTTATGATAATAACCCCAGGGTTTGAATAACTAGAGATCATTGACCACCATCTTGACTGAGAGAGAAGACAGCTAGTTGCTGTCTCCATGCAGAGGCTTGAAGTTGGCTAAAATCAGGCTGTGACCTCTGCTATAGATTTTCCAAACATTCAAAGGATCAGCATGGATCTTCAACTACTGACTGTGGCTCAAGCTAAGATCACTTTCTGCTGAACTAGTGTAGTTCCTTTCTAAAGTACAGTCCCAGAACTCTCACGTAGAGGGCATGAGATTTCTAATGTCCTTTTTAGAATTTGCAGTATATTAGTTTTCAAATGTGATTGAGCTGGAAACGTTCTTCCCTTTAGAAATACTTTAAAAGGAGAAAGACAAAAAGAACAAATCCATCCCCTCCAACAAAAAGACAATTTTCAGTTAACCTTATTCCTTCAAATGTCCACACCTCTTTGGTTCACCAACTGTCATACTCGTTCCCTCAGAGCACAAAAGCCTTCTTTGAGGTTCAGAGGTTGAGTTTTATCTGTCTCCCCAGAGATGCAGGGTTACTCTCCCTTGCATATGAGGGTTATGGGAGTACTGGCCTCCTTTGAGAGGGGCTTTGTTTTCTAATGAATGAGTTGTGAAATGAGTTTTGAGGCTCCTTAGGAGACAGAGGAGGCTGCCTTGTCTTTCCAATGTCAACAGCATCTGTCTGTTGCACATCAAAGCAAAACCAACACCTAAGCAAATCAATCCATCCCTACAACTTCTGTAAAACATTAACTCCCCAAAGTGAGGGAGAAAACAGGATGGTGGTGTGACTCACACTTTAGGTAAAGAAAAACAGTGCTCAGTTTGAAGCCTGTTAAAATTATTTTCAGGTGGCAAATTCTTTCTATTGTTAAAACTAGACCATTGGCTAAGATCAACTTTTGGTTAAGTTAAAGATGCAACATTTCAAAATCATGCTTGGAATGAATTTCGATTAAAAAGATCCAAGTAAAAATATGTAGTTTTCTAGGTAGAATTCTGTATCATTAGGTGTCTTATCACCAAGGGATTCATGTACTCAAGCATTTTTTTTTCTAAATTCAATGATAACTTGTCTATAGGAGTATAGAACTAATGATGGAGAAAATCATATTGGGAATATAAAGAGAAGAAAAGCTATGGTGTTTCTTCAAGTTCACTTTGCAGAGATTTCTGTAATTAAAAGTGATTGAAACTAAAAAAAGACCACTCACTTGTCATTTCTAGTGGGACTGGAAGATACTTGGAAATTGAAATGTTGGGCTCCTTTAATCAGGGCTGCAATCTCCTATTCCAAGCTGTCATTAATAGACTAGATCTATTGAGCTCAACACTTAAACTGTGTTTAATATTTCCCAATCAAATACATTTTGGCCATAGTTATAGCTGCCAACTATGAAATAAATTAGATTCCTCTGTTTTGATAGCTGAAATAACAGGAACCAAACATGAGAAATCAATAGCTATTTTGCTGATTTCATCAAACATGTGACTCCTCAATTGTTCAGCTATTGCCAATTATCACAGCTGAAAGAAAACTGAAATCCCCATAGAACAGTTGCTTCCAGGCTGTCATGTAGGGCAAGTTCAATTTTTTCTGTACCTGCTTCTGTAAAATGTGAGGTTTAGGCACCATTTACTGTTTCCAGGAGCATATTGAGGGTGCTCTTTATCAAGCTCTCTAACAAAAGTTTTCAGAGTTTGCTCAGGGCTTTATCCAGTTTCCCTTTCATTACATAAAGAAAAAATATTTACCAGTAGGACAAAGATGATTAGATATCTTATGTTTTTTCCTTCTTTTTTTTTTTTAATAATAAGCATCTGTGTTATTATTTTCTGTTTTCCATGTTTCAAGTCCCTTGCTTTAATGTCTCTTTGTAAACTTGGGAAATGGCCGCTCTTCTGCAAAATTATAGGTGTTAGGAGAACCAGATCATTTCTTATTTGTCTACTATTTATCAGCGAGCCTGCCACAGCACCTTGAACTCAGAGGACAGTCCAAATTTTGCTAGATGATTGGATGGATTTTCACCAGAGAATTTCAACTAATTTAAAAAGTAAAAATGGTGATGTTTGGCTAATTGAGTGACTGTAGGATTATGTGCAATGAATAGCTCTCCCCAAATGAAGTGACATGAGTGACTTCTCATTTCCCAGAAGAATAGAGAGCAACAGCTCAAAGTATGCCAAACCACCATAGCTTATTACATTTACATATTATATTAAAATAATTTGGGTACTCTTCTTCAGCGATTGGTTCGGTAAACTCAGATCTACTTTGGGAAGCCTTTAATCATGGATAGGAATTATTCTTAGAAGATTGTTTGACTCCCTCTCATTTTAAACAATGTAAAAATATTCAGGTGACTACAGTGGTAACAAATCTCCATAATTATATTATGCACAATCAACTGTATAAACTACAGGGATATCAATGAAGGGAATGCCAATAAAAATCCCATAAGTAAACAGCTGTCTGTGTTGATGGGGAATTCTGTAGTTCTATATTTTTATAAGGTTTCATCCATGATTCTGCCCCTATCTGCATCTAATCAAGCAATAATAAATATTTTGGATTCTTGACATTATAATACATTTAATTTTTACCTATTAAACTAGAACTTGAGCATATTAAGAAGTTATAAAAACTGTTCTTCTTAGTTACACTCAATTCCTGAGTATATTCAACTTAACAACGTTTTGTTTATTTTCATTGCATTTCAAACAATAGTAGCAGTTATGAAGTGTCATTGTGAAAACATTCTGTGTAATGCCTACTCTATACTGAAGTCCTGTGCTCTGTGCTGGAGATGTGGGTTGCATAAGATAGACAAGGTTCCTACACACATGGGTCTTACATTGCAGCAGGGAGAGACAGTCAATAAAAACTACAAGAAGTCATTTTAAGGAGGTTCTCAGTGCTCCACAGAGAGAAATGAGGAGTGAGTGGAGAGTGGGGCAGTGAAGACAAACATGAGCTTTAGGAAAGGCTTCCCTTAGGACGCCACCTGCTTTAGGACAGATTTTGAGATAGGCTGCCTTGCAACCTACCTAAAAAGAATGCTCCAGATAAAGTAAAGTACAACCTTGGTTGCAAAGCCCTGTGACTCAATGGAGAATAGAACCTGTTCTATATGAAAAGTGCACCAGGAGCCCAACAATGTCAGGAATGCCACACTCTAAGTTTGAGGGGAGTGCTTGAATTTGAGTTACCTGGAGTCTGGATTCTCCTTACCCAGAGGCCTTCTGTAAAATGGCCTTCCTCTTCCTTCCACCTACCAAATATGTTAATGATTAGAGGAGTTCCAACTCCTTGTGTGAGGCATCACTGAAGTCTCAAATAGTCTTATACTGTAGCTATTGTGTGTTATACTTGCTTTTAAAACTATTTTATAAACCCCTGGTGCATCTCCTAAGAGGGTTAGCAAAATATTCTGCAAAGAACTAAATTGTAAATATTTAGGTTGACTGGACCACATGTGCTCTATGTTGCATAATTGTCTTTATTTTCTTAACAAACCTTTAAGGATTTAAAAAATAATTCCTAGCTCAAAGACAGTCTCAGGACTGGAGGTGGCCCAGGGCCATAATTTGCTTACCATGTCTAAATTATTTTAGAACAATCTCTGTGACAGGTAGTTTTCTAAAACTGAGGTTTACTTAAGCAAAAGTTCAGGACACACACACAGAGACACACATTTACACACTCACACACATGTTATTGAAGAATTCAATGTGAAGAAACAGATGGTACAGTGGCTCTCCACCCTGGCTATACATTAGAATCATCTGAGAAACTTTTTTAAAATATCCATGCTCAGGCCCCACAACAAACTAATTGAATCAGAATGTCTGGATGGGAGCCCAGGCCCATGTTTTTTAAAGCTCTCCAGGTAATTCTATTTTGTAGCTTAGTTAAAAGCAAATGTTTAAGAACGATGGTTCTCAAACATTACTTTCCTTCAAAATTACCTGGGGGTTGCTAAAAGTCATATTGATACCCACCTCCAGAATTTCTGATTCAGTAGGTCTGGTATGAGATCCTATAGTTTGTTTGTGTGTGTTTTCTAACAATTTTCCAGGTTATATTGATCCTGCTGGTCTCTTGATAGAAACAGAAGAAATCCTGAGTAAATAACAAAAAGATTTCAAAGATTGCTTTGGACATATCTCCCCATAACATAGAGAATGCCCACATTGAAGAAAACCTACCAAAGCCAACAATAGCAGTGGGAAGATTTAGTGGACTATAGACGTGGGACCCAGTATTTGGGGAGCCCATTCAAAAGAGAAAAGCCACCAACCTTCAGGAAAGTCAGTGCCATGAGATCTGGGAGAAGTGCATTCTCTGTTGAAATGTTCGGATATGGGAGTCTTACATGTTCATGTAGACTTTGATAAGTAGAGAATCCCAGATATGCCACATGGTTTTAGATACTCCTCTCATTGTCTCCTGCAAGCGAGCCTGATAAAACCTTATTATTCACAGTGTGGTTCCTGGACCAGCTGCCCTGTTGTCACTTAGGAGCTGGTTAAAACAGGACTTCATTGTGACAAAAGTCACATAGATGCTTTTGTCTTCCTGGGTCTCTTTCTCAATTAAAAAGAAAAGAAAAGTATACTTTTATGATTATATTGATATTATATATTACAATTTTTTCTTCAACCTAAAAGTTTAGTTTTTCTCTTCATATTTTAAGAGAAATCAAAACATTGTCTTGGGCCCATAAGGTTGTGTCTAATGGACAAGTCAGTCCTGGTGAGAAACATGGAATCTCAGGCTCAACCTCAGAGTTACCAAATTAGAATTCACATTTTAACAAAATCTCCAAGTTACTCAACTGTACATTAAAGTTTGAAAAGCACTGTATATAAAGTTCACTATAGCTTAACAAACAAACAAGAAGTAATTCTGATTTTTTTCATACTTTCTAAATTCCAAAACTATGCTACCATGTTCTCTGTGCTACATAGAATCCCCACTGGCCTTGGGGCTGTGCTGCCAAAAATTACAGAATGTTTCATCAGCATGAACACAGAGGATGTGAGGGGAATTATACCAATGTTCTAATTCTTTAAAATCACTGAGCATTTGTACAAGTATGATATTCTAGCAGCCACTCAAAATTTCTAACTGCTTAGAATCATTCACAGAGACTACTTAGAATCCTGACACTATTTTTTTTAATACTGGTGATTATGGGCATTATTACAAATAATACTGGTGATTATGAATTTGAGTATGAGTTGAGGCATCCATTCCTCACTAGGAGTAGAATGAACTAAGGTTATGTCATAGATCTAAGCATTTTTACTCTATTTTTCCAAAAATATTTATAAACAATGTAAATATATTTCATTTCTGTTGAAATATATAGCTTCACATTAAAGAGAAAAAAATAGCAACTCAATAGTATGGAATTTATCACCAGTATTTGGGGCAGCTATTCTAAAGTTTCTCATCTCAATGATTCTAAAACACTTTCAGTAATGAAATTACTTAAAAATTTTAAACATTAAAAAAAATTAATTCAAAATGGGTTCTAGACCTAAATGTAAAACACAAAACTATAAACATGTAGGAGATGGGACAGAAGTGAATCTTTGGATTTGAGGATCACTTTGCAGGTGTAACACCAATAGCATGTGCCAGGAAAGAGAAAATTGACAAGTTAGACTTTGTTAAAACTTAAAACTTCTGCAAAAGACACTGTTAAAAGAACAACAACAAAAAACAAGTCACAGACTTGAAGAAAATATTTGAAAAGCACTTATGATAAAGAATCATTATCTGAAATACACAAAGAACTCTTAAATTTCAACAATAATTAGAAAACTAACAACCTAATTTTAAAGTGAATAACATATCTGAGACATCTCACTGAAGATGACATACAGATAGTAAATAAGATAAGCATATGAAAAGGTGTTCAACAGCATAGGTCATTAGGAAGTTGCAAATTAGAATACCTATTAGAATGACTAAGGTCCAAAATGCTGGCAACACCAAATGCTGACTAAGATGTGGAACAACAAGCACTCTCATCCATTACTGATGGAAATGCAAAATGGTATGGACACTTTGGAAGACAGTTTGGTAGTCTCTTACAAAACTAAACATAGTTTGGCCATGTGATTCACTAATAGTAGTTCTAGACATTTATTCAATGAGTTGAAAACTTATGTTCCCATTGACAAATGACATTAAACATTTGTCAAAACCCTTAGAAGTACTAGGATACAACACAAAGAGTGAACCCTATTGGAAACTGTCAACCTTAGTTAATAATAATGTATTGGACTTGGCTCATCAGTTCTAACAACTATATCACACTAATGCCAATTGTAGGGGAAGATAGTAACAATGTGGAAATGTAAATATAAGGGTAAATTTTGGGCCTTAGGAGAGAGATTATATGGGACCTCTGTACTTTCTGCTCAATTTTCTATAAATCTAACAGCTCTAAAAAATAAAGTATTGCATACTGATACTTGTGCTCTTTCCATGATGCAAACATTTTGTCTCAATTCTGTGGGGATCCCCTTTAGTTATAATCCCTGGGGGGAAGGGGTGCATTATTTTTACATTGGTATAATGTAATTAAAAAATTTTCCAGCAACATATTGACATGTCTTCTCCAAAAATTAACATTTTCATCATAACTGGCCTGTTCACACAACTCCCAACTCCAGTAAAACATAACCTCATCTTGTTATTTTAGGGTATAGGCAGCAGCAGCTATCATGGGAGCAAGTTATGGTCATGATTAAAACAAGTCAAAGGTATTCTTTTTCTGGGAAACCAAATGGGAGTACACTTTCAGAGAAAGAAGTGAGTAAAAGAATCAGACAGTAATACCTAAAAGATAAGTAAAACAACAACAATGAAAAATAAATAAAAAATAAAACAGAAATCAAGAGATTTTCCCCCTGCAGTATGAGTGAACAATCCAGGAATAAAAATAGAGCAAGTTGAAGATAGAACTCCAACCAACAGGGAGATACACTGAGCTGATGTGAGTTACTAAGCTGCCTCATCCCTGAAGCTCTCTATGCTTCCTGAGAGCCAATTGACAGGTTGAAATACATGAGACTCACCAGGTTGAAGTGAATACATGGAGAGGAGGTTAGTTTCTATGATTTTCTTTTCCCAATAACAGCAATTATATCTTTAAGATGTAACTATGTGCCAAACACTATACCAATTATAATAATCTCATCTGGTGGTCAAAGAGACCCAGTGAAAAAGACAGCATCATCATCATTTACAGATGAGAAAAGTGTGGCTCCAAAGGCTGAAACAACTTCCAGATTGTAAGCATGAGCAGGTGCTCAGATGCAAATTCTATTTATTCTGAAATCATTAATCTCAGCCACTAAAACATGCAACCTTTCTCCTAAATATTGGTTGGTAAGAAACTACTACTCTCTTATATTTTTTTAAAGATCTGTTTTATTTATTTTGACAATATTAATACTCATAGTTAAATTGAGATGAAGCTTTCAGATGGCAGAAAGCATGGTAGGGTTGCACCAGGATAGTCTAGCTTTTATGTGATGCATGAGAGACTCTGTTGGCCTTGCCAACCCTTCTGGCAGCACCAGGACCTCATCTTGTTCCATTTCTATTCCCTCAGCACCAAGTACCTTGCCGGGAACTTAGTAAGTGTTTAACAGATGTTTGATAAAGAAACAATAAGGGTACATTACTAGCATTATAGTTAAGAGAATGAACTCAAACATACTTCTGCTTTAACCTTTGTTCTATCTGCCTCTTATTCACTTGGTCAACTTACACAATCTCACTGAGCCTTAATTTCCTTGTCTATAACATGTATCATCATAATACCCACCTCACATTATTGGAATGATGTCAATGAGATTAGACATTGCCTACTATATAGAAAGCAATAAATAGTAACTTCTATTTTTCTTCATCTTCTATTTTATATAACCTGTTGTTTGAAAGAGGAAAAAGCACAATCAAACTTTTTTCCATTAAAGAGACTAGAGATTACAATAGTTTCAACATGAAAACATATACTTCTATGATTGATATCAACATATCAATCTTATTTAAGGAATTAACTTTGGAATACAGTAAGTTATTTTCTAAATGAGTGTTATGTGGCTTAAGTAGCAAAAGTGATCTTTGCAAATTAAAATTCTGATCTCACAAATCTGATATCTCTCTATCCTTTGAATTCTGTCAATGCTCAGTATTTCAGGTTGTGGCCATCCTGTTAAATTCACGGCAACGCAGGGCTCTGGTTTGTCAGTTACACTGCACAGCTATGAGGGTGCACAGATAAAATCCATTAGGCCAGCAGGGCAGCCATTAATGTTTCAGGGGCAGTAATTAAATCCGGATGGAAAAATAACTACAAATATTTCCCCAAAACCGAACCAGATGTTTTGGCAACAGGATAAAGGCACAAACCTGGAAACCTCCTTCACATGCCATGGACAAAGCCTCTTCAGAAGCAGACCTTCTGTGAGCCATAGGCTGCTCAGCCTGCCAGCAATGTTACAAAGCAGCAAAGAGCATTGCCCCTGTGCATACCTGCAGTCCATCCAAGCACCAATGAAACAATTGGACGAACTGTCAATCTATTAAAAGCCTTGCTGATAATAAAGCAAAATGATTAACACACTTATATTTCCACACGTGAGACCACAATCAGTTCACGGTGGCTCTGCAACTTAGTCATGCCTCATATATCATCTTTCTGGGAGCTTACACAGGATACAATTTCCTAATTAATAAGCAGTAAAAACATTAATTATCACCATATTCATTTATGTTCAATTAACAAATGAAAACTTAAAATGCGTTTCCATGGCTGGCCAAAGGTCACCTGGGGGACCTCTAGATAACCAAGTCATTTTAGATTTTATTTCTATCTTTAGGTTGTTGTGTGTTGTATTTTTTTTCCTCCTAGTTTGCTTCTCTTAAAACACTCATTCTGGCCTATTTCTCTTCACAGCACATCATTTAAATATCTAGACACACCGTGTTCCAGTGAGGCAGAGTTCACTCTCGCCCTGGCCCATATATCTACCATGAAGCTGTCATGATCTTCTGCCATGAAATGAGACGAGAATAGTCATTTGATCCATGGAGACTTAAATTAATAACGGAGCTGCTGGTTTCCATCAGCAAGGCCAGCAGTGGAGGGTTGAGGGAGCCCTGGATCAGCTAGACTTTAATTCAGTGCACTTTGAACATGGTGAAGGCAGGAATAAGAAGTTTGCTAGCCCTCGCATCCACACAGGGCCCGGGAATACAGCATGGTGACTGGGCTCCCTCACTCTAGGCTGGTGAATTTCGTTCTGTCAAGTCAACTGCCACCCTGGTACCTAACTTATTAGTGTTAATTTATCTCCAGTGTTAAGGAGGTTAATGACACTGTTATTTTTTCTGCTACTGAGCTTTGCTATGTGTCTACAGGATGATGTTCTGAGTCACCTCATCCTCAGAGGAAGGAATCACAGAAAGGAGGTGCCTGAACAATAAATCACCTTTAAGAAGAATGTGTTCTTCAGAGAGAGGAAATAAAGCGATATAATTTTAATTGTGGGGACTGTGGAGGAAACATTTTTCATCCACCGGAAAGAGACAGCATAATGGTTGCACATTCCTTAAAACACAGTATCACATGAAATCCTAATAAAGAACTAAAGCTGTACTTTCAAGCAGTTGCTATCAGTTCAAACTGAAATTCACTAAGAGTTACAGATATTTTTCTAATGAGCCTTCATAATTCTTCTTGCCTTTATTTTCTCTGTCAAACACTCCGTCACAGACCTGAGCCTCCCATGGTGGAGGAGCACAGCTAGGAGATATGTTATCTTAACCCCCTCAGTACCGACATGTCATATATTCCAAGCCAAAGACTTTCCTGAAGTGGTGACCAGCTGAATGACCCTCTCATCCCCCCCTCTGCCCTCCCTACATTCCCTACCCCCAGTTTAAGGTTTGCACCATGATATGTTGATCCACTAATAGCTAACTTTCTGAAAACCATGTGCATAAAGGTCCATAGAATTAAAAACTCAATTTAGAATGTTAATTTAAGATCATCATCTAATCTTACTAGAGAAACAAGTTGGGGTGCTCCATTGCTCTTTGATTTGATGATTTTCATTGAAGACACTGTTCTTGAAATTCTTTGGGGGATAATCAGTTTATTATTATGTAGTTAGATTGTTTTCCTTGTAAAATACTGACCCCTTAAGCTTTATACTAAATTCCACCCACAGACAGGGGGTAAATATTCTGCTATTCATGAACTTTTGCCAACCAAGAGATTTCCAACTACTACTACAGTGAATGAGTCCCAACATAAACTGCAGTGAAATGTAATACAAATTTAAAATGACCTCTCAGCCTTTTAATAGTCTCCCACCAGAGGAACAACATTGAGGTGATTTAACAAGTGCTAAAATGTTTGCATGTAGCCTTATGCCTTATTCCAGTGTAGAATAAATGGAGAACTTTCCCCACTACAGGTCCAAGTCACTGCTGAGGTCGCATTCAACTCTCTCAGATGTCTATTCTGATGGAAAAATATTCTTATTCTTGCACTTTTCACTCTCTCTTGCCTTAAATTCCCCTCTGGAGGTGCTTCCCCACACAGAAACCAAAATCCAATCACTTCCGGAAAGCACGATACATAGGAGTTAGAGGACAATGATAACTCGCTGAAATGCTAATGCTAGGAAGTCAGCAAGTAGGGTTTTCTCACAGGCTAAGTGATTGGCTCTTTTCACCACCTTTGCAGAATACTGTTCAAACATTCATATACTTTATCAAACCTATAAGGTATTTCATGTCATGGACCTCTGGGATCACTCATTATCAAAATTATAAATATCTATGTATGCCAGTAGCCACACAGAGACACACATATGTCTATGTAATTTTTGCTCCGGCCTTTGCCTTCTTGAGTCATCTACTTCTTTATTATCCCTTCCATATGGACAACAGTTTCCACCACATACAGAAATGAGCAAAAGTTGTAACAAAAGAGGAAAAGGCTTGGCTAACATTCATTCAATATCTATCACGTACTTTGGACTCATGAACTCTTATGACAACTCGAAGAGTATATGCCTTTATCCCCAGTGAGGAGAAGTGCATATACACAGGAGGATACTAAACCTTGAAGGCAGTGGGTAATGGTAGGAATCACACAGCTGTTAGTGCAGATGGAAATGACTTCAAAGCTCATGCTCTTCGTACTGAGTCTCTCTGCCTCCCAATTTTGTGCACCTTGTGTTCCTGGGCTCCACCCTGGGAAATAATCAGCATCTCCAGGCTAAACATTAGTCCCGACATCAAGTATTGCATCTGTTTTGACATTGGTCATTAACCCTGCACACCTATAGGAATATGTTTGGGTGGTGAATCACTGTGTTTTGAAAAGCATCCACATGTCTCTGGTATAAATTAGAGATATAAAGATGAATTTAATCATTCCCATTAGTACTATGGTTTGTATGGTTTGTTTTTTCCTATTGTACTATCATGTAAATGAGTATTTTTTCCTATTGTACTATCATGTAAATGAGTATTCGTTGCAAGCCTAGCCAACCACTTGAGTTAATTTAAGTCCTAATGATTTGGAAGGGTAACTGCTAAACAAATGGATAGGAGAAGTTTAAAAAAATTAGGATCAGAAAACAGGAAGGAGGCAAGGGAGTCTAGGGATGAGAAATAATCTTCGAAGAACATTGTCACCACTGCTGCAGGACAGCTCTACTGCCACTGAATGCAGACTCCAGGGTGCCTACCACTCTGCTGGGCTACACCATCTCTGCGCAAGATTACCCACTTCACGTTCAACCTCCTGGGTGAGGAAATTAGACTGACTGAGCCCAGGTCGCTGCCCTTCTTTCCATCTGCCCTCCAGAGCATGGGGAGAAATTAGATAGATTAAAAATGAAGTAGTGACTCAGCCTTCCAATAAGAGTCATGTAACAGACTCACGAAAACCAGAAAGGGAGTTCTTCAGTTAAATGGAAAAAAAGAAAACAATAATTCACTGCAAGTAGCCTTGAAAGACTCTTTTCCAATGGTTCTATTCACCATAAATAATATTCATATATATATTTTATTTGATTTGGGAAGAACATATAGATGTGAATAGAATTTTCTTTAATTCCTGAGTCTATAAGTTTGTTTGGTGTTTGTTGTTTTAAAATATTCAGTACTTATTTTCAATATTTGTTTTTGAACAATATTACAATTCATGGTCATGTGACGTGAGAAAGAATCTCTTAGAGTTCAATTTATACCCCTATTCATTATTGCAACTTGAAAACATAGAATAGCTTTACTCTTGAAACAATTAGCACCCAGGAGGGAGTTGTGACCTGATGGAGCTGAAGTAAAGAGTCCCACTTCCCCCTCTATGTTCTACCACCACCTACTCTCCCTGAACTCTCTGCTGGAATCTCTGCTTCTAGCCTATATCCCTCATTTGTGAATTAGCACTAACACCCTGGCTGGGTGTCTCTGAGGATGAAATGTGGTAGTGCCTAGCAGATATTAAGCACATATTAGATGTTTATCTAATCTAAATGTTTATCTTTTACATCCATTGATTATAAGCTATTACTCATCACAATTTCCTCCCATAACTAAATTTTTATCATAAAGACAACTTTGCATCCGCAGTGCTTCTAAACTGGCAGTTCAGAGTAGGGTTGCTTCTATTGGGTTCTAAAACTCAAACCACAGCTGTAACTCACATTCGTCTCAGATATATTCTCCTTCAGCCTTTACATTATTGAGATTCTCTCTGAATGAACTCATTTTGCCAGGGAGTTTTCAGTCATGATGGTCAGGGTTACTGCTGTGTTTGAAGCATGTAGACAGGCTAATGGCATAGACATATGTAAGGCACACTTTCTGCCCTCTCGGGTGCTTACAATTTAGTTGAAAAGCAAAGAACAAAGGCAGACTTGTAGACACCCAGATCAACAGTAAGTTAGTTATGCATTTGAGAGCAGCAACCTACAGAGTTGTTTGAGCTCAAGGATAGAGTGATTATTAGAATCTTGCAAAGCAGGGAAGAGGGAGGTTAAGTTCATAGAAAATGTTTGCTTTTGAAAAGGAATTTAAGGGAAGAATACAATTTGAATAGGAGAGGAGAGAGAGAGGTTTATTCAAGGGGAAGATAAAGCTGGACAGAACAGGAATACTTTTTAACTTTTATTTTTATTGTTGACATTATTACAGATGTACCCATTTCAAACTCCCTCTCCTTCACCCACCTCCATTTAGCCAGGAATATTTTTGTGCATTCTAGAGAAAACCTTGTTCCCTCAATATCCAGAGTTTTCAACAAACCAGAGAAATCCATGGACTCCCCACCTTTAGTGTCAATTTCTCATCTCCTCCTTTTTCACTAGGCCACCTGAGAATTAGCACTGATGTGTCATCTGTTCCCATAACATTCCCAGTAACCTCTCTCATCTTGAATTTGCATACTGATCATATTTTTGAATCATATTACTACACTTTATATAAATTCTCTTTCATGAAGGCATGTTTCAAATTGTTTCATTAAAAAAACAAAACCAAAAAACAAAAACAAACATTTCCCCCAAAATGGTTCTAGAATCCCTGGAGACCTTCTGTGCACAGTTGCCCCAGGGTTTTTCTAAGTCCCCAAGATTCTTCACCCATATAGAGCAAAAAGAGAGTATTCTAAAGGGACACTTACATTTACAATATGGGAGGTAGCTCAGGGACTTTAATTTACATGCCAAGAGGGTTCTTAACAGAAAACATTTTGTGAGCCACTGTTTGAAATGTTTTTTTAAATGATGCCAGCTATGGTAATTGTGCAGTCCCTGAAGTACTAGAAGTAAGTGGCTAATTTTCACGGTGATTCAGGTCATTATTGTTAGACTAGGTGTTTATTGTCCTGACCTCATCAGATGACTGCTGATTATTTTTCTCAGTAGAATCATAAATGTTTTTCCTCCTCTTGGTGCATGTTATTTTCCTAGCTTGGAATGTGTACTTATCTTTGGTCTCAAGATACTTAAAATCTACCTTTGTCCTAAGTCTTGGTTATAGTCACATTGAATGGGCTTGGGATGCCTGAGTATATTTATATGCTGAGCATTAATTCTAATTCTCTCAACATTTCAGTCTTTAGCTTCTGAATTCATTTTACACTATATCTTTTCAGCTTTAAAAAATTGTTAATATTGCCCCTTTGAGTTAATGAAATTATGCAACTTCTATTTTAATATATTTAATCAAGACTTTCTGGGAATTTGCAATCATAGCAAAGGAGCACTTACAAGCCAGCACAGACTTACTTTCATGATCATAGGGCAAATGTATATAGTTTCGTGTCAGAGATGCTCTTAGATGACATTAGAATTCCATCAGGGTTTACTGAGTTAATATTGCTGATGGAGGCTCTGAGACTCAGACAGGTGGCACTGGTCACTAACACTCTCATTTAATGAGCCCTGAGGAACCTGGAGTAAAAGACCTGTATTCACAATTCAATTTGCTCATGGCCATCAATATAGATGGAACAATGGGTTTTGGAATAAGGTGAACACAAAGCTTCATACCATAATGTCCCATACAACTGCTCTGGGCAGATCTAATTTGGCTCACAAACTCTTAGCTACCAGCCCCAAAGGGTAAAACCAATCATTTTAACAATTCATATTGTTGGTTTTTTAAAATATATTTTTATTGATTTCAGAGAGGAAGGGAGAGGGAGAGAAAGATAGAAACATCAATGATGAGAGAGAATCATTGACTGGCTGCCTCCTGCATGACCCCTACTGGAGATCAAGCCCGTAACTCAGGCATGTGCCCTGACTAGAAATTGACCAGTAACCTCCTGGTTCACATATTGACACTCAACCACTGAGCCACCAGAGCCAGGCCAATTCATAGTATTTTAAGAGAAAAAAACAAAGAAGTCACACAGAAGAAATGATTATTTGAGATGTTAACATTAGATAAGAATGTCTCCCCTGGGGGCACTGAAGAGTAGCGTGGCATGCAGTGACCACATCATAGCACAATGACAGGGAGCAGAAGTTTGTGAGTGCTTGAGCAGTGTTACCCACTGAAAGCCCATGCCATCTTTCCTAAGGACAATGGAGCATAAACATCTTGACAGGATCCCAGTATGAATGATATGGTGCAGAGACACTGATCTCTGGTGATCTGACTTAATCCGGAGGTAAATATAAAGATCTGGAAGAACAGATGCAATGTATGACTTCCAAGAAATTTTCCCTGGAGATTGCTTTCTCAGCTGAGTTTTGATTTAAAATTGGGTAACAGCCACTATCATTGGAGAAACCAGCCACTGGTCAGGCGGTGTATACATTATCTGGGATCCTCAAATCAATCCACCTGGTGGGTATTATTCATATTATGTAAATGAGGGAGCTGGGACTCTGAGAAGTTAAATAACTGTTCCAAGGCCACCATAACTAGAAAATAAGGTAATAGTGATTTAAAGCCCAGGGCTGAGATCCAAACTCATACTCACTTTATTTAATTATGAACATTTTTTTTTACTTTCAGAAAGATAGGGATTAAGGTAACAAATAGCATATACCCACCACCCACATTTGACAGATGTTAACATTTCTGCCTGCTCTAGTCAGCACACTGAGTTCCCTTTTTTAAGTGCTTTTTGGTGTCTAAGAGATGGAAACAGACTAACAAAGGTTGGAAGATGGCTTTTTTCCAACTGCACCAAGCGGAGAAATTTTCTGGCTGCCTTCTCTTGTAAATTTCTAACTGCCCCAAATGGTTTGGGTTGCATTATTTAAAACACATTGTGCCTTTTCTCCTCCTTGGCTTGCATGCAGGTGCAATTGGGAACTGAAACCTTAATGCTGCCCTAGAGAAGAAAAGGCTCAGCTGTTGGTTCATCTGCCAACTTCTGCTGAGGGTCAGAGACAGTGCCCCACCTCCACCCCAAAGAATCTCCTATAACTCAAAACACAATGTCCGATTAGTTGATATTTTTTTTCTTCAAGTTGGCTGAACATGAATAAGACATGTTGGCAGAATATCGATTTCAAGGATGCTATTTTCCAGGGAAGTAAGTCTTTTCATCTAAGTTCACTAAGGTTAAAATTTTAATTTAGTAAGTTAAAGTGGATTCAAGATCTTATAATCATGGGTGTGTGTTGATTTGAAATGCATTTGTCATCTTCTCCCACATCCTACCAGTATTTAGTGTGGACTCTGGGCAGCCACAAAAGTAAAAGAATATTTCTAACCCAATGATGGCCTAAATTTTAGGAATAAGAATGAAGAAGAGCTTTAGTTGCTCAACCCCTTACCTCATCCTTAATTAATACTACACTGAGGGGCAGTGGCAGATACCTTATTTATCTGTGACAACTTTTAAACTTAAAAATGGTATAGCTTAACTCTCATAAATTTCATTTAGACTATTATGTCTAAATCACCATAAATCAAAGAACTTGTGGTGGATACAATTAACATTTGAGTTAACAGTCTTGAGTTCCAAATTTTCTACTAGTGGCATCCAGAAACTAACAAAAAATATCAACAACAATCCCCAAAGAAGTCAATATGCTTATCAACGTTTTATATGCACTAACCTGTCTCAACAAATACTTGGAATATTTTTCTTTCTCCAGGCAAACTTTAAAGATTTGCACTCAGTTCAAATATTTAAAAGATTTTTAAAAAGCTCCCACACAGTTTGTTTGTGTGACCTTAAATAATTTTCTTTTAGATCAGTTTTATTTTCCCAAGAAGGCAGTAAATGCTTAGACTTTGCACCTAGGAGTGAT
The DNA here is from genome assembly GCF_014108235.1 of Myotis myotis. Lineage (NCBI taxonomy): Eukaryota > Metazoa > Chordata > Mammalia > Chiroptera > Vespertilionidae > Myotis > Myotis myotis. The sequence continues at coordinate 24,266,910 of NW_023416390.1, forward strand.
ATACAGTGGCAACCAGACACAGCATGCCTACTAAACCAGAGATTATAACAGTTATATGGATAACAATTATATGGATCATTTGGGCAAAAAAAATCCACAATTTTTTTGTGTGTGTGTGATTGTGTGTTTCCTTAAAATATTAATTTGGAATCCTAAATATTGGCAATTAGAAAGTCCTTAGTGATGTTAATAATTGGTTTTCCTTCATTTTTTTTTTAATTTTGCTCTGAGGCCAGAAAGTTTAAGTGATTTGTCCCAAATCACATGGCATTTCCATGGTAGTCAGCACCTAAAACAAGACCCCGAGTCTCTCATCATTCCACAAAGCCTGCATTGGGTATCTGAATTTCCCAGGCAATATTTCTTTGTGTGTTCTTCCCCACCCCTTTTATTTTATTTTAATTTTCTCCTTTACCTTGTGTATAGAGACAAAGATTTGGCTCTGCTTTAACTCAAATTGCAATGATTTTTTGTAGCTGTTTTAAAAAAGTAAATCTCCTATTTTTTTAATAGTCAGTCTCTTACAAGTAACCACTGCCCTTCTCTTTGCCCTTCTCTCTTTCTTTAACCCAATGAAAAGATACTCAAACCAGGCTATATCATTTTAATACCTTCCCCACAAAAGTATACATAAACAAACACACATATACACCCACAACACCCACACTAGGGCAACAAAACCAATCACTGGAAAAGACTCCAATAAAGGAAACAAAGAGTTTTCTGACAAGGCCAGTAAAAGTCTTATTTCATCACCAATGTCACTCCCGAACTCTACTTGATCCTGGTCTAACATCCTCCCGTTGCTATTTCTTAGTGCCCCAGCTCCACTGGACATTGGATAGGGAGCATGAATCTGTCCATTAAGGACACCGTGCCTGTAATCAAATACTAAGGCAATATTATCTCAGAGTGTACATAGGGTATCACTTTCTTGCTCTTCTTAAGTATTCATAGCTAAATGATTTATGGGCACACAAATGGATATAATGTCCCATAATATATAACAGGACTAATATTTAATGTGTTTCTTTTTTACTTTGTTTGAATAAAATCCCCAAAATACTTTTAGCAAATGATCATTAATTATGTGCATTGTCAAATGTGCTTGGGTTCTAATAAGCAGGCCTCAGGATTTACAGTCCCCGGCTGTCTGCTGGTGCCCATAAATTCAATGCGGGTGACGGTACTCAATAAAATGGCCCCATCACCGGAACAGAAGCCTCAAATGGTTCACTTTTGGATGCACTCCGGATTTTTTTCTAATGCCTACAATGCAAGCAGAAAATACTCTTTTCAGAATGTTATTCTAAGAAACCTCACAGAATATCTGAAGTTGTTTTTTAATAAGACTCTATGACCCACAAGGGCTAAGTTTGGCTTTCAGCCTGTGGATTTTATCAACTGCATCTTTTGGATAGATGGACTACCAGGGACAGAGTTGAAAACCACAGTGGCTTCTTAGGGAACATTTATCAGCAAATATATTTTCAAAAAAATAAAGGTCTTAAAGGGAAAAAAATGTTTAAATAGAGTTGTGACTTTGTAGTCGATTTACTTAATCTTCAATGTCTTTGCAAATCCATTATGCACTTGGGATGTCAGAGGGGTCTACAAATTACCAAGTTGTTTGAAGTTTGCTGCTTTCTGAAGTGGCTTTGGTCATTTATTTTTGTAGAAATGTTATTTCTTCAACTTACAAGGTATGCAATAGCAAGGTCTTTTGAGACAGCTGTCTGAATAGAAAATGATTATTCATGTATCTAAAGAAAGATGACTTGTTCTTTATATGAAGTCCTCCAAGGAGCATTTAGCATTTTAAGACTATGAAAAGAAAACTTCAGTTTTCGAGTCTGGAAGAAGTATCTATGAAAATAAGAGAAACACAAAGACAATAAATGAGAGGATGAGCTGCTTTGATCTTAGGTAAGGAAGGAAAAAATGAAGTGTATTTAGTCTTGAATTATTATTTTTTTTGTCTGTAAATCTCCAAATACCTTAGATCTAAAAAGAATAAAGTAAGATTGGTGTTATCGTCTTGAATACGAGATTGAAGACTGGAGAAATGTTTGGACCTTCAGTTTAAGCTAGATTAATGATTGAAGGTAGCAGAGTAGATATCAGGGTAAGTGATGAATCATATCAAGATTTTTTTTTTCTTTCTGGAAAATCCATCCTATGAGGATTAAGTATCAAACTAAGAACAGGAAAATTCACACAATCCTCTGCTTTTTATGTGTTAGGAAACTGTGTAGCAGAATAGAACGTGTGATCACTGCCACTAGAGATTTCATCTAAAAAATATACTTCCAGTCAACCTCCAACCCAAACAAACACAAAAACCAACAACATAGCAAAAGAGGGAAACACTGGAGATAGAGCCAAAAATAAATATTCCACCTATCAGAAAAGTTTAAAGAAAATGAATGGAATAAAGAATAAGAGAAACAAATTTAAGACCCCAGGATCCAAACATAACAGTTTTCAGTTGAAGATACATACCTAGGGTGTACAGAAAACAGGTTCCCTGATTCCCTGGCCTGTGCTTTCTCCATCATACAAGGCTAAACTTTGTAGAGCTACACTGTACTGCAAACCACAAATTATCTTGACCCTTAAGTCAAGACTGCCAAACTCTGGCTAGGGCCCAGCCTTCCATCTTCTCTTTCCTGAATAATAGGCCTTTGCTTGTTTTATTCAGGTTTTGTTTTATAATCTGGTATCAACTTCATCCTAAAAGAAGAGACTCCTATCCCCGGGAACTGCGGGAGTTCATCTAAACAACAAGATATAATTTATGCATATTTGCTTCAAAGACAAGTAAACCTTCTTAGTGTGACAAAAAAGGGCTACTCCACCCACCCCAGGAAAGCAGCCTGCTCTGGTTTCCAGGACAGACAAACCTCTTTCTTACAGCAGGCAGGGCTGTATTACCATCTCCTTCCCTCATCTTCAGGTCATCTGTCATTACCTGCTACTCTCTTTTTTTCTCACTAGGGAATCAAAATAAGGAATTTCCTGGTTCCTTGAAATCCCATCTATTGTTCAGCCTCCTCTGTGACCATTCAGGACAGCTCTTGGATCTTTAAAGAAATCTGCTTTCAGAGTCTGTTGCTGCTATCTGTCTGCATCGTTGTCTTAATATCTTGCTTGGTTTTAGAGGGATTGCTGTATTGAAGTCCCTTGGTACAGAAGTCTTAAAGCACTGCCACCATTGTTGCTCCAAAAGCATTTTGTTTCTGTGCTCTTTGATGGGAAAAGTTATTTATTTGGGTTTGAGTGTGTACTTTGAGAATGGGAAGAGAGGTTACCGGGGTCAGATGTCCCCATTAAGGAAGGAATTGTAACATTAAACAGAGGAGGATTTATTATTTTCGGAGTGATTCACCCTTCAGGAAGGAAATATTTGCCTCTCCCGATCAGAGAGAAATTGTTTCGCAATGTTCACAATTGAAACGAAGGTAGAGAAATAAGAATAAAGATAGACACCTCTGAATTTAGATATCCAAAGTAGATTTTTCTTATGATTCATACATTAATGATCAAAAGGTGTATTAGGACATAGGACACATTGTGAAGAGCATAAATAATGTCTATACAAGAATAGAGTGTAACTAGTTGTGAAGATGAGAAAGGCACTTTGAAATCAGGGTTTTTATCTACCTACCTATGAAGCAAAGAACCACTTCTAGTGTAAATTGTTCAAATAGTGATATCTGCCTGCCACGCTTTCAAATGTTAATTTGTTTAGAAGAATAAGATCAGAATGGTAATTCAACCCCTATCAAAAGCACCCCTAAAGTAGGGGTTCACTAACAAAAGCATTTCGATATTTTGGCAAGTAGTCACATCTGGCAATTTCATTAACCCACAAGTTTTTCATTGGAAATGGATCCAGATGTTTGAAGAGAATTTGTATTGGACCTGAAAGAATCTGGATCCTTTTGGCAAAGTGCTGTTTTGTAGACTATCAGACCCTGTAGCTCCATCTACATGAAAGGGTCCAGATTATGTTTCTGTATGATTTAAACCCATTGAAAAGGCACAATGTTTTTGCAATGTGTGTGCTCCATTCTTATGAGTCTGGAGACTATTGTTCCTCGGGATCCTATAGACCACCCATAAAAAGGAAGAAAAAAAGACCATCCCTAAAGTTTAATGAAGAGTGTGAACTTTTAATATTTTATTAGGTACTATGTCCTCACAAAAATTGGCTATTCCCCATTGAACTAAACTAAAATAAACTTAATGAATCAGAAAGACTCAAGAACATGATCTATCCTATCTTCCTTCTCACCTTTGAAACATGTTGCATTTACAACTCTAACCATAAAATAGCCAACACTTTTAAAACCTCCTAGAGAAGCTGGTTCTGTAATTATTATTGTTAGTTAGTTTAATGGAGTTTCTACAAACCATCACTGAAAAGAAAATTGGGTTAATTTAGATTTACTGGGTATTAATAATCCACCCTCCCTATTCTATAGTTTCTGGTGTATTAGGGGAAGTAAGAAAAGTAGTGTTATTGCTCATGCTCCATCTTTCCTGACCTTTTGGGATATCTGGTCCTACAGCTCAAGATGTATAGTTGTAACAGCTGCCACTGGTTTAATCTAATCACATTGCTAACCTAAATCTCCTACTAATTTTTATGGTTAAGGCTCTGGATTCAAATCAAACTCTTTCATCTACAAGCCATGATACTCTGGGCAAATCGTGAACTCATTCATTTTTTTTTTCTTTTGAAAATGGTGATTATCATAGCACATACTCAAAGGATTGTTTTAGGAAGAAAATGAAATTGTGAAAGTGTTTATCATGGTAAGTGATAGAAAATGGTTAGCCATAATTACAAGTGTCTTTAAAACTACCATTACTAATGCTTTCTTAATTCCTTCTTTTATCTCCCAATTCTGGTACTTCTTACTCAGACCTTTAGGTCACAAACCAAGATTCCCTATAAAACCCTTTTAAGAACAAGTGACATAGTCCCACAGCTAAGTCATAGGAACTTTGACATGACCCTGTACCTAACCATTGCATTAATCATTGCATATATTTATTCTAGTTCTCAGAAAAAGTCTATGATATATAGAAAACCAATATGATTATTTCTATATCACCAATAAAGCAAATTAAGCTAGCTCATAAGAAGTCAACAACTTATCAAGGTCACACAAAAGAATGGGGCATTCCACACTGATTTCATGTGTCCAAGAGTGAAGCTTCTTCCATTACAACACATTGCCTAGAAATTATATCTGAAAGTCCTGCTCCCCATACTAACTAGGCACCCTGTGAGCCTCAAAGAAGGAGGACACAGAGAGGCAAGAGTGTGAGGAGTAGGTGCCTCCCCTCCCCCATGTTTTGGTGTCTTTCATTTCTTCCTTTCTTTACCAGAAAGTAAAATATGTTCTTCTAGTTTAAGTTCAGCACATGTCAGAGATTTCCTATTTTTTAAACTTTCCTCATTTGGGAAATATACCCCAATAGTGGTAATTTCCAATTTTGAATATGCATGAGAGTCACTTTGGGAAATTTAATTCAGTGGGTCAAGGACTGGGCACAGGTTTGTGAATCTTTTATTAATACTTCAGTACATGTTAATGGATGTACTTCCATTCTCACACTGGAGCAGGGGCTGCTCAAGTCCTGGGACATTGTAAATTTTCTGTTCTTAGTTTCTTCTGGTGGTAGCTGCACTCTAATTCCCTCCTGCTGAATCTGAACCCACTTGAGATATTATCTTTCCATGTTAAATTTGCTGACCATGTAATATGTGTAGGCATCAAGCATCTATGCTATGTTCCTGCAATAGAGCAAATCTGACACTGTCATAAAAGAAAATTAGAGTAGTCTGACAGGATTTCAGCAGCCACCAGTTATTTCTTAAGGTGATTTTAAACCAGATGCATTATCTATAGGGAACCTTCAATGGGTCCTAAGTTATTGCTTTTGGTAATGGGGAGTTTTATTTTATTATTTGTAAGATGTATTGCTCTGATAATATAGTACAGAAGACAGTAACAGACTTTGCTCTTTTACAGCATAGAATTAGAGGAAAAATTAATTCACTTCACGTCCAAAACCCTTAGTGTTTCAAACATATCTGGTTGTAACCTGGACCATCGTACCTATCTTTGTAGAGTTGATTGTCATGACTTTTCCTTTGAGTTTCTCTAAGTGACCCAGAGTCTCACAGGTCTTTTGCACAATTTGAAATCTAATCTAAAATACAAGTCCTTGCAAGTCTGTGTGTATGCCTATTGTGGATGTATGCATTTGTGTTAATGTGTGTTAGTATATTATAAAGTAATACACTATGGTATTATAGTGTTATCATAAAAATATCTGGGAAAGTTTTATTAGGCTATTTCCTATGAGAAATATAAATAGAATGTCTATGTAATATAGTACATAATTACATATATATGTGTTGCAAACATGTATATATATATATATATATATATATACACACACACACACACACACACACACACACACACACACACACACAGTGGGGCCTTGACTTACGAGTGTCCCGACTAACGAGTTTTTCGAGATACGAGCCATCTCTCGGCCGATTTTTTGCTTTGAGTTGCGAGCTAAATTCGGGTTACGAGCCAGCTTCAGATACCCCGCCACTAGTTGGCGCAGCGAACGTCACAGTGAACGCCACAACATCAGCCCAGCATCACATGTCTCACTCGTTCACTTTAAGATTTGACATATGAGTAATTTGAGTTACGAGCTGCATCACGGAACAAATTAAACTCGTAAGTCAAGGCCTCACTATATATGTATATACAGTACATATACATACATATGCATGTGTTTACACACACAAAGATATACAGGTAAATGTTAACTAGCTCTTTGGGGGCAAAAGCACTGGTTTGTAACATTTGCCAATTTCCATGGTGTAAATACTCCAATAATGGCTGATTTAAAACTACCAACATGGCTGAACACACAAAATCTACTTTCTTGAGCTGACAGGCTCTGATACATCACTGGTTTATACCTCTCTCAGTTTTTCTTTGCCAGAGAGTGGGGTTTAACTAGCTGACCTTGAAGGTGTTTCAGCATTTAACATAATGCTTTTTCTATTTACATATACACCATATAATTAATTGTTATAGCTCGAATAGGAAAGTAGGTGGTCCACAGTGCCTTTAATCTCACCAAAAGTAAAAAGTTTATCAAAGCAGAGATTTAAAGGCCACCACACATATTTAGGGCTTTGAAATTCACTATTTCTCCCAGGGTCTCTAATCCTATGTGTTGGCAGAAATGGATTTTCTACTGACCTATTTATCATCATAATCATATTTTTTCGTAAGATCTGCATTTTTTTTCAAAGTGGGTCCTTTGTTTCAGATGTTAAAATAAGAAATTTTATTCCATGCCCCACCAAAGAGAAAAGGGGGATAAAAGTTAATTGTATCTGAACTGAGGTGTAACTATGGCCCTATTAAAGAAGTGTAGTTATAGGCTATTGATCACAGTGCACAGGAAAAGCTTGTCATGTAAAGTCAAGAGGTTAATGTAATTACAAGAATGGGCAGCAGGATCAGCTGTAGCCCAGAAGTGGCGAATAACTAAAAGCTGCTTTAGAGACATATAATGTTGTCAAAGCATAAATAATTCATCCTAGCATTCAAGAAGAAATTACTCCTCTGTTTCAGCATATTATTCAGCCATTAAAATCTTGCCTTCTAAAGACTTTTGATGTAGTCATATTTTTCAGTTCTAACTCATTCAGAGGCATGCCACCTTCATTAAGCCTCATATTGTGTAGTTTTCAAAGTATTACAAGGGATGTAGACTAGAACCACAATTTGTTTAACAACCACAGCAAGGTTGAGATAAGAGAGAAGAAGCTGGGAGGATTTATGTTAACATCTAGTAGCTAAATAGGGATAAAGATTAAGCAATGTGGGGTCGAATTCTTAGTTCGTGATCTGGGCCAAGTTCCATTCACTCCATTTTCCTCACTGGCACCAAATCCTTGCAGATTCAATCCCTGAAACATTTCTCGAATGCCAAAGAGGTAAAAGAGAAACAGTGACAGGTCCCATACCTTTCTTGTATTTTCATGTTAACTGCTCACTAGCTCTGACAAAAATACTCTGACAATGTGGTTTGGAATTCAATCTGGTTTTTATGTTGTTGTTGTCATTGTATTTATTTCAACCTGTATATTTACAAACAAAGTTTTGCACACCTATAGCAAAATGATAGCTTCAGGCCCCTCAGAATCAATTGCTAACTACTACTGGTATCTCTATAGTGATTGCAACTATTATTTCTACTGTATTGTGCACAGCATGTAAAGGCGAGACATAAAAAAACTAATATAAGAATGAGTATAATTATGAAATCATAGAACCAAAAGGATTCTATAGGGACAAATGGAGTTTCACTCCCAAATCATTCTCTGTCCTTCTCTGCCCTGCCCTGTGTCCCAGGAGGCTGAGCCCAGGTCCTTGATCTTCTGATTCTTTTGGGGAATCAGCCAATGACATATCCCAGCAGACACTGGGAAAGCAAGAGGAGAAAAGAGGGAATATTTCACCCCTGACCCCTCATCACTGGAGTTTAGTCCTGGAGGTGGCTGTGGTCACTATAGCTTCTTCTGAATGACCCTTCTTTCATACCTCTGATTTCATTCAAGCTTTAGTAGCACTTGTTTCTGTAGACCTATATGATCTCACCACCATTTCATGTCTCTGAGTGCTTGAGCATCATTGGCTGGCTCTCTGCCACTAGTCCCTTCATTAAAAGTCTTCAAAAATCTCAGTTAAATGTGCTAGACATTTCCCCAAGGATCCTGATTAATACATATAGCCAGGCAAGGAGCAGGAGAACAAGTCTTCCTTAGTTTATTCACTAGAAGAAATTCCTTCTCTTTAATTCTTAAGATATCATAACAGTTACTAAAACCCTGATGAAAAAGCCTTAGAAGAAGTCATGTCAAAATAACACTCAGAAACACTCAGAGGAGAATGGTGTTTTTCCAGTACTTTATGTCATACCGTCAACAAATTGGTTATCCTCTAACTACTCCCGTGTGGGTAGGAGCTAACATCAGATAAGCTCCTTCCCCACCCATGTTAGAACTGGGCTTAATCTCACGCCCTGGAGAAACATCTGGGTGAGTACCACCAATGAGAGGCAACTCATATTACATGAGTCATTGTATGCATTGAATATTGTATATTTCAAACATTAAAAGATGTTTTGCTTTTAAATTAAAACTATGTTCCTCTGGATGTTTCGGGTTTACATTTTACAATGAAATAATATATTCATTATGAAGAAGGCATGTAAAGTATGTATTTAAAATGACTAAGACATCCCCATTCATGCAGCTCCCCAGCATGGATGCCCTGGGCCAGAGCAGTGATGCTAGGGTTCACCCCAAGCTCTGCCAGTGACTCTGCACAGCTCCAGCAAATTTCTAGTTATCACCTAGAAGTTATCCTTGATTTCATTTTCTCCTCACCTCCATGTCAAACCCATTAGCTTATCGTATCATTTTCATCTCAAAAATACGTCCTTAATCTATATTTCTATCATCCTTAATACCTGGTGCAACCTACCATCATCTCTCGCCTGGATTAATATTAATATAATAACCTCACTACTGCCATTCTTTCCTCCCAATAATCCCCTTTGCACAGAGAGCAGGTAGTGTGATGTTTATAAAATGTAGCTCAAATTACATCATTCCTCTGCATTGAAGCCCCCAATGGTTCCCTTAATCTACAAGGTCCCTGTGTAAACATGCAGTTTCCTGTTCTTATTCCCCCACTCATGGTACACTAGTCTCATTGGCCTTCATTTTAAGGCTCCTTCCCACCTCGCGGTTTTCTTGTTCTTTGCCCAGAACAATCAGCCCCCAATTTTTATTTGGCTGCTTATTTACCATTCAAATTTCAACTCACATACCATTTCCTTCAGGGAAACCTTTGTGATCACACTGTAATATCCTGCCTTAAAGCTGTGCCCCATCACATTTTTCTGTGTGGTTTTCTCCTGGTATTTATCACTATCTGAAGTATATCATTTGTTTACATTTGCACTGTCTGTATTCACATTTAGAATGTGAACTCCATGAGATTAGGAATCTTGTCTGTACAGTTTATTCTTTTCTCTCCAATCCCTAGTATGACACAGGTCCAAAGTGGGGACTCAAAAAGCAGTTGCTGATTTTGATTCATCTGTCTACTGCAGTAGGGTAGTGAGGCAAAATAGTGTGACCTCATGTTTATTTTTTTTACCAAATATTATCAATTAGCTCTTCAACTTATGGTCAAATTATTTTACCTCCTGCCTAGTTGACATCAGCTAAATCTTAAACTGCTCTTCTCAATGGTAGAAAATGCTAGAATACATGCAATATGAAATTGTTTTCATTTTCAATGAAGGTCTAATAATTGATTTTTAAAATGTTGATTTTTATATATAAAACTAATTTACTCATCAAGTAAAAAAAATGGAATTTTAAAATATGGAGATAAGACAAAATGAAGGAGAGGTGATGAGAACAAAAATATTTGAAATCCAAGTACTTTCCAGGATGAGCAAATCCTCTTCCAACAGCACACTGGAGAGGACGTGTAAAGGGGCTGCCTGCCTCTCTCTCTCTCTCTGAAAACTTCAAAATCAAAAGGCTATTGGATATGATTAGGTGTTTTCAAATTTTACTCTCTACTCACACAAACTTTATCTTAGCAATGAATGGGGAAAGTTTGAAGGAGCAAATCTCTGAATCAGAAATCTCTGTGGCACTGTTTATTAGACCTTGAACAACTTAGGTAACTAGCTGAGACTCACTGTCCTCATCTGAAAATAAGAAGGGTGCTAGTACTTGCCAACTACTGTACAAGGCTGAAGGGAGTCAGATGACCAGTGTGTCTGTAAGTGCCTTGTGACATGTCAATCGATACACAAATGCTCACCACTGCAATCGTTATTGTTGTGAGAGAGATGACTTACAGAGACAAGTGGTAGAAACCTACACCAAGCATTACAAGGATGTACAAAGAATATTCCCTAAGTGCTGAACACTTAGAGAGAAAATAGGAAGAGAGCATGACTTTGAGAAGGGGGTAGGAGCCAAGAGATATTGTTCTAGAAAGTTTTCTAGGAGACTGCATCCAGGTCAGGAGGCAGGTAAGAGCATGATTTAAGAAAAATATCCAGGACCACTGAGAATCTTAGCACCTTCTTGTACAGCAAGAAGATGCACACCTCAATTAGGGGCCAGGGAGAGCCCCACTTCACTTTGTAAAGTCAGGACACATTTGGAGACCTGTGTCTGGAGGGCCACATTTTTAAGGGCATTGATTTGAAAGCACTCAGAGGAAGATGACCAGATTAAGGAGGTAAATGAAAAGCTTGCCATGCAAGGAAGAATTGAGGAGTCTCATATTATGGAACCCAGCAAAGTCAACAAATATGATATAACTTTCTTTTTTGTTTGGGTTAATCTCAGATGATTTCCAAAGATTAAAGAAAATTTAATATTTAGGAGATTACACATGATTAAGAAGTCAAGAAGGTATATAGCAGTGATGGCGAACCTATGACACACGTGTCAGAGATGACACGTGAATTCATTTTTTTGGTTGATTTTTCTTTGTTAAATGACATTTAAATATATAAAATAAATATCAAAAATATAAGTCTTTGTTTTACTATGGTTGCAAATATCAAAAAATTTCTATATGTGACACGGCACCAGAGTTAAGTTAGGGTTTTTCAAAATGCTGACACGCCGAGCTCAAAAGGTTCGCCATAACTGGTATATAGAGAAGTCCCCTTATCTGAAAGCCAGAAGACTTGGATTTAGTTCAACTTTGCTCCAATTGGTGAGTACATTACTTACTTTCCAAGTTCTTAATTAATTTGTGTGTTTAAAAAAATCTGGCTAGACTAGGCTATCTCTAAAATATTCACACAACAAGCTAGTAGTAAAGGCATAAAAACTTGTTTGACAGTTAAGTTTAGTGGTCATTGACTAATTTTCCTGGTCCTTATTTAGGCTTACCTATAAGGAATACAAAACAGAGCAGCAGGAAGTGGAGGAGTTTATCAATGATGAAAATTGGGCAATATAATCAACACTTCATGATGTAGTAGAATCCAGATACCCAATAGATTATACCAGACTCACAGATTAGAAAAACTCAATGAAAGTGATTCTTTGAGGCAAGGTAGCTTGGAAGCTAGAGAGGATGAAGACATACTCAAATTGTGCTCAACAGAATCTTTATGTTGTGGACTAAGTGTTGAGCGAATTTATGTTCAACTAAATGTTAAACAAATGTTTGACAAATTTATATGTTGAAGCCCTAACCTCTAATTTGATGTCATTTGGAAATGAGGGCTTCGGGAGGTAATGAGAATTAAATGAGTTCATGAGAGTGGAATTAGTGTTTTCATAAAGAGAGAAAGAAAAAAAAAACAGAGAATTTGCTCTCTTCCTCTTTCTCAATCTGCCATGTGAAATTATAGCAAGAAATCAGCCATCTACAAGCCAAGAAGAGAGCCCTGAACAAAAAAAACCAACCTTGTTGGCACTCTGATCTCAGACTTCCTGCCTCCAGAACTCTGATAAATAAATTTCTGTTGTTTTAGCCACCCAGCCTATGCTATTTTGTTAGAGAAGCCTGAACTGACTCAGACATCTAGTGTTTCTGGATGCTAAATGTTATTACTTCTCAGTGGGGAAAAAAGAGTTCCATGATAAAATTAATTTGGGAAATGGTGGGTTCCACGAAATTAAAAAAAAGAAAAAAGCTATCTTTATGGCAAGATTTCTCAGCACCTTTAATATGGTCAAGGGTCTTGTGACTCAATAAGGACATTGTACAAAACATTTTCTTTTTTAAAACCACAGAGGTGACCTTCCTCCTCTCAACACTCGCCAACTCCCTGCTGCTAGCATTTTAGAGGGAGGAGTGTTTATTAAACACCACTTTACAAAAACCCTTGAGACCTCTGCCCCTGTGTAGGATGGTCCCAGTAGGGACAACACCAGTGTTCAACTCATCCTGTGGGAATAGAGCAAGAACCTCTAAGTCAATCATTAGATACCAATTAAGTGCCTACTATTTGTCAATCACTGGAGAGAATACAGAGACTCAACCTATGGTTACTATTCCCAGAAGTTTTCAAGATATTAAGAAAATGAAATGTACACATGAGAAGATAATCATGTAAGCTCTCTTATGAAGTGTCAAAAACAGCGGACTAGTGTGAACTAGGGGTATTGCAGGAGCCTGGAAAGCTTGCCAGACTGTGGCAGTCAGCACAGGCTTCTCCAGGAGGGGACTTTGGTGCCATTCCTAGAAAGAGGAGCAGGACCAGACCAGTTTATAGGACGACACAGGCATTTTGGAAGAAAGAATACTGTGATCAATGGGGCAGGCAAACACCAAGGGCATTGGGGGACATTGAAGAGATGAGTCTAGAGCTGAAAGCTCTGAAACAGTTGTGGATGATGTTGGAAAACCAGGGTGGGGAGCTGATTAAAAAGAGACTTCAATACCAAATGCAAGACATTTGAGCCCACCATCCAGGCAATGCTAAGCTACTAAAATTTTAGAGCAAGTCTATGACATGATCAGAACATGCACTTCACCTTCAACTTTGCAGAAACAGACTGAAAGTGTCATGCCCTTTTTAAGTCAAATAACTTTAATTTTTTGAGCAAAGCATTTACTCATTTTCAGAAGGAATTCGGGGAGATGGATGAAGGGAGAGTTGCTGTTTTCTCTCTGCTTCTGGCACATAAACAATCCTTATTGTGGAGGAGAGGGCTCCGCGGGCTATTTTTAGCCTCCTGCCACTGGACGCCAGTGATAGAAGACATCGATATGTTCTAGTAAAAGACGCAGATACCCTGCTTGGGCAGCTCTGCACACTGTTTAAGTAAACATTCTAAAAATAATACAATAAACTCATACAACCAGGAGAGACAAGCTGTGGGCTGCAAAGTGATGTAAAGTGCTTCCTCATTCATTCTGGAGGTTTCTTTGAATTTCAGCCAAGAAAGAGACACCATCCTGTCTAAAGGAAGGAGCCTCCAAAGAAGTTAGGAGAGACAGTCTTCCTAAGTATTTTCACACAAACTCAGAGCTGCCCCTTCCCTTCAGGAGTTATGCCGCAGTGAAGAGCAGAGCGGGGTGACCAGGACCTTTGGTTCATGGACCCTCTTCACTCATGTCATTCATGTCCACACTCTGCCTGCCTGACCCCTAGAAGAACTGCCATTGGCAGCTCTGAGTTGAGGAGTGGGGATGAGCTGGTCTCACTCATCAACTGATCATTGACACTGTAGGGCCATGAAGCAGGTACCCAGGCTCCAAGGAGCTCTCTGCCACAAGGCTTACTCAGGTGAGGGGATGAGGGAGAGGGGCCACCTAGCATCCCAAAGCCTTATTCAGAGGACTAGATCCCTTGGTTGCTAGTATGTGTGCAAGACTTACTTCAGAAATCTAATCTTTCCCAGTATGGATGGAAAAAAACAAAAACAAAAAACAAAACCACATGCTAACCTGACTAGTTCAGGGAAGGCCTGCATGGCGGTTTTGCAAACTCAAAGACCTAAAGTAACCACAAAGGATGGTCTGAAATTAAAAATTTTAACTAAAAGCAGTTTATAGTAGGTAGTCATTTCCTAGGCCAGTATTTTCCCTGACAAAGACCAACTTCTGACTTTTACTGAGCCTTTTTCAGGACCCTTAGGGCAAAACAAATGGCACCAGGGTGGAGACCACAAATTCCCTCATTATTATCATATTAATTGTCAACTGTTAACTATCCTGTATCCCCCTATGTAAAAGAAGCATGTGTCCATCCTTTCACTTTTTATCCAATCCCAGAGGTTTCCCTGCTTTGCTTTCTCCCACATCCCTAATCTAGCACCAATGAATTTCATATAACCCACTTATGGCTCTTCCTTTGATGGTAATTTATAAAAACAAGGTACAAACCCGCCATTCTCTGGAGCATTATCCCAGTACGTTGAGGTTTTGCTACCCTGCAATGGTCGACAGTTTGATTCAAATAAACTCACAAAAATTCTTTACAAGTTTCAATTTTTTTTTTACATTAACACCAGTGAATATCCCTAAATATTATACATTGCTACCAGTTAAATATCATGCATCCATACTGAAAAGGTTTCTTTTTTTCAAATTACATTTGATTTAGGAAGTTCTGGACTCCTTTTATACTTTAGTTAACCTAAGATTGAGAGATCATTCCACTGGCAAGTCTGGTTAGAAACAGAAGAAATGACAACAAAGGACTGGCATGGCTAAAGTAATACTTTCAGACATTCCGATATTATTTTCCAGGCTTCTTTGCTGACCTCCTAAAATCCCTTCGGTTTCCAATGAGCGCTAGTTAGAAACCACCTCTGCCTTGGCTTCCACTGCCCCTTCTTACATGTGGCCGGCCTCCCACCCACGGAGGACCGACGTCCTGGCAAGTGCGCGCAGAGCACAGCGTCCTGAACTAATGCAACTGGATGGACGATAAAAAAAAAATGAAGTTCTGTAGAATAGACCAAGAACTGAATAGTCAGCTGTCACGCCCCCATTTTTAAATGAAACTACCTTCTGCTCTCCTCTGTTAAAAGAAATGCCTGAAAGTCAAGCACTTCACTCTTTTTCTGGGTCTAGCTTACTCTAGATAATGTAATCTGTCCTGCCCTGCCATGGAGGAGAGCGTGGGGGGACATTATCCAACCCCATCACCATCCAGCCAGCTCTATCACGCCGGAGCCTGCTGCTGCCCTGAAAACTCATTTATGGAAAAATACAATCAAGCGGGGTCTGCTAGGGGCTGCCCCCTGGGGAACTTTTGTGTCATTGCCTCCAGGAGAAAGAAATTCACCTTGAGCTGCAATAAACTGACATTTTCTACATGCTGTTGTGTGCCTGATGGAATGCAGCGGAAAATAAATCCAGGCTGCCCCGCATCTATCCGCACAGAGGCAGGCAAGATGTTGTTATACTGTTATGACACGTGGCATTCATCTTCCTAAGATGATAAATCAAGAGACACACTGTTCACTCTGTTAAAACAAGAATCTACAAACTAGGGGAGAAAAGCAGCAGCTCATTATCATTTCAAAAACCACAAACTAAGCAGGGGTTTGAGCAGGGAATACTGGAAGCAGAGATGCAAGGCAAGGACACATGCCCTCTCAGTAAGGGCTTGACAGAGCGAAATAAATCAGCCCCATAGAAGAAACAAAGCAGCCCCCACAGGCAAGGGGGTGCGGAGGGCTGCATTTGCTCTTCCTGAAGTTTCTGATGCATCTTCGAAGCTAGTCAACTGTGGAAGGACCTAGATGAAAGATGATCGGGATTGGAGTGGCTGCTGGAAGCTGTGATGAGCCCTCTTATCCATGAGTGCATAGGTGCAGTGCCAGCTGTGTATGGAGTAGGGCAGGGCAATAGACACTGAGCCTCAGGTCCTGGTGCCATGGCTGGGTTCTGAGCTAGCTCAAAGGTGCGTTAGCAGGGAAGGGAATTTGGTAACCACACAACTCAGCCACTATCTGAAAGAGCTGATGTGTTAGAGCACAAAGAGAAAGTCACTGACATAAATGATGAGGAATGCAGGGAGTGGAAACTAAAAAACGAGCTACAAGCCATACCAGGCAGTTATAGACAGAGTGACTTATTGGCCACACAGGGACACTTGCTATTAATAATGATACAACTGGAGTAAACTGAGACTGCTCTGGCAATCCAGATGGAGGGTCACTCTAGTTGTGGACAATGTCAGGAGAGAAAATGGGAGTGACTTCATTTTAGTTCTTCTGTCTTTGAGGGATAGCTATGTCTATTCCCCATCCAACTCCCAAGTCTGGGAAAAGACTAGAAAGTCCTGCTTTAATTGGCCGGTGTCAGAGGTCAAGGTCAGTTCTCCAAGGTTGGAGGCTCCTCTGCAAATGGTATGATGCAAAGGCACTCCTAATTAGAGACAGAAAGATGGTTATTGGGTAAGATGGACCTCAGTTTGGGTGCAGAGTTTGGCACTTACTCGAGCTTTTTAAGCCCCACCAAATTTTCTCAAATCTCATGTTGGGAGAATTCAATGAGAGAATGTATGCTTACACATATCACTGCCGCTCATCAAGCATCAGACACTTTATAATCTCACTAGAGGCCCAATGCACAAAATTCATGCAAGAGTAGGCCTTCCTTCCCCCTGCTGCCACCACCAGCTCCCCTCTGGCACCCGGGACCTGGGCTTCCCTTGCAGCCCCAGCTTCATCCAGAAGGTCGTCAGTAAGGACGTTTGGTCTAATTAGCATATTACGCTTTTATTATTATAGATACCTGATTTACCAATATTTATGTGTATTATTTCTTTCAAGGCAGAGTGCCTGGAAAAAAGCAAGTTTTCAAAATCTACTATGTACTATTTCATATGATTTTGCCCCTTCTTTCTTGGCTTACAATTTTCACCATTATGGGAGTTATGAAGAATATAATCATATGCCAAACACAGTTGTTGTCACCACCCTAGAGGCCTCATGATCAAATTATTTTACAGTTGGATATATAAATACAAACTCTGATAGGTCATGTGCAGGTAAACAATATAGGGTGGCATAAGAGAATCACAGAGTGAATCTACTTTATGCAAAGTGTTCAGGGAAGGCCTCACAAGGTAGGTAGGAGGTAGCACCTATGTGCTATCCCCTAAATGACCAGGAGGAGGCAGCCCTCTGAGAAAGGGCAAAGGCATTCCAAGAAAAAGTTACTGACACAGGCAAGGACTTGGCACATTTGAATACTTTGAGGGAAGGTAGAAGAGAAGGGAGCAAGAGAAGGGCAGAGGGCAAAAGACTACCTGGAAGGAAGGCTCTAGCAGGAGGTAGTAGCCACACTATGGAGGGTCTGTGAATATTCAATGCATATTGAATATATGCATTTATTCAATAAACATTTGTTACTAGAGGCCCGGTGCACAGAAATTTGTGCGGGGGCGGAGGGGGCGTTCCTTAGCCCTGCCTGTGCCCTATCGCAGTCTGGGACCCCTTGGGAGATGTCCACCTGCTGGCTTAGGCCTGCTCCCCAGGGGATTGGGCCTAAGCTGGCAGTCAGACATCCCTCTGGCAGCCCAGGAGCCCTCAGGGGATGTCCACTTGCCAGCAGAGAGCAGGCCTAAGCTGCAGTCAGACATCCTTAGCACTGCTGAGGAGGTGGGAGAGGCTCCCACCACCACCGCTGTACTGGTAGCCATCAGCCTGGCTTGTAGCTGAGCAGAGCTCCCCCGTGGGAGCGCACTGACTACCAGGGGCAGCTCCTGCATTGAGCGTCTGCCCCCTGGTAGTCAGTGTGTGTCATAGTGACCAGTCATTCCCAGTTGTTCTGCTGTTAGGGTCAATTTGCATATTACCCTTTTATTATATAGGACTAGAGGCCTGGTGCACGAAATTCGTGCACTGGGGGGTAGGGCTCCCTCAGCCCAGCCTGCTCCTCTCACAGTCCAGGAGCCCTCAGTGGATGTCCTACTGATGGCCACAGTCTGGCAGCAGAGGCTCAGAGCAGGCGCTCTGTGTGTGTGTGTGAGTGAGTGTGTGTGTGTGTCTGCTGGGGAGCAGGCGCCCCTCTGTGTTGATCTCTCAGGCTCCTGGCCTCCACTGTGTGTTTTTCTCTCCCTTGAGCTGTGGCCAGGGTGGGGTGTTGCCTGCAGGCTTCTCTTTCCTGCTCATAGATCACCGGATCACTGCAGAGACCGGGGGCAGGCCCTGCTGGGTTCTGCCTGTGGGGAACTTTCCTGCTGTGGATCACCTAGGGGCAGGCCACCCTCCATATGTGCATGCTCTGGGATTGCCATGGCAACCCCAGGAGCAGGCCCACCTGGGGGCCGCCCGCCCTCTGCACTTGCCTGCTCTGGGATCGCCATGGGGTCCCAGCTGGCAGCGAGGCTTAGGCGGCACACAGGGTTCCCAGCTGGGGTCAGGGCTTAAGCGGTGTGGGGCTTAGGCGGCACACGGGGGTCCCGGCTGGGGCGGGGCTTAGGTGACGTGATCTCACCGACTAATCCCGGCTGCCCAGGGCTGCACACGGGGCCCGGATGGCGTCTGGCGCTGGCCAGCCCTGCCTGCAGTATGCAAATTAGCCACCATCAATTTGCATATGGCACTGATTAGCCAATGGGAAGCGTAGTGAAGGTACGGTCAATTACCCTTTTTGTCTTTTATTAGATAGGATAGAGGCCTGGTGCATGGGTGGGGGCCAGCTGGTTTGCCCTGAAGGGTGTCCCGGATCAGGGTGGGGGTCCCCCCTGGTGTGCCTGGCCAGCCTGGGTGAGGTGCTGATGGCTGTTTGCAGGCTGGTCACAGCCTCTTCAGTGTGGGGGTCTCCACTGGGGTGCCTGGCCATCCTGGGTAAGGGGCTGATGGCTGTTTGCAGGCTGGCCATGGTCCCCAGACACCCAAGCTCCCAGTGGAGGCTGGCTGGAAGCAGGTATCTGGGATTTATTTATCTTCTATAATTGAAACTTTGTTGCCTTGAGCAGAGCCCACAGCCAGCAAGGGCAGGTGGGAAGCTTGGCTTCCTCCATTGCCAGGGCAACCAAGTCTCCTGCTTGCTCCAGCTCTGTGTCTTCGGGCTGCCATCTTGGTTGGGTTAATTTGCATATAGTCGCTCTGATTGGCTGGTGGGTGTGGCTGGTGGGTGTGGCTTGTGAGCGTAATGGAGGTACGGTCAATTTGCATGTTCCTCTTTTATTAGATAAGATGTACATAGTACATGCTCATCTAGGCCCCAAATGTTTGGATTTAATAGGAGAGTAATGAAAAGGCATTGACGGTTCAAAATTGGAAGAAGCATGACCTTTTTACATTTGAGAAGTATAATTCTGACTGCTGAGTACAAAATTAGTGGGGACAGGAAGGAGTTGAAAGGAACAATTAGGAAGTAGGAACAGAGTGAATGGTGACTTGGACTAATGCTGTCTTGATGGACGTAAAGAGAAGTGATGGAACTAAGAATATACTTGGAGATGGGACTTATATGACTTGTTATCCTGAGTGTGGAAAGAAAAAGGGAGGTATCCAGAATAATTCTACTCTGAGACATGGATCCCTAAATAAAGACTAGGAGAGGACCAGGCTTAAGAAAATTAAAGGTACTGTTTGGCTAAGTAAAATTTTAGATATTTTTCAGGTAATGAAATGGAAAGCTTAAGTAGGCAGATATGCATATGAATCTGAAGCCCAGGGAAAAAATGTACATAATTGGGAGTAGTTGGAATATACTAGTATGTAATATTTAAAAACAAGGATAGATACAATCATTTGAAAAACCTATATGAAGACAAAAGGACAAAATAAGTTAAAAACATTTATTTCTCCATTCCCTCACTGACCCTAAGAATTATTTTAAAAACAATCTTAAAAAGTTTTATCTTTGGCAAAAAGGAGGCATCTTATTAACAACCATTTGATTTTTTTATTACTTACATGTAAAAGGCCTTTTCCCATATTTCTATTAAGATAATCATATTTTTGATTAATGACTGCTCTTTATATATTGAAGATGTATAATGTTACTACTAATATTGTAAAAAGTTCCTAATTTGTCATTTATCATTTAAAATTATTTATAAGATTGAGTTTGTTTCTAATATTTTTAGTAGTATGATTTTGTGGGGGAGGCAGGGTAGAAAAATTTGACTGTTTTTCCATTAGTTTGTCTGGTGCACAAAATTTGTGCACGGGGAGGGGGGGTGTCCCTCAGCCTGGCCTGCAACCTCTCCAATCTGGGACCCCTCAGAGGATGTCTGACTGCCAGTTTAGGCCCAATCCCTGAACCGGCAGTCGGATAGCCCTCTCACAATCCAGGACCACTGGCTCCTAAACGCTTACCTGCCTGCCTGCCTGATAGCCCCTAACCACTCTGCCTACTGGCCTGCTTGCCTCCAACTGCCTCCCCCTGCACTGGCCTTCTCACCCCAACTGCCCCCCACCAGCCTGATTGCTCCCAACTGCGCTCCCTGGCTGGCCTCATGGCCCCCAGCTGGCCTCATGGCTCCCAACTGCTCTCCCCAGCCAGCCTGATTGCACCCAACTGCCCCCCCCCTGCCAGCCTGCTCACCCCCAACTGCCCCCCCTTGCTGGCCTGTTCACCTCCAACTGCCCCCTCTGCCAGACTGATCACCCCCAACTGCCCTCCCCTCCTGTCTTGATCGCCCCTAACCACCTCTGCCTCAGCCTCACCACCATGGCTTTGTCCAGAAGGACGTCCAGAAGGTCTCCCGGTCTTATTAGCATATTACTCTTTTATTAGTCAGTTTAAAAGGATAGAGAATAGGCAGCAAAATTTCAAGGAACACATAATGAAGTTATCACTGCTATTCCCTAATTAGCAAGTCAGAAATCTGCCTGTTGGCTGTCTTTCCTAAAACTCTCCCAGCAGTTTTCCTGGAGGACATCAGGCTGGGAGCTTTCCTCCCTGCCATGGCCAGGGGCAAACATTTCAAATACTTCAGTATTGACCTGAACAGCCTCCCACCTACCTTTATACTACATGCCACACATTTTTAGATACCCAGAACCAACATACTCCCCTAAGCCTCAGATTCTCTTACCCACATAGACTTCCTATGCCTTCCCTCCACCCAGGGTTCTCTCGCGACACATCCCCATCATAGCCTGCAGTGATCTGATGTTCTTAGCACAGCTGGTTGTATCCAGGAATGATAGGGAAGGCAATCTGATTCTAGTAATTTATTCTGAAGCATTAATAGCTGACAATCTTTTGATCTTCCAGGAGTTATTTGCATTAAAAATAAAATTGAGATGTAAAAAGGGAGGGAACACTGTCACCAAAATCACTCTCAATGTGGAATGTTAACTAGTATGGCTAATTGAACTAAAAAAAAAAAATTAGGCAGGGATCTTGGACTGTCCTGCTTTGGTTAAAGGTCTAGCTGGAGGTGAAGGCAAGCAGGCCAGTGTATGGGGGATAGAAGAAGGGAGGTGGGAGGCTTACTTTTATGATGCTTTTGACTTTCACATTTTCCTTGTCTACACTTTGAAACCCACAGATCCTCTAAAGTCTCCATACTTGGCCTGGTATTAATAGACCCTTTCCCCTACTTTGGTGCGAGTGAGATCTCTGGCAATAGAGAGCGACCTGCACAGGGAGTGGGCTTCTTGTGCCTAAGAGTACTCCTTATGGAGGGATGCACAGTGCCAGGCAGCTCACAAGGAAGCCCCATCTCACCCATTTGTACTCTATATCCAACCTCACATTTCCTGTCTCCAAAGAGTCTCACCAGATCCTAAGTTGGCCAGGCCTTGGGAAAGCTGAGAAACCACAGTGTCTTGGTCCAAAGAAATGGAGACACAGGGCCTACATTTTTCTCTTCCATTAACATTCAAGTATTTTAATGAACACCAGATTCTACTATTTGTTCCTCAAGGAGGACATTTGAGTTTTCTGTGACTCATTTTATTTTCAATATTTTAAAATCTTTTCCCTCAATGAGGTATAACCATAATTGCATTTGTAAGAAGTAGGTTGTATTTGGTTAGTGGAACTGGTTTATAAATGTGGTGACAAAAATTAACTTCATGTTCCCTTTATAAAGTCAGTCTCTCTCTCTCTCTCTCTCTCTCTCTCTCGCTCTCAAGGTTTTAAGCCAACTCACATCCTGTAATGTGTGAATACCAATGCACTATAACTCATAAGAAGCCCTCTAAGCAGGTATAGAGAAAAACTTCTGTGCCGTAAAAGGGTATTAAAATTGCTCCATCTAACCACAAAGAAGAGCAAATCATCCCCAAAGTATAGTGGTTTAAAGACAGAAAATTGATAACTAAATTTGAAGCTGACATCTTGACAGTCTCATGACCTAGTTTTAGGCACAAAGTTATTCAAGAGTGACAAATGAGGAAAAAAGTAGGAGAGAAAAAGAAAAAAAAAGAGAAAGAAGGTGATGTGGTGGAATGAGGAGAAGAAAAAACATCAAAAAACAATTAAGAATGAAATATTATAATAGAACATACAGACAGACTGTCTTAAAGCTGCTCTTTGGTAGTTGATCAATTCATGGAATAAATATACATTTAAATATCTATAATATTTATGAATATAAATTTACACTTTTCACTACACCAGTGATCAATGCTCTCTCTACCAAAACCACAATGTGGTGAAAACTGAGGGGCGAGATAAGCTTTATGCTAATTTCCAACTTTTTAGATGGTTAACACCAGGTACCCCGGATATCTGAAGATTTGTCAACCTCTGTATTCATGTATAAGCAGACCTCACACTGAAGAAGATTAATTTCCCAGGACCCTAGCCCACAGTTTATGGTCAGTGGATCTTCTTAAACCTTTCTTTTGACAAGGACATGATTTCTAAACTTTCCTTTTCATTTTCAATGTCACTGGATTTGAAAACCAACATCAACCTCCTAACTTCCTCCTTCCATACAAACAGACAGGAAAACAGAAAGACTATGACATTGACTATAGGATTAGACTATGGGATTAGAACCGTCTATATTTCAGCTTCCGGCCCACTACATTTTTTTATTATTGACGTTATTACAGATGTCCCCATCCCCCTCTCCCCCTTGCACACCTCCATCCAGGCCCTGCTTCTCCTTCCCTCTGGGCCTTACCACACTATTTGTGTCTGTGGGTTATGCATATATGTTCTTTGACTAATCCCTTCATCTTCTTTCATCCAGTCTCTACTGACCTCTCTTCTGACAGCGGTCAGTCTGTTCCATGTACCCATGCTTCTGTTTCTATTTTGTTCATTAGATTCCACATATAAGTGAGATCGTATGGTATTTGTCTTTCTCTGACTGGCTTATTTCATTTAGCATAATAATCTCCAGGTCCATCCATGCTGTTGCAAAAGGGAATATTGCCCCCCCCTCTTTTTTACAGCTGCATACTATTCCATTGTGTATCTCAGCTTTTTTTATCTGCTTCTCTACTGAGAAAAACCATACTGAGTTTCCTCAAAAAATGGAACAGCCTTTTGACCCAGTGATCACACTTCTGGGAATATATCCTAAGAATCCAGAAATACCAATTCTAAAGAATATATGCACCCTGTGTTCATAGCAGCATTATTCATAGCAGTGAAGATGTGGAAACAGCCCAAGATCCCACTGCTTTTAAATAATGATTTATCAGAAAAGTCCTATTTTCAGTTTTGTTTACTACTACAGGCAACTTTCTGTGTAGCAGTGAGCCTCTTACACAGTATCTATAGGCATTAATCATTGTATAAATCCTGAAGAATGTACTCTTAGGTGAATATTTTCAAAACATTTAAGTGTTTGAAAAGTAGGTTTACAATTATTTGTATGAAAAATGATACTATACTGACGAACCGGTTTGGCTCAGTGGATAGAGCGTCAGCCTGCGGACTCAAGGGTCCCAGGTTCGATTCCAGTTGGGGGCATGTGCCTTGGTTGCGGGCACATCCCCAGTGGGGGGCGTGCAGGAGGCAGCTGATCAATGTTTCTCTCTCATCGATGTTTCTAACTCTCTATCCCTCTCCCTTCTTCTCTGTAAAAAATCAATAAAATATATTTAAAAAAAAAAGAAAGAAAAATGATACTATAATTAATTAATAACAATAATACAAGAATAAACTGTGTTTCATGTACTCACAACTGTAAACCTACTTTTGCCACATTCTGTATCTGGTATTGAGCTTCACTTCAAGATACTCCCCTTGGTGGAACATCCCAAAATGATCAATCTAAGGTCAGGAGAGATCCCTTGTGGAAATAGCTTTAAGAATTGGCTGAACAGTATCAAGTGTGTATTATAAATTAATTATACGCAGGGTTTTTTTTTTTAGCAAACATGCACATGTATAGAAAATTGCTAATAAAACATAAATATATCTATAGTATAAACTTACTGTTTAGTGCTACACTTGCTCACTAACAAGTTCCCAGGTCCACCTGTTTGCTGGGAAACTTGCTAGAAATCAGTATTTTTAGAGTGTCCAGATGATTCTATTATAGCTGGTTCTGGGACTACATTTTGAAGAAGTTCTTAGCTTTAATAATTGCAAATTTCAAAAGTAAACTTTTGGTGTTTCTCAGCCTCCACAACGGAGTTCAACAATAGCACTTGACTTCATTGAGGAGTGGATGGAGGAAATATGGGGCTCAAATAGGGTGGTCATCGGCCAACTCCTACCCTAAAGAATTCAATGATGTTTAAGGCTTGGATTTTGATGACAATAGCATTAGTTGGATCCCTCCTTCAAAGGGTCTGCTTGCCTCTAATTTACATAGGTGCAAAGGAGTCTTCCTGGGGGAGACACAAGACTGCATTGTGTTCTTATTGGAGATTCAAATATGCATCCCTAGTAACTTACAGTAACTCTGACTGGGGCCAGATTATAAGAAAGGCATGAAAGGACCTAGGAGTGACTTCACCTAGAGGGCGGGCGTGCGAACATCAGTCAGATACAATGTTAAGGCCTGAGGATCGTAGGGAGAGAGAAAAACAGTAATCCTGGTATAGTGTGCAGGTGGTGGTTCTGGAGCCCAGCCTGGCACTGCTACCCTAGTAGTGTGTGCATCATAGGTTGGAGAAGGAGACATAGGCAGCTACCCTCCTATAAAGAGCAGTGGTGGGTCTCCCAAATAGCACATATAACACAGCAGCAGCAACACGATGACAGAGGTAAGTATTGCTTCAACAGGGCAAGTTCACAGCGTCATTCAGGTTTGGGCTGCAGGGAACTGGCACCAGTATTGCAGGTTGGTGGGGCAGCAATGCCCAGGATTGATGTATGGACTTTATAAACAAACCTGGGAGACTTAGACTGTATCTCCTGACAGGTGCAGTTTTACTGCAATAAAAAATTGGATATTAAAATCAGCATAATCCATTCATAATCCCAAATAGAGAAGGATGGGTAAACTGGTTCCATTTGTATTGTGTGTGTTTTTTTTGTGTTGGCTATTATACAAATCCACTCAACAAAGGAAATCCTGAAGACTTAACTCTTCTGAGTGACTACTTTGAATGTCCCAAATTCCTTTTGTTAATCATCTTTAATTTATGCCTCAATGCCTCAGAAGTGGAAGGGTTATATTTTTAAGATATGCTAAGATTTAGGAAGATATATCTATCTTCCAGGTTAAGTGTTCCCTAGCATACTCTCTCCTTACACAAATGGCCATTCTTTTCTTGTGCTTTTCCTATCATTTTTAGCAAAATGAAGCATAGCAGGGAACTTTGATGTTTAACAGCTTTGTGGATACTACACATGGATAGCATTGTGGAGACCCAGCCCCAGCCCTTCCACATTCAGGGTTTGATAAGGAGCGTCTCAATGAGTTTTTCCAATACTTCATTTCAAATTCCATTTAACATGCTCCCAAGATACTTAAAAATAAATGAACTGAGATTTTATTTAAATATAATTTTTTAAGTTTTAAAAATGTTTAAGCTAAAATCTGTCGTAACAAAAATGAAGCACTGGTTGAAAACATTCTGTCTGGAGCTCGACACACATAGAAAGAGCCAGATAGTATTCTCAGGTGTGTGTGCCTCCACCCAACCATGAAATATATAATGATAATATACAAACAAATGAATGTGGCTATGTTCCAATAAAACTTTATTTACAAAACAGGAAGCCAAGCCACAGGTAGCAGTTTATTGACTCCTGTTCTAGGCCCTTCTATTCTGCCGCAGATTTTGTTTTTGCTCTGCTGCATTGTGTTTATAAAAATGGTAGCTGTCGTTAGAGATCACCCAGGAGTAGAGACAATAGATTTCAGAAGATGAGGTACAGCCATGAGAACTGTGAAATGCCTAGCCCTGTACAAAAGCATCAGATTGCAGCAAATTAAGTTATTTTCATAAACCAAGACTCCTTCGTGTTAAGGAGAAAAATTACCAAGGGGAAAATAGATACTGAGGTACACTGTTGGTATTAAGAATGTAAAATAAAGATCTGGCAAATCTGAAGCCTAATTATAAAACCACAGTGAAAAGGATGGTGCTGTAGTAAAATGATAAAGGAATTACCTTATTATGGGGACTGATGAGTATTTGAAATGCATAGCTACATAAAATCATATCTCACCATGTAAGCAACAAAGCTGTGTCTCTTAATTGCTGATTAAGCCCATAAATTCTCAGAATGATAGGCATGAACAGCTAACACCAAAGAGAGAAGCAAAAAAATAAATAAGTAAAATGAGAGCTAGCCTTCCTTTGCTCTGGTGTCTGTTTAGAGCCCCCAGCCTCACAATCATAAAAGGTAGGGGAGAAACTTGCCTATGAAAGAAGTCAATGGCTTTTCTTCAGCAGATGTCATTTCCAAAGATAGCATGTTGATTTAAACTTTCAACTTTCCTCTGGAAATATTTTTTATAGGCCCACATTTTCATAAGGCCTCTCTTACAGGCAATGAATATGCAAGAGAGGGAGGGGGATGTGGCTTCTCAGTGGTTTCTATCATAATATGAATTCTCCATGTAAGTCTCCATTTTGCAGATGAAAAAAAACTAGTTTTGTTCAAACTTAAAAACCAAAATGATAAATTCCTAACAGCTTATCTGATAGGTATTTAGTAGTTTCTGTGACTTCTATGTGCAGATGGAAAGAAATTTTTTTGTACTAGTTTCTTTTGTAAAAATTATTCTTAAGGTTTTTTTAAGGTTTCAAATGTACATTATTTCTCCAATCATGCCATATTTTAATGGGTACACAGGGGTGCCCTGACTGGGAATGGAACCTGAGACCTCTTGGTGCATGGAAGGATGCTCAACCACTGAGCCACAGTGGTCAGGGCTATTCTTAAGTTTTAAAGAAAGACTGGTTTGTCACAATACATAAATACAATGAATTATTAACAACATAATTTAAGAACAGAGTCAGAACACTCTAAAAACACTGGAGAATTTCCTATTGATGAAAGAATTTGAAAGATGAGTGAAAACAGAATGTAAAGGTTTAGAGGTAGGCGTGTAATTAACAACATGATACCCATGCATGGCCTTGGTGAAAGGTATGAACTCTGGGCCTTCCTATGGGACATACTCCTCCACCGAGTCTTGTGGCCGCACATAATATGATCATTCTAGCGTGCATTTCCCTCGCCCCTTTATTTTTTCCTCTGTTGTCTGTCAGAGCAACCCAGACATTCAGCACTGGCTCTTGATTTCTCCAGGCTTCTAACAGCCACTATCAGCCAATTTGCCCTCATTTCCTGGGATATTTTCTAGGGTATTAAGTCCTATGTCCTGAGAATGTGCCCCCAACTTAACAAATTCTCACATATCCAACCTCATGTCCCAGCTCTCAGGATCAAGCGTCCTCTGTATTCCCCTGGTTCTTGGTCAGTACAGGCGGGGTAGTTCTTATAGTTCCTTTGGTATACACTCCTTGTCCTTTCTTACTAGGCATAACAACTCCCTGGCAAGGTTATGTGGGGATTTTAGAGTTGGTACAGGTCTGTCAGCAAGGGGGAAGGGTAGGGACACTCCTAAATGGAGATACCTGTTAGCTTGCAGGGAGGGGGACTCTTACAGGATGGGGGAAGTGCTAGCTCTGAGTGGGGAAGGAGCCAACTCTGCTAGCACAGGCATCGAGATCTGCAGAGCCAACGTGCTCAGGGACATCCACATCAATGACTGCCTCCGTCCTATGTTTTACAGCCCCAGGTTTTCCTAACCAGGACCCTGATCAGAGCACAGGACATGTGCCTTGGACCAGCTTTTAAATGTCCCTGAATCTCTGTGACTAATTATCAGAACTTCAGTCCTGCTTAGTTGCATCAGCTATTCCATTGCAGGAGATGGAGGCCTTTCTGTAAGCTACTAAAGACACATGGAAGAGATTGAAGGTGTTGTGAAGGACCAAAGGAAGAAGCAAGAGAAGGTTGGGAGTTAATTCACATGTTAATGCACATCTGACCCCTTTTAAGTAGAGGAATGTAAAACATTCAGTGCAGTGTTAGAAAAGTTTGCGTAGTCAGATGGGGATATCCTTAAGCTGCAGTCATGCTTTTAAAAAGTCCCCGGCGTCCGGCTGGTATGGCTCAGTAGTTGAGCATCGACCCATGAACCAAGAGATCCCCAGTTCAATTCCTGGTCCGGGCACATGCCCAGATTGCAGGCTCGATCCCTACTGGGGGGTGTGGGGGAAGCAGCTAATTGATGTATCTCTCTCATCAATGTTTCTATCTCTCTATGCCTCTCCCTTCTTCTCTCTCTAAAATCAATAAAAACCTATTTTCAAAGAAAAAAAAAAAGAAAGACTGGTTTGTGTTAGATAATTCTCCTCTGACCATTTTCTTACCTCTTTTATATTCTTTTCTGACCATTTTCTTACCTCTTTTTTAAATTTCATTTTTTAATTAACATAGTAAAATTGACTTCTTTGGATGCACAGGTCTCTGAAATGTAACACGTGTAGATAGATTCATGTAAACACTAATCAATAGGATATTGAACCGTTCCAGTACACCCCAGATTCCCTCATGCTATTCCTTAATGGTCACCCTTCCCCCACCTCAACCCATTGGTAATCTCTGTTTCATTTTCTGTAACTATCATTTTGTCTTTTTGAGACTTTTATATAAAAAGAATCATGTAGTATGTAATCTTTCAAAACTGCCTTTTCTCTCTGGGCATAATGCCTTTGAGAACCAGCCAAGTTGTACCATGTGGCAGTAGCTCATTCTTTTTATTGCTGACTGGTTTTCCATTACATTGATGTACTATGGATTGTTTACACACTCACTGAAAACATTGGGGTTTTTTTCTGTTTTTGATAATGATGAATTGAACAGGTTTAAACATTTAGGTACAGGTTTTTAATCTCACTTGGGTAAATATGTAAGAATGAATACTGAATCATATGGTAAGTGTATATTTAGCATTAAGAGAAACTGAAAATGGTTTTCCAAAGGGGCTGCACCATTTTGCATTTCCAACTGCAATGTATGATAATTCTAGTTGCTCCACATCCTCACCAGCATCCCATGTTTTTTTAGTCATTATAACTGTTATGTTGTACTATAGTATCTCATCATCTTCCTTTAAAAAAACGTTTTATTTTCTTATGTTGGGTTTTTATTGTATAATTTTATTAAAAACACTATCTTCCTATTCTATGTCTATAATTCCCTCTCCTATTCTAAGTTCTAAAGAATCTGTGCCTTAAGGAATATTACACTTACTCTTTTAACATTTCTCTTTCCTTTTCTTCATTCTTGGTGGTTTCAAGCTAATAGTGGACCTGACTCCTATTTCAGAAGAAGTAGTGAGTAAGTGGTTAATAGAGAGTGAATCACCTACTTTGGAGCAACACCCTATGTTGATTCAGGTGTGTGTCTGTGGTCTTCTTTAAGGAGCAGAACTGGATTGCCCCAGCAAGGCAATGTGCCTATAAATTGTCTCACATACCCAGGCTTGCCATCTAAAGAAGATTCCTAACAAATACACTATGTCTCCAAATATGCTGACAATCTAGACCAGTGATGGTGAACCTTTTGAGCTCGGCGTGTCAGCATTTTGAAAAACCCTAACTTAACTCTGGTGCCGTGTCACATATAGAAATTTTTTGATATTTGCAACCATAGTAACACAAAGACTTATATTTTTGATATTTATTTTATATATTTAAATGCCATTTAACAAAGAAAAATCAACCAAAAAAATAAGTTCGCGTGTCACCTCTGACACGCGTATCATAGGTGTGCCATCACTGATCTAGACTATGATGAGGTTACACAAGTATCTAAAAACCAGAAGGTCAAACTTGCTTTTGCATATCTAATTTTGAGGCTGAACTTTTCATGGGAAAATTAACAATTGAAATGATGAGAGGGTAGAATTTCAGATTTTCAAGGATTTATTCTGCGAACTGCCAAGGCAGAGAGAACGGAGAGAAGACTAATAAGAAAGCTGGTGCTGAGGAAACAGCCAGCAAATGAGTCAACCTGATTCTGGATCCAGTTCCTTGGTTACCCATTCTTTTAAAGCAGATAGCCTCTATATGTACATAGCGTAATGGGGAAGACATGAGCTTTGCAGAGGAGTGGAGGTGAGAATGGAAAAACTGATGTCATGAGAACATGCATGGAGTGTTATAAAGAAAGTGTTCGCATTTTATGCATTGGTGGTGTACAAGGTTGTAAGCAATGTACAATTTTTAAAGTTTTATAGGTATAGTGTCAGGTGGGGACTATACTTATGGGGAGGATCACTTCATAAGCTATATAAATGTCTAACCCCTATGCTGTATACCTGAAACTAATATAATATTGAATGTCAATGGTATTTAAAAAATAAAAATAAATAATTGGGTTTAAAGAGAGATAACTTGACAGCCTAGAAGAAGTTGGAGAGGGTGACATAGAAAGAAGGGAAACTACTTAGAAGGCTCTTGAAATAATCTTGGCCAAAAAACTTAATGTAGACTCTGCTTTCTCTCTCATGCCCAGTACTCTCTATTCCCTACTTTTTTATTCACATCATTCCTACCTCCATTAGCACTTTGATGTTTCAACTTTGAGTTTCTAATTGTTCGATAGCCACAATATTATTCTCTCTTTGATAATGTTTGGAACAATTATCTCATGTAGACATTATACATATGGATAACATTTACATGGTAAAGGGCAGCAGCTTAAAACTTTTTCTTCAATAATATTTTCAGTGTAAACTTTGTTTCATATTTTATTTTCTGTGACAAGACAGATTCATGTTTAGTGTGGTGTGAATCAGTGAAGCCCCTCAGCACCCCTCTTTGCTGGGGAAGCAGGCTGCTGATGCCACAATATATTCCAGCAGGAGCCCCAGAACCCCTGGAATAGACTAATGACCTTTCTCGGCGCTACTTTTTCTTGATGGAATTAAAGCAAGGAAGCTGTTAGAATGTGGACATTCCCAGAGTCAAAACCCCAAGACCTGCATAAATAAAATTATAAAAATGACTAGATTCAATATTCCTGGTACATTCAAGAGTTTAACCCGGGGCCTTGCTCTTAGTGGTAACTTAATGTGTACTTGCTAAGTTGAATTGGATCTCACCATTTTATTTAACGCAACATTATTTTTTCTGCTTCATTTCTTTATTGCTGGAAGAACAACTAAAAATGAGTAGTTAGAAAAAAATAGGTTTTGAAAAAAGAAAAAATACTGACCAACTAGACGTATAAGTTTATAATAGTTATAAAACTCTTGCTTGTGGAAACACAGTTGTTATGGATCCATGTGATAAAGCACATGTGCATAAAATTTGATTGTTTGTACACAATCAAACTTACCTTTACTTAGAGTTCAAAGGGACATTTTTCATCAGAAGTTCTCTGATTGCTTGTCATTGTCAATTTTTTATTTGCTCTTATTTATTACCTCTGAGCATTTATAGGTAAAACAGAAGAAAAAAGCATCTGGGGACAAATCCTTGAATCCCCTTATTTTCATTAATATATGTCTGCTCAATTACATATATTTGGTCAACAGTTTATTAAATAAAACTTCTAGAAAGCCAGATAATGTTAACAGTACTTTCTAAGTATTACTTTGCAGTACTAACTTTTACCCATTCAGTGACTCCATCAATTCCTAACTCGGCCATTCTACATTTTCTGAATGAATCTGCCCAACAATTAATTAAAAAACAAAAAACTCAAACCGATGTATCATTATGTGATAAGAAAAGTGTTAGCATGAATGTAGAAGTAGTCCTGTCATTCTGGAGGTAGGACAGAAGTTAGCACTTAAACAATAATAATAATGTAAGATGAGTGAGAGAGCTACTACAGAAGGGATACATTATATACAGAGCAATTCACCTTTCTACCTGGAGCTAATATCACACAGAGTGCTTTCCTACAAGATCACCTAACCAGTATCCCACTGACCTTATCAACCTACATTAGTAATGACATATAGTTTTCCTATTTACTGGGAAATGTGTTTTTTAATTGACCACATTTTTAGTAGCTTCTACAGAACTAGTTCTCTCATTTTCAGTGTTATGACTACAAACATTTTTTTAAAAGGCTCCTTTTTGGAAATTCATAGCTTTTCTCATTATGTTTCCATTGCCAGAATCCAAGTTGGAAATTTCAGAAATGTTACAAAGGACTATATCAACACCATGCATTTTCCCATTTTCTTATATAATTTCTTCCATATAATCATGTATCTGTATTAAATCTATCAA
The DNA here is from genome assembly GCF_014108235.1 of Myotis myotis. Classification (NCBI taxonomy): domain Eukaryota; kingdom Metazoa; phylum Chordata; class Mammalia; order Chiroptera; family Vespertilionidae; genus Myotis; species Myotis myotis. The sequence goes on from NW_023416390.1 coordinate 24,300,145, forward strand.
AATGCAATGCTGGGGAAAAGTCAGGGTCAGCATACTTTCGCAAATATTCATAATAGGCTTTGTGGCTGAGGCTTTGGGTATAGATGTTTACCATTTTCATTTCTATTGAGTTTTTGTATAGCTGGGTTTTTGGATTCTAAAAAAATTAAAGAGGACAAGGGTCTTCACTGAGTCTGCTACTCACCTAACATGTGACCTTAGAACACTTCTTGAATCCCAGTTCTGCTTCTATAAATGTTGAGGTGAGAGGGGGATCATTGTACTAGGTAATTTTCAATGTTCCTTCCATCAGGAGTAGTCTAAGATTCCAAAGAGACATGTGTTTTTGCTGTCACTAGTCACCATGTACTTATTTACATGTTTAGAAACAATCAGGACAGTGGCAAGCACAGTTGCATAGGCCATTCTGTCACTTGTATTCCATCCAGCTCCCAGTGTCTCTGCGTAATTTCCAAGCACAGTCTGTCATCTGTAAGATGGGCTCCTAAATGAAACTCTGTGCTTAGCTCTTTGGTTTGTGCAATTCATCCTTTACTTCCCTTCCATTCCATTTCATAACCTTGAAAATAGCCAGGTGGCCTACACTCAATCACGTAGGGTTAATTAGTCACTGTTTATTTATAAGCTTCAGTCCTCTCTGCTCCCAACATCTGCTTCTTGTACTCAATGTTTAGCATCTATCACTACTCATTGTTACCTCTGATGAGGTTGGTTGGTCATTGGTTCAAGATTTCAGTCAATATTTAGGTTGATGTTCTTCATGTTAGTACATTGAACAACTGTTGGTTGGATAATGACTGGATTTGGTTGGGGAGAAACTATAGGCTCATGTAAAGTTCATAGTTTTTACTAAAATTAGTGTAAATTTTTTCTGTTTATCTTATCAACCACCATCATTGCGTTGACCTAATAGTTGTAAAGGAAGATAATGCAGTGTTGCATAGAGTCATTTTACTATCAGCGGCATCTTGGGAGAAAACACATATCCTACCCCACCCCAAAAAGCTCTTGAGTGACCTGCAAGGCAACTTGGCTTTGCACTGGATGGGGAAATGTCTTGTCCAATTACCCAAAAATAGTTTAGTTAAAGTGTCCTCCAGGAGACACATGGAAGGACAATCAAGAAGCTTTGTCCTGCCTATCCTAAATGTGGCTCAGAGTGGCAATCCAAAAGGATTTTGTTTTCTACTCCCAATGAACATGGAGCTGCAGTCCTCCCAAAAAGAGAGAGTGGGAGAGAAATTTAATACTACATTTATTTCTAACACTTGAATTCAGACAAAAACTGAAAATCTGTTCAGCTACTCTCTGGTTAAAAAAAAAAAAAATTACCAAAAGTTGAAGGACTTACTATGTGCTCTGTGTCTTGAATTATTAGAAAGAAGTTTTAACTCTAAAGAATCAGGTCTGAACTAGCTGCCAGCATGATTCCATGGTCCCTTCCAGATAACTCAGTCACAGCCCAGGGATTCAAACACAAGTGGACATGGGAACTCGGCTTGTCTCAGCATCAGTAAACTTGTCTTTATAAAGAAAGACAAGACGTGTTTACCAGACCTATACGAAAAACATGTATGTTTTGTGTACTGCAGAAAACCGGTCCGTGGACAGTGTCACTGAATGAAGGCAGAGGCCTTTCAAGTGGGAAAGAAAGGCCCTGATGAGAACCGAGGGTGCCTGATTTTACCAAGTGTTCTCAGATGCTGCCTTCAAAAGACGAACTGTTTCTTATCCACCAGTGATTGTCCCTTTTAAGCTAGTCCTAAAACCTGTTTAACCTTGCCAGTCCCATTTCTGGGGATTGATATCAAATCAAGAAGAGCTGATTGATGCTGATTTGGAGTTTATACAAAGCAGGAAGAGTGCATAAGTTTTCCATATGATTTCTCACAGAAAAACATCTGAATCTGGATATGTTCATTTATAAGGGAAATCTTGAGGTTTATTTATTTATGTTTGTCAGTTTCTTAAAGAGAAAGAGAGGAGAGAGAAGTTGATTGCCTTTACAGCGTATGTTTCATAAAACCACTCTAAATGGAGCAAAATAAGTTGCTTCAAATAACCAAAATGTTTATGCCTCTAAACTTTCTTGATAAGCTTAGTTGACTGGTATAAGAGAACAATAATTTAATTAGGAAAAGGATCTAGGAAATTGCATTAATTTGGTGACTTAAGTTCTGAATATTAAGGTGAAAAAACAACAACAAAAAAACACATGCACATCAGCCAGATGCTTTTTTCTATTCATAAAACATACTGTTTTCTTATTTTCCCTTTTAGCATCCTGAAGGGTTTACAGGAGCTAAGAAGAACTGATCTTGTTAGAAGCAAGAACCTAAGCCATGCAGTTATGTTGAGCTTATTCTTTGTACCCTCTTGCCCTAGACATTCTCCACTTTCAAATTCAACTATTCTGTATTTTATCTCTTTTATCAGAGGCATGGAAAGCAGACGCCAGACCGCTGACCTTGAGATATCAATCACTGGTATGTCCATCTTGTGCAATAAGTTGTCCTACTTGGCTAGTGCAGTATATGTAATAGTGAGAGTGTACTGGTAAGTCTCAGGAACCCAGAACTCTAAAATTCTGGCTCACATACTACCCTCTGGTTGAACTCAGAGAAAATGTTTTCAGGTAGAAAATGTGAATAATAATTCCCATCTCAGAAGGCCATTGGGAGGACTATGTAAAGCTTGATTTGGTCACTCATGAGCTATTACATGGTCCCTGGCACATGTGTGAGGCTTTGAATTTGGCAATGATGGTGGGGTGTGTATTGTTTTATGCAATTTTAGATAGAAGTAAGTCAGAGCATCTACTCTAATCCTCTCTTTTCTATCATTTTATTCTATGACCTAGTGCTTCTCTTTCAGCTGTTTAGAAGCAAGTGGAGAAGGCGTCATTCCTTAATCACAAAAAGAAATGCGGTTTGTCACTGGAAGTGCCCCAAAGAAGCAACAGGAATATAGTAAATGTGGTAATGATTGAAATAGAAACAATCAAAACAAGAATAACTTTAGTTTTTCCTTTGTCCCACCTTAAAATAATGAACAATACACAAGAGGCAAATTTCTCATGAAGGCCAAGACACTCAAGAGTCTGAGCCCTGACTTCCTAAGACTCTTTCTAAATTAATATTTACTTTCAGGACTAATTTTTGTATTCTTTTCCTTAAGGAGGGCCCTCAAAGTTGTATCAGTTTCAAGCTGCGCAATATCCAGTCCTACCCCTGGGAAAGTTGTCGCCAATTAAGTTTTCTCATATTATTCCTGCTTCTCTTCCATAATGAAGTTTCAATGTAAATTTTGATGTACAATTTGGAACTTGAGGTTCAAAACCAACAAAAACATGTGATCATCTGATGAATTGGCAAAACTCTCACCCTTCGAGAAACACTGAGCACTGGGCCTAAGATCACTCAGCAATACGTTGCATTTGGGTATTTCTTGATCCATTATAAAGCATTATCTTAAAACATTTTAACTGATAAAATAGTACATAGATGAATCGGTGGGTGAATTATTAAAAATTGAATACATTCTTAGAATAACCACATGGACAAAATGGAGCCACATGCTAACCTTACAAGATCAGGGAAGGCCTGCATGGTGGCCTTGCAAACTCAGAGACCTAAAGTAACCACAAAGGTATGGCCTGAAATTAAACCTTTTTAACTAAAGGCAGTTTAGGTCAGCTAGTCATGCCCTAGATTAGGATCTTCCTGGACAAAAGTCGATCTTTACCTTAATTGAGCCTTTGTATTGTCTTTTGCATCTATATAATATTCCTTTGAAATGTCAAGGTAACTTCCCTTTTTCCAGACCCCTCAGGGCACAACCAATACAACAGAGCAGAGACTGTAAGTCCTCTCACTGTTAATATTATTGTGTGTTAATGCTGACTATTAACAATTCTGTACCCACCTACCTAAGAGATGGATCATTTTACTTTGTTATCCAATCCCAGAGCCTGCTCCCCTTTGTTTTCTTCCACCTCCCTAATCTATCACCAGTGAATTTCATATAACCCACTTACATCTTCTCTTTTGATTATAATGAATACAATAAGATGCAAAACTGCCATTCTCTGAAGCATTATCTCAATGTATTGAGATTTTGCTCCCCCACAATTATCCAGTTTGACTTAAATAAAGTCACAAAAATTCTTTACAGGTTTGTATGTTTCTTAAGTTGATACCACCCATATCTAAATATGCAACATTGCCAACTTTATAGAAAGTCCCCTTGTACACTATTATTTGTTTATTTTCTCCAATTTTCTTTTTTACTTGAAAATTTTCAAACCTTCAAAAAAAATGAATTGATACAATACACACCTGCACACCTTTTAGCTAGATTCATCAAGTGTTAGCATTTGGCCACATTGCTTGCTTTTGAGGCCCCACTCCTACCCCCACCCTCTCTTTTGTTTGACCAGTTGAGGATCATCATAACACCTTACTCCTAAAAATTTTATGCATTTTCTAAGAGCAGGACATTCTCTTATATAACCACAATACAATTATTACAATAAATTAAATGTTGGTTTAGTGGCATCATCTAATATCAGGCCCATATGTAACCTTCACCACTCCCTCCTCCCCCAATTTCCTTTATAGTTTTCTATCCATTCAGGATCCAGAGTTTCTATATTACTCCTATTTACCATGTCTCTTAAGTGTTTCTTTCTTCTGTAACCATCTTAGCACCATTTTTGCCTTCAGCACTTTGAAAACACAAGGTCTTACAGATTGTCCCAGAGCTGAGTATTGAAACTGGATCTCAATACCTCAGATGTCACAGGCAAGACCAGCTAAATAATTTGGTGGGGCCTGTGCAAAATGCAAACTCAAGACCTCTTGTTCAAAAAGCAGGGGGAAATGCTGTTTAAGATACTAAAATGCAACACTTTTATTTTTGAAAATATTTTATTACTACAAAATGTAGTAGGAGCAATAGTAACACAGAAGTATGAATATAAGCTTAGAAATTACAAAAAAATATAAAATTTTATTAAATTAATAATACTAATAAAGTCAACACTTTATTAATAATAAACACTAATATGTTATCTTGAATGATTATAAGATTTTCCTGGCTCTCTTTTCTGCCTGTTTATTAGATCAATCAATTTATACTTTTAGCAACTTCATTTTCAAGCAATATAATTGAAAACAATCACTCTTGCAAGTGACAGATAGCAATTTTTTTTTATTTTTAACTTTGAGAAGGATCTTTATTTATACTGATGCAAATGTTCCTATAGCCATTAAGAGAATTTCTTAGGCCATGCCAATATTGGGATAAATTTTTTATGTTATTTCAAAATATAAATATCTTAGCACATTCAAAGTTGATGATCCTTAAAACATAATTTTTCCAAAAATATTTAACTCGATACAAATCAGTTTTGTGTAAGTCTGAATTTAATTTTAAGAGTAAATTTATTCAATTGAATTTAAATGCTTCTTCTGACATTTTATCACTTGTGGAAGTCATACAAGAAACCAGAAGTGGCTTCATGATTTGTATATAATTCAGATGCCTGTTTATGCATTATATCACTGTATCTTCAACCACACACACACAAAAACAATGGTCTTAAAACTGCTTTTCTGTGCCAGAACCGGTTTGGCTCAGTGGATAGAGCTTCGGCCTGCGGACTCAAGGGTCCCGGGTTCGATTCCGGTCAAGAGCATGTACCTTGGTTGCAGGCACATCCCCAGTGTGGGGCGTGCGGGAGGCAGCTGATCCATGTTTCTCTCTCATGGATGTTTCTGGCTCTCTATCCCTCTCCCTTCCTCTCTGTAAGAAGTCAATAAAATATATTTTAAAAAAAAACCCTGCTTTTCTGGTAATAGTTAGCTAATCTAAAGTTTCATATGAAAATAGTGTTATTTCCTATTAAGTGTAATAATTTTTTAATTTACATTTTTATTTCAAGCCTGTGGATATTTCCTTTGCAATGGTGCAGCAAGTTTTAACCCAGAGATTTCAAACTCTGAAGAATTCTGACTCCTTGATGTCCCTTATTGAAATGTCCATGTGTACACTAGTATTTTGTAGCTACTTACAGACAAAGCTTGCCTGGGCACCAGTAGTCCCTATCCTGGTTGCATATAATGAAACTGCCTGCATGTGAATTCTATCAATTGCCTGGGCATCCTTGGAGCCTGGGACTGCCCCAGGCATGCACCTGTGCACGGAGCAGCCAGACCAACTACACAATGTGCATACTACTGCTACCCCTCCACCCCCATTAGCCTGAGCCCCTGCATGCTGATAACTTGTGTGTCTCCTCTGCTCACACACATGCTCCAATTGTCACATCACGCTTCACTTACAAAATACAAATTAAAAGATAAAATTATTGAAAATTCCAAGACAGAACAGCAGAGCATTAAACCAATCTCAGCCTATTCTGAGAGTGGGGCTCTGTAACTATAGAGGTCACACACCCATGAAGCTGGCTGACCCCAGGAACTGGTTAGGAAATTGTCCCTATGGAGTCGGGCCAACTAAGTGTGTGCACACACTCATGTCCACACCAGGGTCCATGGCAAGGCGGAACATCCAAAGCCGGTGGGAAGATGCCTACAATCAAGGAACCCTGGCAGGTTGCTGCCTAGGGCAGAGGTTCTTACATCTAATGTGCTTCAGAACCACCTAGAGGGGGTTAAAATCCAGGTTGGTGGACCTACCCCCAGAGTTTCTGACCTAGTGGGTCTGCGAGAGCCCATGAATTGGCATTTCCACCAAATTCCTAGGTGATGTTGATGCTGCTGATATAGTAACCGCACTTGGAGAACCACTGCCCTCTGGGCACAGTGGGAACAGTGGCTTGATATTCCCTTTTTGTCAAAGCAGGCAAAAATCCAATTTTTGTGTGTGAAAATATCCAATTTTTAAAAATATATATATTTACTTGAAAGTTCTCAAACATCCAACAAAAGGTTTTTGTAAGTGGACTTTGACCTAAGTGGTTCTTGGTTTAGTGCTCTCCCACCAAGTAATTATGCTAAATTAGATCAAGATAACACTCATGACCTTAATGTTTAAAAGTCTAGCAAGAAATTGGGTCAGGTGTACATAATGAAAATAGACTATAGTATTTATTATTTTAGATAAAACTATTATTATTTTCCCCTGGACTCCAAAAAGAAACATACATGATAAGAAAAAGCATGGATATCTTTAGACTTATATTTTAACTGAAACAAAAACACAGCTTACAAATCCGGTAATGAATTTCCCACTGTGGGTAGGAGCTAGGGGGCAAAATAGAAATATACTCCCTCCACCTCATTTTCAACTGAAATATGAGTGCCTCTTTTACATTATGTCATGCCTTTCCAATACCGTCATCTTCTTTCCTTCCAACCCCCAAACTCCCCCTTCTCACAAATACTGTACAATTGGCTGCGTAAATTCAATATTCAACAGTTGTAATTAGGATAGGGAAAAAGAAATGAAGTCATCTTTTTGAGAAAGTGAAAAATTGCAGCTGAATTCATTTTACTTAGCAGCAATTAAAACACATTTGTGAATTTATAAATATTTTCTAGCGTGGTTCTACAAGTGTTTCTAATTTGAGCAATGACAGGTGTTTGTTTTTTAAAATAAATAGCAATCCTGGGGTCTTTTACTTAGGATTCAAAATATGTCACTGTGGAAGGATAAAATTGAATGCCAGCTAAATTTCTGTCAGAAACAGATAGTGATATGCTCTGTTTAGTTAATGCTGACATATCAGGGCAGCCCTGTGAAGAAACACCTACTACGAGCCAGGTGCTCTTTCACCTGCTTTCATTTAACCTTAAGAATAATTCGGAGACCTAGGGCATAGCAGCCCTGTGTTACGGATGAGGAAACTGAGCTCAGAAAGGATAGATGACTTACACAGAATCATATTGCCAGGAAGTAGCAGAGAAGGAATTCAAACACAAAGCCTGCACCTTACCCATCAGGGTGGTCACTTATCTTGGTCAACCACAGCTCAGAGGAATATATCAGCAGGCGCTGGCACAGAAGAGCCAGGCCAGTCTTCCATACAGTTTGGGGGGAGGGAGAACCGTGGGCTTCAAGTGAACAATCACCCAGGTGTCTTCCTGTGCTTGTTTTCAGGAGATGATGGCAAGATTAAATCCTAGACTTGATGTCAGACTGTATTCAAATCCTATCTCTGTCACTTAGTAGTTTGGCCTTTTGGTAAGTTGCTTGGATATTTAAAGCCTCGTTCCCCCTCCTCTCCAGCCCCCTTGGTAAGTGAGGACGGAATGACACCTATGCCATAGGACTGCATTGAGATTAAAGTAGATGATAGATAATTCACTGAGCACTCTACCTGGCACACTGCGAATGCTCAATAAATCTTTGGTATTATAATCTTATTTAATTTAAGGGGATCCTTGGGAGCACCTCCATCCCAGATATATTATCTACAGGAGCCACATCTGAAGCCACAACAGAAAAAAAGAAGTCTTAAAGATCACTATCTCCTGCTCTTTTTTAAGAGTCAGTTCAGGTGTCATTTCTCCCAGGAAACTTTCCCAAACATCCCGTACACATTTGCCTAACTTCTGCTTATCAGATTATACAACATATTAAAATAAATTATATTATACTATGTAACCACGTTTATTATTTGATTTTTGCCCTACTTAGACTGTGTGCTCTCTGAAAGCAGCACTTATTTCTGTCCCATCCACCTTAGGGTGTACCTTCGAGTGCTGGCTCTTGCCCTAACATGCTGGCGCAGGGTCCTACCTCTGCAAAGCAGCCCCTCTACCTGGAGGTATTTCTGGGACTTTCCAACAGTGTTGCTCTGTCTGGCAGGCACCGTGGACCTGCTGAGGTCTGTGCACACACCTGCACTTCCCTCTGGGTATCAATTTCCCTGCCCACTATGGTTATCTCCTGCCAACTACGGCTGAAACACTTTCAGTAGCAAAATTGAGCAGTGGTCCCTGAACAAGAGGGAGAGAATCTTCCTTCTGTCAGCATTTTGCTTTGTTCTGGAATTCCTCAAAGTAGTGGTAGAGAAGGAATAATGGGAAAAGGGGAGTGGCCCACCTTAGGTGAAGGCAACATTGGCTGCAATGTCTGCAGAGATCTAAAAATAATAAACCCAACTGAATGTTGATCAGCTTGTTGCTATCACTACACCTGGCAATCCTCACAACGATAAACTACTCCCAGAAAATCATCTTTAGTTGATCAAAGTTCTAAATGCCTCCGGTAGTGATGACTAAGTTCTAATGATGAAACAACAACATCAGCAAAAGTAATCTACGCTTCAAATTAGCAAAGGCCATTCCTTATCCTTTAATAAACCCAGTAATCTACAAGGTAGTTCATTCAGAGAACTCCCAGTTATACAGCCAGTCTCCAAACAAGACTCAGCTACAATTTCATTTGAAGAATAAGGAATTGTTTGGAGTCATCAACGCTCACTTTGGGTGCCATTTTTGTCTCCAGTTCTTCAAGAACTACACATTCCTGCCTTCAAACAGTGGGTTCAAAATCATGATAGCCCGGTGACTGTACAAGTGAAAAGACAGAACTTGACTTCCTGCAACTTCATCATTCCATATGGTCATTTGGGCTCTTTGTGTTTGAAATTTAAAAACAATGAAATATAGTGCAAATTGTAAGTTTTGTTAGGTAGTGAAAATTGCAAATTTTAGTTCCTATACTAAATATTTTCCTGGATATTAATTAAAGAATGAACAAAGAAAATGATGATGATGATTACATGATTATTACTGAAGGTGATTTTGTTGAGTTATGAGTATGAAAAAGTGATCTGCTCCAGGTATCAAATACATAGTTATGCCATGAAAAGTAGTACTTCCTGGCCATGATATCTCACAAAGAATGATCTTTCAGATGTTACTGAAAACCATTCATTTTACAGGCTATATATATATACAGAAATCCATGTGACTGAATATGTGTATGTTGCTGAAATATATCATACAAAATATATAATATTATTAAAATCCAGACCAGAGGCAACAAAGTCTAAGCTGGAAACAGAGGTCAAAGCCCTTGTTTTTAGGTCAAGCTTGTCCTGCTCCCTCCTCCCCTCCATTCCCAAGGTTTCTCAAAGGCTTTAGTGCAAAGTCTTCTGAGGAGCCTGCCCCACATGTTCTCTCAGTTGCTCAGATAGGTGTGCACACTGCCCTTCACCTATTCACGCAGCCTAGGCTCAAGCTGGGACCCTCCACCTTTGTAAGCAGGTCAAGTACAGAGCCCAAATGGATCAGGTAATCAATAAATGTGTTAAAGGGATAAGTGAAAGAATAAATGCATGAAATTAAACCACACCAATGTGAGCATGTTTTAATCAGATCTATTTTCCTCTTCGCTGAACCAGGAAAGGGAAAGGAGAATGGATGGGTGTCAGGGAGGTAGAGTCAGGGACAAGGCTAGGCAAGTCACTGTTCCCCAGTTGAGATCACTTCTCAGCCTAACCTGGCTGATTCCTGTGTGGGGTCGTGTTTCAAGAGCTGCTCTGCCAAGTACTGGAGTTGAGCAACCAACAAGGTCGCTCTGTTTTTCTGTTTCCATAGCACTTTGGATTCCATACTTTGCAACCAGTAATTATTTATTCCACAAGGCACTCGGAGAGATTTCACAGACTAGGAAATGCAGAGCATGACTGAGTGCCTTGAAGGGTCTACGGAGCACTTCGGTGGGAGACAGGATGATTGGCTTCATGGTTCTCACTCCCGCAGGTCCACAGCCCTTCCATCAGCCTCTTCTGCGAGAGGTGAGGGAGCACTATCTGGATTCCAGAGCCATTCCCAAAGTTGAATCAACTCACTTGCGCTTAATCATAATTGAAAACTCAGGAAAATGATTTTAGCCTTTTGAGATTAATTTAAGAAAAGAGAAGGAAAAAGAAGAAGCTAAGCATAAAGTGTTGAGTCTTAACTCAATTTTCCCTTCCTGATCAAGCAGAGACCAGGAGTAAAGCAACATTTTGTTGGCCCCACTATTTTAAACCCTAAGGATATTAGGGACTTTGACCTAGTAATAGGGCAGACAGTTAGTACTCAGCAAAGAAGAATCTGAGTAAGACTTCCAGAGTGCTGTGGAGTCTGCCAACAGATTTTGTTAGGACTGTGACACTACCCACTGCCTCCAGACTGTCTCCTGCAACCCCTGCACCACCTTCAGGGGCATTTGGGGAGACCAACAAGCTCCACGTGCTCCTGATAAGATCCCCCCTCCTACAGCCAAGTCACCACTCACCTGACCCCGAGAACAAGTCTAAGAAAACAAGTCGATAAGCAGAGTTTATTATGCGCTTTCATCCAAAAGGCCACCATGGCCCTCAGATAATGCTTCAAAACTCTGCTTACATCAGCCACTTCCAGAAGGTTAGGACTTCTAGATTCCCATCCTCACTAGTCATGTGGCCACAATGACCTGCAAGGAACTTGCAAAATGTAATTAAGCTGTGTATTCAGGAAGAAGAGGAAATGGTTTTGGTAAGAGGTTAGCAGTTTTCCACACTCAAGTCCCACGCTCATGCTGGTAACCACTATAATGTCATAGTGTCCCTATGCCTATGTCAGTAGGGAAAGGATGGCAGATGGAGGAGCAGGTAGGATCATGAGCTGCTTCCACAAATAGAAGCTTTGTGGCTTTTCAGGATAAAATGGCAAAACCACACTGAATATTTTCAAATGGTTTCCATGTTTTTTTGTTTGTTTAATTATCGACGGACACCACCACTGGGTACACATATTCATTCCATTATATGTCTCAAAATAAGTTCTGTAGGTTATTCTATTCATAAACATGCAGTTTCAGGCCAAATATGTTCTTTCCATTTTCACAACATAGATATAAGACTCATTTGGGCTTTATTTTAGAAGGAGCTAGAACATGAATCTAATCTCTCCCTGTATTTATGAAACAACAATGTCCAAAGGCAACATATATACATTATTCTGTACCAATCCTCCCACTTATTTGGGAGTTGAGCCGCCTGAAAGTCCCTGACTCCCTGAAGTCCCTGCCTCCATGTATTTCTTAGACTTCTCAGGGGTAGTAGCATCTGATGTGTGCTCAGTCCACTCCTGCTCCACTCCTCCAACCTCTTACCAAGGTACCTGGTCACTGACTATAGGCAAGAGGCCCCTGGAGAAATACTGTTCCCTCATGCTCATCAGTTCTCCACTGATGGCCACTCTTAACCTCAGGAATGGCAAGGCTGCACTATGGTCCATAGCAGTAATTTTCAACCATTTTCTTCTCATGACACACATAAACTTCTAAAATTTTGTGCCACACCAAGAAATAATTTTTTGGCGATCTGTTAAAAAAAAAGTATAATTTTGATTCATTCATACCACATGGCTATTGTGTTGGCTGTTGTCATTTTTTTATTTGATTATCTAAGGAAAAGAGGTCAATTCCTCTTCAGAACAAGTTTAACCACCACCTTAAAAATGCAGACTTAACATTTTTTTAGAGAGAGAAGTTTACTACTTTAGTCAGAGATTGAATATTTTAAAAATTCTCGTGGCACCCCTTTGAAAATCCCTGTTCTATAGCACTGTTTGGATCCGGACTCATGAATATTTCACATACACATATCCTTTACTTTTTGGCTTCACCTCTTGTGGTAGATTACAGTATTCTTCAGGAAGCATTTGACTCACTCCCCATCCCTCACTGATGTTGGTCTTAGCCATGTAACTTGCCTTGACCTCATGGTTAGCAGAATGTATTTCCCTAATCTTGATTTTGAGCTCGGCCACGTAACTTGTTTTTACCCAAAAGGACATTAGTATATATGATGTACATGGAAACCTGAGATGTAGGTGGCATTTTAGTGTGGTTTATGAACAGATTTTAAGTGGCAATAGCCAACTTATACCTTCTTTCTGGTCTCAAAATCAGTCCCTCAGGCTAAGCCACTGGGGTAGTCACCAATCCATCCTTTTCAATGTTTATTCGCCCTCTCCATCCCCGCTGACACTTCAGGACCAGACCAATCAAAATGAAACAAGGACCTGCATATGGTTTGGGGGCTCAACTGGGATATCTTAGTGCATTTGACTAATAGTGACCTCCCCAGGTTCTCCATGAGTCAGATTGTAGAATTCCTTTAAAAATACAGTGTTTGGGAATAAAACTTCAGGACAAGTTTTACTACCACCTTAAATATGCAGGCTTAACAATTTTTTTTTGAGAGAAGTTTACTAAAGTTTTCTGTACATAATTAAGCTCTCATGAATCATAGGACTTTCATATAAGTAAACTTACCCCACAGGGTCAGTGTTATCTTTGCTGGCAAATATTTTACAAAGAAGGCATTTGTTTCAAAAATAAACACTTAATTTGGATGAATTTTAATAGCCACAGTGCTGATTCTGATGAAAATGTTTACTAGCAGCATTTCTGCTTTGGAACCATTTGTTTCTATTATTTTGACAGAAACAAAATTTGGTTGGTGGTTGTTTGGGATGTGAAATGGTTTTGTAAGCATTTCAGCTTGATGCTCAGGCAGGCAGTCATAATAATTCTCCAAATAAATGGGAACCACCATTTTTTTATTCATTACTTCAATAAGAACAGTTTAACCAGTGAAAGAATTTGTAAAACGTGCATCATAAAAACAAAGTAAATTGCAGCAAAAGTTAATAAACTGTAAATATTTTTGCAAGGGTTGGAGCAATCTTTTCTTTCCTTAAATATTAGCCTGTGCAGTATTTGTCTGTGCGGTAAAGGAATGAAAAATCAAAAGAGAAAAGTATGTTGTCTTATTTATAATGTGTAACAGCAACTATTATTGAATTCTGTAAACCTGTATTGTGTACCTTGCTAGTTATACATGAGGTGGAAAAGTAGAGTACATTTCATGCCAAAATACTAAGCAACATGGAAGTGACTTCTGTAATTAAATCATTTTTTAATCATCAAAATTGAAAATAAGAGAAAACAACTTCTAAAGAAGCCCAGGGTCAATCAGCTGTATAAACTACAGTCATTCAGTCTGCTAGCATTGATTGGATCTTAGCAAGATGAAATTGACTTGGCTCCAACTCCACCCACTTCACAAAGTAATTAAAAAAGCACATCAGCAACATCTTCAATCAGCTAAGGAAGATAAGTGGGCTTCAAAGCAATCAACTACTAATCTCTGTCAATAATAGCAATGGATCCTCAAAGAACTTCAGAGAGCTTTCTGAAAGTTACTCATGTCAATCAGAACCAAAACTCAGAGCCATGTGTTGCCATTTGGGGAGACCTTGTTGAACAATGCCACTGACTTATAAGAAGGAAACCCACACTTCAGTAGGTATATATTAGTATCCAAGATCTCTCTCAACTTTAGTCCACCTAAATTCCCATCGAGCAAGAGTAAAAGCAATGCTTGGATCAGAAGGGCATGAAGGGTCATTGGGTAAATCTTTTAAAATGTAGAGAAATGTACAAGCTACTATAGTCCTTAAATGGAGTATAGGATTATTAGATCACCATGTGTATGAACACTGGCTGTGAATCTATAAAAGATCTTGCATTGTGATTGTGTCATCCTCTTTACCATCCAAGATATTTTTTTTCATTTTTAATACAGGAATGAATAAAAGAAGCACTTGTAACACAAGATTTTTTTCTTCTTTCTATGTGTTTCCATTCTCAAAGTAGCAGAAATCTAATTTCTTAATGAAAGATATCTAACTATTCAAAGGTCTGTTCTAGTCACAGTCCTAAGTAAGAGATTCAGGACAAATCTGAACACAGAAATTTTTTCCCTTTAACTCTTGGATTAAAAAGAAGGAGGAAAAAAGAAAGAAGACACTGAATGACATAGGAGACCATGCATGTCTAGTATGGTATCAAATTTTCAGGTTGACCTCATTATCCCTAATGAGAGCAATAGCCTCTCTCTTTTTCTCTCTCTCTCAATATCTCTATTCCTATCTCTTTTTTTCTATCCTCGGTGTCTTTTTTATGTCCCAAGTCTTTATTTAGAATTAGTGTTACCTTATTATGTGAAATTATGTTTAAACCATACAAAAAAACTTCCATGAAATACCTTGACTTGGTGATTATGGGGTCGCATGGGGGATAATTAGGACAGTTTGGGTAAAAAGAGCCATTCATGGTGCTTCAGAACAGAAGCCATGTGCCAACTAGCAAGGAAGTATGTACTTAACTATTATAACAATAGCCACAGTTACACCAGGGCATATCCTCTAAATATTAGACTTGACTTTCTTTTCTGTGTCTGTGTATAAATATTCTTGCATTCAGAAACTTACACCTAGGGACCAAAAAATTTAAAGCATACATTGGATTTCAGAGCTGAAAGATATGAGAGATTAGAAAGCCCAAGTCCCCGTTTTAGAATGAGGAATCATGAGCAAAGCTCTTTGTGGCAGAGTTCAGGCTAGATCTAACATCTTCTAAACTGTACAATATTCTTTTTCCAACAGCATGAAGGATAGAGTGCCTATTACACTAAGTAGATTTTCTATCACATTGGTCTACAGCTAGGAGAAAATCAATTTCAGGCTATCGACCAGAGGATTAAAAGTCTTACTTAAGATGTGAAATGTTACTGGTTCTCATGAAGACATGGATTTCCCTTACATCCCACTCCTCCATCAAGACATTTGGACAGATAACAATAATGATGGGGTTTTTTTTACACCAAAAAAAGAACTGCTGAAACAAACGGAAAGTAATCTTTTCAAAGGTCTGCTTTGTGGAATTGTCACAGGAAATTAACCAGTGAGACACACATTCTTCTCCAGTTGACACATTTCACTCCTTCAAGAGGCATGATGGTTTTATAGGAAGAACCTCATCTTTGGTGGACAACGGATATGGTACAAATCTCAGCACAGTCATTTTACAAGCAGCTAAAATTTGAGCAAGTGCTTAATCTATTTAATTCTCAGTTTTATAGCTATAGCTATAAAATTGGAGTAGTAATAGTTGCAACCTGATTGTGGTGGGAATTAAATAAGACAAGTCACCAACCTCACCTGCCTGTGGCTACAACATAATGTTACATTTTCTTTTCATGTCTAGACTATTACGATCTGAACTCTTTCCAACCAACTCCTGGCAAATTGCCTCCTCAAAGTTTTCTGAGCATTTCCCAGCATCCTGCCTCCCATGTATTCCTTGAATCTTCTGTGCTGCTGCTGATCCTAATGATAGCACTCTTCTTCTGGATAGTTATTCTTCATTACAGGTCCTCATTGCCTTCCCCGATCTTATTATGAGCTTACTGCTCAACCCTATTCCACACAACACACCTGGGAAAGAATTAGGGAGGATGTGGTTTACACCAGCTTAACTGAAGTTTAGGGTTATAGAAAATAACTCACAACTGCTCCCATCCCACATGCCCAGATGCTACTTTGGATCTCCTTGGTAGGCCAACACCCACCCTGTCTTCTAGCATGCCTCTTTATGCAGGGTCAGCTCATTCTCACCACTGGAAATTTCCAGGGTGAGAATGAGCTGACCCTTCATAAAGTCCAGGACCACTTTCATTTTCCCACCTGAAGCCCCATGGAATAAAAATGGCCTCTCCACCAATCCTAGGGTCAGCTCATGTCCAACCCTAGAACTTCCTTCTTTCAGGATGAATGACAGTGATTAACCTTTCATCAAGGGCAAAATCACCTCCCATCACAAATGATTTGGCCAAAAGGCTTGGACATGACATTCACAAGAGTTGTGCTCAATCTTAACACCATATGTAGCACAAGAGTTACTTAGTTCAAGTTGCTAAAATCAACACCTTTTTTTTCCCCCAAAGAAAGTATTTCTTTCAAAATGAAATACAAAACATGACAAAATATACATCACTCTAGTCATGGTTTTCTCTCACCGTCATGGTTTGTTACATTCTGATTTACTGTAAAAAAAAATGGGAGGGATCCAAAGACAAATAATAGCCTGACCTTAAAAATATGAAACTTTTACAAACCCATAATTGATAGTCTCAGCTTAAAGAAAACTTTAGCTTCCAATCTACCATGACACAGAGTAATGTTTGTGGCTATTGTTGCTTATAATTAGGATTAGTAAGATACAGTAGTAATTTGTAATATCCAAACAAAGTCAATAGAGATAACATACTAAATTTTAGGTAATAGTTCTCAGGAAAAGGAAAAGCAAAATATGGCTAAGGTTATAAGACATGAAGATAAAGATTACCACTTCTTAACTGTCTATTACTGTGCACCTGGCTATTTATACCAACTATTTACTTTCACACAGTAATCTTAAATGTTAGACATCATTCTTATTTCACATATGAGGAGAGCATACAATTTACCTAAGATGAACCAGTCAACAAATGATGAAATTAGAATTTATATCCCATTTATTTGACACCAAAGTCGATTATCTTCCTTATATCTCTCAACACACTCTTCTGTCTAATACTGAAGATGAGAAAAATGAAGAAGGAAGAAGACAAGAAGTTTTATAATTTTATGATGATTCATGCATTTAGTGTAAGAATATATGCTAAGGATAATGACAAAGTATTTATTATTTCCTTGAATTTCAATGCAGTAAGGACAAATTACAGGAATTTATTCATTTCTTCAAATAATTTAGCCAATATTGCTTGGGCAACTACCATGTGGTAGCCATGGTACTAGACATAAAAGTATAGACAGGAAGAATTTTTTAAAGAAAGTCCTGATTCTAAGATTCTATTGATCTTATGGTCTACTTTGAGGGGAACCAACAAAAACTAATATGGACTCTGCACTGTTAAAAGCACTCTAAGCAAGGTAGGCACAGCATGATGTGAGGAGTCACTGGCTCAGATTAAGAATATGAAGACCTCCATGAAACACTAATTCAGGATCCTGACGGGTGGGTAGGTGTCAACTAGGTAGACCCAGTCTGTAGAAAGAGGAAACAGCATAGGTAAGGGCATTGACACATGAAAAGTTTTGGTGCATTTGGAAAACTAGAAGTATGTCTCTTTGAAACTTGGACAAGTAGACTTTATGGTTTAGTTTCTTCATGTGTGAATGAGAAATAAAAATACTTTTTTTTTGTAGAGGTGAATGGTTTGAGATTGGGTGAATTTATACTTAGCATAGTTCCTGGTCATCAGTAAAGGCTCAATAAGTGTTAGCCATTGTTATCATGGTTAACTTTTCAGGCCATGTTGAATATGCTTTCAGTTAATAGTAACAGAAAATCATCTGGATCAAATATACTTAACAATGAAGGAGACTTTTGGACTTCTGATATGAAAAGTCAGAAGGAAGACAAATTTCAGACAGTTCAATTGGAGGTATGGCAAGCAGAAAAGCAGTAAATTTTTAACAACCTATTCTGTGGGAAGAAGAAGAAGAAGAAGAAGAAGAAGAAGAAGAAGAAGAAGAAGAAGAAGAAGAAGAAGAAGAAGAAGAAGAAGAAGGAGGAGGAGGAGGAGGAGGAGGAGGAGGAGGAGGAGGAGGAGGAGGAGGAGGAGGAGGAGGAGGAGGAGGAGGAGAAGGAGGAGGAGGAAAAAGAAGTGTTTGCACATTACTGTGGTTATAAATACTACCACCATGGCCCTGTTCTAGCTACCACTATGGTATAGTCAACCAACTCACAAGATTCTTGAAATTTTAACAGTCCACTCTCATGAGCTTGTTGGCACAAGCTGCCTCCATTACACCACTGGGTCCTGCTCTGTTTCTTTACCTATGTGTGTCACCTTCATCTTAAGGATGACTTTTCTCATGATCCCAGAATGGCTACCAGAGGAAATGATGCCTTTTGTTCATTTGGAGGTGAGTTAGGGTTCCAGAAAGATTGCTTCCTATTCTATGGAAAAATCTGTCTCAAATTTCTCTCTGATTGGACCTCCTATGAACCAGTCATTATGTGTCAACGGTTTACTCTGGTTCAGACCCATTAGGGTAAGTAACTATAGCTGGGCATGCATCAGTCCTACTCAAATTACATACAGAACCTGGGTCCTCAATTCAAATCTGTTAGATGCTATTAGGAAGAGAACCTAATCTAGCATCATGGTAGATTACATCAGGGACAAGTATATATTATGTTAGCTCAGGTTTTAACTTCAGATGTTTTATAAACAGCCAGAACCTAAGTTTTAAAGAGGCTATTTATGAGGATCTTCTCATTTTCCAAATGATCATTTATTTTGATTCTTAAGTTCCTGGCCATTTTGAGGGGGGGAAAAGATGAACTCAATTAAACCTTAACTGAATGGTAAATGAGGTGGTGATTCTATTATGTCAGTCACTAGATAATGCATAAGCAAAAAGAAACTACCGGGCAATTAGCCCCCTGAGTGATTCTAATATTTCAATAAATCCCAGAAAAAAAAATCTGAGCATTTTAAGAGAATAAACAACTCTATTAATTGTAATGTTCCCTTACCTACACAAAACATTGTTGTGCATGTGTGTTTTCTTGCATTTTTCTATCAAGTATTTCTTGAACTTTTTTGCAGCTTTTCAGCCCCTCACATTTGCCTCTGGCTGATTTTAAATTATGCTAATTGGAAGAGGGAAAAATGCTGGTAATGGAATAAAATGGAATGCTATTTCTTATAGCATCTGGTGCAATCTGAGCCATTTAAAAGTGCATCTTATGGAATAGAGATCTGAATAAGCAATGCCAGTCTGATTACAAACAACATGGGTCTCATTAGAATACGTCAATCTGATTGCTAGGTAGTGATACACTGCAGATTACTAGGCCATAATTGCCTCTAACATATTATGTGTATAATATATAGTTTCTCTGGGTGTATGTTAAAGCTACTTTCTCTCATGGCTATATTTTCCAGCTCTACACAAAGCAATGTCTATGTTCTACTAAGTTGATTTTAACTAGATCCTTAGGTCCTAATTCTAGTTTCTTCTAAGTATTCATCAAGTTTTCTACAGCAGTGATGTAAACAAAGAATTATGTCCAGGGAGATTGTCAGAAACAAGATATGTCAGGGGTCTATTACCCATTCAACTGCAAACAGTTGATGGCTCAAGGCACTTCCTCCAAAAGGAAAGGGTAAAATAACTGAGGCCAAAGCCCACAATATTGCTACAAGTCTTAATTAAGTTGTTGATGGAAGTGTACTCTGCATTTTTTTATTGTCAAAATCCGTTTTGTTCTTTACCATGACTGGAAGAATTCAGACATCTTAGCCCAGGTCATGACTTTGGCTCACATGGTTCAGTTCATGATTTAAACCTTCTATTGGGGCTCTGATATCAGGACTTGATATTCATACTCTCGAGTAGCATAATTTATCCAACCCAATCTCCCCACCTCACATGTTTTATCCCCAACCAGTACTGAAACCACTAGACCACGATGGAGAAAATGCAAATCTCTAAGCAACTGCAAACCTGGAAAATGCAAATCTCCAAGCAGCTGCAAACCTCTAAGTCCTCACTTAACATCATCATTAGGTTCTTGGAAACTGTAACTTTAAGCAAAATGACGTATAACAAAACCAATGTTGCCATAGGCGAATTGATATAAACAAGAGTTAAATTCTACCGCATATTTGTGATCACAAAACATCAGCAAACTTCTAAATAAAGACCCGACACATTTCTAATATTAAACATTGAAATTAATGTGAACTTTACATACATCTAAGAAAGATGAATAAAGACATGTAAGATAAAGACATGTAAGAATTTCCAACCTGCTTATTCCAGTTCAGGGTCTAGGGTGGCCACAGACTGTCCTGGAAACTCAGGGTGCAATGTGAGACCCCGCCCTGGACAGGATACCCTTCTATCGCAGGGCCACTCACACACACCCTCACACTCAGAGACTGGGACAATTTAAACACACAATTCACCTCATGTGTGCATCTTTGAGATGTGGGAGGAAACCGGAGTCCCCAGGTGCCTATACTTGTATATAAGGAGCTCTGGTACTAATAATTAACTAATCAGACACAACCTTATTATGAGGGGTGACCAATAAGATGCAACTCTATTACATAACCTATATACTTATGATTCAAGACAGGGCATTCACACTGGATGGCTATTGTTGTGTTGGCTGTTGTCATTTTTTTAATTTGACAATCTAAGGGGAAAAGAAGCCAGTGCTCTTTTGGGGAGAATGTGCAAACTCCACACAGACAATAGCCCCAGCCTGGATTCAATTTTTTTTCTCATCAACATTATAATGAAGTAACATTGAATGAGGACTTGCTACTCTGCATGGCATATGCCTTAGAATGTAGGTGCATTGTGACTGGGATTCAGGAACTTGAGCTGAAAGTTATGCAATATAGGAGGCATCTGTTTGCCTCTATCTCCTTTAGTTTTCTATTTGAAAATCTAAAGGAATGTCCAAAATGTGTTTCAGAGATTTTTATTCCATGTATGTTTATAGGATTTTATCTTCCAATATATTTGGGAAATGTTAGGTTAAACTAGTGAAATTGTTTTTTTGTTTTGTTCTGTTTGTTTGTTTGTTTTAACAACAGAGCTTCCCAGAACCTTTAATGTACTAATGTGCTGTATTAAAATCCAAAAGTGTGTAGTGGAATGAACCACTGTTTTCCATCTTATGTGACCATAGAACCCTCCTGGCCACAACCTACCATTCACTGAATAATACTCCTTAACATCTTATCAACCTAATGTTGTATCTAAATACTTATCCACTCTATTGGGTTATATTTGGACAGTATCACTTATTCACATAGCCTAACTGGCCCATGTAAACATCTGTGTTTGCAGCTCCAACTTTCCATAGACTTGATTATATTTTGTTCTCAGAAGACCCTGACAAAGTAGGGTCTTGATCCCATTTTAAAGATGAATAAACTGAGTTTCAGGGAGATTAAGCAATTTTCCCATCGACACACGGTAGTAAGTAGCCGATGCAGGGTTCACATGGAAGTCTGTGCACTTTGTTATATCATGTTAAACCTCTACTTCACTTCATTTTACTCTTGTCTTTGGACCCATCTTTTGTTTCTATTTAGTTAATGACTAGCCTCTCTTTGTCACAGGCTGTCATCAAAATGAGGAATGGCATCTGAGAAGTGCTGTCCATGGCTTTTATGCTGAGAACACAAAAATGATAATTAAAGAAAATCACTACTTCTTCGTTCACTCTATATTAGATGGTGGTATCTTAGTAATAATAGATTATACTCTGCTTTTAGGGAAAAGTAGACTTTGGAAATTAATTCTCACAAAGCACAGCGTGTAAGATGAATATTGTACTTAAGTTATAGTTCATTTCTCTAGAGCTTAACAAAAATAATCAACGAGATAAATTGGTCAAAAGTAAGCGACCTAATAATGGAATGGGCAAGTGATGTTTAGAAAACTATGCACTTCTGTATATACCTGCTATCCATGGCATGTAGCATCATCAGCAAACTGGAACAGTGGCCTCAGTACATTGCTCTGCCCACTGCAGTGGGCATCATCCAATTTGTTGATGCCCTGAATAGAGCAACATGCAGAGGAAGGAGGCATTTCTCTTGTTTTCAGCTTCTGTAATGAATGACTCTATATTCATAGCATTTAACAACCTAAAGGTTTGTTTCTAGCTCACGTCACAGCCTGATAAAGGTCCAGAGCATCTTCTGTCATCTTTCCAAGCAGTCCCTCAGAGATCCAAGGTCCTTCCCTCCTGTGAGGCTACCATGTTGAGCAGGTGGCCTCTCAGGCCACCACATAAGGGGGAAAGTGAACGATTGTGTTGAAGGCTTTATAGCAAAGCTTGGAAATGGCTTGAATCTCTACCTCCTTTATCTTACTAGCCAGAAACCTATCACAAGGGCCTAAGGGTTTGAAGGCTGGGGAATATAGTCTTGTGTGAACAGGAAGAACTAAAACTGTTGAACAGCTAGCCTGTCTGTACCATAAATTCAAGGAGGACCATGCACCTAAGGTAGGTCAGGGAAAGGTTTCTGTAGAAGCTGAGTGCCTCCCAAAGCTTTTTCCCTGCCTCACTGCTGAGCTGCAACATCTCATCTTCTCTTGCACTGGGACTGCAAATTATGCCATAGGGGCGTTGGCTTGGTTGGGTCTTAGGTCTTTGGACTTGGACTAAATTACACCACTGGCTTTTTAGGTGTCCAGCTTACAGATCATGATACTTCTCAGCCTATGAAATTGCATGAGCCAATTCCTCATAAACATATTAGATATTATAATATATACATATATATCTCCATACACAGAGAGATATTGATTTATCCTATTGGTTCTATTTCTCTGAAGAATCCTAATATAGTTGACTTTCTATCTTAATAAAAAGTGTGTGGGGGGGAAAGGTCAAACCCAGTTTCTTTCAAATCACAAATATGTTGTAAACTACTTTATATATTAAAATGGTTGATTGTAGAGAAGTGTTTAGGAAATAGCCAGACATATCAAGATTCTTTTCATTTCAGCGCACTGTTGGTAACAATGAACAGCATGGCCCTACTCTCTAAAGCCAGCTGCTCTTAAGGGCTTCAGTTAATAAATTATTATCTCTTGAATCTCATTTTCAATTAACAGGGGCTTAGTCAATTGATAGTTTATTTAATGGGGAGAGCATTCATGAGGAGAACATTCATCCTTAAAACTGTGGCCTTAATATCTTTGTATCACAGACCAGTTTGGAACTTAATGAAATGTATGATTTTCTCCCCATCCAAACACACATACACATATAATCATTCACATTTGCACCGTTTTAGGGACTCTTGGACCCCTTGGAGTTCTAATGTTCCCTCAAGAATTTAAGGATCCAAGGATCCAGAATAAAAGCCTATGGTAAAAATGGGTAGCTGGTCACCTGGATCAACAGCAAAGATGTTTGAGAGGGTGAAGAACTGGGAATATTAGAAAAAACATCTTATACGATCAAGAAGGCTCCTGAGAATAGCTACCATTTGCTGAATTCTGGCTTGATGTTAGACACTGTGCTAATGCTTAAACATACTTAGCCTTTACCGTCATTCTACAAACAAGAAAATGGGCACAGGGAAGTTAAGAAACTTGCCCTAGACTGCATGATCAGAAAGAGGTGGAGCCTGAATTCCAACCAAAGGTCAGTCCTATTACAATGGGACACAGGATCTCACAGAATCTAAGTCAGAGTCGCTAAGGTGTTGTTCTCAAGGGTGAGGACCCTTTAGAAGTCAATGCTGTTGATCCACTCACTATGTTTAATTAGAGTAAAATTTTGTGTTTTAACCAAGTGACAACCAACAACTAATTAATTTAGAACCACCATATCTATTCCAAAAAGTATTGAAGAGACAACTAGATTCCAGGTTTGAATATGGCAACTACTTTATTGTTTTCAAATGCAAACTCTTTGCATTTAGTTTGCTATTTTACAATTTTACAAACTAGGTATAAAAGACCATAAATAAGTGACATAAGTTATGTGTACCTAAGTTTTATGAAGGGAAGAAAATATCTTGACAAATTAAAACAAAATAGAAATTCTATGTCTAACTCAAGAAATTGCTCAAATTTTGGAACATGAACCAAGCAATGTTCAGTTAATTTATTTTTCAGTATGAACTAAATTATAATATGCCTTATACATTCTAATTTTAACCACAGTCCTTGCATATTCCAACATACTTGGAGTGATAAAAAATAATAAATACACTCTTTAGTGTGTATCAATGCTTGATGTTGTTTGGAGAATGTTAAATAAGTGAAAATATTGCTTCTAGAACTTTGCTTTATTGGTCAGAATTTAAGTGTCTTCAGACAAATATTGAGGCTATACGCGTGTATGGATTAATATACATATCCTTCACAGATTGAATACAAGAGCTCTCAAAACACACACACCAACAGTGTAGTGAGCACAGCCTTTCTTTAAAATAACTTTTAAAACACACCAGAACTTTTTATTCATAAAATTGTTAAAAATAATTTGGGGCCAGTGGACACATGGTGAAGCTACTTGATTTGGTGCAGGGGATCAGCTTAATGCTTCCTAATGGTAGATCTGAACTCACTAGGTCAGCACTAACTCATGGGGCTAGACCCAGTCCCTAAAGCTGGCCTCCTGCCCTTACCTCTGGGGAAAGGTGACTTGCTCAGAGATTCAACCTCATTTCTTTATACATATTTTTCAGGCATTAATGCATAGGCACATCCCTTTAAAAATATATTAAGGTCCCCAAAAAGGGGTGAATTAACTTTGTCACTCTGGCATAGTTCTGAGAATACAATGCCATACACCCTGTCAGAATGCAATAAATATTTATTGATGATTTTTTTTTTACTTATTCAACAATATAGGGTTCAGAATCTTTTGTTTCCCATTTTTCCCTGATTTGATGTTATAGCTTATATAAATGGCCACAGTTTCTGCAACCATAGCTTAAAATAAGCAAGGCAGCCACTCAATTATGAAACATGGCAGTATGTTGGCTGGAGTTTGGTATACATATCATATCAAAACAGAATCTTTGCACAGTGGACCTCAGATTCTAGAAGGCTGATGCACTTTTGTGGGCCATAGGAGTTAGCTCTATATTAATAATTGTAGAACTTTCCATGTAATTGGGAACCTGAAATTGCTCGAGGCTATTTAATCCCATCTATGCTAACCTCAAGAGTCACCGGCATACATTTTTCTGTGACATTGGGAGACAAAGTATTAATCCAGGACACATCATCTCAAAGCTGACACACATGTCTACGTTCATCTCCAAAAGTATATGAATTGCATATATTTGTTCGCATTCATCAAGTCCATTTATGCAGGAAAACAAAGGCTACTTGTATTCCATTTGGGATTACCAGACAAATTCCATCCCCTTCTCTCTCTCTCCATCAAGGAACTAGTGATTCAGATGAGTTCAATCAGAATCGTGACTTTGAAGATGGATTGTCACTTGAATGGGTTTATATTTATATTCTAAGATTACTCCACCACTAAGGTGAAAATGCTCTGCCCAAAGCTGTATAATTACTTATTAAGGTTAGTGTGGCAGCTATAAAATACAACATAAATACAGACATTTAACATTTCTGGGTTTCCTTCTAAGGGGATGGGCATGGTCTCCAGATCACTATTTTGTGTGGCTCTTCATCTCAGAACTGGTGGAAAACCAGAACACTTCAGGTGTAGCATTCCACGACATTCACAGGCAGTTCTAAGCATGAGGTTACACACACACACACACACACACACACACACACACACACACAACACACATACATCCACACGCATCCACACACACTCACACCTATGTACACACATCAAAACAGATAGTCAGCTCATATTTAGTCTAGGAAAAAAATATATTTATATCACTGCAATGGCACACCCTGGGTAAAATGTTACTTCAGCAATGCATATCATAGGCAGTTCATGAGAACTGGCTTTGTGTTGTGTGGTGGCACCTGACCTGGTGTCCATAATAAAACCTGTTGCCTTCGGTCACTTGCTGCCACACCAATGCAGCAGTGATGTACAGCAATGAGATATGGAAATAGATATAAATAAAACCACAAGGAGTTTGGGAACAAGGGTTCTGCAGAGCTGGTGCTTTGAGACAGTACATTCCTCAGTGCAACCGGAGAATAGATGCCGAACCTTGAATGTTTGCTGCTTCTTTCACTGGAAAGGGGATTTGAAAGTCATAGATTTATTTATTTCAGGTATTTGGGTGCTGTTTCATCAATGTCTTTGCTCCAGAACTGGCATAGTAGAAGCAGAAGAAACACATTTCTAAGGAACCAAGAAGGGTGTGTTCTGTTTTCTTTGTGGGCTTTGTAATCAACAGGAAGGGCTGTGAGGCCAAGATAGCAGAATCTACTCCCTGTAGAAAAAAGAACAAGACTTTAGAGAAAGTTGTCAGCCAGCCAGTTGTCAACCAATATTGTAAGAAAGAATGTAGGTACGTGGAATTTGGTAAGGCTCAGTAAGTAGTCCAGGAGGGAGATCATAAAATCTTATTTCTTCTGAAAAACATGGCAACTATGACAACCAAAAAATTATGTGCATTTGCAGCTTAATTATAACTACTTAGAGGAAGATACAGTTCTTATTCCTATTATATTGATGAGGACATTAAAGCAAAGAGAGGCTATGCTATCTTCTCATATTTATAAATGCTGAAGTGACAACACTGGGAAGAGAAACCCACACAGTCTATGTCTATAGCAGTGTGTGAACAACCACTCTTTGAAATGACTTGTATGGTTCAGTAGTGTAAGATGACAAGGGCTGTGTTGGTGAGGATGTGAAAGGCAAACTGTAATACTGTAAAAACCTGGATACTAGCATCTAGTCTTTCTAAAGTGGGAAACTGTATGCCTTGGGAACATATGTATTTGGAAACATCCCAATCCATCAGGAGCCAACAATACAATTGAAAAAATGCAAACTCAGAAATTAAAAGTATTGGATGATTTTCTTGAAAAGAAAATGACTTCTAATGAATGAGATTATTTAATTAGTAAAAGATCAATACAATCTGCATGGAATAGACAGAGGGAACCTGGGGCCATGGACACAGTGAGAGGTTTGGTGCAACAATGACAGTGGTCTTGGGGGCTCAAGCTCACCAAGAACTAATCTGCTACAGATGACCCATCAGTCTAGAATTGAACAAAGCTGGCACAATATAATTAAATCACTGGGGCTCCTCATTTGCCAAATAATCAACTCAAACCAAAGGAAGCTATTTCCTTGTCTTGGCAACAACTGACTGTCAAGATTGCTTCTTGGTCTATATCTCCCACCCCAGTGTCCATGCTTGGCAGTTGGCCTCAAATGTAGAGCAAGGATTAAGGCCAAAATTTATCTTTACAGATAAATTTGCTCATTTTATTAAACCATTGATTTATTTGCTTGTATATATATATATATATTGTGTGAAGGAGATAAATAAAATTTAGTTTCTTTGAGGTAGATGACCATTATTTAAACTTGTAGAAAATACTTTAATCTGTTTGGAAAGAGATAAATAAAGTTTTCTTATAAAATAGTATAGAAATTACTTCTTAAGAAATTAAAAACTATAAATGTGGATAAGGGTATAATTACCAAGGTCTTTAAGAAGCCATTTGTCAACATCATTTTTGACAGTTATGAAAATAAAAGAAAGAAAAAGGATCGGATCTGTTTTTCCCACCGTTTCTTCTCTGAAAATCAGTAAGTCTATCAAATGTAGCTTTGCAACCTGAATGTAAAGGGATTTCATTGGGCAGGCATGTATTTATATGAAAGAAAAGGAGAACATGAATATGATCTTAAGACTCTGATGCAGTACAACCAACACCATATGGATATGCAAACATTTTGTAGAGGATATTTTGCTAATAGAAATTCCATTCTTAGGAGAAAGTGTAGTTTCCAAAACACATGTCTCCTTTCAGCTTGCCAATCCCTTCTTCTCAACACCTAGATATAAATATGTATTATATAAATATATTTGTAATATTAAGTGGGCTATTTGGGGACACTGTGTATGTGAAAAGGGTTGGATGTTTGAAGTGAGAAGTGTGGTAATGTGAAGGCTTATGTCTACTTCATGCCAGAAAGAGTGCAGAAAAATAAACCTTCTTTTCTCCTTTGAATTCAGGCAACTCCTTTATCAAGGGGAATTGCTAGAACAGAGACCAGACAAAGCATGTGGTCCATGTGGGATCATCGGTAAAAAATGTGACTTTCATTGTGACTAAATAAACAAAGCATTGTCCTTTGAGTCAATCATGAAGACATCAAAGTGTCATTAGTATCCAGTTCCTTTCATTGCAAAGGAGTCTTATTTGTGCGTTTCACTCTTTCCATTATTAAAAAAAAAAAAAATTCCATCAATTTCTAAAGCTAAATAACACAGGAACAGGAATAATTTAATAGGTCTACCACTTTTTGTATAGATATACATTTACCCCCAAACACTCTAAAACCATATAAAGTGAAGAAGCTTCATCTGCATGGCTTCCTACCACTAAACTTCATTTCACTCCACTCTGATGTGTCACAATAAAACATGTGGATTCGCAGTGAAAGATGGATGAATAACACTTGGTACACTTCTCTTATGTGAAGTTCAGTGTGTCCCATGTAAGAGTACTTTATATACACTTACAATAGCACATGCTAGGAAAGGAGTTATTATTAAAGTGTCATTATCTGTAATTTACAGGTGGAGGAACTGAGTTATAAAGAAACATGGAGTGCATTTCCCAGTGTCAACATCTCAGTTGGCTTTAGAATCCATAGCTGTATGCATGCCAGAGTCTGGCTCCACACCCTGGGAAACAATGCAACCTTTTTATTGTGCTCACATTGCTCTTCCAAAATGTGTAACTGTGTGGAAGTCCTGGCATTAACACTCTTATTGCTACTGGATATGATTTTAGACACTTGGAAAGTCCTCTGTTGGCTTTTCCACTGGCCTGCATTCTAAATCTGTCATGCATCAAAATTAAGATTCAGAAGGCAGCCTTTGAATGAAAGTCTCATACACCTTTCTTTCAATCCCTGCCCAATAATCTCATTTAAAGAGATACCTACTGAGAAAGTAGGTATTCTTTTCTACTAGCATAGAATATATTAGAATTGACATTCTCTCCTTTAAAATATTCTGCTTTGAGTATGTTCAATGTTTAGAAAAATATTTCAGGTCTTAAGTTCTTGAATTTAAGAAAGCAAAACATTTTAACTATTCAATATATGCAAGGCAATGTTCTCTTTCTCTCTCTCTGGCCTATTTTTTTGTTTGTTTGTTTGTTTGTTTGTTTGTTTTGTTACTCCTCACCCAATGATATTTTTCAATTGATTTTTAGGGAGAGTGGGAGAGAGAGGGAAAGACAGAAACATCAATGTGAGAGAAACACATCCATTGGTTGCCTCTTGTAAAAGCCTCAACCAGGGCCCGGGCTGTCAAGAAGGAGCCTGCAACCAAGGTACATGCTCTTGACCAGAATCAAACCTGGGACCCTTTGGTCCACAGGCCGATGCTCTATCCACTTAGCCAAACTGGCCAGGGCAAATATTGTTCTCTTTTTACTTATAAGATAATGCCATAATGCTGTCTTATCTGAATCAGTCTGCGAAGGTCTATCCTATCTAATAAAGATGAATATGCAAATTGACTGTCACTTTGCGACAAAGATGGTGGTTCCCACAGCCAATAAGGAGGGAATATGCAAAATAACGCAACAAAATGGATGCGGCTGGCCCAGAGTGAAGGTGGGAGGTGGCTCCCAGCCCTGGAGCGAAGGCGGGAGGTGGATCTCGGCCCTGGAGCAAAGGTGGGAGGCAGCACCTGGGCCCGGAGCAAAGGTGGGAGGCAGAGCCTGGGCCCGGAGCAAAGGTGGGAGGCGGTGGCCAGAGCGAAGGCCCAGGTCCTGGGTGCCGGAGGGAAACCCGTGCCAGCAGCCAGGAGAAGGAAGGCCTATTCTTGCACGAATCTTTGTGCATCAGGCCTCTAGTATATATATAAAAACCTAAGTGACCGTCCGACCATTCGACCAGTAGCTGTGATATGCAATGACCACCAGGGGGCAGACGCTCTAACCAGTAAAGGAGGGAGCCTGATTCCTCCAGGAATCTGCCATGGGTTAGGTTGCTGCTGGGGCACTGTTGGCCCCGAATCTGCTTCACCCGCACCCCAGACACAGAGATCGGTTTCAGCCCAATCCCCACAGGCCAGGCTAAGGGACCCCACCAGTACATGAATCAGTGCACCAGGCCTCTAGTTGAATATAAAATACTCAACAGCTTTGCTAAAAGAAAAAAATATATAAACTTTTTGAAAACCAAACAAACCCCCATCTGCATTATCTACATTTGTCAACTTTTAACATGAATATCCAGAACTCCCAGACTTTAGCAAAAGTGGTGATGAAATAAAAATTGTTGAAGCAGTTTAAACAAATTTCATATTTTTTTCTGAACAAAAAAGCTTTTACAACTCATGTTGCAAAAGGTTTTGTACTAAACTGTCATGATTTGACAGCATCAAATTTAACATTCTTTGCTCTATAAGAAATAGCTTTCAGGATAAAACTAAGGAGAGGGAAATAGGTTATTAAAATCAGCCAAGCTGTTGTTTAATAGTGATAACAATGGAAGTCAAAAAAGTTAAAATTTGTCTAGTCAAAAAAAAGTTAGGCTGTTGGCTTCTAGGAATGAAGAAAATTATTTATTTTACATGTTTCAAGAAGAAAATTCCAGGATTAAAATAGAAGCATCTTACACATTTTTTATTAGGTAACTTTCTGATAATGAGGAACTCAAGGTGAGTTCCAAGTCTCACCACTGACATCTAGGTACATCCTCCCTTGCTACTCTGTTTGATAAAAGGACTACAAGCAGGACATAAAAATAAGACTAATGGAAAGGATTCTCAACTGAAGCAAACTCTCTAAAGAGTGGGGCATGTGTATGACCCAGCAAGGTTTGAGGTTACTGCCTGGTACCCAGAAGAAGCTCAATAAGTATGTGTGTCATGAAGGGCACCAAATGGCCAGAGGAATCCTGTATAAGAGAAAGCACAGCAGTACAGGTTCATCCTCTTGTACCTGATCAAATATGGCTCTTATTTCACTTCTTCCTGGAAGAACAGAAGGGAAGCCATATTGGTTTTGGTCTTCTCTCCCGCTGTGAAGAGAGGATTGAAATACTGAAAGAACCCCAAACTACCTGACAGACCTGAAAACTTATTTTCTACTCAATGTTTCAAATAAGATCAAGTTTCAAAAAACGATGTTTTCATCAGAGAAGAATTCATTGCTTTTTTTTTCATTTTGTGTTGGCCTTACCTTGGAGATTTGGGTTTGCTTCTTTAAAGAAGGGAAGTGTGAACATTCCCTATTCAAGATTGTCACAGTCCACTATCCGTAAGGTAGTTACGGTAAGTTTGTAGAGTCCCAAAATACGACTCTATGGCACAGCCTCAGGCCCAAAGAAACAGACCTCGTTTGTCCAGTCAGGGATGTAGGGTGTTTGGGGTTTATTATTATTATTATTTTTAAATCCACTTTCTTTTTCTTTCCATCCCCTCATGGCATCACAATCCACCAGGTGGCCTGAGCTTTGAGGAACTACACTGATGAGCCACCCGGTTTTCACCTGTGTTCTTCCCCCTGGCATGAGCCAAGCCTTAATAGCTACAAGTGAGTCTTTCAAAAATGTTCCTGGGCATGGCCTTCATTCCAGTGAAAGGAGGACTGTCATTTATGCCACACACAAAATACTAGTTGTAATTCCAAATGGAGTGAGGATCAGGATGTCTCAAGAAAGCCCAGTGTCCGGCAGCAGGTACAGCATCAAAACTCAGAGGCGGAGTCCTATTTGCACAGGTATGTGTATTTTACAAACTGGCGATGGACCCAGTACTTCTGAGAAACAATTTGTTCCAGGTCGAATTCAAATGACACTGGTCATTTCTGTGAGCCCCATTTTCCAGCATTCTGTACACCAAGCAACACTGCAGATAGGTTTTTCGATTTTGTTTTTGTTTTTTAATTTCAGAGGGCGAAGACGAAGTAAAAAAAGTGCAGTTCTTCAATTAAAGTGCATGGATGAGGTAAACTAATTTCAAGAGTTTTGAGTTTATTCAGTACTGGCTCAGACGGGAACCATCCTGCCGTGTATCTGCTGCATCTGGGTTCGCATCGCCTGGACGCTGCTCAAAATCTTATTCTGGTGGGTGACAGCTGTGATGCCAATTCGTGCCAGGTCGCTATACAGGGGTGGCGGGGGGGTGGGAGGGAGAGAAAACAGAGGGAGAGTAACGTTACGAGGGCTGAGAACCTCTCTTCTGGGCTTCATGCAGACACACATCTGAATCAGCCACAATTCATACAGCACAACAAGGCAGGTGTATTAAGATGTTTAATTAAGCAATTTAATGCAACAATGTAGGTGCTTTATAAAGGCTGTGTAAAATTAGACTCAATCAAAATGAAAGGCATTCCAGTGTTGTGTGTGTGTGTTTTTCAAATGGGCAGGATGATTATGCAGCTCAAAGCAAAAACAGGAAAATACTATTAAATCTAGATTTACCCTTTTGTGTTACATCGCTGAGTACTTACTCCTGGTTCATGTGCACCACAGCCTCTAGTGTGGTATAACCAGCAGCTGTGAAATTATCCTTATACCGGTCCATTTTAATGGCCTGCAGCCAGTCGCCCACCGATACCACGGCGGAGAATTCAGGGGAGCTTGGATCCAACAAGGCAGTGTTGGGTCTGGAAATGGAACAAGAAATTGTAGACAGAGCTATCAGTGAAACAGCAAGACTCAGAAGTCAAATTGCCTGAGACAGACAAGGGGAACTAAAACACCAAGAGTAAACATCGTCAAATGCCACTGTGATTATTTTTGCTCCCAATTTCACAAAGCTTCTAAAAAAAGTATCAATCGCCCGATTTGTTCTTAATTTCATGTCCCACATTTGTTTCATGTGAACCTCTTAGTGCATTAATAATCATAGCAGTTGTTTTGTTTTGTTTTTAACATACTAGCCTGGGGTAAGGATTGGGGGAGTCTTTGTGGCTGAAATTGATTGTCTTTGCAGAAAGAGTCCAGTCCCTGCCAGCACTGAATATTATAGACTTTAGTGCAGCAACTATGGAAACCCTAGCGGAGTATGAGTAAGGAAAACCGAGCTTCAGTCTGCCAGACTTGATGGAAGGAGAAAGCAGCAAGAGTTCAAGTCTAACGTGCTTCGAGCCAGGTTTACAGGCAGTCTCGGTGGATTCGAAAAAAACTTGGGACAGCAGGGAGTTAATCCCCTTTAATCAACCCATGCCTGACCAGCACGCATGCCAAGACTGGAAGGAAGAATGGCCACTTTGATCACTGTTTAGACTGTGGAATGTGCTTCTGTATTCCCTTGCAGGGGCTCCTAAATAATCATTTCCACAAAATCTGAGCACATTTTATTAACTTAGTTATTAGTTTACACATTTCTCAGGCCAGGTGTGTGATATGAGGTCATTGTTAAGAACAGCTATAGTTCAAGGCAGGAATTCTGCCATTCTTCATAGTTTTGATATATAATAAATCACCTATTAATGGAAAGTATTTAGTAACTGACTCGTAGTTATCTTCATCATCAAAATACGCAATAATCACAAGGTAGACCTCCAAAGGGTAGTCTGTACCACCCTTACTATAATTACTTCTATAGTAACACCGCTACTTAAGTTTTATTTTCTTAAAGTTCCCTTTTCTCTACAAATTATGGAATGAATTTCACCTTAACAGTTTGACATGATTTTCATTCTGAGACTATGTTGTTTGAATGTAAGTGTTTAAATCAGAAGTTTATCATCCTGACTGAATTTTCACCCAAAAATATTCTTTTCTTGTAAAAACAAAATTAAGTCAAACTAATGCCTTGATTCATTTTCTATATAGCAGAATTAATCCAATTCCATTCTTTATTTTAATTTTACCAGTTATTTTTATTTGCATTACTTCTTTTTTATGTAAATATTTTAACAAAGACTTGTTTTATCAGTTAGTTCTGAGCCCAGATATTAGCTTGCCTTTGTGACCTATCTTTTGTGTCCATTGTTTCAATTATATCCAATTTTGTAAGTAAAATTCTACATATTTTTATGACAAGAATAATCAAGATTTAATTATTCTCCCAATTTCGAGTCAATAACAAATATTAACACTCAGAATTTTATATATCAGTGTTGAATGTTTATCAATTTAAATATTCATATCAAACAAAGAGCAACAGTTTGCATTTGCTTCTAACTTTATGCCAAGAACATTAATAGGCAACGTGTAAACTCTAGGTGCCTGAGAAGGTCAAAATGACCTTAGGATGAAAATATCCTCACTCCATATCAATACACTCCAACAGATACTCTCAAGTATGTTCTGGAAGTCTTTGTGCTCTCTGTGGAACACCATGACATTTGCCTAATTTTGTGCTCAGTAACATATGTTATACTACACCCCATTATCAGCAAGTGGTGATAAGCATTAAAGCTACTCAAGTACCATCAGTGAAAAAAATTAGCATTGAGAAAAGTATATCCAATAACTCATTTTTTCCTGAACTTTGGCGCTAAGCACACATTATGGAATATCAATAGTTAAATAGTTGACGCTATCAGAAGTTCCAAGCACTGGCTTTAGGACTCTCAGACATAACACATGGGCACTGGAGCTGGAGATGTAAAAGCTGGAGGTTAACGTAGAAATAGGAGAAGCCAGCTACATGGAAACTTGGCTTTAGAGCTGTCTGTTTTTACCCTCTCAGTGAACAGAAGAACAGAAACTAGCCCAGAAATGTTAGATTTGTTTTAGGTCACATAGCTACCAACTGGCAGGAGAAAGATGTGAATTCAGCTGGATGTTTTTGCAGAAGAGCTTGACCACTGAGCTCTTTGTATAGTGGCCAATGCTAAAGGATCTGAAAGCCTAAAAGAGAACAGAAGGTACCACTGCTGTTCGCTCCAAATTTTTTTCATGCATTATAATAATAAGTGTAGTCCTTCTCATCTGCAATATTTAGGCTTAAGGTTTCAGGAGAAAGACTAGAGGAGAACATCATAATGGGGCCAAGAGAGGAAGGGCTTGCATATCGTGGAGAAAATGTCCTCCTGCTTTTAACTTGGGGTCATGATGAAAGAGACACTTTTGAGAAATGCAGACTTGGAAATGAATAGATGCCTCACCGTATGCATGCCTGAGCCACCTGGTCTTATTGTGCCTGTCTCTTAAATCATGTAACTGATAAAGATGGTCTATACTTTTTTCCATGGAGCTGGTAAGCCAGTAAAGCTCAACCCCGTGAAAAAAAGTCCCCATTGAACTACAGAACTTGCAATATCTTTATCTTCTTTCTGGACTGATACACTTAAATTTCCTCTTCCCAATGAAATAACTACCTCTTTTACAGGTGGTGCAATCACTGTAGTTTTTAAAACCCATCTCAAACATTTGTCTGCATGCTTTGTAACTTGATCAGTTTCTATTTTGGTCCTGTTTCCTGCTACTCTTGAAGACTCATAAAAGAAAAACTTTAAGAACTGAAACCTAAGGCATCTCTTGTGACAATTAACACTTTACTTATAAGTCAACTTAAAATTGCAGTGCACAGAGAGCCGTCCTCTAATCCTTACTTTTCACAAACACAATATTCCTTTCCCTTTTCAAAATATGGCATCTAGCAACCTGAATGTCTTCCAAAAGTACATTTCATCCCTCTTTCAAAATGTCCATGTCCAACATCATAAAATAAGCACTTTAGTTATTTTGTTGTTGCTGTGTTGTTGTTTTAAATTTGTTTTTCTAACTATTCCTTGAGGCCTGACAGATATTTGGCTCTTCAAAATGGTAAAGTGAACTACCATAAATACTTCACTAATTGAGGAAGAAACCACCCAAGTTGCAGAGAGCTATGAAGTGACCTCTTATTAAGAGGCAGGAATTAACGTGAGTCACCATTGGCCTGCCATCTCTAATGTTTTCTTTCATACATCACTATTAAGTAAGCATGGCTCACCTGGAGCTCTCGGTTCCCGTCCTCTTCAAGCTGCTGGGGTTGCGGATGAGTTTGTCCAACATGTTGACAATCTGCCCAAATTTAGGCCTGTCACTCCTCTCCTTCTGCCAGCAATCTAACATCAGCTGGTGGAGTGAGATTGGACAGTCCATTGGAGGGGGTAGCCGATAGCCTTCCTCAATGGCTTTAATCACCTATTGAAGAAAACAGGATGATATGTTAAGCTGCCAGGCAAGCTGTTGTTAGCTGTTCACCCTCCTGATGGGCAAGTTCCCTGCACATTAAGCTTCCAGCAAGCTTGAGCATGGGAACATCTCCAGTTCCTTCACAGAAGCCAAGCTAGACCTGCCTATTGCTGGCAACAGGGTAGGCAAGCCTGCTGTTGCTATGAGGTGTTCTCAAATGGCAGGCCAAGCCAACCTGAAGCTCTCAAGTGAAGATGCATCAATGTTCCAGTTATTAGAACCCAATTAGATCAGTAACTGGTGTTGGTCTGACCCTCAGCTATCACAGGGCAATGACTTTCTTCACTCTGTTCCCAAGCATCTGCAAAATACTCTTAGGAAAAAGAGACCCTAACCTTGTTAAAGGCCTCCCATAGGAAGTATTATTAATAGCTCCCTTCAAAATGCAAGTCTCTTTACATCGTTTTAAGCCTGTATCTTCTTGCTCAGACAGCTAATGGGTCAAAATCAGAGACCACCTCCCTGACTCCCAACCCAGAAGACGCTGCCAACCTCTGAAATAGCACACCTCTCGATCTTTCTAGATGCCCAGCCTTTTCTACTTTTGGGAGACCACAATACACCATTATGCCAATTCTGTACCTCTTTCTTCATCTTATTTGGCTATCATTTGACCCTGTTAAAGGAGTAGCATATTTTTTTTAAAGTGACAGCTAAGACATTTTTCATCTTCTTTTAGGCATTTCTATGTTAAAGGGGTCACAGGCACATCTAAGGAAAAAAGTTATAATGTAGATAATAATTGTCTTACTACCCAGAGTGGTCTCGCTGTCTAGTGAGCCATAAATAAATCATTCAACAGTCTTTTTTCTAATTCTAATTTTCCTAATCTGTCTTCACAGGTATTACTTATTTTTCTTATTGACTTTTCTCTAAACCCCCCTTCTTCATGGCGTAAATCCCAGTAATGCAATACAGCATGACTCATGCCAAATTTAAAGAGGGGAATTACTTCATAATTTCTTGGCGACTCATAAACTTTGTTTATGGGTATCCTATGAGATTCTGGAGGTGCTTTTGCCTGTTTGGGGATTTTTTAAAGTTTTATTTGTTTCAAATCAGTCTTTCCACTCCAGCCCCTTTCCCACCAAAGTGATAGTTGCTAAGGAAACGACCAGTGGCTGTAGCCATCTCAATGACCACACTGCATTCACCCTGTGGTGGGTCTATTTGCTGCTGAACAATTAGCCTTCAACACAACATGGTCAGTTCAGTTGGGTACAGTTTCTACATACCAATATGACTTCTTGTCTTTTTAACCAGCACACTGTTTCAGTTTAACAATCATCTGGTGATTTGTCAAGGCCTGTGATCCTCCCCCCCCCCCCCCCCCCCCCCTTTTTTTTTTTTTTTGCCAACATCCTGTTGTATTAGTATGTATTTAGTTCTCCTAAAGTAGACTTCTATATGCTATCTTACTGAACATTATTCTTATTTCCGGTAATCACATTAGGTAATCACATTGATTCCCTCACTTTCTTTTATCTTTCCAGGTGCATGGTGTTGGCTCTAGACTTGAGGAAAATGTTTTATATTGAACTGATGACAATGCAAGCAACATCGGGCTAATGCCGGGGTAACACAATTTCTTATAATCTCTCAGACTGTTTAATACTCCTTCATTAGCTCTCTATCCACTGCCAGCTTGCAAGATGACTTGTGGGTTAGCAAAGCATATTTTCTCAGTTTACTGCTGAATGTTTTGGAGGGCAGAGGATTAAAACCAACAAAAATCTTGATAAGTTTGACATATTTTCAACAGCTACTTTGACTCATTCACCATATGCCAAATTCTACTCAGCAAAGTAATTTTCCAGTTACATTTCCTATTGATTCCTGTTCTACACAGAATCCAACATGAACACAAATACACATGAATGCTAGATCAATGTTATTTGCAGAGAAAAGCAGCTTCAGATGCTTTTTCGGGGATAAAGCCAGACAACTAAAAATTTAAAACAACCAAAATGATTTTAATGTAATATAGAAACTATCAAGACTACAGGTTCTAAAAATACTTAGGCAGGGAAACTAACAACATCTTTAGACAAACTGCTGTTATGAGCATTTGGCCATGACTCTCAATTTAAAAAAGGGGAAAGTTTAAATATAAAATAATTAAATAAGTAAATACACACATCACTTACTCACTTAGGTTGTTTGTCCTTGTCCCTCCAAAAATCTCTAACCCTAAACCAAATGTTGCTACAGGAAAGGTACTTGAAGGTATATGCATAATAGCATAGTCACATCAAACAATAGATTGCACACCCTTCACCTCTACAGCCTTTTCCAGTTTGCAATTATCAGTTATGCTAGCTGCTGTCTTTCCTCCCATCTGCTACCAACCTTCCTTTACAATTTACAGATAATCCAATGTCAACACAACCATTCCTCTTAATCTGGTTAGGGAATTCTTTTTGCCCCACTAGACATGGAGTTCATTAGCTTCTCTATTGCGCTGAACATCCTTTTATTGATAAGGCAACAGCATTCTGCTTCTTAAGTACACCTGGTTCTTCATTGAATTGTCAAGGCTGTGCAAGTCCCTGTGTTTCAGGACATGACAGATGGTCAGGTAACATTCCACCTCAGAGAGAATTTTTTAAAAGATGACTTTTCCTAAAATATACTTTCTATTGATATTGAATACCATGAATCTATAAACACTCTGTGCTAATATTTTACCTCATATATTAAAATAATTTTTAAAGTTCAAAGAGTGTTCATTTTATTGTGATCTGACTTCCAACCCCAGAACTAAAACCTTTTCAGAATTAGCAAATACGTGTTCTAGGAACCCACTGCTGTAGGGTTTTTTCTTTTCTTTTTTTGGCCCTTTCTCACTGGAGATGTTTGTAATTAAATTCTATTACTCTGGAATCTTATTAGTGTCATTATTGAATGCTTTACTGAAATTGCAGGCATTGTGGATACTCCCTTACGAAGTAGTCCAGATGGTACATTTAAAGGGATGTGCATAATTTACAAAGGGTCATTTAGTGAAGCTTTATTTTAGAGTCCTCAAGGGGCAAGCTCTAATTACAACTCTGTCAGCTTTAAAATATTCACTAGTTTTCTCAAAATAAACCTTTCATGTCAATTTGATCACATGTGAAATGTGTGTTTTTCATATATCCTTGCATTTTCT
Organism: Myotis myotis; assembly: GCF_014108235.1. Classification (NCBI taxonomy): domain Eukaryota; kingdom Metazoa; phylum Chordata; class Mammalia; order Chiroptera; family Vespertilionidae; genus Myotis; species Myotis myotis. The sequence continues at coordinate 24,340,013 of NW_023416390.1, forward strand.
TCAAATTCAAAGTTTAATTTTGTTTCAGTATGAATTTGGAAGTTACCCAAGTTCAAATACTGCTCCATGTCTTTACGACTCTATGCATCTATCTAAATCTATCTATATGATCCATCTCCCAAATGATAACACTTAGGCTATAGTAATTTTGGTCCTTGAAATCTAACACCATAAGGTTTAACTATATTACTAGACACATTTTTATTAAGAACCCTGAGTTTAATGTATCATTTCAAGCTCAACATGCACTCCATCATACACTAATGCGAAACTTCCTGAATCTCAATGCTAAGGCATATATTTCAGAACATAAAGACTCACGTCTTGATTGGACATATCCCAATAGGGTCTCTCTCCATACGACATCACTTCCCACATAACGATTCCGTAGCTCCATACATCACTTGCTGATGTGAATTTACGATAGGCAATTGCTTCTGGCGCAGTCCACCGGATAGGAATCTTGCCACCCTATGAACATTCGAGCCATAAGTTATTCCCAAAGTACTTTACTGATGTGCCATTTGTGATTCTGAATGTCTTTAATGTTTGCCAAGCAGGACAAAAGCATTCCTGAGATAGCTCTCCAAACAATAACAAGAGATTTGTTTATTTTAACTAAAGTCTTCCATGTAGAGACAGTTTTCCTCAGATGTTTTCTTTTGTCACAGGGACGTGAACAAGTAATCAGTTTAATTATTTTTTAAAAGCCTACCTATAAGCTCTGCTCGAGGAGATGTTGTAGAGGAAAAGGAATCTCAGGTTTTAGGAGGTATGTGTTAACTATGGCATAGCAATAGATGTGCAGCTGATATTCCTTTTGACTTCTTGTTAAATTCTGTCACCCAGCAGCACAAAGGCAATATTTAATTTTGCTCCTAAAATCATGAACTAAGAAGTTAAAATGAAAATTTTTATCATTCACATTCTCCTCCTACTCTTACACCGTATGAGAAACATGCCTAACACAGCTAGGAGAGAACACTAAATAGGCTCTTAGAGGAAGCCAAATAATGGCAGATGCTAGAGCCATTATCGACTTTAATAAAGTGAGGGCAGGATTTTGGTTACCATCTAATTAAAAAAGAAAACACCTGCAAAATTGGTAAAGCAATTGACTGTTAAAAATGCTCCCCCCCCCCCCCCCCCCCCCACTGCCCCAAGTGTCTTTTTTAATACAGTTTCATATTTCCTAGCGCTCCATCCGGGGAAATTAATTCAACTTGAATTCATAACCTTAAGCTGTTCAAGAGGCCATCATTTAAAAGTTTGCTTTATTAGGGCTACTATAAACAGGACATATATTGTACTGGCAATTGCACTGATTCACTGTCATTTACTCTGAAAACTTAGTGCATCACATTTAAAAGTGTGACATACGGGACACTTGGGCTGCCTCTGCCTTCCTTAAATAATTTGCTAAGGTTTTATCTATGTAAATGCATCATTCTAGACGGCTCCTCTAATTTCTCTCTCTCTAACTACTGGGACAAAATAAAAGATCCCCAATATTCACAAAGATGCATTATTTCCTAAATGAATGCACTTGGAATTCAAAAGAAGATATATGTAAGAATCAAAACTAGAACCAAAGAAACTGAACAATACAAGAAAAAACAATAACTAACCAGACAACAAACAAAAAAAGGACCAATGGTTAGGATTGCAGATGCAAAATGTAAGCATTAAATGCCTGGTAACTGTCTGCTTCATGTTGATTTTAACAGTGTCAGCCTTAATGGCCAATAACTTTTATGATTCTGTGCTTATTCCATTAGTATCTTATATTCTGATGGCCCAGCTAAGATAGCACAGCCATTAACTGTATACTGATAACTCTTAACTGCCCTCTAATCCTGGCTTATCTACCAGTAGTAAAATGAAGGCCATTAGATACTGGAAAACCCTGCATAGTGTAAATGCTTTATAAATCCTGTATATAAACTCTCAGAGCTGGTAGCCAAACAGCTAGAAACAATGCTCTGTGCTGTTTAAAATAAGGTTATTTTTAATAATAAAAAAGAACCAAATAGAAAACCTAAAAAAAAAAAAAAAAAAAAAAAAAAATGAAGAAAGCAGGAAGGGTGGGAGGGAGGGAGGAAGGGGAAGAAAAATTAAGTGTAAAAAAAAATACAGTAAGTGAAGGGCTACTTTGTGGCTTTGTAAAGTGACTAGGAAACATGCTATAAAACTGGATGCATGGCTCTGAAGAGGCTCTGAAGGATGATGAGCCTATTGTAGTCACAGAGGACTGAAGCATCAAAGCAAGCAGAGTGGAACAGTTTCATCAGAGTGAAAACCCAGAGGTTGCAAATCCTCCTTACCCTTGTGGTATAAGCTGCTTCCGGATCATCCTCCAGTACTCGGGACATGCCAAAATCGGACACTTTGCAGACCAAGTTGCTATTTACCAGAATGTTCCGTGCAGCCAGATCTCGATGCACATAGCTCATATCAGATAAGTACTTCATCCCAGACCCAATGCCACGAAGCATGCCCACCAGCTGAATGACTGTGAATCTGCCGTCATTCTTCTGCATATAAAGGAAGGGGGAACAATCTCATTAGCTTTAGGCCAAACTAATGTTTGCCAAGCATTTCTATTACTTGAACCTTTTCTGATAGCTGTATCCAGGATGCAATCAAATTAAACATTATTTCTGGGCCTTTTTGACCAAAGTCACTAATTCACTAGTAAAGTGAGTATATCCGAGAAGCTGGGTTTGCTTCCTGTGACAGATGGAAATTATCCAACTGTAAGGAATCTAAGACTCAAACAGTACCACAATATAAGAATAAATCAAATACATGGATTTTCTACTAGTCTTTAAAAATCACATCATTCTCTATTTCTCCCCTTCTTCCTTTGCCCCATTAAGAAATGCCACCAAATACAACGGATGCAAGGAGTCTGTAAGAGTTTCCTGAATACCAACATTCTTGGGTTTAATATAAAGCAGTCACATACCCTGAGGAATGCATCCAAAGAGCCATTCTCCATGTACTCTGTTATGATCATCACTGGTTTACCTAGAGTTTTGAGAAAGAAAAACACAAACCCTTGATGAGCACTGCAGTTAATGAGATAAAAATGGGCTGTGCACAATTTTACTGCCAAGACACCTGTCTTGTGTGATCTAATTTAATTAAAACAAGCCAAGCTTATGCCTCAGCTGTGGAAAGCTAGAATGAAATATTCAAAAGACGAGTAGGTTTAAGTTCCATCTGGAAGGTTAACCCTTTGCATGGCTTGTTGACAAGGTCTTTAACTAAAGTGGCCTCTGGTACCCAGGGAGCACATGAATAGATAATTGCTCTCTCAAGCCAAAGGGGAAGAAGATAAATGAGCAGGCCTGTTTAAAGGCGAAAAAAAAAAAAAATCTTTAGGATAATTAATTAATTTTGTCCCCAGAAGAACCACTTGTGTGATACTAAAGGAATCAATGGACAGGGACTTTTTATTTTTTTACTTATTAAAAGAAACCCAAGTTTCAGAAAGCAGAGCTATGTTGATGACTTCATTGCTCAGACACATCTTAAAGATCAAGTATGAATATTAACTTCTTTCTTCTCCTTGCTCAGATTAGGCGTTGTATCCTTTTGTCTCTCTTGCCCTTTCTATAAATAAACTTATTCTATTTGTTTCCTTAAGCCACCAACGTCAGCAACAACAAAATCACAGAAAAAGCTCATTAAATTATTTTATCCTAGACAGCACTCTTAATTCAATACTAGAACATTTTTGGTCTCCACTCCATCCTCTCTCTCTCTCTCTTTTTGGCAAAAAAAACCCAAAATCATGTTAAGGTTTGGGGAAATAGGGAAACACCATTTTTATTTCACTTTAGTTTTCTTTCTGAGAACCTTAGGAAATTAGAACCATTCTTTAGTTTCTTAATCACTGGCAATGGACTCAAGGTCTGAAATTCCTTTTTTCTAAAGGGGATTTGTGGGAGTGGGGAGGGAGGGAGTGCATAAATCCTCAATATTTTACTAAGGGAAGCTTTAGAGGAAAGAGAACATAAAAGATTCCCTGAGAGGAAAATAAAATGTTAGTTTGATAATAAATCAAAAATATTCACACTTTCATTGATGTAATTGTGGACTGTTTGGACTTAGGGAAAATGGGCTGGGATATGTCACTGCTGAAAAGCACCCAAAATTATTCTATACAAATACATTTCCCACCCAGAACCCCTATCAGAGTAGACTGTTCTGGTGAGAGGAAAAGGATACATCTTTGTTTCAGAGGCAACCATTTTGAAGAACAGACATTTTTAATTTCAACGAAGTACAATTTATCAATTTGTGTTTTGATTGCGTTTTTGGTGTCCTGTCTAAGAAGTCTTTCTGAAGCAAACATTTGGATTAGAAACCAATACCCTGGAGATTTTAATTTCAAGTGATGAATGAAAGCTGGCAGAAAAAGCAGGAATCGTGGTGAAGACTGAAGGATGAGTCAAACCACTTCCAGTCTCTCCCCTTGGCTGGAGAAGGTGAGGGTGGTCCTTGTCCACCTCTCCACTCGCCATCAATTTAAACAGGAAGCTCTTAGTTCTTAGCTTCATTTACCCTCTACATCTGTGACCCCAGTCTTCCAGATAGACACAAATGCATCTAAATGAGTTTTAATTAACCTGCCTCAATCAAAAGATACTTTGTCAACTCATGAGAAAGGGTGACCCTCCTGGTGGAGCATTAACACCTACTTCCATTTCACCAGACCCTCTGGAGATGCGGGAGAAGAGAGTGGAGGATCCAAAGACAGGGGGGTAGTGCGGAGAATTAATAGTCTCCTTGTCAATTTAAAAAGTTACTCAAGTAACTGCTGGTAATGAATTCACACTCTTCCAGGCCACCTTTTCACCCTCACACCTCCCTAGTCCGACTGTTGGCACCATCTTCACAATTGTTCTACATTCCTTTTTCTGCTTATTAACAGTATCCATTTGTCAGAATCTTTATGAGCTCTACAAGAGAAATAAAGATGAATATCTGCAGAAGCAAAGGGGCTTATAAAATTGGCCTAGGCTGGGCTCATGGGTGGAAGTGGGTCCTTCTCTGGAACAGAGGGGGATGCGGGTGGCTAGGAGAGAGGTGGGGGGAGGGGACAGCGCCTCTGGTGGAAATTTTAAATCATTTTAATTCAGTGACAACTGCATTATGCAAATGCACCCAGTCGTTTATAACAGTTACAGCTGTAATAGCTGTGGGTTTTAGAGGCACAGTGGGACTTTCACACAAAGATCCCCTGTTTCTTCTCTCTTCTACAGAGGTGCTGTGAAAATCACTGTCTGCCGCAGAAAAACACCCCAAGCTGAACAGAGCCTCCTTTTGAGAAACTGGACCTGCAGAAGTATTTAGACGGAATGTTATCTTTTAATTAAAGTAGTGAAGGACTCTGGACAGCCCCTAAGGCCACAGGCAACAGAAAAATATCCTGTCTGTAAAACTAATCTTAAAAAGCAAATAGAGCTATTCTATGCTAATTATAGCTTTCACCTTAGGTGGAAAAACTGTATATCCTTCTCCCTAAAGATCCTTTTTCTGAAGAATTCTGAATATGGGGAAGATGTACTTCTTAAGACATGATAACACCAGCTAACACTTAGAGTTTGTTGTTTTTTTATGTGCCAAGCATTATGCTAACCACCCTAAATAATACATCCAAAAAAACCTTAAGGCAAGTTCTACGTTATCTCTATTTTACAGATGAGGAAACTGAAATATGAGCAACGAGTCAAGGCCACCTGCTTAGCCAGTGTGTAAATCTTAGGTCGCTGGGCTAAACGTAGGTTTTTGAAGTGTGGTCCCAGGAACCGCATGCACCTTTGGCTTATCTTACAGCTTGAAATTTGAACTCTTGGACCTCACCCCACCTGAGGACAAGGTTCAGGAAACTGATTTGACACGTTTTTCAGGATTCTGATGCATGTTTAAGTGTGGGGACCTCTGAACTAGTGTATACTTTCTCACTTTTTAGTCACTTTTTTTCTCTTCTTAAAGATTTTATGCCCTGTGTCAGACCTCCCCCTTGGCCTCAGGTCTAATGTCCAATGTTTAATATTTAACCAACCCTCCCTCCTTCCCTTCACCTGTTGGAGCAGCCACTTTAGACACGATGTCTGAGGATGCATTTCACAGGCACCTCGAATCAAGTAAGAGGCACCCTGGGCTTGCCGGAGCCATAGTCCCAGACTTACAGGATCCTTGACTTGTAGGAACTGTAGGAGGTACTAAGGCTCCTGGAACAGAGCCACCTTCAGTAATAACCACTTCAGCTGCGTTGTCCATGTGGCATTTTATAAGTTGGTCTTAGCCAGCCTCACCAATGCATTCAGGGTTTGCTTTGTAAAATACATCTGTGGAGCTGTGTTGTGTTTTAACTGAAGCGTGGTTCGCAGGCTCAGGGAATGCTAATGGACTAAAAAAGGAAAGTTCAACCAGGTGTTACTGTAACTGGGTGCTGAACTGCAGCAGCCATAAATCAGGCAGAGCAGACAAGCAAATCCCCCAGCCTAATAAAGATTCCCAAGATCCACTCCCCGCATCTGGAACTGAAGCCTTGAGCACAAGGTGTGGCGAGGTTTTTGTTGTGTTTTATATGAAAAGTACTTAACATTTATTGTGCTTACCATCTGCTTGTGCCTACCTTGTGACAGTCAGTTGGGTCTAGCAAAGATCTGAAAGATGGCAAGGCATACCAAAAATCTGCAATATTAATTTCCCTAAAATCTCACACAAGCTGCCTTGGAAAGAGTGGTATCAGCCTAAACCATAGACCCATTTAGAGCTGACTACAAGATTAATGACTTGTCCTGCACTGATTTCCTCCTATTAGCAATCAGTGGGGCTGCTCCATCTGTCATTTCCCTGGAAAGAAATGTGTGTTTAATTTGCCAGGAACTTCTAACTTGGCTTTGTAAAGGGAGTGACCCGCATACATTTGGTGACGACGCCTTCCATGTGAATTATATTCGGGTGGTCAAACTGTCCCATGATGCTGGCCTCACTCAGGAAGTCTCTCCTCTGTTTGTCTGTATAACCGGCTTTCAGCGTCTTAATGGCCACACAGATCTCTCTCTTGCCAGGCACTTTGAGACGCCCACTGCAGACTTCACCAAATTCACCTTTGGGAGAGAAAAAGAATTGACTGTGGACCAGAAACACATTCAAGATGAAAGAGTAATGGCAAACATTTGTTGAGTGCTTATTACCCGCCAGGCACAGTGTTAGTGTTTTACATAAAGCCAGGAAATGTCATGTTCACAGATATTTACATATAGACATGTACGCACGATACACCCATATGCATTTATATAATCATATATGGATATTTAATACCCACAAAGAAAATAGGTTTATTAGACAGACACTTACCAACTCCTATGACTTTTTCTATCTTAATGCAGGATGCGTCGATTTCTTTGGCAAATTCTCTAACTGCTTGGTTGGGATCCTCATATGTAAAGGGATCCACATAAGTTCTAACACCTAAGGAATAGACACATGATAGAGTGACCAAACACTTCTCAGGAGCCACTAATAAACTTAAGTCTACAAATACTTAGCACAGGGAACGTTTTCTTAGCACGATAAAACAGACTTGGTGTAGACATATGACAAAGTTTAAATTCTTGCTCTGGTTGTCATTAGTGGGTAAACAAAGAATCGTTAACTACTTAAGAGGCCGCAGGTCTCCTGACTTCCTGAAATATCTTCACACTCCAAGGACAAATTTTTTTAAAAAAACAACTCATCCCAGGGAGAAAATGAGAGTTCTATAAGGAAATTTGGAATGTGTTAGCTGAATATTGTTTCGTCATCAGTTGTCCTTATCCTACCCACCATCTCCAGCTATCCTCCTTTAGTGAGATAATAAGAACTTTCTTTTTCAACTGGCCTTGTCTACATGGTGTCACCCTTTTGCCCAATATCTGGACCAACTAAATGTGTGACCAACAATTAACAAAGTAAGATTAAACCTAGGTGAAAATGGACAAGAGGGATAATCTCAGCAAATTGTTTTGAGAATATAGCCTCTCCATTGGATCTCCACTTTTTTTTTCTGTTTTGGGAAAAAGTAAAGACATTGAAGCTTCACCTGGAAGCTTTAGCTAAGGAAATGTAGCCTAACTGTGAATGTTTTGAATACCAGAAAGTGTCATTTAGCCATATCCCACAGCCACTTGCAAAAAAATTTAGAATGTGACCTCTGGAACCACAAGGGGGTTGCACTATAATTCCTGGGAACTTTCTGCAGGCATTCACACCTCTCCTTCCCCTGCCTGAGCTCCTGGGGCTTTGAGGCACTGAGAGGGTGTAAGACAATGAATGTCCTGATCCCTTTGATTTTTTGGGCCTGTCAGTCTTATCCTTATCACAGAAAAATTACATTTTTGTTTTTAAAAATATATACATCGTGCAAATTAAAAAATGTTTAAGAAAACAAGGTAAATAATAAAAAGTTGTCAAGCCCTACATAGCCTTTATGACTTTAGATACTCCACCCAAGAAAATCTTTCTCAAGATTATTCTTCCTACTGCTAGCCTCTCTCTTCCTTTTACCTCCAGGCTCTGTCTAATAGGGGACCTATTAGCCACATGTTGCTATTTAAATGTTAATTAGTTAAAATGCAATAAAATTTACAATTTACTTCCTCCTTCACACTAGGTACTTTTCAAGTATCTAACAGTACATGTGGCTGTTGGCTAACATATTGGCCAGTGCAGATGGAGAGCACTGTGCTATCATCTCAGAGTTTCTAATGAACAGTGTTCCTGAAGGGTTATCAACCTCTGTCCACTTAAGAGTCTTGTCTCTTCCTCAAGTCATTCTAGAGCCAATTCTTTGAATTTATTCATTGATCCCTTTTGGATCAAAAGAACTAAAATTCACTAAAGAAATATTGATGGTCCTGAATTTTACATATTGGGGGGAAGAGGAGGTATAGCAATTACAGCTCAATTCCTTATCCCTTCTTCAAAATTGTTACCTTCAAATGTGAAAAAAAATTTGTTACCTGTTTATTGCCACCCAACTACAAAAATGAGACAGCTAGACCAGTGGTTGGCAAACTGCGGCCCCTTGAGTGAGGCTCTTCCACAAACTACCACATGCGGGCACGCACATACAGTGCGATTGAAACTACGTGGCCACACTCAAGGGGCCAAAGAGCCATATGTGGCTCGCAAGCCGCAGTTTGCCGACCACTGAGCTAGACCAATACCTTTTCAGAGTGGAGGATAAAAGAAGGAAAAAGTGGGGGAGAAAGGCTCTAAAGGAATTTCCCCAACCCCCATCTTTAATCTCACTTTCAAGAATCCCCATTGACCTATTTTAGTTTGATACCCCAAAGTATATTATTCAGATAATCCTATAAAAGAAATATAATATGAACAGCTATGTGAATATTATTCAGATATTTCTAAACTGAAAACAGGAGACATGGTCTAAAACTAAAATTATTTCTAATCCAATGTTTCGTACCTTGATTCAAATGTTTCTCTTCATCTGCCTCTTGCTTGGCTTTACTGTATTTACTCCGTCTATTAAAAAATATTAAAATAGAAAACAAATTTCAAAAGCTGAAAGAACATAAGTTTTTGATACCATAATATGTCAAGCATTTCACAGATGAGAAAACTGAGGTTTATGGGAGTGAAGTAACAAGGTAAATAATCTGTCATCTTGTTAGTGAATCATGGTTTCCAGCACAAGTAGTCAGAGCACAGAGCCTCTGCTCCTAACCACTATATTAAAATGAGGTGATAAAGCAAATATTTTATAAAAAATTACAACTTCAAATCCTCAAAGAAATGTATATTATTGAAGATAGATTATAAATTTATTGGCTAAGTTCCACATATGTATTCTAAGTTAAAATAGTTTCCATAGAAGAATGTTGCATAAATCAAATAACAATAATGTTCAGTATGTGATAGGTAACTCATTATCATATTATATGATATTCTTAAAGCAATAGTCTTGTGGTTATTGGTTTCAGCTGCTGCATACAAAAATCCTCAATTATTAATGGAACTTTCAAGGGTAAATATTTTCTTTGTACTAGATTACATTCCTTAAGAGTTTGTAGAAAATTTGCAAAAGTGAAAATGAGAAGTTTCCATTTGTAGTCTAATTCTCTTTCCAAAAAATGGTGTATGGCCTTGCAGTTGGCATTCACTATTTTTCCAAATACCCTCTAGGAGTGAGATCTGGCTTTGCTATAAAGTTTTGGGAATCAGAAATCTTTATTATATATAAAACTTAAGCCAGTAGTCTTAATACATTATATATGTACTAGAGGCCTGGTGCATGAATTCGTGCACCAGTGGGGTCCCTCGGCCTGGCCTGCAAGTATTGGGCCAAAATTGGCTCTCCAACATCCCCTGGGGATCCAGGATTGCTAGAGGGAGCAGGTCAGGCCGAGGGACCCCACTGGTGCACGATTGGGGCTGAGGAGGAACTGCAGGAGGGCTCCAGGGCGTGTCTAACCCATCTCTCCCAGTCCCAATTGGCCGGACCCCAGCAGCAAGCTAAACCACCAGTTGAAGCATCTCCCCCTTAGTGGTCAGTGCGCGTCATAGTTCATGGTTGAATGGTCGAACAAACAGTCGGATACTTAGCATATTAGGCTTTTATTACATAGGATGTGTGTGCATATATATGTGTATAAATATCACATAAAGAAGTTGAAAAATTAACTCAGTTGCTATTACAGATCTTTAAAGTTTGGAAAGATGAGACCAAATTAATGCATACAATGCGTACATTTATGTTTCTGTCAAAAATGTCAAGTTGACATTGGAGTTTATAATCATTTTGTATTTTCTCAGAGCTTTAAAGAGGAGATCAGTCAAGACTGTTACATATGAGGAAACTGAGGCTCTGAGGTGACAAAGGTTCCCTGCAGGCCAGTGTGGTCCTGTTGGAATCTGGTAACCAATTCCTGACTGTGACCAAATAGAGAGGGCAGACGATCATGTCAAGGGAGAACCTATCAAGCCGGGCGAGGACAGAGGCAGCCCTGTCACGGTCACATGTTCCAGGCCACTCACCCGCATTCCTCTCCTCATTGTCAGCAATGCAGGAGCCAGCTCCACAGTCAGCCCCTCAGAGCCAACAGATGTCCCTCAGTGTGTGTAATTCCCTTGCAAATAATAACACCTTGCACTTTTGCACTGTATTTAACGTTTCAAAGTGCTCTCATTACTCCTCCCCTAACTGTTTGCAAAGCAGGAAGCAGCTTAGTAAACAGAGACCTAGTTACGATAGTTAAGGCAAAGCATGTCTAATTCAGTCCCAAATAACAGTTTGTCTTTTTAGTTTGTAGTTCACTTTTGGAACAGTCTTCACATCTACTATTTAGTTGCATCTTCACCATAACTCTATGAGAGCAATCAGGCAGACACACACACACTCAGTCCCACTGTACAGACAAGGGAATGGGGGCAGCAGGGAAGAGATTCACCCATGACCCTCTCAGCAAGTACTGGAGTGTGTCTGCCCTGATCTGGCTCACACTTCACATACTTCTCATAGTGCAGATGAAGCTATACGATAGCATGAGAGTTAAAGAAAGTAATTTTATATTTTATATCAGTAAATCCACTTAAATTGTATTCCACTCTGCTCTCAAAATCCACTTCTTCATCAAGGAAACCAAGCAAATTTAAGTATGCTGCAACCAAACATTCGTAAGAAAGATATAGTCCCATCCAAACCTCTCCCCACCCTTCCCCTTTTAAAGGAAACAGGAGTGTTAAGTCAGGGACCATGAAAATAACATTTCATGTCAGGGAAAATCCTCCTGGCTTTGTCCCAAGGGAGTGATAGGATCCTGCCAGCTTCAGAGATTGTATCTTATCAGAGCTCCTAAAAGCATTATCTAAAATTACAAGTGTATCTTTTAAACCACTTTAGATCTCCAATACTGATTGGAACATCTCTCCTTTAAAAAGAGGCAGGGGAGGGGAAATGCATACAGCAGGAGAGCTTTGGTACCAACTAAGCTCATAAAAAACGCTGGTATGCACCTATAGAAACAAGGGGCCTCAAGCTGCCCAGGGGTGGGGTTATCTGTTTCATATCTAGCACATTCATTAAATACGTGCAAAGCCGGAGGAAATGCAAAATGGCAGGGATCATTAATTATAAGGCTGACATGTCCATCCTTTCCTTAGACTCCTAAACCTGGAGGGGGAATTAAATTAGAGGCAAAACTTCTTTACTTTGCAGTGTGACTCGGAGGAGAGGACCCTACAAAAGTACAGGGAATGCTGGAAAAGAAACACTGGAATTATTGTTCAAAGGCTAATTGTAGCCTATTAGCTTTTTAATAATACCTTGAAAACTCAAATGCCTCGGTCCTGCTCTACCTTTGTCACCTGATGACCCTTTCTCCTTGTCTCAGGGTAGGACAATGTGGCCTTTATTGTCCCAAGAAAGCAAGCCCACTGAAGCGTTTTATTGGGTCAGCCAGCCTGGAGGAAACCACAGGCTGGCTGACCCAGGATGTGCTAACTCCATACTGATCTCCGAGGCAGATCACCTGAATGGCAGAAGGAAACCTTTGTTGAAGAATTTCTAATTATTAAGATGTGGGCAAGCTGATTTAAAAAGGGCAAGGAGGGGAGTGGTTGCTTAGCAAATGCTCCAGAAGGAAACATGGTAACTTTCAACTGCAGGAGTCACAGAAAAGTGTCCCCTCTGCAGGTGAAACTTTGAAAGCCAAGGAGCTAAGCCCTCCCTCTGTCAAAGGGAGGCACAATAAGAGTATTAACAGACTTTGTTGAGGATCAGCAGGAGCCCCTGTGCTGCCCTCCCAACCAAACAGTGGAGGGGAGAGACCAGGGGCGCAGCTGAAACCCAGCTTTTATTAAAATACTAACTTCCCTGACCAAGTGGATGGATTTGATTGATGTGGTTCACTGTTCCAAAACTAATTAGTAAAAGGTAAGTAATTTATTCAGCTAAATTGCAGATTGAAGAAGATAAGGCAAGGCCATAACTAGCTGGGTCCAGGAGAACCCTTTCTAGCATTCAGTGGCATCACTCATGATGATTCATAGACGCCATCCTACTTTATTCCCTCCCTTAAGTTGTCATTGTTCTTGAACCAAATGATGGCTAAATGTTCTTTGCAAGCAACGTTTTGAAATGGTTGGAATTGAACTGTACGATTGCAGGAAGGTCGTTTGGAGATGTTCCTGCAGTACCATCTGCCCCTGATTGTATGAATTTACATGGCTTCATCAGAGCCAATTTAGGCTACCATTTAAGTGTATTCATTCCTACGTGATCATAATATTCCAATGAGGACACCAGGGAAAGGCAGATACATACTGAATGGTAACTGGTTTAGCACTACTTGAACAGTTGGCTTCAAAGTGGCAAACCTTAACCTTCCTAAGAAGACAAAACCAACTTGCAATGTCTGACTTTATAGTATGCATTATTAGACTTGACATTAATTCACAGATTACAACTATTACCAACATCACTGACAGACTCTTACAATTTTGGTATGATAGAACTGTCGATGTTAGCTTTCGATGTAGGTCAAATTTCCAGTTAAGAAGACATTAAAATAATCTATCTATGCCAGTATTGGAAGTCAGGAGAGATGGATTCCTGTCCGGATCAAGCAACTAACCAACTATGTGACCTTGGTTCAGTTGATTGTTTAACCGCCTCTCTAGTCCTCAAGTTCCTGATATACGAGATGGCAGTGATAGAATTCCTCAGTTTCCTAAACAAGAAACATTGGTGTAACTCCTCCACAAATTTTGTCATAGACACTTCATTTTTTTTCTTAAAGTCAATTCACTTCTTTTTCTTAATTCAGGTAAAAAGAGTACTTTATACCCCTAATATAAATGGAAACCCAGAGTCACTTGCAATCATCAGAAGGTCAGTATCAAAGCAGCTATGCTCGATTATCAGCCAATACTTATTTCTGATCTTAGAAAAGAGTCATCCCGTGTTTTGGTCCTTTCTTAAAAGGGATTTTCATACTCGAACAATAAAGTACTATTTGGGGAAGATACACTAGCCTAAAGCAACCCAAATTAATACTATTTGTGATGCTTCTGGAAGAAACCCAATTAAATCATTAATATAAAGGGGGATGGAGTGTCAGAAAAATTTAACACATTTTATCATTCATCCTAAAGCTTCTGACCTCATCATTGCATTTTATAATGTCACTGTTAATAGTCTTTCCAAAAATCACTTCAAAAAGCAATAAAGTGGTTGCACTGTAGAGTTTACAAATATGTACCTATAGGCAAATGGGCAAATGAGGCTGTCTGCTAAGAGAATGTGCATTTGTGGTTTGCAGTAACATTTCTAGGGATAGCATCTCTTGGGGTATACAAGAACTGCTGCACTTTATAAACAATCCAGTTAGCAAGTACAATTGTCTTCTCCAAAAAGCTGACAGAATCCTTAAAATATCACTGGATTGATGGGGATGATACTAATCAAAGACGCCTATAAAAAAGGTAAGTTAATTTGCTTAACATAATGTGGGCGGTAAAAACATACAGCATATCGTGCTCAACGTACTTTGCATAACATATCATTTTCAATATATAAAGTTTATAAACTTAGTAGCTAGACTGTCACTAAGATCCCTAAATGTTTACACATCCAAGTTAGCCAAAAGAAAAATGTGGATCTTTTCATTAAAAAAATTGAAGCTTACTTTGGCTTGCCTAAAGCTCAGGCTTCTTAGCATAATCCCAATGTGATGAAATAAATGACACAATTACTAGTAAAAAAAAAAAAAAAATCTAGTAAGATACCAGCTGTGAGCCTGAGGCCGTTTCCTCTTGTTAAAGGACAAATTAGCACCAAACAGACTTTCTCTTTGAGGTACTCAGACTTTCTCTCACTCACGCTGTGGGTCCCTGCCCATCTTAAAACCCTCAGATGTCATCAGCAGTGTTGGATTCAGGTGGGGGGGAATCACTCTGTAAGGGGTCTGTCTCTAGCATCCATTCTGCCATCATTATTATGTGGCTCTAAGAAGCCAGAAGCAGCCCCATCACTTTCCAGGGGAGGGAGTCTCATTGTTGCTTTCCTGAACTGCTGGCTGCAGTGTGACGAGATTACTTTGGGGGTACCATTTACCACCTTTCACTTGCACTCTCACTAAAAGCATGGGCCAGACTTTTATCCGCAAGACCTGTCTCCTCTCTTCACCTGTTCTTGTCCCACTTCAACATTTGCCGAGGAACATGACAAAGCACACGCCTGCGTGTGAAGAAGAATCAGCTGAGTGTGCATCCGCCCCAGCAAAGCCTGTCGCTACCTGGCTCCCGGCAGCCTTCCCCATGACAGCTTTATGGCCGACACTAAAGCAGAATCAATAGGAGGGCAAGGGGTTGACATTTCATTTTCTAAAAATGATCCATTGAGGACCAATCACCAAGCAGTGTTTATCAGCCTTGGGAAGTGACATTTTTTTTATTTTATTTTTTTAATGGGGAAGAAGGGCCAGGAATCATCGCTGGGTAACTCGACAGGCTCAATTCTCTAAGGTGGGGACTCATAATTGGAAATCCAATGCATCCTGCTATCAATCCTGCCTTAAATAATAAAGTGATCAATAAAAGCCGAGAGGAAATTAAGTCATCAGGCTTGCGATGCTATTTTCTAGAGCTATGGCTTTTAATAAACTTGTCTTCCTGCATTACATTTCCCTTCCTTTTCATCCAAGCAGAAGAGCATCCAAGAGAAACTTATAATGAGGTGACTTATGACTCTGGTTTGACTGCTATATTCAGGGCAACTTAAATTATTTTTTTAAAAGGTAAATCTCCAAGAAATTTGAACTACAACTAGAAAATGCTTCCAACCAACATCAGAGAGAAGGTGGAGACACAAGAAGAGACCCACTTCCTGGAAACATGAGTTGTCTCAAATGGTTCTGAGAATCACATGGTGCTGGATTTCAACCAAATATTTTTTAGAAGTTAAGGTAATTAATAATGGTTTTCTATTTTTAGACTTTTAAACATCTACATTTTCTGATAACAGAAGTTGTTTATATATACTGTGAAATTTTCAAATGCAGAAATATGTAATAATGAAAGAAATGCTCTATAATTTTTATTCTCCCCCATCTGACCTCTGTTTCCCACTATCAGATGAATATATATTAATGCATACCATTCCCCAAGTGTTTATATGCCTGGCAGGTATATACATACACAAAATCAAATGGCAATGGACAAGAAAGCAGTCCATCTTGACTTACTTCCAAAATCAATGCCAGGGAAGCAAAGCACACTAGAAATTCAAGTTCTGTTCAGGCTAGCTGAAATGTCCGAAGGCCAAGATGTACCGTCACATAGGATGGATCAGACATGTATACATCGATATGTGCATTATAGCAACAAGGATGAGAGTTGTGGTAGATTTAACTTCTTCAGGATGGAACCAGATACTCTGATCAAACTTATCTAGTTTAGACTTTGCACCAACAAAAACTAGCAGGATGACCAATGTAGGTTCTCACACACCATGAGGAGTTGTTCTATACTATGTTAAAGTGATCAAAATTGATCTCTATATAATAGGAATTTTGGAGAGTGATATGAATAAATACATGTGACAACTGGGACCATATCCAGGCAAAGTAAGCTATATGGTCATCACCTTAATTATAATGTATTACCAAAGCGAGGGAAAGGCATGGTCACTTGCCAAGAGGAATATTTGGAAATAGCCAGAGGCATATTTGTGACATCAGTGAGATCACCAACAGGAGAGGCGGAGAGAGATAATGCTGCAGTGGCCTGAGAGCCGGGCATGGCTTCTGGTCCCAGAGAAGCTCTGCCACTAGGCCAGTGTCCTGACTCTGGACAAGTAGTACATCTCTCTGTGTATCATTTTCCTTTTCCCTAACATGAAAGGCTTATGTTTCAGAGGATCATTTTGACATTTTTAGATTGTGCATTTTTTGTGGGTTTGTTTGTTTCCCCCAAAGCCTCACCTTGTGAAACAGTGGATGGTACGGGCATGAGATCAGAGAAGGGGCAGCTTTGCTCACAGGACATAAAGAAGGCCTAGATGTGGGCACAGGCTGAAGAAGAGCAGCTGCCCGCCCCTACCACCTCTTTCCCTCCAGAGGCTCCAGGCAGTGTTAATAAGCAGATGGATGCAACAGCAATAAGAAAAACTGCTTCAAATGCTGCCAAACCATTTTTAATTCTTTCTTTTCTAGATTGTTTTTAAAGTTTCACGTTAGATTGTAAAGTTACAGAGACTAAGTAATTGGCTGTTTTATATTTATTTCCAAGAATAATGCTTTGCCTACAATATACTCAATGGATACTGTCTGGAAATGCTGAGGCACCTACTGTGTGCCATATGATCTACTTTATCTATCAAATGTCTCCATCAATAACTCTTTGAAGCAGATATCATTACCCCTGTTTAATAAAAGGAAAACCAAGACTCAAAGTGGTTAAGTAATTTAGCTGACAAATGGCAGAGCACAAATTTTGGTCCCAAGTTTTATAAGGCTTTCTCTTTTTTGCCTTTGGCAGTAAGTCCAAGCTTAAGAGACATATAAATGTAACACCTTACAGCTTAGAGCATCTAGAAGTCTCCCACCGGCTTGCTTTGCAGCTTGGTTTCCTGGAATTAGTTGGGTCTTTCCAGGCTCTCAACTCTGAGAGCTCCCACCAGGGTACAGTCAGCAGCTCCAGGAGGGGTGTGGGGAGATCAAAGCCAAGAGAATGGGGCTTGAGATGCAAATGTTGTGTTTATAATGCTAATCAAAGCCTCAGCTTTGTGTGGAGGGGACAAAAAGCTCCCTCATAAAAACTGGGAAGGGAGGGTGGTTCAGTGAGTGGCTTAAGTGCTTACCTCCTGCTGATGACAAAAGCTGCGATGAGAATGACCACTAGCACCACACTGCCAGCTACGGAGACCAGAAGGACTGTGGAGTTGGCCCCATCTCCAATGATCCGAGAAGGCACTGGTAAAGACAGTCACACAAGGATCACCTTCGGGAAGGTCCTAAGAGGGAGCACTTCTGACTGGGTCACAAGTTTCAAATGTCTGAAGCCATTTAGAATGCTCACAGCCTCTTTGCCCTTCGTTAAGTATTCATGCAACAGCGTTTTCTAAGGCAGCCTTAATGAGACAAGGGCATTCTTTTCATAATTGCATGAAAAAATTCAACCAGAAGATTCTTATTAAATCCTGTGGTAAACATCACCAGGAAGGTGGGTTGTTTTTTTTTTCCTTCTTCTTTTCCTTTCTTCTCTTACTCCTAACTCTTACATAAAAATCTGATGCACTCCTTAGTGGGAAATTTCAGAAAGGACAAGCAATTTTGAATGTTCCTCTCCCTCCCACACCTCCCAAAACTATCAAAAACCTGCCTATTAGTGTCCAGTTCAAAGGCCACTTCCTCCTTGAAGGCTTCCAGGATAATCCCAAAGGATGTCAAACCCCTACCAATTTAATTCTGGAGTACTTTCTCCTCTGCTTTTGTTTTTGTTCTTTTTTTATTTATTTAATAATTTGTGAATATAATTACTTTCTAGAACTGATGTCAAAAATTCTACTCCACCATCTCCTTACCAACTGGGCTCAATTTTGGTTAGTTAATTATGGATGTGGAGATATCTTATGTAACCTGCTTATTGATGGGTACACCCTCTGTTAATATTTTTTACTTAATCAACCAGTTGGTCCAACTCACAATGTTGAAAGAGCTGATATATTTGTCCAAAAGGGCTTTAATACACACACACATACAAACAAACAAACAAAAATGGTCTGACTTGATTTAAAAAGATTCCTAGAAACAAATAGGAAAGGGAAAAAAATGGCCCTTTTTCCAGTCTTCCCAGGAGGAAAATTTCCTAGCTATGCAACTCTCAATTGGTTCAGTGATCTCATTTCTCATGGTTTATAGAATGCTGAAAACAAACAAAACAGACTTTCTTTTTCAATCACATGAAAAAACAGGTCAAATAATATTATTTTAAAATGCTCTTCTCTAAATAGCATGACATTTTCCAAGTTACAGTCATTGTTCATTGCACAAAACATTTGCCTCACCAAAAATGATGTGCAACACCTTGGATTTTCCTGCAATAGGACTTGCCCTGAATGGTCAAAAGAACTTCAGAACTTCTTACCTGTGTTGGTTGTGACCTCCAGAGGCTCACTGAAATCTCCATAGCCAGCTGCTGTCCTGGCCCGGACATGGAAAACATAGGAAGTCAGAGGATTCAGACCTTTGATATCAGTGTTCCTGGCAGCTGTCCGGACAATGCGATAGCTTCGCTCATTCTGATCCTACATTGTAGAAAGATAAAATAGAGAAAGATGGCAAAAGAAATCCTCCACTTATCTAGGCACAAAATTAAAGGAGCCGTGACAATCTACTCAGAAGCTGAAAGAAAATGGAGTTTGATTAACTCTCTAAACACTACATTTTCTTCAATGTTAAGAGTACTACTGTTATTTCTAGATGTTGAAAGAAATGTAGAGGTGTATGATCATTGTTGACACTGAGCACATTCAGATCTTTACTCATGATCTTTTTTAGAAAAGACAATTAGGTGATGACTGATGGCTTTTCTCACTCCACACACAGCAATTTAACAGAAATAACTGTAAGAAAGTCCCTTGTCTTTTTCTACTTTTCTGTCTAGAAAATGTCAAAAATGTTGCAATCTGGTTTCAATGAAAAAAAACACACAAAAAACCCTTCCCCTTTTTCTGCTTTTAATAAGGAAGCCAATAAATGATTATCTTTAAAAAGAGAAAACAATTGCTCATTTTTCTAGACAACTTTGAATGCAAATAGTTCCCTTCAGAATTCTGTCTTAAAAGGAGAAAAGTTATTTGTAAAAATAAGTCTTTCTATAACTTTAAGAGGCGGAAGAATGTAATTTTTCTTCCCTGGTTTTCTATTAAAAGTCATCAAAAGCCACACCTTGATTCTGAATAGCAGTGATCTACTTAAGCAGATCATCATTTCATCTTTTATGAGTCACTCTCCTGATAGAAGGTTACAGATTAGAAATAGCTGTCTTGAATTCCATTACCAGAAAGAAAACATTATAGCTACATTAGAATGCAATGTATTTTTTCTGTTTTTGAAGATAACAACTTAATACATAAAATTCATAATTGGATTTGATTATGAAGCAAACTGCATTTGGCTTTGAGATTCACTGGTATTTCAGGATTTATAATTGGCCAAAAACCAGATGAAAAAAATAAAAAGAAGGAGAAGAAGAAGGAGGAGGAGGAGGAGGAGAAGGAAGGGAGGGAGGGAGGGAGGGAGGGAGGGAAAGAAAAGAAAAAAAAAGAAAGGGAGGGCAGAAGTTTGCTCATTCAATTAATACCTTCTCATAATACTTGACTTCATACTCTAAGATCACTCCATTGGGCCGATCTGGTTCCAGCCAAGCCAGGGCAACACTGTATCTGGTAACCTCTTTAGCCTGGACCAAAGCAATGGATGATGGTGCTATTGAGAAAAACAAAAAACAATAAAAATAAAAAACAGTTTATTTCAGGGGGAAAAAATTAGTGGTATCAGTCAGTAATTTCATTTTACTTAAGAAAAGTATAAAGGATTGCCTTGTCTTCCTCCCAATCCGCATTTAGCTCTTCCCCTGAACAAAAGTATACCATACACCATTTTAATGGTTCTCTCCAGTATCCTTTTGTGCATGGTTTGTCTTAGAAAAATAATCTCTGAAGTAAAAGCTTGGTAGGTCGACGGGTCTACAACGTCATTTCCACAGCACCTGTAACCATTCTTCTTAAAAGGCTGCAGGTATAGAGAATGCTGTCTACTTCTGATTTTCTGCAAGCCTTTGAAAGCCTTTGGAAATTTTCCCTTTAAGCTCACTGAAACTGCATCTCATCCTACTCAAGTGTCATCTTACTGGTCTTTAATTTTATACCAGCAAAAGGATTTGCAACTCTTCCAAGGGAACTGGAGGGAATGCCACAGACAAATAATTTATGTACCTTCCAATATAAATAAAAGTACTGCTTAATTACAGTGCAAGTTTCCAGTTTGAACACAACCATGCAAATAATGAAGAACACAAATAAAGCAATGATGTTCTCTCTGGACATACATGGCATTCTGCAATGATTTTATGAGAGTTGAAATATTGCTTTTGCCTACTAGTAGCAAACTTTTCCACTGAGAAAGACACAAAAGCAGCCTTCCACTCAGTGTGTTGTCAGGGGTGAGGAGGAGGATACATTTGAGATGTATAAAACCAATCTAATGCTTGCTTCTCCACTGTTGGGCCCCAGCCCCAGCCAGCTGTTGTTGAGCTCCACTGTGACTGACAAGGGTACTAATGTACCATCTCCAGGGAGCAGAGGTAGCGGTCATGAATTCAGCAACCTTACCTAATGAAGCTGGTCTGTAGAACCAGAGATTAGGGGGTCTTCCTAAATTGAATGTATATTCTTTTTTATTCCCAAATAGTGAAAACATCAAAAATGGCCACTGAGGAGCAACACTGTAGTGTTGGGTCTTCTAAATGTTCTTCTCTGAGACACACACACACACACACACACACACACACACACACACACACACCAAACCCTAACTTGAGGAAAAAATAAATTGTCACTGAAAAGGGAACGGGGACTAGCTTCAAACCCACTTGACCATATCTGACAGGCATATTGGTGGCACAGTCCACCAGGGAGCATCTCTCAGAGGTAGGTGGTCATTTGACAGCCCAGTATATTTGTTAAAGGTGGGGTGACAGTCACAAATACACTATGCCTCTTCTCCTCCTCTTCCTGCTCCTCCTCCTCCCCTTCCTTCTCTTCTAGAGCAATTCCAGATTGGATCTCAGGCATAAACACTAGTGAGAGATGCAGTGGATTCACATGTCCTCCATCAAAGGCAAACCCAAGGTTACTCATGCCCAACTGAGCCCAGCAGACATATGGAAGCCACTGAACATCTGAAGAAAATGAAAAATGGAAATGTGCTCATTAGCTGTATTAAAGCTTCCCTTCCCCAACACACACACACACACACACACACACACACACACACACTTTCTCTTTCTTTACTAGTTGACACAGAGCCATTGCCCAGCAAAACCCAAGGAGTGACATCCTTAAATATAGAGTTAGCAGGGAAGCTAAGAAGGCTGCCTGGCTGTGAAAAGCCATTTCACTCCAGGTAATGAATATATTGCCTAACAGAGCACTTTAGCATACACTCCATAAAAAGAGGCTCTTTAATCTCAGATGTTCAGGATTGGGAAATGAAATAGAAAAGCAAGGCCATTAGAAAGAAAGCAGGAGGGAAGAAAATCATGAAGTTTTAAAATGAACTTTCTCTCAGCAATGGTCTGGGTCAAACCCTGATAATCAACGGATTTCTCGGAAAAGAATTGCCTGGCAGCCCTTGGAGTGCACTGATTAACTAAGATGGTTCTCTCTAGCTGGGCTATCACTCAGCTGCTGTATGTGGGAGATGAGTCTGATTTCCATTTCAGAAGTTGGAGCAGGGATGTCTGGTGCCCATTCAAAGGCAATATGAGCTCAACCAAGGCGCTCCACAAACTCCAGGCAGGGAGTTAACAATATGATCGCATTAACTAACAGACTATTTCTAATGCAGCCCTACTTGGAAAATTCATATGCACAGAGTGTATGCACAGTGACTCGCTGTCATACAAATGGATGAAAATGGGGTTAAAGAGGAAAGTAGAATAAATAGCTCTAATTCACACACACACAAAATGATGTCCTGCGGCTGTGAAGTCCAGGTTCTTGGTGAACAGATGTTTTTCAGAAGAGCATTTTTATCAGGCTAGTGACAAAAGCATTCCCTGAGCAGGTCTGACTGAGAAATGTACTTCAAACAAGCCACTGCATTGTAGGATACTATGGCAGCCCCTCTCCCTATGGAAGAGTGCTCCTTACCTTCTCTGATAAGAAGAACACCAGTTTGGCAAAAGCTGGGCCCCACCACACTGCCTCTCTGGACAGAAGAGAAAACGGGGATTGCACCACATTATAAACCACATAAGGGTTCTCCCCTGGCCTTGCCTTCTAAGCTTCCAAGGCAGACTCTAACTCTACATCTGGAAGCCATCACCCTACTGGGTTATGACTGCCTGTGGCTTGCTTCCCTAGTGGAGGCCTTTGGCAATGGCATTTCTCAATGGCATTTCCCTACTCCAGTGGTTGCCAAGAATCAGTTTTCTCATGTCACCCATATAATTAATTGCTGCCACAAACCTCTGTATCTTGTACTATGATTTAAGTAACTTTTCTTAAATTGACACACTATACTACTTTGAAAGGAAATATTTTGAAAGGAAAAATGCCATTACTGTTATCACTTGCAATAATGGCTAGTCACCATAAAAATGAAAATAACATTTCAGTAAAATAATACTATCAACTCAATAATACTATCAACTCTTGCCTCTCCATGCTTTGCCAAAAGAGATAGGCTAGAGAATGAGAGATTTTAAAAGAAACTAACTTTCACACAGGGGAATTCAATATTATGTAAGGTTCCATCTGGGTCTTCCCTAAAACCATCTCGGATGCCATTGATGATATGCTGCCATACTTTGGTAAACTCTGCCAATCCTACTCAATTTAGAAACGTTCTGGATCCTGAGCCCCAGTATGCCAGGGCTCTGCCCTTTGCTAACAGGACTAGAAGAAGAAACAATAGACTGATCAAGTAACAGATTGAACATTTGTCCCAAATATGTGATTCAGTGGGAGCTTTGAAAAATAAATGCCTTAATTCAAGAGAGGGCTTCTAATTCATAGTGGGAATTTTGGTCAACATAGAAGACCAAGCAGAGGAAAGGTCTTGCTTCCCTCTCATTTCTCTGATTTACATTCTGAGACGTTATAGACACATTTATTTTCCCACAGCACCGACTCACTCACTAAGCACATACTGAAGGAGCACCAATGGAACAGGGGCAAAGAAGGGGAAGGGCAAGCAAAGCGGTATCAAATACAATCTTTTTTATCAAATTAAGTACCATCTTATCTTTTAGACTCTTCCTAACTGGAAAACAAACAAACAAACAAACAAACAAACAAACAAACAAAAAACCCCACAGATGTAAAATTTTTTACAATAGCCTCAGAGAGAAGACATTCTTTAATGTCAACTCAGAGGGCCCGTTTTCTAGACCTCAAGAGGAGATAGTTCCTTCAAACCCTCTTTTTATCCAAATTCTCTCATGGTGATGGGGAGAAGAAAGAGGTGAGTGCTTTAGACATGTAATGTACTTGCTTCAGCATCAGAGGAAAAGCCAAGAAGAAGCTGAGGACTGATGTAACTATCCTCACTGAAAGAGAGAGCTGCATCTTAGATTAAAAAGCATTCCTATTTACCCAGACTTCCTTGATAAAATAGATGCTTGCTATTAGGAAACTTTTGTGCTTGTGGACATAAACAGGCATTCTTTAATGGCTATCATTTTGACATAACACATAACAAGAAAAGGTGGTCATGCTTGTTGACAATAGCGTGGCTAAAGAAAGGTAAATGATAAATGTAAAAATCACAAAGACAAGCACTACCGAAGGAGAGCTTTTAAAAAAGCTTTATGATTTCATTCAGTTAAGCTCCTAATTTTCAAGGTTTTGAAGCAGAATTTCCAATGGCCCATAGATGTCTGTACTTGGCTGAATGAAAACAGTGACCGAGACAAGAAACCAGGATAGGGAGAAATGCAGTGTGGCTGGCAGAAAGAAGCATGGAAGGGCTTAGGAAAAGATTGGGGAGTGTGCTCAAGATTGGCAGGGACAAACTGGCAGAAAAGCAAAAAGGAAGGCTGAGCAGAGGTGCACTTCTGCAAACATGATAAGAATTTTCAGGAAATCCCTAGCACCCTGGGGCTGTGAGGGCAGAGCACTCATCTAGGACATAGGAAATGAGCTGCAGATGAAAACATATCTGACCCATATACTTAAAATATTCTTTAGTCACTTGTTTGGAACAAGAGATCAATGTTTAAATGATTTGGGGTAAAATTCCAGGTTTGATAGTTACTAGTTGCGATCTTGGGCAAGTCACCAAATTTCCTTGCCTCGGTTCTTCCATTTATAAAACCCCTTCCCGCCCAGATACAAGCATGCGAGCTGTTCGAATGTACCTTCCATACGGAGAGGGCTTGCCCTTGTTCATCCCTACATTCCTACTAAGATCATGTCTGGCACATAGAAGGTGCTCAATAAATTTGTCAAGTGCATAAAAGTGAACTAAATCTTAAAATCTAAAATACTCTTTGTGGACAGGAAAAAGGTTTTGTAAGTCTAAACTACCAGAAGTAAGTCATCCCTAAAACAACTTTTTATCTGCACCTGTTTCAGATGACCTTTGGTGAATTTGGTTTTGCTATTTAGGTTAACTAAGAGATTGACAATCAGGAGAGAAGTAAATGACAATTCTGATTATAACTGGAGTCTGTTTTCTATGGGACCTGTGATGCTTCTGAACTTTTTTTTGAGCACACAGCCTGTAAAATGTCATTCAAATGTAAGTTTACATTAAAATTCGCTTCACTGCACCTGTTACAGGCAGCATTTTGAGGCACCGCTCTTTTTGGTTGAGTGCGGTGTTGATACCTACTCAATGTGTTTTCTCTGTATCTGGAGGGCACATGCAAATAGTCCTCTTGACTTCCTATCTTGGAAGGTGCAGTGGTGTGGGGATTCCCCCACCCTCAAATCATAATCCTAAATCCAGAAAGAGCCACAAGCATCCTTGTTCGAGAATTCTGTGACACCAAAGCTTCTCCAAAGATGCACTAATGCAGGCTCAGTCAGTCACTGCCAGGAGAAGCCATTGGCTATTACATCCAAAGGACATTATTGTTGAAGTCTCAGGGTAATAGTAAAGAGCCCTCTGCAGTCAGGGGAAAGGGCAGCAAGATTAAGCATGGGAAACAGACTGTCTCCACACACCTATTGGAAACAAGTAAAATGGTAGTAAAATATCATTTTTAAAGATGGAGCAAAACCTAAGAGGGTAAAAGAAACAATTCACGAAAGCTTAGAGGTCAAATGATCTGAGCTTTCTATTAGAAAGCCAAGATAAACTCCCCTTCCCCCAAACTACTCCATATTCAAAATCTGACATATCCCTGAGGAAGAGAGGAGGTTTTCCAAATGGAATCCCCATTTGCCGTGTGCCTGTGGTTCCGTTTGGTTTAAGAGCAGACCACAATGCATCCAGAAGGCACATGTGGGTTTTATCTCTGTGTGTGTTTTCGATAAACAGAAACAGCACAGATTAGGGGCTGGATCATGACTTTCTAACAGTGGTACGTTTCCCAAGGAAGAATTACAGGATATGCTTTGATGTCAAACAGAGGTGGCTCCTTTTCAGAAAATGGTAAATTTAACTTTCTTTGGTTAAAAAGCTCAGCAGTTCTCCTTGCTCCCCACTGGTGTGAATGCTGTAATTTTCTTTTATTTAGTTCCTCAATGACTTGCCATTAAACACCTACAAGTCATTTTACTGCAGCAGTTTGGTCCCTGTGACACCCAAGTGGAATGGAGAAGAGGAAAAGAGATAGGGAGAAAAGAAAGGGAGGACAGATTCACTTCAAACCTCCACTTGTGGGCTATAAAACTATTTTGGGGGGGGTCCAGCATCACAAGCAGTGAATTCACAACAGTTTGGGGCATCTGGGGAGGGGTGAATTAGCTGAAACAGACTGCATTTCACTACTGGCTCAAATTAGGTGGGTGGAGGGAATAAGGAAGGAAGGGAACAGACGTGAAGAAAGGTCTCTGGCCTGTGGGCAAGGGGGGGTGAAAAAGGGCCTTTATAGAAGTCAAGAAACCTAAAGCATGGATGTCAGCAGTACACACTGGCCAAGGTTTGGAGGAAGATGACTTCTTAACCACAGCAGGGTTCCGTCCCCTCCCTGGGACCTGAATTTAAAGAGATGTTTATTGGAGGGGTCTTCCACTGATAAGCCCACAGTTTATAGTTCTCCCTGCTTAATGCAAATAGCATATTTAAATTTAATTACTCGGAGCTTAAGGTGGTTTTTGTTCCCCCTTTCTTTCTCATTTCAACGCCACAGCTCGGATTTGTTCTTTATCAAAGGTTTGTGCATTTTAAAATTCTGTCAAGCATCCAAATTAAATGCTTCAGAGCACTAATGATATCCTTGTGATGAAGGGTTTTGCCGTCACAGAGATGCTAAGAACTCTGGGTGCTAATATTAATTGCTTTCTTCCATATCCCACCAAAGGGAGGGAAGGATTTCTCTGGGCTTTACACTACCTATGGTGCCAAAGAGCAAGGAGTCAATTTTTTTTCACTGCAGTATTTTTGTGGTACTCCACAGTGTACAGAGGGCTTTCCTATACACACAATCTCCTTTGCACTATGCTCAATAGCCCTCTGCTGTTTTTTAGGTAAAAAGCATTAAATGACTCACTCCCATCCACCCCCTTTGTATATGTCACTGATGTTCAGAAATCTCAGCTTTGCACCCACCGTTTCTAACTGATGTACTGTTAATAAACACCTAAGCACATTTTCTCATAGTCAAGAACTGAAACTGGTTTTAAAACCAACCAAGCAATCAACAGCAGGTATAGAAAAGCTTAATTGTTCCAAAATTGATATGGAATTATTTTCCTTCACCAAAAGTCCTAGAACCAAATTCTCAGTTGAAATTTTAGAAGGCTCTGAATTAAATGAAGTTCATGTATATTTCAATACAGAAATATTAAAAAATTAATTAAGCTTATACTAAAGGTGTATGGGTGCTTTTTTCCCCACACAGTGATATCCAAGGCCAATACATACAGTCTATATTAAACAAATACTATAATAAAAGCAGGCCACAGTAACACTTACTGAAGGATACAAGAGACCCATGTTCCCAATGACATTTGGAATCTGATTTTGGAACACTAAGGATGCTTTAATTAAGTGATTCAAGAGTAAGACTACAAATCATTTAAATTACACTCTTACTTTACTTATTTTTCCTGAGAAATGGGTGGCAGTTTTAGATAAATCTTTTATAGAGAAATATTAGCCACATCTATATAATAAAAGCCTAAGTGACCGTTATGGCAGAATGACTGGAACGACCAGTCTCTATGATGCGCATTGACCACCAGAGGGCTGATGCTCAATGCAGGAGCTGCCCCCTGGTGGTCAGTGTGCTCCCACAGAGGGAGCACCGCTCAGCCAGAAGCTGGGTTCACGGCTGGCGAGCACAACTGTCACAATGGGAGCCTCTCCCAACTCTGTGGCAGCAGGCACAGTGGGCCAGGATGAGCGCTAGCGGCATGGTGCCCAGCCCCAATTCAGGCTCCGCCTTGGCCGCCTGCCGCTTGATGCACTGCTACATCCCCCGAAGTGCCCCCGACTGTGAGAGGGCACAGGCTGGGCTGAGGGACCACCCCCCCTCCCATGCACAAATTTCATGCACCAGGCCTCTAGTTTTAAATAATGTTCTTCGTAGCCATTAGGTTAAGTGTTTGCATCAGGAAGTTGAAGGTGTTGGGGCTGGCCTATGTAACTAACTGTCCAAAGATGTGAGTTCCCTTCCCATAAAGACTGTTACCTGGGATGGAGCTCCTCAAGCAAGGACTACATTTCCCAGACCCTTAGCATGCAGGATGGTTTATGTGAATGAGCTCTGGGCCATGGAATTTGGGTTGAAGAGATTAATTTCTTCTAGTCCTGATACATAAACACACAATCTGCCAGCTGCTGCCCAATTCCATCTTGGAAGCCCCTCATTGACCCTCCCCTCAGCATTACTAACTGCATACAAGTTGATCAAGAAATACTTTCCTATTGCATTAACCTCCTAACTGACATTGGGGTTACAACAAGGACCCATTCAAATAAAGTGAAGCCCAGTCAGCAAAAAAGAAGCATGTTCCTATAGTGACATTTTCATATAATAAATAACTGACTAAAATATAGTAGTATTGAGGCCTACATAAGCTTGAGCTTCAGTTTAAAGCTGCCTGAATGGCCTCCAGCTTCCCTCTTAGAAACGCCAGCTCCTGGGCATTCACAGTGAGCATATATCCACACATTTGTGACACACTGGTGAGTGCTGCCCCTGAGGTCAGTCATGCAGGAGCCAACTGGGCAGCTTTGCAGGGACACAATCATAGCCACAGGTCTGCTAACATGAAGGGCTGTAACAGAACCACACAACACTGGGCTGAAACATTGAGCCGAGCTTGTTTTAATGTTAAAGGGGAACAGACTGAGGTTCTCAAAAGGGCTTGGCTGAGTTTTCTTTTCAGAAGAAAGCTCACTTAGTCTTCATTGCACAGTTAACAGCTTACACAGTTGAAAATTTGGGCCATGTGAATCAGAGCTAAACAGAGAAGAATGAGCAAAAAGATGCGGTTGGCTTCCTCTGCAAGGCACTTTCACATCCTTAAAATTATTTAATCCTTGCAACTCTCTGAAGTAGTTATAATTATCATGTTTTATTTCATACCTGGAAATTCACAGAGCACAGAGAAATTAAATAATTTAACCAAAGCTATAGAATTTCAGTTTTAAATTCAAGTCTGCTTGACTCAAAAGCATGTAATCCTCCTTCCATATATCACATGTCTATGATAACACACATACTGAATTAGCACTTACTGAGTAACTATTATGGTAAATACCTTGCATGGATTAGTTTATATAATCCTCACACACACACACACACACAAAAAAAAAAAACACAACAAAAAAACAAACTATGAGGCAGATACTATTATTATTTCCATTTTATAGATTAGGAAAATAAAGTATAGACAGTTTGCATAGTTTGTCCCAAGTTACAGTTTATAAGTGATGAATTTAAAAGTCAGGTCCTAGAGCGCACTTTTCAAGCACTAATCTATAAAAATCCTCTAGTCTCTCCTCTCACTGGTAAGAAGTTAAGACTTGAATGTTAAAGGGCTTGTTCTCCCACAGCATCAACAGCAGCATCAGTAACAGAGCAATCTGAATCTGCAATGTGTTGGGTATCTATGTATATTCTTAGTTGCTGGAAACCTAGAGGTAAATTAGACATGATCACTGATCGCATCAGAACTACCTAAGAGCTAAAAAGGGAATCATCTAAAACTAAAAAAAAAAAAAATCAATTACAAAATAAAATAATAGTATTTGGAGTTAGAGAAGTAGAAAGCAATGAAAAGTAAGCAATGTTATATTCTTTGACCCGAAGTTTGCCTTGCAATAATTTATTGACTGTACACATGAACCCGATTTTTCCTATGTGTATGCATTTCACACTAAAACTATTAAAAACAAATACAAATATTAACTAAGAATACTAAAGGTGAAGTATTCAAGTTATTTTAGAAAGAACACCATAAAGACAAAATCTTTAGTTAACACCATAGGTATAGATCTAAAGATATCATGAATGATCTAAGTTTTTGTAAATTAAGGCTTGGGGGGGTGACTATTTAATCACTATGCTTGATACCGGAGTCATACAGTAACCCTTGCTCTCTGTAGTAAAGAAAATTCCTTACTTAAAGGACTGTTTTACTTTTTAAAATAGCTACTATCTTGAATTAGCATTACTACATGTACAGTCATACCATTACTTGTAGAATTACAAGTGAGTGACAGTCCATCTCAAAACCAAGACCCACGTCCCCCAGAATGAATTGAGAATGACTTAAGAAGCACCTGTGTCTCTGATGCAGTTCAAGTGTGTCTTCTGTTTTGTCTGAGAGCTGCTTGTTTTACTTTCTGTTTGCTTGCTAAGAAATTTGTTGGCAGGTTCTGACAAGGAGAGCCCAGCACTTGCCAACAGAAACATGGCAGGACCCAGTGTGTATTTCCTGTTAAATAAGAATGCCGGTTCCAAGCAAACAGGAAAACAAGTCTTTCCTCTGGAAGGCAATTTATAAGAATTAGCCTGAGAAAGACAAGTGCTTCAAGATAAGAAAGTGGATGGAGCAAAGCCAGCAACAACAGAAAAATGAAATAAACATAGGAAGAGGAATTGTCTCAATACGCCTCCGTATGTTGAAATCTATCTAGTATAGATTCTTAATTGAAATTATTTGGTAGGTGTCTTGGTTAGACAGGATGAAGATGTCTAGGCAAAGTGAGCCCCTCCATGATCAGCAATGCCCTCCAAAATAATCTGGAATAAAGTTGGTGTAAAGGAAATGTTCTCTTTAGCAGAAATATAGCACAGAGAGAGGAAAAGGTTTAGCGGCTGTGAATTAAGGTTTCTGTTCCTCTAGCTGTCGACTCCACCGGAGAGCTTTAGGCATTCCAAATCTGGAAAATAAAAGCTTTGCTGTGGGCTTCAGGTTCTCTTTGTTACTCAGACAGCTGCTAATCGTCCTGCTGCGTGAGGAACCGTGAGACAATGCTGTAACATTTAGCTTTCTGACACCCAAAGTGTCTAGATCAGCCCCCAATTAAAGATGTATTAATCACATACACTAAAAGCCAGGATGATAGATGCACCCAGTAAATCTCTGCTCTTGCCTTTTACTTTCCACACTCAGGTTGCTTCATTTACAGGCAGAAATGCTTAAAAGCCTGCTCCAGAAATGGACCAATAAAAAACCTTGTTCATTACAATTTCCTACCCCTAAAAAGCCTTTCAGAAAGAGGTAAGACATTGATCATGCCACTAAAAGAGCCTGTCTGCTTTAATAAATAGATCCAACGTGGCTGTTGTCATCTTTACTTTTTAACTGTGATAACTAATTCAAGTGTGGTTTTGCCACTTACTACAGGGATGCCCGAATCATTTGTGTAGTTTTATAAAATGCCATTAAATAATCCTAGGAAACTTGAGGGGGCAAAATATTACTAATACTAGTAGACTACCAATAATCTCCTTCAAGTCAAGCAAGTTACCCTCAAATCATGTCCCCAGGTGAGAGTGAATAAATGGTAACTTACTCTGGATTCACAGAACTGGAACAACCAAAGTTCCTTGAATTCCATGCTTTGAAATTCATGTTAATAAAAGAGTCTCAAAGTTAATTTTTCACATTGGTCGCCATTTTACAAGGGCATTGAAAATAGCCTTATTAAATTCTTCATCAAAGAGCATATCACTCATAACTTATTATAGCTATGACCTGGTAATCAACCCCAAAACAAACAAAGAAAAAAATTTAAAAATTAAAGCAGATAGCCTGACTGATTATCGTAGAAGCCCAGAATCCAATTTTCTTTTTCCCTCCTTACATATAGTTTTCATGGAAGGCATCTAATCACTATAACACAAAATGAAAAGAAAAGCCTCAATCTACGATGCTTATGTAACCTCAGAAAAGCAGCATTAGCCATTCTAAGTTATTGAAAATCTTTTGAAATTAGATTTTAATTTTTTTTATTTTATTTATGAGGCTAATGGAACCCATGAGAGACAAGTACAATATTTGCAAGGTGCCAGGTTGGTGCCAGCTCAAGGTGTGAGTTCCTTGGCTTTCCATGGAGTCTGAGTATATCATGAATAACTCCTTCCATCACCGTCACAGTGATGGTCCACCGTCGTTTTCCAAGTTGAAAGACTAGGAAGTCAATTACTGTCACTTATGATGTGAACACCTGTCGACTAAGACCTGGACCAAGACCAAGTCCATTACCATAGCCACTCAATGGCTGCCAGATGGTCGGGCCTTAGACCACTTATGATGGAGTCCAGATTCAAGGAGGTGACCTAAAGACAGAAAGGTCCAGCGTCCCATTAGTCATCTCCTGAGCCATCCAATTTCCCATCACATATACAGTTGGAACAGGATACCTACTTTTCCTAATGGTTGTTTAAAAGAACCACATCAGTGGCTCAAAAAAAGTTGTGGTATACATAAATTGATCATATAAGCTCCTTAACTTGTAAGCATCTTCAACAGCTGTTAACATTTTTATCTCTGAAACTACATTTTAGTAATTCATCTTTGTTTTTTTTCTTATTTCATTTTGAAATGCATAGAGAGAATGGGGGGGGAGGGGATAGAAATAAAAAAATGTCTGACAAAGCATAAAGGGCATAAAATTATAGGCTGCAGATGATCACCCACAGGGTGAGATAGGCAGAGGGAACATTCCAATATAATTTTAGTTGCAAATCTGTGTGTTCTATACAACTCAGGATTTTTCCCAGTTCAAATGTTGTTTGACTTAAAGAACAAAGGCTAAATTCTGACAAGTGATGACAATGGATGTTAAATAGAATGTTGCAAGTGAGAGAGATAAAGAGATAGATAGAGATAGAGAGAGAGAGAGAGAGAGAGAGAGAGAGAGAGAGAGAGAGAGAGAGAGAAGGCCATTGTGGTGAAGCATTAAGACTCTCCATTTTAATCCATTTGGTTTCACTGCATAGAAGTCTGCAAAAGTTCTGAACACAGGGTATCAAAATATTTAGGGGACAATATCCAGGAACCATAGAATGCTGAGAAGCTGGTTTTTAGTACTCTACCTAAGGAAGCCTTCATTTTATTTGAAGCCAATTATTTCCTGTCCAGTTTCTTGCTTGCTATGTAGACAAGCACAAAGAAGTGACTGGTAAGTAGAGAGAAGAGATTCAGAGACCTTTGGGTTAAATTACAACCAGCACATTTTGAAAATGCTTCATATACAAATGGTCACCACATGCTATGCTCTCAAAAATGTGGCCATGAAATGATACTCTTGCGAGCCTCCTATTTGAAACTCTATCTTTTTGGCAATTCTCTTAAAGCTATGACAGAGGTTAGGAGAAGGAGCATAATTTATGAGAAGGGATTTTAAGCTTGGGAATCTGCAACCATAGGATTAATTTTAAAAAAAATTGGGGGTATCAGCCAGATACATGAATTGTATGTGCCAG
The DNA here is from genome assembly GCF_014108235.1 of Myotis myotis. Taxonomy (NCBI): domain Eukaryota; kingdom Metazoa; phylum Chordata; class Mammalia; order Chiroptera; family Vespertilionidae; genus Myotis; species Myotis myotis. The sequence continues at coordinate 24,373,880 of NW_023416390.1, forward strand.
ATAGTTTAAACTCCTACAGGCATTATGAGACCAAGGCTGAAACACCAGAGCTATTAAATTTTAAGATAGTATTAAGGCCAATAGATGTCTCCAACTGGATTTGTGCTTGAGAATTCAAGATGACTTTCATAGTCCTAAAGAATAACAAAGAATGTATTAGGAAAGTGATAACTTTTTAGGACTTGAAAAGAATTTTTTTTTTAAACTAGAAGGTTCACAGCATCTCACTGGGACCTTTCTTTAACACAACTTGTTGAAGTGTGAAATTCAGTATTATTTGCTCCACACAGGAGTCAATCTGTAAGTACTGGAAGGACTTCATTAGAACAACATTTCACTTAGAAATAGCCCCCTAGTATGATCTCCAAGAAGGACATTGGAGCAGGGCTTCAGCACACAATGGGCAGTTTATGGAAGGATTCAGTGTGTGTTCTGAAACAAAAAGAGGTGGGGAGAAGGAGAAAAAGCCACCACCCAAAGAATATGTACAATTAAAGTCATACCCTTGAAGTTAACAATGAGATTTAAAGGTCTTCGCATCTACCATTTTTCCTAAACAATATACTTTTTATTACGTAAAGATTCCTTAACTATATTATCAGCCTCTTAAAGCCACATGTGAATTAGCTGACTACTCAGCATTGGTGTCTATAATAAGGTCTGTGAAAATAATGTGTGTTTATTTTATTTTTTTTCATCACCATTTATCCCCCCTATATCCTATACAACTCCATCCACCCCGACCCCTGCAATCACCACACTGTTTGGGTGTCCATGAATTCTTTCTCTTTTTTATTTCTTTTTTGCTCAATCGCCCCTCACCCTCCACCAGAGTTGTCTGCTCGCTCTCTATCTAACAAGCAAAATAGAAACAGACCCAATGTGTGGTTTTTAAATTCTATGGCCAATGTTCCTGGTTAGAAAAAGATACCCTCACTTTTCACAAGGGAGATATTTGGCTCTATTCGATTCCTTGCTTTCAATGTCAAACAAAGAAACAAGAATCCCAATTACATGCTGTAATCACAATTCTGCTCCTATTTTAAATGGGGAGAAATAAAATGATGTTAGCTCCAAGAATCCCCAAGCCTCCAAAAGCATCCTCCTAGAAGTTTCCTGAAATCACACTCTCCTGTAGGACCAGGACCAGATTCAGGGGAATCCCACACAAGGAGGGGCTCCACCAGCAACTCTCAGGGTTTTCTGCAAATATCAGATTTTAAAAAGTCCCTGATTATCTTAGAGAGTGGAAGGAACACTTAATTAAGCTCTCAGTCTGTTGCATATTCAAAATCAGTGTCTGTTTGTATGTTGCGACCCTGGCTTTGATAAAGGAACGTGGACGAAGCTCTGTGCTCATCTACTTTCACACTTACTATGCTCAAAATAAACACTTATTATGCTAAAAAAAAAAAAAAATAGGGTTGATTCAGGAGGCAGATTTACAGCTTGCAGTATGTTATCTAGACAATACCAACTCTCCAGGGAGTCATTGTGATCTTGCCCCTTTCAGTGTTTGTTCTAATGGATGGACCTTGTCCAAGCTTGTTATGCACAATGAGCCTGTTGGTGGCAGATCCCTAGTTAGCACCCACTGAGAAGCTACAGTGACATATGTAAGTCTTCTCTGTACGCACTAGTCACTGACAAAAGTTTCCTAGATAAGATGTTTTTAATAATCTATCCAAAACCTTTTTGACAGTGAGGACCAGACTGCCTGAGAAATGCACGTCCATAGATGGTCATTTGGAAGACACCAGGCAAAAGGGAGCAGTCCACCCTTCCTCTTCTTCTGTCCCCCTCTCCTTCCAAGAGTGAGAGCAAAATAGAACAAATATTTCAAATCACTGCCACTTCACCCATAAGATAATTTAAATAGATTGTGTTTTAGAACGGAGTCCTTGTGCTTTGTTATAACAACAGCAAAAGATCCTTCAGGAATGCCACAATAAAGTTCATTAGGGCCGACTGACCCGTTTATCAGAATAGAGAAAGAAGGGATTGAATACAAGATATGGTTCTTCAGTGATCGGCAGATATTTTGCTGACTGTCCAGCACTCGGGGCACTGACCTTCATGTGTGGGACCAAATCATTAGTGAGATTTCCCAATGAAAGCCACAGTGTTCACTGGGCATGAGACCACACTGATGTCTGCCATCATCTCTCTTTTTTTCTGTTATTTCAGTTTTGAGACAGCCTATAAAATCTTTTTCATTCTTCTGGCAAAGACAGTAATGAAAAAGGTGTGTGTGTGTGTGTGTGTGTGTGTGTGTGTGTGTGTGTGTGTGTTTTGTGGCAAAAGGTAGATACTGGGGAAAGCCATTTAAAAAGAGATATTTTAAATGCTGATTGATAGAGCTAAACCTTACTTATCTTGACAGATTAAAATGTAAAACCTAAAAAACAAAACCAAAAAAAAAAAAAGAACACACAAGTCTTTACCTAAATACAATACGTGGGATGCTCCCTTATTGGGCAATCCACATGAAAACAGCACATGAATGCTGAAATTCAGAGAAAGCTCTGTATATCAGGATGACATGGACAAGAATCTTAATTAGTTCCTGTAGATTTCAGATCTCTCAATGCAGGATTAGTCCTGCAGCATGGCTCTTGGTTTTCCTGGTGTTTCAAGGAAAAAACTCTTTAAAGACATCAGTAGGGGGTTAATGGATGCTTTGATAAAGTTTCTCTGGATCTTTTTATTGATGCTCCATTGTGAACTGGAGTCCAGAGTCTCCTCTGACTCCTCTGAGGAGACAGTAATTAATTTAGCCAGTTGGAGCGACAGCTAGACAATTCAGAAGCCCATCTAAAATCTTTGCTCGCCCTGCCCTGTTCATTTCTCATCTCAGTTGGGCACTGTTTTTTTCAAATCCCTTGATGGCTTCCCCAGAGGGTGTAAAAGTTGGCAGTAGCATTCGAAGTAACAAGCACAACTCAGAAATAAAACGCAAAACAGAATTAGACTGTCAAGTGTTTAGAGTGAATGCTGCTGAATGAATTTTCCTTCTCACAAATGAACCTGTGTGCATGTTTCTGCAGGAGGGAAGGAGAAGGAGTCAGGAAAAATAGAGTTCTCAGTCCTGGGTGTATAAACACAACTTTCATTTTTCTACAGTGAAATATTCTCATCTTAAAAAGAAATGCAACCCATTTTTTATTCATATGCAATAATTACCACTAGGTTCTATAGACATTTGTCTATGCTGCTCAGTCAACCTTGAAGCTGGATAATTTAGTAGGTTCTTTTGGAAGGCTTTGATTTATTTCTCCTTACCAGGATGTGTAGTACCCACCCTGAATACAAATTCACGAATCCTGGTGCCACACACCAGAAGCCTGTATCATTGTATATGAACAGGTTTACAGTATTCTTACTTATTATCATAATGAATGAGTCTGCATAATAATGAGGGGGTAGTAACAATATTCCATGAACATAAATTGGTTTATGTATAAATTTAGAATCAAGAGACTACTCCCTTTAAAAAATTTAACATGTTTTTAAAATGTACATTTCCTAGGCATGTTGAACAACATGAGGAGCCCTTGCCTGGATCAGAGTTTTCGATGGGAACATCCACAGGCTGGCTTCTCTGAAGCCATTGTGTGTTTATTCAGGCACAGAAAGGACTTTCAAACCAGCTTCTACTTTAGAGACTTGTCCCAACAATGACATACTAACTCCAGTTGGCCCTTGAACAATGTGGGGAAGCTTAGGGGCACTGAGCTCTCCCCTGCAATAAAAAATCCAGTTGTAACTTTTGACTTCCCAAAAGTAACTAAGAGCCTACTATTTATCAGAAGTTTTATTAATAACATAAATAGTCGATTAACATATATTTTGTATGTTATTCGTATTAAATGCTATATTTTTATAATAAGCTAGAAAAAAGAAAATGTTATTAAGAAAATCATAAGAGAAAATATCTTTACAGTATTTATAGAAAAAACAAAAGCCAAAGCCCTCATATAAGTGGACCTATGCGGTTGAAGCCTGTGTTGTTGGAGAATCAGCTGTTCTGAGGATGTGCAAACAACTTTTCAACAAACCTCCTCAAAGCAATTGCTGTATGATTTGTTTGAAAGATTTTAAAATGTCTTTGGAAAGATTTCTGACTTACAGATTTCACTAGTTTCATCATGTGTTTTGCCTTTAAATTTCTTAGAAGTAAGAAAAAAATAACATGATTCACTTGAGATCAAAGGCAAACCAGAAATCATCTTGGTGAGGAGACATGGGAAAGAGCAGCACATATTATTACTTAAAAAGCAAATTGCTGCCAACATGTAGGAACCATACAATAGTGAGTGCTAAGAATGCACGTCTGCAAGAAAATCAGAACTCTGCCTCCTGAGGCGACTCAAGCCAGCTCCACAGTGTGCACTTAACCCAAGTGCCACTGGGAGAAGATGTGCCGAATAAGAAAGCAAAGGCGTATTGAAAACCCAATTATTTTTGTGAAATCTTGTTTATATCTTCAAAGCCTCTAAAGTAGAAGGGGTCTTGCCAAATATCAAAACTGTTTCAACTGTGAGATTAAGCTAAATGTTGGTCTACCATACCCTTTGCTGAACTGGTTCCAACAAACAATACTAACATTTCACCACCTTTTCTTTCTTTTCTTTTTTTATATTTTATTGATTTTTTTATAGAGAGGAAGGGAGAAGGAGAGGGATAGAGAGTTAGAAACATCGATGAGAGAGAAACATCGATCAGCTGCCTCCTGCACACTCCCTACTGGGGATGTGCCCGCAACCAAGGTACATGCCCTTGACCGGAATCGAACCTGGGACCCTTGAGTCCGCAGGCTGACGCTCTATCCACTGAGCCAAACCGGTTAGGGCACCATCTTTTCTTTTAAAAACATTTTTTTATTGATTTTTAGAGAGAAGAAAGGAGTAGAGAAAGAGAGAGAGAGAAAAAAACATTGATGCAAGTGAAAGAACATCGATCAGCTGCCTCTTGCATAACCCCCACCCAGGATAGAGCTTGCAATGCTGGGCATGTGCCCTGATCAGGAATCAAACAGGCAACCTTATGGTGCAGGGAATGACACCCAGCCAACTGAGCCACACCAGCAAGGGCATCACCATCTTTTCAACCTCCTTTCTCACTGTTCCTCTTTCTTGTTTAGTATTCCAAAGCAGGGGTCAGGGATGGTTAATACAGGGTGTGGCAAAAGTAGGTTTATAGTTGTGAGTAGGAAAGAACACAGTGTTTATTCTTGTATTACTAGTTATTGATCATTGTATTATTTTCTGTACAATCAGCTGTAAACCCACTTTAGCTCCACCCTGTCTGTTCCCTGTGAAGGCCACTCACTCTCTTGAAGTCACTCAAGTCTGTGGTTGTCCTGTAAAAGCAGCCTTAGACAACACAAATTAGTGGGCTTTGTTCCAATAAAACTTTATGGATACTGAAATTAGAATTTTACATTATTGCAAAATGTCACAAAATGTTACTCTTCCTTTGATTATTTTCAACATGTTGGAAATAGACAAACCATTCTTAGTGAGTTGCACAACACCAGGTGGAGTATCAAGATTTGGCCTCTGAGTCATAGTTTGCCAACCACACTCTAGGGCACTAACAGAAACTGGAGATTTGTGCCTCAAAAATATCAACAGAGCTCCCCCCCCACCCCCCCGCTTCTTTTTCAAGCTTACAGAAAAGCCTTGGTCCTGGCCACAGCTCATTTGGGTTTAATATCCCATTTCCATTCTCAAGCTCACCAGGACGTCTCTGTTTGTTGTGATCTCAAACCACACTTAAGGCCCACACAGGCACTGCCCCTCAGAACCATTACAGTCTGACTTTGTGCTCCAATGCCTTTCAAATCAGGCCGAACTGGACTTCCTGGCATCTTTCATGTTCCTTTCTAGCCTTAGGCATAATTACGCAATAGTCCCCCCTTACCCAGGGCCACCATGCCTAGAGCATATTACCTAACTGGTTGCTCTAAGATGCTTCCTTTTCTCCCACCATCTCCTTGAAGCTTTCCTGTTACTATCTGGAAGGCAGGTAGCAATTACACCCAGTAAGGATGAGAATTCCCACTGTTCTCCATTATCTCATTCAAATAACATAATAGGTCTAATTAAAAGGTGGCAGAGAAGGAGAGAATGGGAACTTACCAGTTGAGCAATAAAAGACAGTATGCCTCTTGTACTTAGTTATTTTCTTTTCTTTACTCATTATTTTGGTTACATTAAATTTCTCACTCCTCGACAGAGTTCACTGATTGTTATTACTGTAAATAAATGTGTTAACCAACAAACATCTACTATGTGTGGTGCCGGTGTCACCAGGAGGTGTTCTGCCACTTGATCGTTGGTGTGGCGTTTCCTGGTGGTTTTTAAAAATTGTCTTCCTAGAGAACAAGGCCAGTCTAACAAGCAGCACCAGTTCATCCAAGGGCAAAGCAACTGGGATTCTCCACAAGAGGCCCCAAAGGGCCTTCTCTAACTACCTATCCTCTGAGAATAATGTGAGAACATGAGGTCCCCAGCCCAGAGCAATGGGAACAAGCTAAGACAGGTTGACCATAGAACCCTTATAAGGTGGGCACTGCTATGAAGTCACAAGTTCTGTTTTTCAAACATGTCACCAGAGCAGTTTCTAAGTCTTGCCACTACAGAAATTTTGAATAATTATTTACTGTAGAGGCATGTTTAGCAGCATGCCTGGCCTTTACCCACTAGATGCAATAGCACATGCCCTGCTCCCAACTGGGACAACCAGAAATGTCCCCAGACATTGCCCAATGTCTGGAGAGAAGCCTGGAATAGCTATAGTGGGGGTACAACTAGCTTACTGTTTTGCCCTTCGAAGTAAATACTTTGTCTGGCAAGGTGGGGCTTAAAGGGGTGAAAGGAAGGCAGGATTCAGGTGTATTCTGATAATTCTGCTGAAGCATTTTTGGACTTTTCCCCACTCTTGGAATTGCCTTTAGAGCCAGTTTCTGAACATCAGAGAGAAATAAGCCCCCGTTCTTCATGCTCATAGCTCATGTCTATGTCCTTGGAATAACAGAATTTTAGGATTGGAAAAGATCTTAGAGATCAGCTAGATTCAAATAATTATATAATCCATCAACTATCTGAACTCCTGCGAACTCAGAGTTTTCAAGATGTTTGTCACTAGGACACCACAGCTGTGCTGAAGAGAGATTAGCAGATGTATTTCACTGTGAAAAATCTGGAACAGTGTCACATGCAAAATATAACTCAAAAATCACTGCCCTTGAGTACAATTTGGGATTAGTGTAGATTATCAGCCATAGGATTTCCATAAGGATTTAAAATAACACAACCTAGAGAATGGTCCAGCCCCATAGCTGGAAGGCAGGTGAGGGGGTCTAGGGGTGCACAGTAAAACCAGGCTCATTGATATTAAGATCTGCTGGAAGCCATGACAGCATTTTTAGTAAAAATATTCACAGTTCTGTTGTTCGGCCAGGAAAACCTTATTTTATTTATACAGCATTTCTCTCTCCTAGTGACACATGCTGTATTTATTTGCCTGAGATGGTCCACTTAAGTAAAAGTAAACCAAAGGAAAGCCATCTAGAAAACAAATCACCCAGCAGTCTGCTTATCCATTTTTCATAAACATCAGAGTCATCTCCTTCTAAACAAAAGGCAGAGCAGTTGCCAGAGGACAGAAAGTGAAGAAAGGGAAAAAAGAGTTTGCAAGGGGAATCTCACTCTGTCCCTCTTGGTTGTGAATGTCGAAAAGGCATTCTAAGGAGAACGTCCATTACCTTGTTTTTGTACAGGGCAACTTCAGTTGGAGCTCCCACCCACCACCCTCTCCCCACCTCTTCCTCACTGGTCCTGGCATAGAGGTGGGAGTGGGGGTGACTTATCTCATGAAAAGAATTTGGGAGAAAAACTATGTCTTAGCTCCACCCACTCTGCTCTCTCAAACCTGCCTAACTGCACAGAGTGACCCTTTGGGCAAACTTAGGGGTGCAAGCTTTATATGGAAGGGAGCCTACAATTGGCCAGCTGGGCTAGAGTGTCTGGGGGTGACACTGGGTAAGTGTTACTAGAGCTAGCTAGCCCTTTTGACCACAGATATAAAGCTGACATTCTTCCATCAGTTGATCAGCAACAAAGCTGACATTCTGAGTTCCCATTGTCTTGTCTTCTGGGTCAATTGGGTTTGAACTCAGGAGGGGAGGGAAAGGTGTCAATAGCCCCTAAGACAACACAGTAAGATGTAGGTTAGAATGATTTAAATAGCCACGGTGAGAAGACCAGCCCATTCACACCACATTCTACAACTAAAGGATCAAAGCCCAGTTACAGCTACACCTCCTCGTCCAGTCTGCTCTCACAAATGGGGAGAATGCCAAGCAGAATATATGAGTGCCATTAATTATGTAATAATTTAAAAAGAAGGGAGCTCTCCCTGGTTTCAAGTGTCACTGGCTCTGACATTAGCTTGGATGAGTCATTTCACCTTCATGGAGCTGTGCATCTGTGGTCTCAGAGGTGGTGATGATAAAACCAGGAATTCTAGATTTGGTGTTTGTTCTTCAATATGTTACTGATGAGAGAAAGAACCCTGTGAAAACTGAGCAAAAATGAGAGCCATAAAATTTTGTGGCCTCCAGGTTGTAAATGCTAATATTCATTGATTCTGTGTATTCCTCATGGAGTGAGACATCATTGCCCATAAAGGTTCCTTAGGAATTTAATTTAATGAAATAATAGAAACAGTTACAATTAGAATACAATTGTGTATGTGCAAATATGCTTCAGAGAGCTTTGATAGCATTTGTGGCTGCTACATTTACCCAAATTTTGGCCTACATTATTAATTTGCCCTACTATGAAGAAAGGGTTTGTTAATCAAAGATAAACTCCCCCAATGATTTTGAATTAGTGAGCTCCAAATTATGGTAGGATAATGAGGCAGGGCTGTGCACATATACGACGCAGCTAAGCAAAAGCTTTCTGGCTGGCCACATAGGAGGTCTCCTTATTGAAAGATTTATTTTTAATTTTGAACAGCTTCCCAGCATCACCCTTCATGAAAATTAAAATAAGGAGCTGGAATTTTGTCCTATTCAGCAAACCTCCTGCCAGGACTGCTCACCATGGCGGAGAAAACAACCTCACTGTGTCAGAGGAATTCCCTGTCCACCTTTCTCCTAGATCTAAAAGAATTACACCTACATTTTTAGTCCAACTTTGACTGTTCTCTTCCCTCACTGTAAGGGGAGGATCTTTAGCCTGTCTTCTTCCCATTCCTTGCCCCTTCTGGCCTGGCAGGGGTTGACATAATCCTTTGGCTTGAATCCTTAGGTGTACAGAAAGCCATAGACGTCTCCCCACAAAGTCTGTGGGAGCCAAGCCTGTCCTCAGCACATCTCCCAGAGGCTGTTCTCTGCCAAAGAGAATGACTTCACCTGTACACTAAGGCCTCAAAGTCTCCATTCCTAGTTCTAATTCAGTGAAGGACACGAAGCGGTGATGTGTTTTGAGAAAAGCTGGAAAGGTGCTTCAGGCTGAACATAAGGATATCGACTGGCTCACAAATCAGACTCTCCAGGGTGTGCAAAGATCACTCTGCACCTCGTTGGCTCCTTGTAACTCAGACACACCAGTGACACCAATGCATTTCCCAGGATCAGCACGCGGCATTTCCAGGGCATTCTCCCAGAAAGAGCACTAATCAAAGACTGGCCATCACAGAGTGCTTGTGATGCCATCAGAACCTCCTAAATCATTCTAGTCTTTATATAAAAACAAAACCAATGACCACTAATAGCGTTCACAACCTGGAAGTGCAGAAATTAAAGACAAAAGCATCACCAGATGATCAGTTCATATCACATATTTTAAAGACCAGCCGCCTTTGTGTCGCCGAAGCTGCCTTTGGGGAAGATTTGCCTTTCTAGCTCCAGTTCAAAATCTCCCCCAAGTCTTAACTTTTTATTTATTCTAGAGAGTTCAGGGGAAAGTGGAAAAATAATGGCTTTGGATCGGGACACTGGAATACTTCTCACTAGAGATCAATTAGTACAGACATATTTTACCTAACTATTGAGTGCACTTACTGAAACATGCATTTAAGAGAAAAGTGCAGGAAGAGGTGATAGGATTGTGGGCAATTTATAATGCTTTGCCAGCAAAGTTTGTTGTTCTTAAGAGCCTCACTAAAGGATAAACTATAGTTGTGTGTTTTTTTTTTTTCCTGCTCCCTCTAACTCTCCAGAAATAAGTAACAGGGAGCCGGCAATGGAAAACATGTGGCGGGAATCCAGAATGGAAAATTAGCATGAGGATGCGTGGAAACTTCTTCAGGGGAGGAATCGGGATGAGTGGGTCAGGGGCTGGAATTCTAGATTCTACTTTGCATTTTTAAATATCTGATATTTAAGATTTTACAATAGTTCTGCAATGCATGCAGCAGTAACACGGCATGAATAGAAAATATAAATATACTACAGCAAATATAAATGTACCAATACAGATTAGTAAAAATCAATTTTATAATCCTAAATAATCTGTAAATGCTCTAATGTCCAACCATGGACCTTGTGATTAAAATGGCCAGCCCAAATCCCTTAAAAAAGCAGTCTAGCATGGAGTGACCCAGCTCACTAGACTGTTATCTGGTTTCAATCACTGTCTTGGTCTTCATTTAATCTCCTCCTCCTAGTACAGGGTGTGTTATGCAGTTAATGTCCAAACATTTATTTATTGAATGAATAAATGTTCATCTAAGAGTCTTTTGTGTTATAACACAGTTCACAGGTTTATAATTAGGTCCATGTAGTTCTACTTTAATTTTAGAACTTTAATATCATTCATGGATATCAACACAAGCCCCTTCTCTATAATGTGCACATTTAGATCATTTAATAAAGTGGATCCACTTCCTACCTGCTTGGTTGGTTGTCACGGTGACAGACACTGACTGATCCGGACTAGGGTTATACTTGGACACTCCATTCACCGCCCAGATTTCAAATGTGTAATTGGTATGAGCCAGGAGGTCAGTGATGGAGACTTTGGTGGTCTTCAGGCCATTCTGCTGTGGGGTGTAGTGGACCCCACTGCCACAGGGTCGGCACTTGCTAGAATCACCAGCTCCGCATTTCTTGCACACCACATTGTAGGAAATGTCCTGGCGGCCACCCGTGTTCTGAGGAATGCTCCATTCCAAGTTCACTGAAGTCTCATTGACATTTGAAATCAAGTTTAGGGGAGCAGATGGTGGGCCTGGAGAAAGAGAAAAAAACATACCATCACACCAAGAACTGTAAGGATCCTTTTGGAATCTCTCAGTTTCTATTGTTCTCTGCAACTTCAAGAGGTAGATGGGCCCATTTGGCAAATAATGCAAAAAGAAAATCGAGTTAGCAAAAAGATCTTTTAAAATAAAAATAGAATAGAAAACTGTAGGTGTGAGTGTCATTTTCATTTGTGTGCAAACAAATGTGGCAATACCTGCCACTCTGAGATGTAAGGCCACTCTACATCAAATGAGCGCCAAGTCCAGGCTTCCCCTCTGAAGTGGCAGGAAAATATCACAACTTATCCAGTTTCAATCTTATCATCTGAAAAATGGGTATGCAAATGCAATTCTAGTTCCCAGAGCTATTGTGGGACTCTGCTAAATTAAAAGATATATACCACTTCTGAAGATAAATGGTGATTCCTAAGTTGAGTATGTCATCAATATAGAGGAAGATTAAATTGTTTATTGAGTAATTAGTTGGAGCCGGTTTAACCTGGTTGCAAATATGTTGAAGGAAGGTCCTGTTGCTGAAACATCCCAGCTTGAGGCGGATATTGTACAAAGGCACCCAACCACACGTGCAGCACTTGAACTGACCAAGGCTGCCTAGGCTTTGCTTTTATGAAAACATTAGTACCTGTTTACACCAATGGAAAGAAATCCAAAAATGATGTTTGCATTTATGAAAAAAAATGGTAAAAATTGTGTTTTGCATTTGTTTTGCAGCAAGCTGTTATAGAAGCAGCGCGCACCCTGCAAGCCAACCTCCTTTCCCAGGAACTCAGCATTAAAGCATCAAGTTGCCTTAGCTTTGAACTGTGTCTGTCAGCATCTGTGCTTTATCTCAGTTTACTTTGTGCATCCCTTAGCAAGATGTGCCTTAAGGTGGTGGGCCATTTCAGCTTAAGAAAGGTTTCACAGAAACTCTCAACTTTCAGATAGTGGGGTAGGGAGGCGGGGAGAGGGGCCTGTACTCATTCCAATGGACATGCAAGAGTTTCTGAAATATGAATGGTGGTGGTGGAATAGAACAACTGATCCCAACAGATAGTGGTGGTTTAACAACAATCTACACTAATAAAAGAGAAAGATGCAAATTGACCATATTTTGCAATGCCCACCAGCCAATCAGGAGTGAGTATGCAAATTAATCCAACAAAGATGGTGGGTTAATTTGCATACACAGGCACCGCCCCAGCTGCTCAGGGCCTCTGGGCAGCGTGGGAAGGCAGAAAGGAGGCTCTGGCCAGAGCGAAGGTGGTGCCAGCAGCCAGGGGAAGGAAGGCCCATTCTTGAACGAACCTTCGTGCATCAGGCCTCTAGTAATAATAGATAAGACTATAGAACAATGATGACTCTCTTGCTGTAGATTAGTTTTTACAGGCCAAGAAGTTACCACACAAAAGAATTCAAGAAGAAAAATAGGTGTGGGAGACATGAGAGGTAATTTTCCTGACCTCAGCTGGTTCCAAATGTTTAAAAGACATTTCCACACTCTAATCAAAAATATTTATTCAATGTGAGAGTCGGAAAGCCCTCTCTTTTCCTTCTCCTTTCACATTGTGATCCTCTAAGAAAAGAGCCAAAAGTGGGTTTTAATGAAAGTTTGGGATTTCTTGCTCACTGTATCTATTCTACTTCTATTTTATCTGTAATGACTGCTTTGAGGAAAGTTACCTGGAGGCTTGCGTGACGTCAGGCAAGTGTTATCTCATGGACCACAATGGAATGTACTGTTCCACAGTCACCTCCGAGAGAGAGTTGTATGTAATCTACATACAAGGGGTTATATTCAGTACTATTCAGCTAATGGTGATGAAGAGCAAAAGAATTTTGGTGATAATACTGAATAAGGCCAATTTACTCTCCTTTTCTCTTTGTACAGCTTAATTGAAGACTTTACTTTAACAAGGTAAGTGTGTCTTCCCAATGTCTCCTTGAGACTAATTATGATGTCTTCTGTTCCCTTGCCTGATCTGTGAACCTTACAGGGAAAACAATGTTGTAAAATTTGTGTTAAAAGTGAGATTACCCCACAGAAATTTCCAGAAATAAAATACCAGTGTTCCTTTTGTTTACATTTTCATTTGTATTAAGGGTCCTTTGGAAAATAACAAGGTCAAATAAATGGTTTCTGAATAAACGAATAGAGCTCTTTAAAATCACAGACTCCTAGAGCCAGGTAGGATGGTAAAGGTCATTTGGTCAAACAGCTTCATTTTAAAGATGAGGAAATTGAGATCCAGGAAGTGAACCTGATAATATGGAAAGCTTGTGCAATATAATTAGTGGCAGAATCTAAGATCCATAAGTACTAACTCCACTTTGGGGTTATTTCCACTCCACCATATGGCCCCCATTTAAGGTATAAGAACAACAAAATCAGCAGTTTCAACCAAAGTTTGAGATGTAAAGGTAGGAAGAGGGAGTGTGTATCATCAGTCCTGTTCAGGTTCTGTAGAATCTTGCCACCATGGTGAAATCCTTACTAGTTTTCATCTGAAGCTGACCACAGCTTGGCTTATAAAATAGGTCAGTCACTGGTTCTCTTTGTGCTGCAAGGTTCTAGGGTTAAATGAGAGTGACTCTCAAATCCATGCCAAGGTTCCTGGTCCACTTTCACATGGGAAAATGTGACACAATGAATCAAACACTACAGAAGCAAAAAGTCAGTAATTAGTATGTAGGATGGGGCATGGCAGTGTCTAAACAGAGAAGAAATAGAGCAGAAAACTAAATGGTCACAGGCCTTAGAGATATAACACAGCCACGTGGAAAAAAAAATGCTTCAGGATTTCTAATTGGAGGGCTGGCAGGAAAACCAGTAGTAGCCAGCCCAGAACAACCTTCTTCCTTTGGGAAGAAAATTTGCGTAGATGCTCAAGGAAAGAAGGAAAATTAGGCCAATTCAAGTTCAATGTTGTCTCCATGAATGGTCTGGTGAATGGTACTGAGCATGGTTTATGTTTTGCTGCCATATGGAATGATGGTTAGATGAGCATAGTTGCAGCTTAGAAATTAGACTACAACACAGAATTGAGGCAGGGAGAAGGGAATATAGAAATGTCCACCCAATATGATTATAAATTGGCCTGCACAGGAACCAGGAAAGAAAGAATGATCAACCAAAGGACTTGTATGCATGCATATGAGCATAACCAATGGACACAAGACACTGAGGGTATGGGAGGCTAGGGGAGGGTCAAAGGGAGAAAATAAAAGGAGACCTATGTAATACTCTTTTTTAATACTTTAAGCAATAAAACAATTTAAAAAAAGAATGCCTTATAAATTAAAATCATAATGGTGGTTATATTTTTTGTGGGATTGTTTCTTCTTTCTTTCTTCCTTTCTTTCTTTCTTTCTTTCTTTCTTTCTTTCTTTCATTCTTTCTTTCTTTTACCTTTTGCCATTTAAATGATAATAACATATGAAGTGTGTTTCTATTTAAAGGAAGAGTCATCTCTTCTTCAGAAAAGAAAGAATTCTCCTCTCAAGACATAAGAAAAAAGTAGGGATTTTAATATAGTCAAAAGTGAATACTTAGCAGCACCTTAAAACAATCACCTGTAGAGATGGCTAAAACGAAAAAGAAATAGGCCTTCTAAGTTACATGAATTCTCTGAGTAAATACAAATGATCCAGAAAGAAAAAAATCTTAACTTTTAGATTATCTTCCCTTTTGTTCCTGTAAGTATTGTATCTGGATATTTAGGAACAATTATATATCTGAAAGGTAACTGACTTTCTCATCAGAAATATATCCATCCATCGGCAAATAAGTCTCCAATTACAAATACAAGATGTATCACGGACAGGAATAAAGGTGGCATTTGTTTTAATTTTCTAGTCTTTATATTGACATCATGTCCACGGAGCAGACACCAGCATCAGGCAGTTTGTGGGTCATTGTAAATAGTAGGGTTTTATGCTTTCTAAAGCCACCCAGTAGTGGCCTGAATGTAGGGCTAATAGCAATCCGCATATGGTATTGTTCCACAGTTCAGGTCTTTATTTCTATTTCCTATTTTGTTTGGAACATGGTTTGCTAAGGCGACACTTATCACCAGTCTATATGCTCCTCCAGAGATGAACTGATGTCTTCATTTCCTGGTGTCTACCATGATTTGTAGTTCAGAGCAAGCTCAATAAATATTTGATGAGTCGATGAATAAGTGAATGACTGCAGGGAAAACTGACAAAATCCTCAAATGCATCTATGCCTAACTATCTCCAGTGTGTTTTCAAGCTGTGAATTAATATAGCTTTCTCTGAGCTAAAGTAGTATTAGTCGGCTTTTTACATACAGATTCATGAGCATTAAGCCCTGTAAAGGAGTATCTCAATGTAACTAGTTTAATTCAATTTCTTCTTTTCTATAATTTAAAAACACATTGGAAAAAGTAAGGAGGGCTATATATATTATTAGTGGTTACTTCTTTTGAGAGGGATTGTGGGATCACAATATATATTGAGAGTCCAGTATTTGTCTCCTGCTCTAGAAGAAAAAGAAAAAAAATTGATTTATTTTGATAATTCACTGGATAGTTGAAGGAAGGGAAGCTGGGAGAAAGAAAGAAACTAAAGGAAGCTAAGTGGGGATTATGTGAGCACCAGGAGGATGTAAGGGCAAACACTCCATCCTCTCTTGTTTTTAGAACTCCCTAACCAACCACTCAACCAATGTGGCTGGGAATTTAAAATGTGGGCTTTACCCCTGGCCTGCTTGGAGCACCGTCCAACACGCCAAGGTTGTGGGTTTGATCCCCTGTTAGGGCACACACAGGAAACAACCAGTGAATGCATGAATGGGTGGAGGAATAGGTCGGTATTTCTTTCTCCTTCTCTAAAAATCAATAATAAATTTTAAAAAATGCAAAATCCATCAATTAAAGTTGTATTCATTGGGGATTGGTTATTAGGACTTTCCTTTCTCCATCTTGACTTAAGGTCATGCTATAATCAGGCATGAAGTTATGAAAAACTTTCTCTGAAGTCAATTTTAGCATTTTAAGAAGTCAGCTGGCATATTCCTTATTAGCCTTTATAGAGCTACGGTTCTTTTAATTTTATTTTTATCATCAAAACTAAGACATTTTAAAATACAAATCGATCAATAACTGAAGTGGATTTAAGGGAAAACAACTGTCCTTCCTTTCATTTTTTACTTTATTTGTAGAACTTCCTTGGAATTCACATATAAGCTGAAGATTCTCTCCCTGCATCCAGGGATGGGGATAGCATGTTAAACTATTTTAAACTTCTCATGTTTAAAGAGCCCTTCACACTTTAAATATAATTTAGTGGCATAGATAATAGCTGTACTATCAGGACCAAAAGTGAAACGCAATAGCCCTGAACTTGAGAATCCTTTAGAGCAGCGCCCAACAAACTCTCTCTGTAGAGGGCCAGGTGGTCAATATTTCAGGTTTGACGGGCCACATGGCCTCTGTGGCAACTACTCAGCTCGGCCACTGTACTTCAAAAGCAGCCACTGACAATACCTAAACAAACAGCGTGACTGCATTCCAAGAACATTCTATGTGCAAAAATGGTTTAATTTTGCCTGCAGGTCATACTTTGCCTGCGACTCCCCCCGCCCCCCGCCCCCTCGCCCCCAATGCCCCCAGAGAATTTGATGGGAGAAACGCACCCTCTTCCCAAGAAGATGCTCACAGGAATCCATAATTTTGCACCTAATTCTAGGGGCTTCAAGCATACCTGGAACCTATCAGAGGAGCTCAGTGCAAGAACCTCCGATTTAACATTTATATAGTCCAGATAACAACTCTGGCTTCTAAATGCCAAGTTACACCTACTTTCATTGTCTAAGGAAGCAATAAAATATGCAGAATAGTGTGGCCTATTTCTTGAGTTTCTCATTGCTCTGAAAGAAATGGGCCCTGCATTTCTTGCCACTGTGAATAAATTTAATGAACGTCCATTCACTTCGCTGGTGGTGTGAAATGCTTGCTGTATCACACAGTAGGCATTGGTAGAAGGTGCTACAATGGGCAATTATGATTTTCTAGTGGGATGTCAACTTGCATTCAGTTGACAGCAGTTTGACAGTATGAAGTCCAGAAAAAACTATAGCCAAATTACAGCAAAAGCAAACAGCTATCATATATCATGTTACATCATGTCAAATCATACAAGAATTTTGATCTTCCTTAACCTATCATGTGCTCTCCTCTGGGAAAAGCAAGCATTCAGAAATGAATCCCACACTACCTACAGAAAATAAGTGAACGTGACATGTAAGAAGGGCAACATTCCAAGTATAGAAGAAAATTCCAGTAATTCCACAAATCTTAGTTCTTTCCTCCCATGTATTAGACTGAAGTATAATTTTTGAGTAGTTTCTAGAACACATGTGCTGGCTTATAGAGGATTTAAAGGAGCCCCATTTAGGACAACCTAATGTTTACATATCCATAAGAAATCTATATGAGCCTTCAATTCAGAAAGAATCAGCCAACACTGAACCTAAAGTCCTAAGTGCCTCTGATGTGAACTAGGACTTTGGTGTGAACCATTCCATGGAAAGTCTAGGTCAGGACAGCTGCAACCTATGTATTTCACCCCAGGAAATATGGACTTTTTCATTTTTATAGGAGTAACTGGAACTTTAGCAAATGGTAGAAATCTGTATTGATAATTGCATTTAGAAGTAGGTTGGGACAAAGTGACATATAAACCTTAATTCCTATTTCTTATAACAACTGAAATTAAAGTATGAGAAGATTCGAGGACCAAGGGAAGAATAGGTCAACTTTAAAATTCATGTTGTTAGAAAAACTTTAAACATGCAACTCAAGTACTTTAGATTTGGTAGCTCTGCCGGGAATTCTCTGCCCTAGCTCTTTCAATAGCTGCCTCCTTAACCCTCTGGTTTCAACTCAAAACTCACCCTCCTCATTCCTGACTACTCTATGCAAAGTAAAATTCTCTCTTTCATTTGGCCCTACACCATGTCATCTTTTATGTTTTTTCCTTACTGTGAGCATTTTAAATTACCTTGTTCATTATTTATATTCCCATTACAACAGAAGCTCTATGAGAACAGAAAATATTTTCTCGTCTGATTTAGTCCTTCCAAAGATGCCAAACATATAGTAGATGCTCATTAAATATCTGACGAATAAATGAATGAAGGATACTGCACCTCCCTAGCACTTGCATATATCACAAAAGCTGATCAAATAAAAAGGTTTTAAAAAACCAAGTCTGTAACCAAGGCTAGCAGACAGTTGATAGGAAACCAACGTAGCTGGGTTCACATAGAGAGTGGTTTCCAGAGTTATTGGTGACTTTTAATACTTAATTTATTTTTAATCATCACTTTAAAATTCAATGCCTGAGCCATGAAATTAATTCTGGATATGGAAAGAAACATCCCACCCAGAGTATGGGCAGAAACGTAACTCTTATGATCAATTTATTTAAGCCCTACTGTCACCTTACTAAAATGCCAAGGCAACCAAGACACATCTTCATAGGAAGAGGCACCTTGGGTCTCAAGTTCAATTTCATAAAGCTTCATTAATCATCTACAACTTTTGTGCTGTCTATGATACTTCAGTGCCTTAACTGTAAAACCCTCCAACTCTTCATATAAGCCTTTGTTAATCTCTCTCCAGCTGAGTGACAGGTTATAAGGCAGAGTAAATGGGTGTATATGTTTTTTACTGAAATAAAGCCCATGCATTCCCCCCTGACAGTTGTATATGTTGCCCCCACTAATTGCTTTCTCTCAGCACTGCTGCCGTGGGTTAGTTTACATTAAGACTGCTGTTCAGGGACACCTCATCGGAGATATATGAACAGAGCATAACCTTTTATCACAGCAGTTTGTATTTTAACAATGTGCTAAAGCAAAACTGCCTATTATTAAAACACAGAACCATTTGGACCCATCGATCATTGACTGCTGCCATGAAATACTCTTGGCTTCCTAAAGAGGTAACTCCTTGCTGAAAATTTGCCACCATGTATTTTTCTAGTTTATCTATTTTCCCATTCTCCATTGTAGCAACCTTTGTGTCTTTTCTTTTCTAGGTTAATTGGTGAAGTAATTTTGCTTTCATTTTTTTAAGGTGACTAGTTTGTGGCTGAAGTACCCTATAAACTCCCTGTTATCCCAGAGGAATCTACAATATGAAAGATGAAGAAAGTAATATATATTTAAATCATAAATATTTTGATTTAGAATTAACTAGCCTGTGAACTAATTCTGATTTCTTGGGAAGCACTTTGCCATCCTTTATTTTATTTTAGCCCCTAATCAAATCTGACAGAAAAGTATTTACTAGCCATAGCAACTGTAAAATAAGTTAAGCCATTTGCCAAAATTAACAACCAATAGTACAAAGTTATGATCAGAAACCCTGATTCCAGAGCTAAAACAACCACTGTCACAAGGATTTAGACAATGAAAGGAAAAAAAAAATCATAACTATGAATTCTTTGTAGAACAAGCTGGAACGCTCCCAACTTTCTCAATTCACCCCAAGTAATATTTATCTAGCTTCCCTAACTTTGATGCTGGCAACTGCTGCCATTATTTTCTTGATGGCGTTATTGTCTTAGCTGGGTTGTCCTCCTTACCTGGTTCCTAACTTCTACAGAGAAGTGTAACTGGGAATCTATGTTAAAGGTCTTTCCCTGGGTGGATGGTCACAGGAGGATGGGGGGCAATGATATCTATGCAATAGGAGTCTCCCTGTTCAGCTTCTGCTGAGCTGTAAAGAGCATGTGGAACAAGAATCAACTATGAGAGGAAAATCAAAACACTGATAGCAAAGAAGGTAGCTAGCTCTCACCCCAGGGAATCTCAAGAAAATGTATAATTGACCCTGTTTCATAGAAGCCTGCTGTGCACAACTGCTCTATGACTTCTATGAATAGTGTAAAAAATGTTATCCAGAAATGACAGGGCTCAGTGGATAATAAGCCATTCTTAATTATTCATGGTGGTGGGAAAAAAAATGTAAAAACCTGGCTAAGTGGCATTGGCAGATTATTTAAGCCTTTCACTTAGGCATACATTAGTGTTCCTCACACCTATGCACTTTCCAGCTGAATCCACATTGTACTAATAACCCCTATAGCATGAGAAGTAGGTTGGGAGTTAAAGACGACACTACAATACTACTACTGCTTTAAAGCAAATAATTCAATGAGATGATACCTGATCTGTATTAAAGCTTTACAAAATTTTGCAAATAACCAAATGGCAAGTGATCATCAGCCTTGGGTCCATCTAGTTCCTTTCACTTAGCACAGCAAGTGATCTTTTCCTCTCTATTCTAAAATGTCACTGGATAAGAATTGTGTTCTTGGGTTCTCTAGATGTGTTTTCTCATAGTATTCAAAATGCTAAAAGGTAATTCAGCAAGAAGAGGCAAGGGTGTGGCTCACTCACTAGCAGATATCAGACCTTGAACAACTGATGTCTCACTAAAGGAGCAGCCTGGAAATGGAATGGGTCAGCGAAGGCTGCATCCAAATCATCGAAACATCTTTGGTTGCTTTGGTTGGTTTGTAAGGTCCAGGGGACAGGCACTGGCTAACAGGCAGCAGAACCATGTCATGTAATCTAGCAATAGGAGAGCTGATGTCTCAATTTAAGTTTTAGACTCATGACAAATGAAATGCAGTATGAAACTACACTAGTATATTGCAAATTTGATCAACATGAAATAATAAATTCCCTGAAAACCTTAGAGACCATTTTTATAAAAATATGTTCACAACAATGATTGATTACATGGATGATACAACATGGAATGGTTAGAGATCAATCGATAGATCCTCTGAAACACTTTCACTAACAAAACTTTGGGAATCGGCCTATACTCTCACTCTTCTACGAACCAGTCTTTCACTAGATTTAACTGCACTCTCATTAATCAGTTTCCTAGGATGCCCTTCCCCTTCTCGTTATTAGTTACTTGCAGCTTTAAAGCAAAAAAGACATATGTTCTTGAGTAGAAAAAAACAAGGAGTTTACTTGAAACTGAAGATGGCCTTTTATCCTATGGTTTTAAACATCAAAGCACATGCTAGACATCCCTCCCAAAATCCCTCAGCCAGACTGTTAAGCATGGAAATCTTTGGGGTAAAGAATTAAACAGAACATCATACCTTCAAGGGCTTGTTTGAAAATGCTTGTGAGATTTCCAAAATTAAAGCACTTAAAAAAAAGTCTCTCTCTTCTCCTGACCTTGGGAACAAGTAAGGACGATGTTATTTTAATTTGCATTCAAATTTTAACAACACAGTCACAGAACCACTGGGATCCACACTGGGTTTGCACTGAAGATTGCTCATCATTTCATTATGGTTCATTATGTTGATAACTGTCAGAAAGCATTAGAAATGAAGGCTTTGAGTAATAGAACTGAAATGGTAATTTTAAAACAATACACTTTGTGAAGGAAATACATTGGCACACTAAATTCAATTTAAGAAGGCAAATGTAGAGACAAAGTAAGTGATGTTTGCTGTTCAGAGCTAGGCTATTCAATTGCTTGATAACCTAAACCTGCAAAAAGCTTTTTCAAATCAAGATCTTTCGTCATAGATCTTGGTAAATTTACCCTCATTAGCTCTAAGCAACTCCAGTATAAATTGTCCTAAAAGCTGCAATTTTGGAATATTTTAGGCTACGTCTAAGTATCAATCACCCACTCTTTGTTTGTTTGGCACAGCTGACTGAATTATTCAAGGCCGTTTACTTGGAGACAGATTTGTGAAGGCCCTTTAAGTTGGCAATCTAAAATAATAATCTCTTATTTACAGAGTGCTCCCGATCACAGGGCTCAAATAAGTTTCATCAAACAAGTTAAATAAGGAGTACCCAGCAGCACAAGAACAGATTTCCAATTGAAAAATACGCAAAACCACTCTGGTAATGGTGCTCAGAAGTAAAGTTGCCAAAATAACAAATTAGCCATTTCTTTCTAGATACACAAAACCAATTTACTTCTTCTACAAGGCATTTTTCCCAGGTACATTTTAAAACAAGATAAAGGGTTGGAAAGTTACTTTACGTGTAATATTGGTTCAGCCTCCTGGGGGTGGGAGGGGTGGCTGGGGAAGACCTTTCTCACTATAATCACTGAACAAGGGACTAAGTGACAAAGGCACTCAGTCCTCCTGCATAGGCATGCAGCTCCAACACTGGAATCGCCAGACAACATTCCTGATGACAGGGAAAGGAAAAGGGAAGGTGAACGAGATATGAAGGGGAAGCGCTGGTTATCTGCAGAGTTAAAGGACATTAACTTCATGAATTAAAATCCCATTGAAATTTCTTCTAAAAAATGATTTATGAAATCAAAATCCCTTCATCAACTTAAATGACATCCTTGTGTCTATCAAGGTCTCGGTGCCTGCCTTGCTAGCAAATGTCACCAAAAGCGCCATCGCCTTTCTCGACTGGTCCGCATGTCCTGGGTGACCATTCCCATTGACCCTCTCTGGCAGTAACCTAGTGGGGACTCCGGAAGAAAACACAAACAAAAGAAGCTCCACAGTGAGCGCATTGGATTATGCAACTCCAAACCAGATGGATTTTCTTCATGTGGGAGATAAATGAAGTATTCAATTTCCATTAAGGAAGAATGTTCAGAACCCTGGAAATATCTTCAGAGAGTCACCACTGAGTGGAAGAGCAGCCTGAAACTTACAGGCATGGAACAGAGGGTCCCTTGTCTCCTACCATCCATCAGGGAGGATCTAACTCAGCCGTGGGCAAACTACGGCCCGCGGGCCGGATCTGGCCTGTTTGAAATGAATAAAACTATTGAAAAAAAAGACCGTACCCTTTTATGTAATGATGTTTACTTTGAATTTATATTAGTTCACACAAACACTCCATCCATGCTTTTGTTCCGGCCCTCCGGTCCAGTTTAAGAACCCATTGTGGCCCTCGAGTCAAAAAGTTTGCCCATCCCTGAATTCTAACTCTTTGCTAAGGAAAAGTGGTCCACAGACCAGCAGCATCAGCAGCGTCTGGGAACTTGTTAGAAAAGCAGTATGTCAGGCCTGACTTCTGCTGATCACTAGGTGCTTTCCATGCACATGAACATTTAAAAAGTATTGTTCTAACAGGTGCGGATTATCTTCTTGAAAATATTCAGATGATTCCTCCATTGAAACATTGTCTATCTCTCAGGCAGACACCAATGTTAACCTAGCCAGAGGCTCCGTGGAAAATCTCCCCAAAGCTAAAGTTTATTTGCCATTAAATTCTCTCAAGTTCTCTAGCAATGTAAATGGTCTGCAGAACGTCTTAAGCGTTTCCTGCTAAATTAGCCAATGCCGCATGTGTTCACCTGGTCTAGTCGTGCTCCAAGTGAACAAAAACCTGATTTTATGAGCCAGTGGAGCAGAGTCTCTCTGTGGCTGGAAGAATGAGTCTCAATTCGTGTATTTTATTTCTTCATTAGTGTGCCGTCACAGTGAGTGATCAGTAAATGCAGGGCTGCATAAGAATGCGGGGGTTAAAGGCAGCAGAATGAACAAAGAAGGTGCCTGATTGCCATGGCTGTCAGCACCAGGGAATTGGGTTTGTCACCTGGCTTAACCAACTGGTAAGGACTCATTAGAGGCTGGAATCTGTTTGAAAGGATCCCTGATGTTTAGGCTCCTTCCCATCCCCAGATCTTGTCAAGAGAATCTGATAAGGCTGGAAATGGGGGGAGGGGGGAGGGCTTCATCCTGTGGGTTATTTGAACAAGAGGTTCTCTGAGAAATTCCCACTGTCTCCTCTCTATTGAGATGTCTGCTGCAGCACTGACTGTCCCACAGAACTTTCTGAGATGACAGAAATAACTCAGAGAGTGACTCAGGCATGCTGCCCAGTATGGTGGCCACTGGCCACATATGTCTATTGAGCTCTTGAAATGTGGCAAACCTAAATTAGAAATTGAATTTTAAGCTGAATGTGATTAACTCTAAATTTAAATAGCCATATGTAATGCGGGTCTATTGATTAGACAGTGCAGGTCCACTGTTTTCATTAGGAAGAGAATAGATTCTAATTTTGCTGCTTAACTTACTAGTATACCTGTTAGCAACATATGGTTACCTCCCAGGTAATCCCTATCTCAAAGGAGGTCTTATACAGTAAATGTTCATTGAATTTAATTTTTTTTAAAAAAGGACTTAAAAATTCAACTCTATAGAGAAGTGGTTTCAACCTTGTCTGTATAGTACAGTGGTTCTCAACCTTCCTAATGCCACGACCCTTTAATACAGTTCCTCATGTTGTGGTGACCCCCAACCATAAAATTATTTTCGTTGCTATTTCATAACTGTAATTTTGCTACTGTTATGAATCGCAATGTAAATATCTGATATGCAGGATGTATTTTCATTGTTACAAATTGAACATAATTAAAGCATAGTGATTAATCACAAAAACAATATGTAATTATATATGTGTTTTCCGATGGTCTTAGGTGACCCCTGTGAAAGGGTCATTCGACCCCCAAAGGGGTCGCGACCCACAGGTTGGCGACCCACAGGTTGAGAACCGCTGGTATAGTAGAATGATGGCAACAACTTCTAAAAATACTGATGCTGAGTCCTACTCCCAGAAATTCTGGAGTGCAGTGAGGCTGTTGGGTCATTTAACTGTGCAGTCAGTGAGAAAATCATCACAGAGGCATGGACAGGCATTGGCAATCTGCTCTGGAGGAAGTGACCAGCTGCCATAAAAGCGAACCAACATTTGTTAGATCCCTATCAGGTGCCAGACCAGTAGAAATATTTTCTTATTTGATGTTTAAAACCACCCCACAGGTAGATAGTAAGAATCCCATTTTACAGATGCGTAAACTGGGGATTGGAGAGGGTAAATAAATCCACAAGTTGGTGGCGTTAAGATCAGCACTGTGTTTCTTCCTAATGCAATAAGCATTAAGCATTAGAGAGATGCAATAAGCATTAGAATAATCCTGCACGTTTGGGTTAGTGAAGTGTAGGAGTTACAAGAAAATGGATCAGGAGAAATACTGCTGGTATTGAGTGTGGAAAGAGGAAGAGACTCACTATTAAATTAATCACCCAATGGAACATAAGAATATTTAGATTGGAAAAAGAAAAAAAGGCTTGGACTTGAGCATGTCAAATGTATATGGCCATCCAGAGAAAGTACTTAGTCTACGAAAGGAACAGAAAAAGAAGACAACAAGGACATCTTTGCTCATGTACACTTACACCTAAGAATGGCCCTCATGCACTCCTTCCCTGTGGAAGTTACAGCTAGAATTTAGGTAGCTGGCAAGAGGGCCTCCCAGTAAATGGGGGTGATGGAAGTTTTCTGGTTGTCCAGCCCTTCCGCCAGGCTGGGTGGAATCTTGGGCATATTCCTTAACATCTCTGAGCTGGCAGTTACCTCCTCTATGAAATGAAAACAATCCCTATCTTATAATATCAGCCCTGTGATAAGGTTTATTGAAAGTGCCTGCCACATTACCTGGGCATAACTATAAATGGTTGTTGTTGCTATTGCATTGTCTCTGGTTATAAAAGGAACTCATGGGAGTATGGCAGTTTTAGTACAAATTTGGGATGGACCTGAAATTGTTCCCCTACCTTTTAAAGGTGGTACCTGGGCTGGACAATGGCCAAACAGCTGGCCTTACTGTCCCCCCACCCCCCATGAGAAAGTACTTTTATTTGAGTGACGCTGGCTCCAGGCAGCCAAGGTGAAATTTATAGTAGTTAAAAAACAAAATAATTCATAATGGCAGTAAAAGCTAAATTATATGGATTAGCATCATTTTATATATTTTAAATAGTAAGTAAACAACATGAGGGTGTTCAGTAGCAACAGCCATGAGGGAGGTACTATTTACCATCGACTCCATTCCACAGATAAGGAGAGTGAGACTTAAGAGGCTAAACAATCAGTCACTCAGCTACTAAACGGCAGGCTTGGAAACAAAGCCAGCCCCCTAGGTGCGTCCCTCCACACACAGACAGACTCATGCAGTGGAAACACATGGTGGAATACCTGGGCTCACTACTCCCTGTTCTGGTCAAGGTCACAGCCATTGCAGGGCCTGAGAAGCCCATAGTGTACACAGAAGGAAGGCCCACACCTGGGAATACTGTCTCTATAAAAGTGTGAGAAAAGATTTCTCTCCTCCCCAGCATACCAAGGTGCCAATCCCATCCATTCATTAGCCCAGCATTTACTGAGTGCCTAGCCTTAAACAAGCATTTGTTAGGATCCAAGCCTAACTGCTATGAATACAAAACTATGAGGAAAGAAGGACAAAGAGCAATGACAACGCAAGCTATGACATCAGTATCACACAGAACTGAAACCTCTTGTCCGCAGGGGATCCCATGCTACGAGCCCTGCCCTATACCCGCTTCCCTGCCACTGTCAAGCTTCTCCTTGAGTCCTCGGTGAGCCCATAAAGCCATTTATAAATTCCAACCTCAGATCTAATTACACTGTCAGACGACCCCTGAATGCTCAATCTCTGCTCTGCAAAGTCGTCTGCTGGCAGCTGTGCATTTTGAAGGCAACAGAACAGTGAAAAAGATCCTTTCTTTTCATAATCATTTCCCTGCTATGATTAAGAAAAGAGGCCTGCTTGATGTAATTTGCCCCCTGCACAGTTATCCTGGGAGAAGACCTGGCAATGCCCCGCTAGGTGGGAATGAAAGCTGTTGCTATTGTATAAACGAGACACAATCACACAACTTACGGGTACAGGGCATTGAGGCAGCATCACTGTCGGCTCTGAAAAAGCCTCGATCACAGGTGCAGGATATGGCTCCTTCCCAGACAGAGTAGCTGTGGGGTGGGCACTTGGCACAGGTGGCATCCGTGGAGAGGGCTTTGTAATAGCCAATTTTGCAGGCTACAGGAAAGAAGAAAAACAAACCAATATAAACCGCTGCTAATATAGCAAAGCATAGCATCACCTCCTTGATTCCGAAGAAGGGAGACATTTTTGCTCATCACTAGTGATCGCCTGGCTTGAGATGCAGGTAAAGCAACCAAAAACATGCATGGATTACAGTCACTCTTTAGGGGACATTAACATTTCTGGTCAGAGGGCAGAGGAGCCCTATGGAAAAATTTTTCTTAAAACTGGTGGCATCAATAAAATCACAGCTAAAGTTTCCCCAGTGTTTCCTGTGTGCTGGGACCCTGCTTATATGCACAGTGTTTAATCCCCCGGCGCCTCTTTTCCATAGGTACTCTTATTAGCCTTACCTTAGGAATGAAGAATACCAGCTTTGAGCAGTAAATTGCCAGTACCTGACCATGCATCTGGTAAATGTCAGGGGCCAGCTTTGACCCTAAATGTCTTGCCCCCAAAGCCTGCACTCTTTG
Organism: Myotis myotis; assembly: GCF_014108235.1. Taxonomy (NCBI): domain Eukaryota; kingdom Metazoa; phylum Chordata; class Mammalia; order Chiroptera; family Vespertilionidae; genus Myotis; species Myotis myotis. The sequence goes on from NW_023416390.1 coordinate 24,401,517, forward strand.
CCACATGCTATGAAATCTGAGAGCATGGTCTTGAACCAACCAGTTGGAAGTATAGCCAAGTGCCAACAAAAAAAATTGGTTGCTGATTATTTCCTAATTACAGCTACAGAGAGGGCCAAAGGGAAAAGACCAACAAAAACAACAGAGCACAAAAGAAAAGAAGAGTTGTTCAGACGTGAGTCAAAATTTCTGGGGAAAGTTCTAGATACTACCAATAGTAGATTCTGGAATATAATGTGTTTTAAAAAAATTAAGATCAGAAGATAGTTTGTGCTTATTTTCAAATTAATAAAACCCTCCCCAGGTTTTCAACACTCCCCTCCCTTCCTCCACACCCCCCCGCCCCCCTCCACCACCACCAAGGGGCTGATGCAGAGAACATGGGCCATATAGTTCCTTATGCACCTGACACACTTTCCATGACTTCATCTTTACAAACATCATCACACTGACACCGAAGACTGCTTTCACTAATGTGGAAAAACCCACTAATTCTGGGAAACCTCACAATAAAAAATAATTAAGAGAGCCATGCTCCCCTTTTTTCTCCCTATACCCTTCACGATCACCTCCCAAATCTGTCTCAATCTCAAATAAAAATTGACCAACACCATCAGTATTAAACCCACAGTGACAAGGTCATTAAACATAAAGTTATTTCAAAGACCAGAGGGGGAAAAAAGTGACAGTTACCGACAATCTTTCCAGTGTGATCCACTCTCAATTCTTTCCAGTTATCACCTCCTTAAAATGTTTCTATACTATCAAGAATACCAATTGGGAGAAGAACCCATCAGGCAAGTTTCCATCAGCCTGACCCACCAGAAGAGACCAACCATGCCAGCAAGCCAGCAGATTTTATTCAAATGAGGAGAGACAAAGAGGTCCACAAAACTGCTTGATTCTCTGAGCAGCCTCATTCCCTTGTCTCATTACTCATCCATCAAGCATCCGAGTGGCTTCCAGTTGAAGGCTGTTCCTCCCTCTTGCACATCCTGTTGGTATTTCCTTAATCGTGCTCTTGTAATCGCCAAGTGGAAAGGGAGTTTAGCAGAAGCTCCAGAAAGGCACCCAGTTCCTTCGTCGCTATTAACTAAAGTTGTTTATGGAATTTCCTTTAACGAGCCAGAAGTTTATGACGTGTGGCGCACCGACCATAAAAGCGCTCAGAGATCAATCTCTCCCTTATTTGCTTTCATCTCTCACTGGACCGGAGCATCTTAGAAAAACAAGTTGCTCCAGTGACTGAGATTTATGTGTCTCGAGTTTATACAGTCCACATAATTAGATAGGGTTCAACATGCAAGGTGCTTTTGGTCATGCTTATGATGGCCCTAGGGTTTGGATTAAAATCAGAAACTCCAGGTTTGGCAGAAAGAAGCACTGGCTTGTCTGTCCCACATCAAAGACCATGAGTCCCTGAACTCGGGACAAACCCACTGGGTCCTGTCTGTCACTCACTCAGCCACAGCCCGCAAAGGCAACCTGTCCCAGGGTGCGAGGACGGCCAAGAAGGCATGCATTGCTTTTATTATTTCACTTCTGGATGTTGGAGGAAAACTCTCCGTGTTCCTAATCCTTGTGCACCCCCATTTCACCAGGCATCAAAATCTTAAAACTCACAATGGCAGTGAAAGATTGACAATGAAAATTGGCCTGGGGCTGACTCATTGCAATGGGAAAACACGGCTCCTTCAAAAGCTTGTAAGAAAAATAGAGCGGTGGGAAGCATTGCTAATTCTTCAACTTCCATTCCAGTAAGACTACATCCAGTCAAAAAATTAAATCCATAGTTCACAAAAATCATAGTGGAGGATGTCTTTAATTTCTTAACGTTCAAAAATTAGTCCTATGAACATATTAATTCAAGAAAAAACTAGTTTGGATTTTTGTGTATTTTTTCTACATTTCCTTGAAGCTAGTATTAGTGTGCTATCAAGAATATGTACATGTGAATTCAATTGGAGAATATGGTTTTTTACCTATTTGTAAAATTGAAGGCTGCTGTTCTTTAAACACACTAACTATTTTTATTCTCTTTTCCTCTTGCTTTTACAAGCACAAGCTGAAAATACCAAATTGTCATTGTGCTATTCTCAGCAACCCTTGCCACATTCTTTTGTCTTCAACTACATTAAGACCATGTTATTAATATTTCAGGATTCTTAGAAAGGATCTCTGAAAATATAGTAGTAGTTTTTCATGCACACAGCCCTTTTGCTGTGTTCAAAATGACCTACTAAACTGATGGCTCAGTACATTTTTTTATTTTTTTGCCGTGAGTGGTTGGTTCACAGCCCTCCAGCATTTGGTGCACAAATGTGTAAGTACATCCCATATTTATTCACCACTTCTTCGCATCTTAAAAATTTTAGTTCATCTTTCATTGTAAAGAATATCCCAGTGAAAGATGTCTTTGGTACAGCAAGCATTGACACGTGCTATGATTTTCTATCATTCTCTGGTGGGTGAGAACAGTTACACTGCATTTTTGAGTGATAATACCTTGGCAAGCAAGCTTGTAGCAAGCCAAAATGCACACCCAAGAGACAACATCCTTCTGCCCCTTTGCTGGTGAAGGTTCACTAGATGGGTTTCAGTATAATGGATGTTTGTACTTGGCCTTTCAAATATGCCACCGTGCTAAGATGTGTTCACATGTACAAGGCAAACTTTGAAACCATTTCCTTTCGTTTTGCCTTAATTCGTTCTTTCTGCTGACTTTAAATAAAAGAAAAATATCAATGAGGACAAGGAGGAGAAAGAAAAATTATTTTCTCTCATTAGTTCACCCACTACCCTCAGGCAGTTGTGCAATGTGGGGCATAAGTAGGTTTACAGATATGCATATTGGAAACAGTTCATTCTTGTATTTTTATTAATTATTGTATTATTTTCCATATGAGCCACCATAAACCTAATTTTGCCCCACCCTGTATTTTAGGATAGCCTTCTGTAGAAGTTTCTTTGTGGAATACTTAAACATAATTACTTTTGGTTAAAAAAATTAAAAAAATATTCCTAAGTTTATATAGTACCTTCAGGATTTCTTGGTGCATAGATGACTTACTTACATGAGGTGTAAGGCCCAATTTAAGGAACTAGTTAAACTTACTCTTGAAACATATCCTATATAGATATTAGGGTCACCTTTCTCCTTTTGAAAAAAACAAAACAAAAAAAAAAACACCAGAAAGATTGATAGTACCTGATTGTCTTTATAGTCTGTTTTTAGACAAATTTAGTTTGTATTTGAATACTATAGTGAGTTAAATAAAATATGATCTTTTTCATTTTACATTTTTTATTTTATTTTTTTAATATATTTTACTGATTTTTTTACAGAGAGGAAGGGTAAAGGATAGAGAGTTAGAAACATTGATGAGAGAGAACTATCAATCAGCTGCCTCCTGCACAACCCCTACTGGGGATGTGCCCACAACCAAGGTACATGCCCTTGACCGGAATCAAACCTGGGACCCTTCAGTCCACAAGCCGACACTCTATCCACTGAGCCAAACTGGTTAGGGCTCATTTTACATTTTTAATGTGGCTACTAAAACACTTAAAATTATCAGCGTGGGATGCATTATATTTCTTTTGGGCAATGCTGCTCACAGTCCAGACTATTAAGTCTCCTCTGGGCTTGTGTGTGTTTGTGCACACACGGGCACTCAGGCACTCTTGCAAATGCTGGTGCTGACAGTGGTGGGGATGTGTCCCCAGAACTCAAGGACCTTCAAAACTCACCCTGAGTCCACCTCAGAGGCTTAGATTTGCTTCTATTCAAGTACTGCTCTCAGCTCTAGCTAATTTGAAAAGAAAAGGATAGTTTGAGTTAAAATGCTAGCAAATAGGTATTAATGGGTTAAAAATTACATCCCTAGGTAACAAATTTGCATTTTAATATAGATTCTCCAGAAGGTCAAAGCTGAAATTCCAACAGTGGCTCTCCAGGGGAAATTTGAGCCATTCTGGCAAACTTGTCCTCAGGAAACAGTTGTCTCTGGGAGGCCTTTGTTCCTTCCAACCTCCAGTGAACGGACAGGCACTATGGGAGCTCTGCCTTTTGCGTTCTGATATACAGCATTTCAGTATGCTTAGGAATCTATTTTACAAATACCAAAGTCACTTAATGACCACCATTGAATTAGTTCTGATTAATTGTTCATCTGCTAGACTATTTATTTTACAAATGATGTAAGAATAAATGATGAGAAAAGAAGACACTGCCAGAGGGTTCCTGCTTTGAGGTTTTTTTTGTAAAAATGTGCGATACTCAGCCACCTTTGGGGAAGCTGTGAACTTTAACAAACATTCCCCATAGAACAGATGGGAAAACTGAGGCAGAGAGGTTGCAGAGTTGCCCAAGAGAGGGTTGCTTTCCTACTCCAGGCTATGCAGCTTGAACTACTGTGTTTACAGACCTCTTCTCTTGCTTTTGAATCCTACAGGATAAAGATAGACAATTGCTGCAGGGAAATGAGGCTCTGCTTTGGGTCCATCTGATTCTATTCCATTCACAAATAGCAAAACAGGGTCAAACACTGGGAAGAGCACATTGTCCCAGTCATTCACATTCCATAACTAGTTTTATTGATGCCTTGAGAAAAAATAAAAATCGGGTTTTTAAGGGACCTTAAGGATCACCTAATCCAGGGGCCGAAAACATTTCTGTAAAGAGCCAGATAGTAAATAATTTAGGCTTTGCAGTCCAAGAGGAAGATCCAGGATATTAAGAAGGTATTTGCATAACAAGATAAAAGTCTAACAGGGAGAAGGCTGGAGGAGTTTAATGAGGGGGAAAAAGGAAGACCTATGCAATACTTTCAACAATAAAGATTAAAAGAAAGAAGATAAAAGTCTAACATTTACCAAAAAATGTATTGATGAAATTCAAAATATAAAAGTAATTAAGTACAGTTGTTGTTTTTTTATTATTTATATAATACAGACTTACTAATGAAAAGAATGGAATTCCAATTTGGAGAGATAACATTTCACTTAATTGGGGTTGAAAGAAAGTATTTCCTATTATCAAATTGATTACAAATGTCATCTATAAAAAAACACCCTTAGCTCTGAGACCATACAAAAAACAGGTGGCAAGCCTGGGGGCCATACTTGCTGACATTTGATCTAGTCCAACATATTCATTTTCAAGGTAAATGACTTGCCCACCCTTTCCTCTAGAGGATCCAGTTTGGAATCCAAGATTCCTGAATCTCTGTTATCCTACAGTGCTCACCCCCTGGCCCCCCCCCCCCAAGTTTTTAATGACAAAGTTTAATAAAGAGTGCTTTCTTACCATTGCTGCACAAGAGTCAATTTTCCATCAACCATCTCAGTGGAAAACTGATTTGAGTCAGTACTATAAAAAGAAAATCCACCTTTAAGTGGATTTTCTTGATTAAATGATGTAACCTGATTTGGGGGACATTCTAGTCCATTTTGGGAGTAACTTCTCTTAGGTACTTCCAATTTTTGCAATTATACATTATGATTAATTTTAGCATTACATTTTTTTAGATTTTTCCTTTCCTGGGAATCCTGAACTTGGTTTTCATCTATAAAATAAAAGAATGACACTGATTGTTGTTTCTGAGCCACTAAGATTATGGAACTAAAATAGTAGTTGAAATACTTTGCATTTGTGACTTGTGTGAATACATGTTGCCTTAACTTTTGCCAGTGGACGGAGGTTTACTCCCTATCTCAACTCAGAAGTGTTGAAGTACTTTGAAAGGCATAACTGGGCTCTTAGGTCATCCTTGGTGTGGCCTAAGCTCTAGTTTGGGACATCAGTTAATAAAAAAAGAGGCACTGGAGTAAAGATGACCTGGATCCAAATTCAGCCAGGATGTTAAGCTCCTAGTCAGAGTAGCAGGCATTCTCAGGCCTCAGTACACACGAAATGACTTGGATGGGGGCCCAGAAATTGATCTTTTAACAAGTCCTCCAAGGACCATAGACAGGCTAGGTATCAAGTAAAATTTAATTTTAAAAATATGCGAACACATTTTTAGATTAAGTAAATTATTGGGTTGCATTTTCAAGGTTTCTTCTTTCTACCAACAGTTTATGATGCAAATCATCTCCTTGAGCAAGCCACAGTTCGATTCTACTATCCTCTACACTCCATCTCCTCCCACTGTTTCCACTCTTACCTTGGAGCTAGCTTTCACAAAGCCAGGCAGAGGTTAAAAAAAATGACACCTCCAAAAAAATCTATGCCGAAAATTGACTTGCTCTTTCAAGAACTGAATGCAGTATAATCCCATAAATAGGTGGGTAATTCTAAAATGTCAGATGCAGACAGTTTTCACATAAAATGCAGTAAATCCTCCCGAAGCAGTTCACGTAAAGCCTGCTAAATTTAAATTAACTCCATAAAAATTATTGAACACAAACAAAAAGAATGCAACGGAGAAATAACTTATTATTTTCCCTGCTTGCCTTGAAAATAGACAATCTAATTATCAGAGGAGCTATTTCTCTTTGGTGAATCTGGAGAGAGTCAACTTAAACAGTAGAAGTTACAGGATAGACAAAGTTCAATAAAACATGGAAGAGAAGCAAAGTAGGTAGCAGACTCAGCATATTAATAAGGTTTAATTCCACTGTCAGACACTCTGCTTAAAAGCAGTCCTCTTCCCTACAGGCATAAAGGTACCAATGGGAATGAATGTTGCCAGCTCTAATCTTTGTACCTCCAATTTTCGGCTGGTAAGCCTGGGGTTCTTTCTCATGGGGGACTTTTTAAGGCAATTATGCTTCCAAATTTAGATGTAAGTAACCTGACTGATAGGACAAGTGAAGGGCGTCAGTATCTTTGAAAAAGATATAATCCACTCTGACCTAAAGCTCCTACCAGGTTTGACCACAGTGTGGTTAGGAACTTTTATTCAGCTTGATCATTTTTCCTAAAATGGGACAAATATGAATTTGTAATGAATCACAATAGATCATTGCTGGAAATAAATAAGTTATTTCAATTTGATAAAGGTGACAATTTTAAAATAGAAGGCAGCAAAGCAAACTGTAATAACAACATGTGTTCTTAAAAATATGTTGTTTGTTAAATAAAGATTCCTGATTTCTACTCTAATCCTCGTTCTCCCATATAGAACATTGAAAATTTGCTACATAAAAAAAAAAAATTAAATAAATCATGGATTTCAAAGTTGCCTTGGAAAACAATTAATTCAGGGAAATAATCTCATCCTCAGAGCGCTACAAATGTTGTAGGTATTTGTTCCCGTTATCTCATACTAAATATCACATATCAATGATTATGACTTCCTTTGGTAAACTGTGAGTTTAATGAAACACTGGTTTAATTTTTTTCTCAGTTGATCAATCAACTCAGTTGATTATATCTTATTGAAGATATAAATGTGAGTAGGTTGAGTAGAACTTGATTGAATGTCTTACATTAATATTTTTAAGGTTATGACAAAATTTAAGTTTTTCTGCCTTTCGAATATGTTAAAGTTTACATTAGGAAAGGAAATACATGAAGGTAAAAAAAAAAAATCACAAATGACCACAATAAAAAGAAAAAAAATCAAGAAAAATGAATGCTTTTAGATGAATTAAATGCAGAAAGTAGTCATGTTTTAAAAAACACCTAATCACTGCCTTGAATTTAATATAAAATTACTGAAAATATATGGGAATACTTTTGAAAGATTTAAGTGTATGCTGCCCTATAACTATCAATCCTCAACCCTGATAGAATCTCAACCAAAGAGATGACATGAAATCCTCACCATTCACACCAAATGTGATTGCCTCTGACATTTCTGAGAGGGACAGGCTTTTTGATGAGCCATTATTTTCTTCTTCACCCTTTGATACTTGAGATACTGGTTCTTTACACATCTACTGATTGCAAATAACAGGCCAGAGCACTGAACAAAGGAAGCATCTGTTCTGTTTCATTCCTCACACTACCCCATCTGAATTTAACCCTAGAGTCTAGGCAATTAGCATCATCACATAAAAAGTTTGTCCATTAGAAGGCGTATGCATTCATGCATTCATTCACAGCCATTCATATTTTAGCAAACATTTATTAAGCTTTTACAAACTAATAATAATAGTAATAATGATAGTACTTACTGAGCACATACTAAGCCTTGAGAGGCTGGGGCAGTGGTTCTCCACCTTGGCTGCACATTAGAATCACCTGGGAATCTTTTTAAAATCCTGATTCCTGGGCCTCATCCTCGGGAAATTCTGTTTCTTTGTTATGGGGTGGGGCCGCATTATTAACAAAGAAACAGAATTTCCGGAGGATGAGGGCCAGGAATCAGGATTTTAAAAAGATTCCCAGGTGATTCTAATGTGCAGCCAAGGTGAGAACCACTGGGCTGGGGAATGCGAAGCTGTTGCCTTCCAGGAGGGAGCAGACCATTGTTCACTATGACATCTTAAGGAGTTCTCTCTTGCTGACACTTACGGGGATCTATCCTACACACCTAACCCAGTCTGTCTGCTTGTAGAAGGAACTAACTAGCAAACCAGCATCTGACAGAGTAGGTGACCCCTGAGTGGAAAACTCCCAAGGAAAAAGAGGTTAGCCAGGAAGCTAGTTCCACCCAGAAGTTAAAATAACAGTTAGTGATTGCTGACCAGGAGCAAATCACTGTGGTGGCCACTCCAGATACTGACCAAGCTGATGTAGAGAAGGACCCTCTTTTTAGGGAGATCCCAGCTCAATTGGAGGTTTTCTCCTTAACTGTAAGTACACCCTCTACTTCCTCAGTTTCTCTATTAAAAATTAAAGGTTGTAAGAGAGACTGGGAGAGAATGAAATATGTTCTGAAGCTGGGGCCAGACCAAGAGAGACAAGTGTTAAATAATTATTTGATTAACTCCAGCTGCATTGCTAGTCATTGTCATTCCAATGACTTTATAGCCTGAGTTGTCACAAATCATGATTTATGCAGCTGAAGCGACTGCAGTAACAACTGCTCAATGCCCCTCTTCTTTTTTGTTATGTTGATGGGGCCTGAACATCTAAAAAAAAATCTCTACAAGACTGAATTCCCCAACGTTGCAGTTATTATTAGCAGCACATTATGATTCTCTGCTGAGTTTTGTGATCAGGGGTCCCTTCACTGTTTACCTTTTGAATATTATTTATTAAGAATTTTTTGAAATAAATGTTCTGAATACTCATGATTTTAAAAAGTGACTTATCTTAATGGGTGTGATCAGGTTAAACATCTGTTTTTGGAATTTCATATAGTGGCTTCATGACTTTATAGAGCTATCTGCCAGCATTTGATATTATATGTGTTTGACTATCCCAACACTGCTTATGTCTGAGAGAACAAAATAAAAATTCCCAAACAGCTCCCTGAAGAGTCCTAGTCTAGACCGAGTGAAATTTATGGGAAATTTGCACCGCCTGTTTTTGGTGAGGTAGAGGCAATCTGAGAGATCAGAGGAAGAATCAGCAAGACCAAATGCCCGAGATGACATTGAGAACGTCGTTATTATATACACCAGTGCTAGTCACAGCCTACCCTCTCCCACTGACTCAGTTATACTCCGAAAGCTGGGGAGACTGGATAATCTTTTTAATGCATTCTGAACATGTTGATAAATCATTGTCCCAAGAAAGCAGCTTTACTTGCTAGCAGGAACATGCCGTGTGACATGGAATGCTCATGTACACCCACCTTGACAAGATTGGCCGGGCAACTTATCATGGCGTATCTGTGAGCTTTCACCAGGACCACCTGGACACATGGGAAGTGAGGAGAGCTGTGCCTTTATAGATCTGAACTCCACAGCACTGGGACAATTTCCTTGCTTCCATTTGATCTCTTACAAAACACAAAGGGCTAGTATCTAGATCCTCCTTACTGTATGGCAGGTCGGGCTGATTCCTCCCCACCCTCCCTCCTCCTCAGCGGCTCTGGGAGGTTCTCCTGGCGAAAGAGCTTTGGCAGCTTCAGCTTTCTCTGTCATCAGTTTGAATTCATGGGAAAGGGCAAGGTGCCAAAAGTGCTTGCAGGTGAATTCCTTGCCCCTTTCAAGTGCATCTGACTTCACACCAGTGACTTTAAGTGTGTTTATCTTTTGTTGGGAAGGATTATCAGTTAAGTCGGTAAATCTTTTCCAGGTATAAATTATAAATCACAAACAAGGATGCCAGGGGAAATATCAAGTCATAATCTGCTCGTTTGTCTGTATCTCATCCCAGGTATCAAACAAGAGCAATCGTGATGAAAATTGATATTCTTAAAAACAAAAACAAGATGGGGATACTGACATGTTCCCACAGTGTGGGCCACAAAGGAAGAGTGGAATGACTCCCCTTTGTAAAATATGGATGGGATGGCAGTGGGAGCTGACCCATTTAAAGAAAGCAGGAGAACAAACCAGGCTTATTATCAGAAACAAAAATCCCATGAATCACTCACATATCCTAAATTCATCTCAGATGTACAACAATCTTTACTCATCCAAAACAAACTTCTGGACCAACCTTCAAAAATAATCTAAACAGCATGGAAAATAGAAAACTTTTCCTACAATTCCATTTACAAGATGTAGCCCCCTCGGATTTAGGAAAATGGTTTAATCTCTGTGCTAATTACTCTTCCTTTCTGTACATAACAAAGCAGGTGAAAATCATTAAAAAATACTTTCAGCCAGCCATCAAAAGTAGATCATTTCTGTGTCAGGAACGCTGAGACCATGAGAAAACCTGCATTTTATTTATTAGAAGAGGAAACTTTTTTCCCTAGCCCTGAGGCTGGATCATTCTGAAAGAGGTTTGGATTTGAAATAAATAAAAAAGGGGGGGTGGGGTGGGGAGGGAATGAAGTCATAAATACTTCTCCCACGGGGAGAAAACCATTTGGCAGGTGGATGATCATCTCTATGAACAAAATGAAGCATTTTTCCTCAAGGCTATGTCAAGGTTACACTTGGTATGTCAAAACCACAACCATTAATCCATAGCACACATATGTAGGTACAGGAAATGGACCCAGAGTGCGGGCCTTCCCAGGGGCCAGGCTCTATGGGACATGGACTGGATTCCAGGCCCAGCATTTCCCAACTTAAGGCCTCCAAGCCTCAGATTCTTCACAGGACACCAGACCAAATAATTTATAAAATCTCTTTTTAAGTCTCTAAAATTCTAAGCCTCTACTCTTCCCAGGATCTGCAGACTCAATGATTCTGAAATAGCCAAAGGTGTTTTAATAACCACTAACGTCATGTACATTTTGGTTCAAATGATATTCAGCAGATTAGTCCAGAAGTTGTGCCTGCCCTTCCAGGACTTGTGTGGGCTCATTGGGGAACTGGGAATCTAAGCTCAGCCTCTTACCGGCCATGAAACCATGAGCAGGGAATGAGTTATGGGTCTACCTAAAGAATTCCCCCCCAATAAATTCATAACTGTAAACTTTTCATTGAACTTTCTCCTATCTGTCGTAGCAGAGATTTCTGCATGCTCCTATGTTCTTTTTGCCACTTACAAAATCAAAAAAGGGGAACCAAAGAAATGCTTTTTCTCCATGGTGTTCCCTCGTTCCACATGTCTGGTTAAGCACCTACATATGCCTGGCATAGGGAGGGGATGACTGACAAGGTCTCTGCTTTTGAAGAGCACACGCTTTCATGGCAGGGTTATAATTTAACAGGGGAGCAGAACCAGTGATGTAAAAGGGAGTGAGGGTGGGGATGGGAAAGGGTGTAGAGCAAGGTGCTTAAGAAAGGCCTTTCATAGATGACACATGAGTTGGGGCCTGAGCTAAGAAAGGGACAGCACAAATGCTTTTACATAGGAACATCATTTTAAGAAAAAGAGAAAGTGATGAAGGCTCTGGGATGAACATGTATTAGAGGGACAGAAAGGACAGTGCTGTCTCTGGGGAATGTTTGAAGATCAATAGCAAGGCTGAGCTCAAAAGAGCCAGCAGGGTCCACAGTGTACAGCCGTTGGGCAAACTACGGCCCGAGGGCCGGATCTTGTTCCGGCCCTCCGGTCCAGTTTAAGAACCCATTGTGGCCCTCGAGTCAAAAAGTTTGCCCACCCCTGGTGTAGGAGGAAGATGTAGAGTTTAAACTCACTGTGGCAATGGAATTTGCTAGAGCTTTTTCAAAAGGCCATTTTGGCTGCTAGTCCAGCATAATGGTAGGGAGTTCTAATGGAAATAGGGTGACCAGTTAGGTGCTATTGAGAGAGATGGGCCAGATGCTGGTCACCTGGACCATGGGGGAGGCAGTGGAGCCGAGATCAGTGGTTGGATTCCAAGTGAGTGACATAAAGAACTAACTTTGCTTTTTCTCATGGTCATAGATGTCCCTTTAAGTGGACTTAAGATACCAAACAAGTGACATAAGGAGCACATTTTTATTTTCCCCGTAGCTCTGTCCTTCAAAATGAGTCATGTCTAGATCCACCTGAGCAGACCAGGCCAAGAAGTGACCACTGCTGATTACAGGACACCTCCCACCTCTGCTAACACAACAGCATTGCCAGGCTGATGACCGAGCCCTGAGTTCTAACCACTTACAGTGGGCCACACCTAGATAAGAGCAACATAACAGCAGCCACTGACGCAAGGGAGCCAGCCGAGGGGCCGGATTCCTGAGTGTGATTCAAACTGGAACTGAGAGCACAGTGGACAAGAATTTGTCAACAGCAATATAAATAAATGAAGAGTTATTAGGTTTTGAGTTGACATGAGGGAGCTGTTGGTGTGGGCAGTGCTCCGTTGTTATTTGAGTGAGGCCTTTACTTTCCTGTTTCCTCACAGAGCCAACTTGGACCTAATTAGGAGACTGCAGATAGCTAGCTGGTTTCCAGGAACACTGAAAAGTGAGAGTCAATTTTTCTGACCTGGTACCATTCCTGCTCTTTTCTTTTGATTGCCCCTGTGGTCATAGAGCTCAGTCCTTCACCTGCAGTGCAAAATGATCTTCCTTTCCAGCTTGTAAGAAATGCAGAAACGGATCAGACATTAGGAACGATTCTCTCTTACAGACCCTCTTTTTTCCTTCCTTCTACACAGCTGTAATGAACGGTATTTTTAGAGGTTTATTGGCCTTCTTCCCTGTAAAATACATTCCTAGCTCAAGAGCAGCAGCAAAGGTGCCTATTCTGTCTACTATGAAATTTCTAGCACTGAGTACAGTATCTTGTAATGGTAGCCACTCAATACATATTTGTAGAGTAAGTAAATAGATGAATAAATGATGACACAATTAACTTTAACATCTAAACTTTGATGACCATCTCTAGAAGTCAGGACACAGGAGGCAACTGGGACCACCCTTGGCTATGATCCAAGTTTTACAAAGATAATTTCTGGTTCACTTTCTTGTTTCTATGGTTCTTGGCCATTTGGACTTTGATTTCAACCTCAAACAATCTGGAAACATTGCAGACTTTGCTGAAAGTTGCCAGCAGGGAAACAGGGCAATCCTAACACAGGCAGGCAAGTAGGCCTGATGAGAATGCAACACACAAGGGGTAGGAGGAGTGGGGAGACAGAATCTTAATGCTTTTACATTTGAGTACTTGTCACTTAGAAAAGTAGGAAACCAGTGGTTCAGATCACCCAAAAGCAAATATATCCAGAGAGCAGATTAGGTTTGAAAAGCTAAAATATTTAGATGTGAAAAATTTGGGAAGGAAAGTTATCAGTGAAAGTTGGAGGGGGTGGGGCTGGAAGGGAAAGAATAAGTCATATCAAAGGCAGACTTGAGAGCTCAGGCCGATAGGATAAGAGATAAGTCCCTTTCCTAAGTTAGTCACACCCTCCCACACACAATTCTCTTGGCACAGGTTCTTTTACTAACAAAGCAGGCATATGTTTGAAACAAAACATAGTGCAGTGTAATAGCTATGGTGCCTTTAAATGTTGTTTAAAACTTTTTTAAAAAAGCATCAAAGGGGACGAAGTATAACAAAATATGATCCATGGTTTGAGAATAATAGAATCATAAAATTACTAGGGTCCTTATGGCCACAACGGAAACCCAGATTTCCTTATCATACTTGAGATGTGTGTGAACCTTGAGTCACAAACAACAGAGCTGACATTAGTCCCAAGGCACTGTGAGGTAGAAAATAGACGGTGATTCACAGCAAGACTGAGGGAAAGAAGAGGTAGAGAAGAGAAAAGGACACTGACATTGAGAAAATGCATTTCCTTTTCTTCAGCTCTTCAGGCCAACCCAAAAGAACTTATTTCTGCTCCAGCCGTAAAGACATCCCACCGAGGATACTGTGGTCCTGGATGGTACTAATGCTGTTGGAAACTGCTACTCCCATTTAATCCTACCACTAACTATCCCCTAGGAAGGGAGACTTTCAAGGTTTAATGATAAAAGAATATTAAAAGGCCTGTGCATAGAGGTAGAACAACCACATTAACGTTTCAAAGGCTAGGCAAAGCGAACATTCTAAACTCAACAAAAGCAGATCACCTCTGCACTGCCTAGAGTTCCAGCCATGCCCTTTCTAACTCCTGGGATCTTTTTTTCTGCCTCTATAGTTTCTGCTCCCATTCCTTTACTGGCCACTATCTATATTTATGGTTAATTAGTAAATACCCATTTTGTGTCCTAAGGAAAGTAGGATGCTCATGCTGATTGCATTATGCCTGTGTTTAAGATCCTTCAAAGGCCCCCATTGTGTACATCATAAAATTCAAACAGTAACATAGAGAAACTAAAGATCCTCATGTCTAGTCCCACCTTGCCCCTCAAATGTCCTACACTTCAATCAAACCAGATGGGCTACCATTTGTTTTCATTTGGATCATTCACACATTTTCAATCACTTCAGAGTAATAAAATCTTAACCTCTCTTCAAAGCCTAAAATCAGCCACCACCTCTTCTATCAAGCATTACTACACTCGAGAATCAAACTCAAATTACTTTTTGCGCACATAGCACTTCTTCTATCTTTTATGCTTATTTGCACATATATTTATTTTCCAGCAAGCAACTGGTAAACACAGAAGACAAGACTTATGTTACACACACACACACACACACACACTCATTCAGAGCCCATTATCTTATCTTGAATATAATAGATTTCTCTTTAGATAGTAGCAGTTCTAAACTTACTAGTAAAGTGTTTCAAGACTTTTAGTTCCAATTTCTCTCGCCAAGAATCTCATTTTTGAGAGCTCAATTGTAATGTTTCCCCCCTATGCATTGGTGACTCTGAACAAATGAAAGTCAATTGTTCTTGAAACCCAGGTTTCATAATACAATATCACAATATTTTGATAAAACCCCCTTCAATGCTTGCATTTTTAGTATGCATTACTTGGAAAATTATACAATGAAAAATGGCTAATATAATTCAATAACTCGTTAAAGCATATTTGCATTTTATTAACCACTGTAACATTTGCATTTATTTGGAAAATAGAGATTGTAAAGACTGGTTATTCTATACACAGAAAGGTTTGAGCTGGTCTATACACTGCTAATCCAGGGACATCTTGCAAAAATTCCTTCCATATTTTAACCCCTCACATTCTGTGACCTATTATTGTGACTGTGAATGTCAATCAAGTAGCTATTGCTTGACCTAAGTTCAAGCAGCCAACTTCACTTTCAACTTTCCGCTCTATGAGAAAAGGAAGAAAGCTCTACCCAAGACCAAATAAATGGTTCTGATTAGATGTTTCAGGATATAGAAAAAGTAGAATTGAAACTGGACTTAAGGTTTCCAGACCAAATGCCTGAGAGAGTAAAGATACTACAACCAAGATAGGGACTAGCAGTGGTTCTCAACCTTCCTAATGCCATGACCCTTTAATACAGTTCCTCATGTTGTGGTGACCCCCAACCATAAAATTATTTTCGTTGCTACTTCATAACTGTAATTATGCTATTGTTATGAATCATAATGTAAATATCTGATATGCAGGATGTATTTTCATTGTTCGCAACCCACAGGTTGAGAACCGCTGGTAGAGGAAGAAGAGTTGGTTAGGAAAAAAAGTGGTGAGGGCAGTTAGGCAGTCATTGAATCTGAGATAGTTAAGTTGAGATATTTAGGAAGTAATTGGAAATGCAGGTCTGGAGGTCATCATGAGCAGAGACAGAGGTTTGGAAAACATCTGTAAAGGGCACAAGAGTTATAAGAGTAGATGAGCTGCAGATTCAGAAAAAATTCAGCAATCTTGGAAACACCATACTTCAAAGGCAGTTGAAGAAAAAGAAATTAAAAAGGCAGAATAGACAAGAGAACACAGAAGAGGACTAGCATTTGCTGACCACCACCAGGCACTTGGCCAGGTACTTTAAATATGTGATCTCATTTAGCCCTCATCATTTGCTCTTGACCTGAACATTGCCAGTTATGCCCACTACACGGGTGAAGCACATGAGAGTATCAGTGAGCAATGGCACTAATCAAAATCTATATTCATCATGGAAGGACCAGGAAAGTTCATGAAGAAAACCAAGGGAGATCAGAATTTCACATTGTCAAGGAGGCTATCAAGGAGAATGAAACTCAGGCAGACACTTGGATAGTCCATGTCAAAGGCGTTTCCAGCAGTTCAGAACAGTACCAGGGGAGTGAAATAGGTGGAAGTTAAACTGTAGGTTTGGTCCATGAGATGAATCACAATGAGTCAAAAAGTTAGCTAATAATACCTATGCAATAACCAATCTAGAAATGTACAGACAACAGATTGCTGTTACCACAAAATTTATTACAGGGATTTAAACCCACACCCATCCCAGAATATGACAGTAGCAAAGTCTCCCACATTTCATTGACTTGTGTTGTATTTTTATATGGTTTGCCTTTCATGTTCCTAATATCTTAACTCACAAGCCAATACCTCTTGCCATAAATTAAACATAATAAAAAATAAATCTTAATTATTAAAATTTTAACTATCTAACACCACCTACAGGTTGAGAACCCTAGTATCACCAGCAGGCCTCTCACACTTACAGAAACACTGGCTGATAGCTTGGGTAATATGGGCAGCAAGTAGTTATTGGGTAATATGAATAGCAAATAACTATTGGGACTATGTACACTTTTTATTATTTTAGTAGATTCTCACAACAATTCTAAGAAGGACTATTATTAATTGACTTGTTTATTTGATAAATATTTTTGAGTACTTAGTCCTAGTGTCAGTGTTCTAGGTACTAGGGAAAAATCAAAACCCCTAGTTAAATTGGTGGTGGGACAGAGAGAGGGAGTGAAGAGAAACAAAAAACTAAGTATATATAAAATGCCAAGTGGTTAAACATGTTTTGAAGGTGGGGGGAATATATATTTCAGTTGGGAAAACTGAGGCACTGAAGCAATGTCTGACTTGCAGAGAGGGCAAGGGAATGTTTATGAAGTGATGAGCTGAAGGTCAGATGCAGGGAGACTCTGGAGCAGACTTCTGGCCACTCCTGTGTCAAATGCTAGCCCTGCTCCTTAGCACCAATGCTCCACAACAGATAAGTATTAAAGCCATCACATTCAGCCTGAGTGCTCTTTAATGCCAGGCTTCTGAATGAAAGAAACTTGAGAAAGCATAATCACCTCTATGCAATCAATAAGACAAGTGGTAAGTTAAATGTATCTTATTATTCCTCCAATGCTTGCCTATCTTTTCAGGTTTTTTTAGTTAAAGTGAGAGTAAGGATGAGAATGCAGGGCAATGGCTAATCCATGTTACTAGTAAATCTTGGTAGATCTATAAGATGTTATGACCCACCAAGTGAACCTTAGATAGCCAGTCTTACAATAGAAAGAATGTTACCTACAAAGCACAGTTGTCACCCCTAATGAAGCCTGGGCTAAATGAAATGGCAAACTAGAAAAGACAATGAAGCATAGTCCTACAAAGTGACCTTTCAGAATTTCCCAAATGCGTAACCAACTACATAAATATCAAACATATCATAATGGCTTTATTTAAGCTGGGAAAATAAATTATATAAGAAATATGTACTGGGAATTCTTAATATTTTCAACATCTCAAGTGTCAATTCAGATTACTAAACACAACCTGAGTCAGTTGCCACAAAAGTGATCTTAACTAGCACCTAAAACCTAGATTTGATCTGATCACATTTGAATGACTAACATGCTTATATTTAAAGTATGTGTTCCCTAATTCAGAGACATGAAATTAAGTTTTTCAAATAATAATCATATTTTTATAACTGTTTAAGTTCCCAAAAGTGTCCTATCTATTGTCTCAGTTACCTGGAATAAGTACTAGAAAAAAAAAAAAAAAAAAAAGGAGGCACATTTCCTAAGTCTATAAATATGTAGTTATAGCCTTCTGAAAGAGCTTACTGTTTTCAATACTCATACCAAATTACATGCTCATGATAGAAATTTCTATTTCATAAAAGAATGTGGTAAAAATTGATGATGTAAACCAGACCAATCTGTCAAGTAACATGGCATTCACAATGGCCTCAGGGCACAGCAGCTTCCAGTCATCCATCCCTGCAATGTGCACACAGAAAGGACATCCATTATGCTGCGTGCAACTTACCATTTAGATGGATGAAAACTAGCACTAGCCTCAATGTACAATACATATATTAACTTAAAAGGTTAATTCTCTGACTCGTGTTCTGGATACTGGAGCTGTGCAGGAAAACAAGTTATCTTTGCTCTGTAAATTACCTTCCAGTGAAACAAGATAAGGGAGGTGAGAAAGGGATATGTCTTTTATTTAGTTTCATTAGTTCAGACAGTGGGGATGCTCAGGGGCACCTTTCCAGTGTTTCATCAGTGGAGGCAGAGCTTCGCAGTGGTTAGGCACACAACCAGAAGTCAGATACTTCATTGAATGATAGGGCTGCCACTTCAAAGTGAGAAGTGACACTGAACTCTCACTTGTAGCTTCTTCACTGAAATGCGACAACATTATGTGAGGAATAATGAGACAGTGCCACAAGTACTGGGCATAGTACTCAAAATACACTGCTATAGGCTGCCCTGAGATCCTCACCAGGAGACATAAGCATGGAGCCTATCACCTCTATTTAGAAGTGTTTCTTCCTGACAGTCAGATTCCCTGAAAAGACATTGCTAGGAGTAAATAAAGAAGAAAAACCCATTGAGTACTTCTATTATTTTATAACCTAAAGTGTATTTTTTTATTGATTTGTTGGGGTAATTTAAAAAGTTAATTTATTTTCCAGTTATAGATGATATACACTACTATATTAGTTTCAAGTGTACAAAATAGTGATTAGATATTTATATACCTTATTAAGTGATCACCCTGATAAGTCAAGTACCCACCTGACACCATACATAGTCATTACAATACTGGGGGGGGAAGGGCGTCCCTCAGCCAGGCCTATGTCTTCTCACAGTCCAGGACCCCTCAAGGGATATCTGGCTGACGGCTTAGGCCCACTCCCCGTGGAGTGGGCCTAAGCCAGCAGTCAGACATCCCTCTAGCAGTCTGGGATCCCCTCACTCCTTACCACCTTCCTGCCTGCTCACTGTTCCTTACTGCTTGCTGCTCCTTCCTTAGAGCTGCCATGGAGGCAGGAGAGGCTCCCACCACCACCTCTGTGCTTGCCAGCCGTGAGCCTGGCTTCTGGCTGAGCAGCGCTCCCCCTGTGGGAGTGCACTGACCACCAGGGGGCAGCTCCTGCATTGAGCGTCTGCCCCCTGGTAGTCAGTACGCATCATAGTGACCAGTTGTTCTGGTCATTCCACCTTAACAGTTGCTTATGATTTTATTATATAGACTAGAGGCCCAGTGCACGAAGATTCGCACAATAGGCCTTCCTTCCCCTGGCTGCCGGCACTGGTTTTCCTCTGGCACCTGGGACCTAGGCCTTTGGTCCTGCCACAGGCTTGGCTTCTCCTCGAGGCTTGGCTTCTCCGCTCCGGCCACAGCACTGAGGCTTGGCTTCTCTGCTGCAGCCACAGCAAGGCTTGGCTTCTCCACCGCGGCCTCAGCAGCGGGGCTTGGCTTCTCCACTCCGGCTGCAGCGGAGAAGCCAAGCCTCTTCAGTCTTCAGTCCTCTTCAGTCTTTGCTCTGTGCCTGCATATGCAAATTAACCGCCATCTTGGTTGAGTTAATTTGCATACTCATCCTGGTTGGGTGGTGGGCATAGCGGAGTGACACCAATTTGCATGTTTCTCTTTTATTAGTGTAGATTATTGACTGTATTCTCTATGCCAGAGGTCCTCAAACTTTTTAAGCAGGGGGCCAGTTCACTGTCCCTC
Source organism: Myotis myotis (assembly GCF_014108235.1). NCBI lineage: Eukaryota > Metazoa > Chordata > Mammalia > Chiroptera > Vespertilionidae > Myotis > Myotis myotis. Next base: position 24,421,746 of record NW_023416390.1, read on the forward strand.
AGACATTCCACACATGCGCACTACGGGCCCTGGACGAGTCGGCTGCTACGCAGGGCAGGCAGTGGCGGCAAAAACACCTGGCGGGCCGGATAAATGTTTTCGGCGGGCCGCATGTGGCCCGCGGGTCGTAGTTTGAGGACCCCTGCTATGCTGTACTTTACATTCCCATGACTATTTTTATAACTGGCAATTTGTACTTCTTAATCTCTTTCACCTTTTTTCATCCATCTCCTCAACCCTCTCCCATCTGATGATAATCAATTTGTTTTCTGTATCTATGAGTTTGTTTTTGTTTCATTTGTTCATTTATTTTGTTCTTTAGATTCCACATTTAAGTGAAATCATATGGTATTTGCCTTTCTCTGTCTGACTTATTTTACTTGGCATAATGCCTTCTAGATCCATCCACATTGTTGCACCGATTGAGTACTTTTAGTTGCTGTGTCTCCATAGTGCTAGACATAGTATATGATCCTCTTCACAACTCTGAATGACACACTGCTTTTCCCACTTTATTTTTTACATGGCAAATGGTGTTTCAACAAAGCTTCCAACTAGTTAAATGGCCAAAGTGAGAGTCAAGTTGGTGTCTATCACATTCTAAATATAAATACAGCTAATATTTATTGAATGATTATGGCTTTGCTCTTTACACACATAACCTTACTAAATACTTAAAACAAACTTATGAATAAGTTAACACATTATCTCTGTACTAAGCTAAAGAAACTGAGGCAAGTAGAGTTAAACAGTGAGAACACAAGGTTAATATGTTTAAGAGTCAGTATTTAAACCAAGACAGTGTAAGAGAATAAGCTAGAATAATGAGGCAATTGGGTAAATTAAACATCCCCATTTTCTCATGGTTCAGAGGATTCTTAGTAATAAACACATTCTACTCTTTAATGACAAGTGTTTCTGATCAATGAGCATGCCCACCTGCGCACTGGCCCAGTCTCTCCCAGAAAAACTTAAAGAAGAAAGGAACAGAAAAGGAGAAATACAAAACCATAACCCTGGGGAGAGGTGGCTGCAATGAACAGATATAGTCCTCAAAGGAAGCCTTGTATACACCTTCACAATCTCCAGGATAATGTTCAGCCCCACAAGACTGAGGGGTCATAGTCTGACTAGAGACTCCATCCTCATTCCCACTCAGACATTTACAGCCTGGTATGCTGCCCCCCCAACCCCAACAGAAGAGATCCACATGGGTGTGCTCAACCCTCAGGTGTGTTTGGAATGGCAGAACCTGGAAGCCCATGCTTTCTTAGGACCTTCTAATATCCCTCATAAGATTCAACACAGGCCCAAATGGCATGGTTCAGTGGTGAGCATCAACCTATGAACTGGGAGGCCATGGTTTGATTCCCAGTCAGGCCATATTCCTGGGTTGCAGACTCGATTCTTAGTGTGGGGTATGCAGGAGGCAGCCCATCAATGATTCTCTCTCATCATTGATGTTTCTATTTCTCTCT